>NC_088377.1:131452500-132077500 GCF_037993035.2 Macaca fascicularis
CTTGAAACTTCTATTGCTTACAAAGCCACTAGTAAACTATGTAGTAAACAATTGTTTTCTGCAGCATGTGTATTTACTTGGTTTCTTTATACATTCCTAGATAATATATAGCTAGACCAGTTGTGATGACACAGTAGATACTCAAGAATTAAACTGATTAATAAAATGGGACTATTCTTTGCTTTTTTGATTTTTATTATATATCATTAATTTTGGATTCTTCTCACTTCATGACACTCATCTTTCTTGTATTCTTCCTTGTGTCTTGGGGGCATTAAGAATACCTAATCAATATTGAAACTGTTTTGTTGAAAGGAAACCCCATGAAAAATGAAATGAATATCTACTTGACACTTTTGGCTTTCAGCTGAGGTCATTTTTTTTTTTTTAAATCAAAGCAAAATATTTTCTGCCATTTTTGACTTATGTGTGAAAAGGAAAGTCAATTTATTCTTTAAAAAGTACACTGACTCTTTAAAAAATTCTATGTTCTTGCAGAAGGCAGTTAGAGTCATATATTTCAAAATTTCAAAAGGAAAATTTAGAATTAAAGAGAAATGATAAATTATGTTATAAATGATTATGGAATAATGTCTGTGTTAGCAAAGAAGTATATCTTAGTTTTATATAATCTCAGTGCCCTAACTTACATTTCTAACATTGATGAAACACAAAAGGTTCAACTTACATCAGAGCAAATTATATAGTGGGTTAGAAAAGAGATCTTGCTTTGCTAGCAAGAAATATATGTACAACAGACCAGTTATGATGTCTTTTCTTCCAAAATTTTTCTGTGTAGAGTATTATTTTTTCAACAATTTCTTTGTACTTTACGCTAAAATATTCTTACCGCAACTTAAAACTTTTCCCTGTACCATTGTATTTCTGTGAAATTGGAGGCGTCATTTGAGTACAGTAAATACTGTCTTTTCATCACTTGATAAATGTAAAGGAACCTTAGAAGAATACTGCACAAATGCCTTCCCATGTAATACATTCTTCTACTCTGATTACAGTGGGATATTATTTTATTTCTTCCTTCCCATACTCACTCCCTGTTAGTTTAGGATCATATTTCTTATATAGTTTAATACAGAAAATTGAATATATAACAGGGAAGAGTTCAAACTAACCGAAGAACAGTTTTTGCTATGGATGCAGATTTTGCAAAATCATAACCGAATATTGACAATGATTTTCTTTTATTTTGTAGTAATGCTTTTGGCTCTTTTTCTTCTGAAGTGCACCTGTATGAACATACTAGTAAAATTCCACATTGTTGATATTCTGCTCTTACATTACCAAGCGTTTTAGAAAAGTACAAGAAAAAGACAAGATTCAACATCACACCGGAAAAAAAAACCCAAATTAATCCATTTAAAAATGGACAAAAGATCTGAACAGATATCTCTCAAAAGAAGACATACAAATAGCCAACAGTTACATGAAAAAATATTCAACATCTCTAACCATCAGAGGAATGCAAGTCAAAAGTATAATGAGATACTTCTCCCAGTTAAAACAGCTTATATATATATATATACACACACACACATATATATATATATATAAAAGGCAATAATGGATGTTAGTGAGTATGTTGGAGAAGGTGGAACCCTCGTACATTATTGATGGGAAGGTAAATTAGTATAGCCACTACGGAGAACAGTATGGAGTTTCCTCAAAAAACTAAAAATAGAACTGCCATGAAATCCAGCAATCCCACTGCTGAGTTATATCCAAAAGAAATAAAATCAGTATATTGAAGAGATATCTCCCATGTTTATTGCAGCACTATTCACAATAGTCAAGGTATGAAATCATTCCAAGTGTCCTGCAATGGATGACTGGATAAAAAAATGTGGTGCATATACACAATGGAATATTTATTCAGCCATAATAAAGAATGAAATCCTGTCATCTGCAACAACATAGATAGAACTGGAAGACATTAAGTTAAGTACAATTAGCCAGGCAGATAAGGAGAATCATTGCATGTTCTCATGCATATGTGGGAACTAAAAAAATTAAATTCATGGAGATAGAGAGTAGAATGATAGTTACTGGAGGCTGGGAAGGGTAGTGAGGAGGAGGATAGAGAGTGGATGGTCAATGGCTACAAAAATACAGTTAGATAGAATAAGAGCTAGTGTTCTGTAGCACAACAGGGCAACTGTAACAACAATTTATTTTATGTTTTAAAAATAACTAGAGGAGTGGATATGAAATGTTCCTAGCACAAAGAAATGATAAATGTTTGAGGTGATGGATATCCCAATTATCCCCACTTAATCATTGCACCTTGTATGCTTGTATCAAAATATCACATGTACCCCATAAATGCATACAACTGTTACGATCCAAATAATTAAAAAGAAAAAAGTTTAAAAGTTCAAAATTTCAAAGCAAAACCATTGTAATTTTCATTAATTAATGTTACTGCCTCTGACTTTGGAAATTTCAGACAATATATGTTGAGTCTGTTGGTGACAGTCAGAAGCAAATCTAAGCTTCTGTTTATTGTAGTTATGTGATTATAATAAAAATTAAAGAATGTAAGTCGATGTTTACATAGACTTTAAAAAGAGAAAACATATGCATAAGAATATGCAAAATACGCTGCATTTTTTTTCTGTTGGTAGCAAAATTATTCTTCGTCATGATAAAATTTTGGTCCAACACAGTCCTTAATTATTTTTATGAATCATCACATATTCTATTTTTAAAGCATTTTCATGTTACTTTAGTGAGCCATTTTGAGTATAACATTTTGGATACCAGCTAAAAAGAATGTGTAATTCCCATCAATATTAGATTTCTCAATCCTTTGACTTAAAGCGAGTTTCTTATCATCCTAAAATCTGGTACAGATATGTTTAATAAGTTAAAAAGTCAGGTCCTTGACACATTCCATGCACTAACGCAGATAGATTCTGCCTCTGTTACCAGTCTACCATATTCCATTTGTTTCACTCTGCTATGAAGATTTCTCTCAAGCATTTTGAAGAGAAGTGTATTGTGACAAAGATTTTAATGATAAACTCCTTCTCTTTCAATGTATTTTCTGCAGTTATACCCATGTATTCTTTATTTTCTGCATATTTTTGACTTTATGACATTTTTAATAAGCAAGAGAAAACCATGATTATAATTTTGTTAAAAATTGAGAAAATGTAATTTGGGTAATTTCATAGTTGACTGTTTTTTCTTTTTCATAGCTCCTGTTGAAGTGTTTAAATTTATTTAGTAAAGCTTGTAATGTCATCATGTACACATTTAAAAGAATTCATTTTATGTCCATGGGTAGGGAGCAATGTAGTTTTAAAGACATCAGTCATTTCACTTCATGTCATGAATAATACATTTATGTTCTTTGTTGCACTTTATCTGATAATATATGTGTGCAGCATGTTTCCTCTTTTGCTTGCATATTGTAGCACTTATGATGTATTATGTATAGGCAGTTAGCTCTGTTTATTTTTTTAGAGCCTGTGATCAAATCATTCTTCAGTGAAGTGGAAAAGTGAATCATGCTTAGGACGATTGGGGTCTTTATTAAAGATAAAACCTGGTCCTAACTGTGTTAGTAAGAAGGTGTAACTAAAAATAGTAATTTATATATCATATATTTAAATATTTAAAAGTTTTAATTCAAGGTAAGAACATGATTACAAAATATGAGCTATCCTCCCTTGATGAATATGCATTTGGAATGAACTGGAAGACCATGTTAGAATTGAAGATTCTTGGAATACTTAGATCTTCACAGGTATACCCAGATATAGGAATATGGCTTCTTAGTTCTTTTGCCAAGATCCGTTTTTCATTCCAAGGTGCTTGGTGCCTTTTGTACGCATGTGTGTACACTTTGGTCCTCATACACAAGCTTCATCCATAGCTGCCTACTAAGTAATTCCAGAGTTCCAAATTCCCAGAGCCTCGGCCTTGCAGTTCCCTTACCCATGTGGAGGGGCAGACCTGAAGAAGGGCAAGAGCAAACTGTTAAAGCGTGCCCTTAGGCCTCATGTTTACACAGCACTGCTGAGAGTACAACACAGAAGTTTAGTCATTTGCTTTATTTAATGGTTGCACTGCTTTAAAGGTTGCATGTGTGTAGATTTTGCAGTCCAAACAGAAAATAGACATTCTGTCCATATATTTACCAATGGATATTTTAGAGGTAAAATGGGTCATGAAGGAAAATATGACTTGTGCTAAGATATGTTACAAATTACGTAATTTAAGGAAACTTTTATCATGGCAACAAATACACATCTGTGTATTTGTGCAGTGTAGTTATTACTAGAATGTTAATCACAAAATTCAATATGATTTCCTGTTTTCTGTAAGTGATTTGACATTTGTAGTTTTCACAGAATGAGAGTATTTTTTAAATATGTATAAGTATATAAACGTCTTATAACGGTTTTTTCTAGTGGTTTAGATATTAATCTGCTGCAAAGATACCCTTTGATATGAAATACAAAAGTCAATCGTATAGAGTGGGAATAGGTAACCAGTAGAATTAAATGACTCTGCATTAAATTAGGTGTTTGATTCGTTTATCTTCAAATCTAAACCAATAATAAAGTAACTAAAGATAATTTTCAACTGTCAGTAAATCTGAAATAGGGAGAATAGTCAACTCCTCCTGGGATTACACCATAGGGGGAAACCACATTCTTCTTTTTTAACTTTGCTGGAATATTCTATCACCCCTGTCCTCTAATCAGACAGAAATATTTGCTCAGATCAATTGTAGATTATTATATTCCACACCAGACTGAATAGTATGTTACAAGTACACAGGCAAGGACTAAGTGCTCCTTCACTCCTTGTGTTTCATCAAACCACATTTCATACCCTTATTTGAAAGCATATTACTTGTTCTTAACAAGCATGCATTAGGCAAATGGCAATGACAAATCAACTTTCTATCAGGTCAGCCAAAGACTATCTACACTGTTGTGCTTAGTATCCAAACAAAAGGGCAGGTTCCTCAAGAAGAGGCAGGTTGTAGTTTCACCTGAACAAATATGCAGGGAAATGTATGAAGTGAGATCTTAAAGTGACTTTGTGAACATGAGTTTGGGTCAGATATTAGCTCATTTTGCCTGTAGCAGTTTTGTTGTTGATCAGTGCTTACTGACTACGAGTGACTGTAGCATCTGTTCCAGGCATGCCAAAATCAGTTTGTAAAGAGGTTCTATTTGCTGCTATGGTCTTTCCTGTTTTTTAAAAAGCACTTGTATAATTTGTGATAGTATTACAGGGATGACTTTAGAGCAGGAAGTTGGTCTCAATAACGTCCCGGCTTCATTTCTGTGGTCATAGGCCGGAATGAGAGAATTTGTTACTAATGAAACTTGCTAATCAGTGCCTTAGCCCACTCATGTGCTGAAAGAGAGAAATTTTTGCATTTGGAAGTTAAAATCCCTACTGACTAGAAATCCTCAGAAGGAAAACTCAGCTGCAATCCACTGGGTTTAGCAGTGCAGTGACATTTATGTGCACACGTTTCCATCATTGAAAGTAAAATAAATTACATGAATTAATTTCAATTACTTTATCAAACACATTTGGCGGATTTAATGACATTTAAATAATTACACATGAGCTATAGAAAGGAACATGTGTCTGAAATGAGATTCAGTCCTAAGAGAGTAGCAGAATTTTTTCTCTGAAGGGTGTCTGTACTGAGAATGAAGATAAGTGTTCAGTCTTTTTAAATCTTGTTAAGTGCCATTAAATTTCAGAAATAGGCCCCAAATTACAAATTATAGATTTTTGCATAGGGCCTACCATAAATTGAGTATTAGTAGATCAAGTGACAGTCTCTCCGATTGCAAGCTCTTACTACAGAATTTTTCTTCTTTTATCTAAATGATTCAAGAAACTATATGCACGTGGAAACTATACATCAGATTTTTGATGTATGAGGCTAAATTGGACAAGTTTTACTGGCAGTAATGGTGGTGGAGAGCAAGTCTCAGAGTCAGCCCCGAGGAGCTGGGGAGTCTTTTTGATCTCCTTTCCTTCTGTTGAACCCAAGTTAAAATGAACATTAATGGTGTATTGTATTTTGAAGTAGATAAAGTTGGTATGAGGGGTTGTTTGAAAAAAAATGGTAATAATGGTAATGTGGAGTCATATGTAATTTCATACCTTTTTGAGCATGAGCGGAGAGATTCTGCATTATTTCTCCCAACTCTAGTAGCTAAGAACCAGGTCCTGCCCACAGTATGGGCCCCAGATCCCAATCTACTGCACACATCTGAAAGGCTGCTTGGTTGACTTCTCTCACTTATTTCCATTAATGATTATTTCCTTTTATTTTTTAATCTAAATCTCAGTTTTTAAAATATCCTCCAAAGGAGGCTCCAGTAGACGTTGAGACCTTAACTTCAAACAAATGAATTTAAAATAGCAGAAGCAAAAATAAAGTAATGATACACAAAGAAGTAGCTTTTAAATAAATACCCAGTTAGAGTACCTAATAAAAGATGAGGAAAGGGAGTTGTGATGATGAGTTCAGGAGACTTTGGAGAGTCATTCACAAGAGAGAGGCTGCGTGGAGTGGTAGAGGGAACATGAGCTTTAAACTCAAGATTGATCAGATTCCAATTTCACCCTTTGACTAATTTTTATGTGAATTAAGCCAATTGCTTGCTTTGGACCTTAATCTGGACCCCAAAATAGAATGAGAATAACATCATCTATCTTTAAGAGTTGTTGTGAGATTTGTGAATAATATACACAAAACTACTATTAATAACACACAATATCTTTTATATGAGCACTCAGTAAGTTGTATCTGTTATATGAAAATACTAAGTGAGTATAAGAGATTGTATCAATGAAAATTGCAGAAGTGGCAAAACTCAAAACAAGAATGAGCATTTACAGTTAACAATTCCAGATAGCTGTTGTATTTGGGAAATGAGGGTAAATGTAGACATGCTAAGATTTGGCAGACAGAAGTTGAAGAGAAGGTGGTGAGAATGTAGGCTTGAAACCCAGACTACTTGTGTTTAAATCCCAGTTTTTTCATCTAAGAGCTGTGTTTCATCAGACCAACTACTTATGTACTCTGTATTTCAGTTTACTCAGCTGTACAACGGGGATAATGACTATCATACCTCCTTCACAGGGTTGTTCTAATAACTGAATTTGGTGATACTTGTAAATCTAGGACCTAGCACATAGCAAGCCGTAAGTAAACAGATTTCTTTATAATTTTGTTGTCCTGGCCACTATTTGATTCCTTTCCTTTTTGAACTTTCAGACATAGTAAAGAGGAAGGTTAGCTTAAAACTGTTTTTTAAAAAACGCATAACTGATTGATTTCTAGCTTGGATGTAAAAAGTCACAAAATACCATTAGTCTTAAATTAATAACCCAAACAAGGCAGATAAGGTATAAAAAAAATGATAGTTTAAAAAACATCATAAAGCTGAACACATAAAGAAACCCAAATGAACAAGACATCAGAGAGTGAGGAACTCTTTACAGGATAGAAGAGATTTATCACTGTTCTCCTTTCTAGAAGAAGAATTAATTACAGAAAGGATAAGCAGAAACCAGCTGACCTGCTAATGCATGTTTAATAACCGTGTGTGGGCTCTTGTATTAGATTGGAATTACAAGGGCTGCTGCCATAGAGCAAATTGTCATCCCATCACCAGTTTGAAAATAACAGTTAAAAATATGTAATAGCATCAAAAACCTCAGAGAAGAAAGAATAAATCTAATAAAAGATATATGACACCTCTACCCTGAAAATTATAAAATATTCGGGAGAGAAATTAAAGATCTAAATAAATGGAGAAGTATAGCATGTTCCTGGATAGGAAAATGCAACATTGTTGAAATGTCTAGGCTTCCTAAATTGATAGACTCAATGCAATCTCTATCAAAATGTCAGCAGGCTATTCTGAAGAAATAGACAAGATAGTTCTGAATTATATATGGTAATGAAAAGAAAATAGAATTGCAAAAACTATATTGAAAAAGAACAAAATTGGAGGACTTAGACTACCTGACTTCAAAATTTACCATAAACATATAGCAATCAGGGAACCGTGGTATTGGCATAAGCATAGGCAAATAAATTAATAGAACACAAACAAACCACAAATACTCAGTAAAGTGATTTTCAACTTCAAATACACAGTCAAATGATTTTCAAAGAAGTGCCAAAGCAATTCTTTGGCCAAAGTCTTTTCAACAAATGTTGCTGGAACAACTAGATATCTATATGGAAGAAAATGTAATTTGACTCTTATTCCATATACAAAAATTAATTCAAAATGGATCCCAGACCCAAACATAAAACAAGACTTATAAAGCTTCTAGAAGAAAAAGGAAACATATCTTCATGACCTCAGGTTAGGCAAAGATTTATTTGATAGAACACAAAAAGCATCAACCATAAAAGACAATAAGTTAATTATTAAAATTAGGCTAAATTTAAAATTCTGCTCATCAAAAGACTCCATTAAAAATTAATAAATAAATCTCAAACTGAGAAATAAAATTCAAAGAATTTCTGACAACAGACTTGTATACAGAATAGGTAAAAATTTCCTACCAATCAGCTACAAAAAGACAACCCAATTGAAATATGTGCAATAGACTTAGACACTTCACAAAAGAAAATCTATGAATGAACAATGTTTAAAAAGTCTTTAACATTACTGGTTATAAGGCTCTGCAAACTAAAGCAACAATGAGATGCTATACTAAACATCCACAGGAGAGGCTGAAATTAAAAAAAAAAAAAAACTGAAACCATCTAATTTTGGTGAGAATGTGGAGTGAGGAATCGCTCATAGATTGCCGGTGGAGTGTAAAGTGATAAAAATGCTTAAGAAAACTGGGAGTCCCTATGACCTAGCAATACTACTCATAGATATTAACATGACATGTAAAAAAATGTAGCAACCAGATTTATAATAATCAAAACTAGAACAAACCCAAATATCCAACAATGGGAAACTTGATAGATAAATTGTAGTACATTCATACAATTGACCATTATTTAGCAGTTAAAAATGTTGATCTACAGAACAACATGGAGGATAACCAACAGCATTATATTAAGTGATAAAAAGGATAACCAACAACATTGTATTAAGTGATAAAAAGTATATACTGTAGGATTTTATTTGTACGAAATCTGAATACAGGCAAAAGTAATCTATGCTGATAGAAATCTCATAGTTCTTGTGCGGATGGGGACAGAAATTGACCGGAACAGAGCACAAGGGATGTTTTTAAATGTACTTTTTGAATGTGGGTTACATGGCTGTGTATAATTGTCAAAGCTCATCAAACTGAACAATTGAAGTTTGTGCATACTTTTTTTTTTTTTTTTTGAGATGGAATCTCGCTCTGTTGCCCAGACTGGAGTGCAATGGCATGATCTCAGCTCACTGCAACCTCTGCCTCCTAGGTTCTACTGATTCTCCTGCCTCAGCCTCCAGAGTAGCTGGGATTACAGGCACATGGCCCGTGCCTGGCTAATTATTATCATTATTATTATTTGTATTTTTAGTAGAGATGGAGTTTCACCATGTTGGCCAGGCTGGTCTCGAACTCCTGATCTGAAGTGATCCACCCACCTTGGCCTCCCAAAGTGCTGGGATTACAGGCATGAGCCACCGTGCCTGCTGTGCATACTACTGAGTGTTAATTATATCTCAATAAATAAAAAAATAAATAAAAAACAAGTGAAAACAAGCAGAGAAAAAGGTATCTGATCATTGGTTTAAAAAAAGTCACAGAACACTCAAAAACAGTTTGATCTCCAAATGGTGAAAAGAGAAGTCAAAGAATAACACATAAAGAATGCAAAAATAATCATTTGCTCCATTTACTCGTTGGTAGAATAGAATTATTCCCCAAATACAAAATCCTTTTGTCCTGAAATATGTCACACTGTCAGTGCTCAGCCATCCTGAACTGTGTCTCTGATCCCCAGGGTATTCTAATCTTTAGTGCAGTCGATTTCATATGTTTAAATTGACTAACATTTCTGCTTTGTTGTAAATAAAACGAACTCTGCAACAACCCAACATTTTATGCATCTTAGATTTTGATCAGAAAGCAATTCCATGCAATACAACCCATCAGGTATTTATTGCTTGACCCCCTATTTTGCCAAATATGTGATAAGGATACATGTGGAGATATTTCAGAGGCAGAAAGTATATACTGGACTTCAGTGAGGTTAGATGAAGGATATTTGAAGCTCTGCATAAGGAAAAGGTTGATGGAAGCAAACTCTACTTAATGGAACATGATAAATTTTCTAAGGCTGTAAATATTCTATAATGACTTGATAAATAATTCTGTGTACTCCTGTATTTTAGAAATGCAGTCTCCTGCTACATTTTAAAGAGCTGTAAGTCCACTACCTTCAAAATATGTGCATCCTTAGTTGTCAACCTGTTGTAAGGACATATCATGTTCAAATGCTTTGGAATTATTTTTATTACTATGTTGGTATAATTATTCTGAGTGCTGAAGTCAGGAGTGACAACTATTGAGGCGCCACAGTCAGCTTTTTATGCTACTGTCACTCCAGTTTAACCTTTTGCCTGAGGAAAATATATCCTCTCTTTCCTAGATTAGCTGAAAAGCATCTAAATACATAATTTGTAGTGCTGCACTCATTTTATTCAGATCACCTTGGAATTCAAGTTACATATCGCTTTTAGCAAGTTTTCTCCTGCTAGAACTTTTGGGAAAAAAGCACAGAGTTGTGATGGTATTGTTGAATTGAGCTCTTGTATTGATTTAAGATGCCTCCATTAGATATTTTGGAGCTGCCTCCATTCCGAGGGTGAATTCTTGAACTGAGAGAGTGTTCTGCCCTGGGACCGTGGCACTGGTCCATAAAGCAGAACAGATGCTACTTCTTTCTTTTAGGTTTTTTGTTGTTGTGGTTTGTTTACTACACTGAAAAAATGACTCTCTTTTTCCTTATTTGAGTGTGTGATGCCTAGCCTATTTGGGTGGATGGGGGATATTAGTGTGAGTGACTTTTTTCTAATTTATCCAGCTGATGCTGAGTGGCTTTCTATAACACCTAAATAGAAAAAAAAAAGTATATTATACACACACACACACACATACACACACACATATACATGTACATAAAATATACAGATGCATATATACATATGCATATATATCCTCTTGCCCACATGATCTGTCCAGCTATTATAGAAAAATATAGCTGGTTAATTGACCATGTAAGGATTATTCTTTAGCCATAATTGTTCCATTCACAGAGAATTTTGCAGGACAAATAAGCAAGATAAATCAAAGTGGACATATGCATAACTTTCACCAAAGAATTTTACCTCTAAATATCTATTCTATAGAAATATTTGTACATTGTTAAAGATATATGACATTAAAACATTTTTGTGATATCAAAAATTTGAAACTAAATTGAATGTCCATCAATAAATTATGGCACATTATTTCTACCAATATTGTGCATTTACAAAAATAATGGTATAGATAGATGTCTATGTAGACAGATATCTTCAAAAGTGTTGGTAAAGGGAAAATACAATTCACCGGCCATAATCCCATTTATAATAAACAAAAAAACCCACAAACAACTATCCTTTATGTATGCCCAAAAGTTTCAGAAAGAAATCTTAAACTGTTATTTGTCTAAGGAAGAGAGAGGGATTAAGAAAGGAATATTGAAGGAGAATAATTTTTTTCTCTATACTTTCATGTTGAATTTTAAGATTGTATTTATGTGTATTTGTTTATTTAAACATAAGAAAAAATGGGTTATTTCCAAGACTTCTTTTTGAATAATTGTTATCTAAGAAGCAGCAAATCCCAAAATTAGAACAAAATTCACAATAATGAAAATGATATGATAATGTAAAAGATATTGATAGATTGAAAAGACTGCTATTTAAATGTGTAGCTTCACAATCCATATTAAAATATCTTACAACAAATTTTTCATTTTTTTGTAAATAGTTAGAAAGTGCAATATGATTATTTCCTTGTTAGAGTATGAGATATCTCTACTGCATGTATTTTATAAGTGAATGATTGTTTATGTAGCCACCTGTAGTAAGTGAGTTCATTGGTGACTCTCCAAAACATATATCCAAGTTCTAATCCCCAGAACCTGTGAATGTGATATTATATTTACAAATAAAATATTTGCAGATGGGATTAAAGATCTTGAGATGAGACCAAGATCTAATGACAAGTGTCCTGGTGAGAGACAGCAGACAAAGATATAGATAAGGCCATATGCAGATGTAAACAAGTATTGAAGTGATGCAACCATCAACCCAATAAGGCCTGGAGCTACCAGAAACTGGAGGAAGAAAGGAATGATTCTCCCCTAGAGTCTTTGTGGCCCTGCTGACACCTGGATTTTGGACTTTTGGCCTCCAGAACTGTGAAAGAATAAAAAATCTATCATTTTAAGCCATCAGGTTTATGGTATTTTGTTACAGCAACCACAATATACCATCCATCTCCTAAATAAATATTTGATAGGTTTAACATGCAGAAGACATCTCAGAATTTTAAAACCAAGATCATTTCAAATTTCCTCTTAAATTTTGAGAAAAAGAAAATCCACTAAGTAATTGCAATATGGACTAACAGAGAAATGAACATCATCCCATGGGTTTTCCCAGAACCACTGAATGCTGGAAGATTTCTTAGAGATCATCTGGTCTAGTGGTCATACACAGAAGAGCCCATGGGTATCAAAAAAGAGTCATGAATGTTGTCATTTGGCTGAGCGTAGGACTGAAGTGAGTGGTGAATGGTAGAAAAGTAGTATCTGGTATACCAAACAGCATTGCAAAATAAATCAATTAGAAACCCCAGGAAGCCAAAAGAAATATATCTTTATTTGGCTACCCATTAAAACTCAGGGGCTTCTACACCAAAATGAAGAAGAGGAGGGATGGAGCAAGATGGCAAAATAGAAGCCTACACCATTTATATTCCGTGCAGAAACACCAAATTTTAACAACCGGATACAGAAAAGCACCATCACAGGTACCAAAACTCAGGTGAGCAATCATAGTACTTGGTTTTAACTTTGTATCATTGAAAGAGGCATAGAGAAGGGTTGGAGAGACAGTCTTGAATCAGTGACAGCACCGCTTCCCAATTTCCTGGTAGTGGTTCTGTAGTGCAGAGAGCCTGTGCATTTGGAGGAGGGAGAGCACAGTGACTGGGAGGCATACAGTGATCTCATTGCTACTCTGTCATAGCAGAGAGAAAAGCCAGGCTGGACTCAGCCAGTGCCAGCACATGGAGGAAGCATTTGGACCAGACCTAGCCAAAGGGGAATCACTCATCCCATTGGTCAGAACTTCAGCTTCTTGGAAAGCCTTGCCACCATGGGCCAAAGTACTCTGGGGTCTTAGGTAAACTTGAAAGGCAGTCCACAAGGACTGCCATTCCTAGGCAAATCCTAGTGCTGGGCTGGGCTCAGAGCCAGAGGACTAGGAGGCACATGACCTAGGGAGACAGAGCTGGGGTGGCTGAAGAAGTGCTTGAGGCAATTCAACTCCAACCCTAGGAAGAGCAGCTTGTGGCAACAAAAGTGTCTTGTTTCTTCTACTTAAGGCAAGGAGAGCAAAGAGTAAAGAGGAGCTGTCTTGCATCTTGGTTACCAGCTTAGCCACAGTAGGATATGGCACCAGTCAGGGTTACAGTGTCCCCTTTTCAAGCCCTGTTTCCCGTATGACATTTCTAGACACATGTTGAGCCAAAAGGGAACTCATTGCCTTGAAGGAAGGACCCAGTCCTGGCGGATACATCACCTAATGACTAAAGATTCCTTGGTGCCTGAATAATCAGCAGAGATAACCAAGTAGTATGCTGTGGTCCTTGGACTCTGAGACATGCTGACTGTAGACATGACTCAGCACATTCCCAGCTGTGGTGGCTCCAGTAAAAGATGTTTCTGTTTGAGAAAAGCAGAGAGAAAAGTAAATGGGACTTTGTCTTTCACCTAAGGTACCAGGTCCACCACAGTGGGGTAGAGCCGTAAGCAAACATGTGGGGTTCCTGATTCCAGAACTAAGATCTTGGACAGCCTTTCTGGATCTGCCCTGGGGCCAGAGCAGAGCCCACTGCTCTGAAGGCTGAGTTTCAGGACTGGCAGCATTCACCATAAGATGAATGAGGAACATTGGTGGTGACCTGGCAGAACCCCATGATGGGCCAGTGGTGGTGGTGGTGCTCATAGGGAGGCTCCTCACCTATGGAAAGGAGAGGAAAGAGTGGGGAGAAATATATATTGTGGTTTAAGTGCCAGCTTAGCCACAGAAGAATAAAACATAAGGCAAATTTCTAAGGTTCTTGACTCTAATCCCTGACTCTCAAGCAGCATCTCTGGACCCACCTGGGGGAACTCAGCACCCTGAAGGGAAGGACACAAACCTCACTGGCTTCACTTGCTGATTGTAGAGCCCTAGGACCTTGAGTGAACAAAGGTAGTAGCCAAGTAGTTGTTACAATGGGCCTTGGGCAAGACCCAGTGCTGTGCTAATACTAGCATGGTGCTTTTATGACCACACCCCTAGTTCCAGACAGCTCAGCACAGAAAGAGAGAAACTCAGTTTGGGAGAAAGTAAGGGAAAAGAACAAGAGTCTCTGCCTGTTTACCCAGATAATTCTTGCAGATCTTATCCAAGACAACCAAGGTGTTATCTCTGTGAGTCTGCAAAAACCACAGTGATATTGGACTTGGGGCCCAAGTCCCTTCAAATACCTGGAAATACTTCTCGAGAAGGATGGGCACAAACATCACTGATCATTAGAGAAAAGCAAATCAAAACCACAATGAAATACCATCTTACACCAGTCAAATGGCTATTATTAAGTCAAAAAACGGATGCTGGTGAGACTGTGGAGAAAAATATATGCTTATACATTGTTGGTGGGAATGTAAATTAGTTCAACCATTATGGAAAACAGTGTGGTGATTCCTCAAAGACCTCAAGATAGAAATAACATTCGACTCAGCAGTCCCATTACTGGGTATATGCCCAAAGGAATATACTATTATGAAGACACATGCATATGTATGTTCATTGCAATACTATATACAATAGCAAATGCATGAAATCAACCTAAATGCCCATTGATGATAGACTGGATAAAGAAAGTGTGGTATATATACACCATAGACTACTCTGTAGCCATAAGAAAGAACGAAATCACATTATTTGCAGGGACATGGATGGAGCTGGAGGCCATTATCCTTAGCAAATTAATGCAGGAACGGAAAACCAAATACCTCATGTTCTCACTTATAAGTGGGGGCTAAATGCTGAGACACATAGAGGGGATCAACACACACTAGGACCTATCAGAGGGTGGAGGGTAGGAGGGAGAGGACCAGAAAAATAACTAATGGGTACTAGGCTTAATGCCTGGGTGATAAAATAGTCTGTACAGCCAACCCCCATGATACACATTTACCTATGTAACAAACGTGCATATGTACCCAGTTTTTTAAAACTGGGCAAGAGCTCTGAATAGAAATTTATCAGAACACACGCAAATGACAAACAGGCGTATGATAAGGTGTTCCACATTATTAATCATCAGAGAAATGCAAATCAGAACTACAATGAGATCTCATCTCACGCCAGTTAAAATTGCTTTTATCCAAACGACAGGCAATATTAAATGCTAGTAAGGATGTGGACAAAAGGCAACACTTTAACACTGTTGGTGGCAATGTAAATTAGTATAACCACTATGGAGAACAGTTTTGAAACTAAAAATAGAGCTACCATATGATCCTGCAATCCCACTCCTAGAGATATACCCAAAAGAGGGGAAATCAGTATATTGAAGAGATATCTGCACTCCCATGTTTGCTATAGCACTGTTTATAATTGCCAAGATTTGGAAGCAACCTGTGTCAATCAACAGATGAAAGGATAAAGAAATGTGGTCTTTATGCACAATGGAGTGCTATTTAGCCATAAAAAATGAGATGCTGTCAATTACAACAACGTGGATAGGACTGGAGGTCATTATGTTAAGTGAAATAAGTCAAGCTTTCTTTACAGAAAGACAAATATCACCTGTTTTCACTTATTTGTGAGCTGCAACAATCAAAACAATTGAACATACGGAGATAGAGAATAGAAGGATGTTTACCAGAGACTGGGAAAAGTAGTGGGGACACTGTGGGGAGATGGGTATGGTTAATGAGCATAAAAATTAATTAGAAAAATGAATACCTAGTATTTGATAGCACAGCAGTGTGACTATAATGAAAACAATTTAGTTGTATATTTAAAAATAGCTAAACAGTTACAATTGGATTTTCTTTGTAACAGACAGGTTAAAAACTTAAGGATATGGATACCCCATCTCCATAATGTGATTATTACACATTGGATGCCTGTATCAAAATATCTCATGTACCCCATAAATATATATACCCACCCTGTTCCCACACAAATTAAAACTAAAATATTTTTTAAGTGAAGAAAATGGAAACTGTAAGAAAATTTGCTGTTCCTGCCACTATATCTAAGTAGCAGCTCAACCTGGATAATAGTCCCAGCTCCCTCCCTCCTACTCTAGTGTGGTTCTATCTCCTAGTATCTCTTTATCTCTGCTAATCAGAATGGAAAGAGACTAAAATGTATTGGCCAGCATGAGTCAGACACCATGCCAGGTTCCTTCAGATACGTAATCTCATTTAATTTTACCAACAGCTCTGTGAGGTTGGTAAGTTTCCTCCAGATTCAGTAACTTGACTAAGGTCACTCAGCTAGTAATGAAAGTGCCACTGACTGCAGAGCCTCAAACTGGTTCCAAGACTTAATACTGCTTCCAAAGGAGGGCACAACAACCGTGAGGCTTTGGGAAAAGTACGGATATATTCTCTTTCTATAGAGAAGTCATAGTTGTTAATAGTCATATTAATTTTTAATATGCTTGAATTAGAAAAAAAGATGTTTCTTGAGTGATACAATTACCCTCACTACTTTTTTTCCTGATACTCACATATGTAAATTATTCTCTTACTCTTTCGGCTTTATAAAAATTTCCTTTCCCCTAATAAATCCAAGACAACAGCCTTATTGCTTAAATTTTTATAAAATTATTTTCCAGCTGCCAAAATTATCAAATTACTTTTGGAATGTGATCTGTTTCCTCTGTACTTGCTAAATGAAGCAATTCTTTTGTGTATCTGTCTTTTTATTTAAACAGTTGTGCCTTTAGAAATTCTGTCTTTTGAATTTTGCACATGCTTTAAGAGCTAACTTTGGCTATGCTAGAAGAAAGTAATTTGTTTTTTCATTGACACATGGGGAAAATGCACTTTTAGATAATATATTTTGAGAAGGAGCCTTTTGCCTGTAGTCATTCTGCCAAATGCCATGCGAACTTTCTAGTTGTTTTCGTCATTTAGTTAACCAATAAATATTTATTCATGGCCTATTATGTGCTCAGCATGTTACTTGTAGACTATTTTAGATGTTTTAAAAGAAATATGAGAAGAAATATATGAATTCAGCATTTAGAAGACTGCAACTTAGCTGTGGAAATAAAACTAACATATGAAGAATCAGAGATGTGGGTGCCTAATAGGGCATCAGGAACTAAAAAATCAAACAGTTTGGTATGAATCAAAGTAGTCAGAGAAGATTTCATTGAGATCGTGGAACCTGAGACTAGAAAATTGGTAAAATGGAGGACATAAATAAGAGCATATTATTTTTGTGTGTGTGGTAGAGAATAGACTTAAGGAAAGGAAATGTAGAAATTTGTGTATTTGCAGGACATTGAGTAGATTAACCTCATTAAGGAAAAATAAGGTAAGAAAGAAATAAGAAATGAAGAAATTAAGGAATTGGGTATGGTAGCCAAATGGTGTGGTTCCAAAACACATTAAGTGTTTCAGAAACTAGTCTAAGGAGTTTAGATTTGAAATTAGATGATAATGAATCTTTTCATGATTAAAAATAAAAAGAGAAAAGGAATTTTTAAAGAAGATGGAGCAGAAAAGCATATGACAGTTTTATTAAAGAAAAGGCAAGGTCAGTCCTAGAGTCCAGTAAATATATCAGCTAAAATAGTGCTGTGATGATCTGGTTGTGAGATAGAGAGGGCTTGGACTAGAGTAGTGGTAGTTGGAATGAAAGGGATAAGGCAAATTCTTCAAAGAGGTATTGAAGGAAGAAACAGTGGGAATTTCTTAGAGATTAGAGAATGGAGATGCCAGTAGGCAGCCAGCAAGAACATATTATGATTGAGTAGGGAAGGAGATGCATATTTATTAATGGCCAGATACTAAATGTCACAGCTGAAGCAGTGAGGATATATGAGACCAGTCAAACTATAGGGAAAAAAACAGAGGGATGAACTTAAAGAACACTCCACAGGTAGAAACATAGTGGAGAAGCTAAGTGGCATCAAAGAGATGGAAGAAGCCCATAAAGTGCCAAGGATGCCAAAGAATGAGGAAATGTCACTAGGGGGTTGTTCATAGCAGCAAACAGTATAAGATGCCGAATGACAAGTCTGAGGAAAGGCAAAGGTCATACACTTAGCAGAAAGAGATAACTGGTAACCCTTGAAGAAATAGTTTCATGGAGTGGTATGCACTGAAGCAGATGGCAAAAAGGATAAAAAGGAATTAGAATCGTTAAAGAGAGGAGGTGAAAGATGTAGATCAAATATTTTAGGAACTTGGCAGCACAACCAGAGAGGAACATTGGTTAGTAAATATAATAGACAGGTGGGAACAAAAGAAAAATGTTATGATAGCTATCCTCCAATATGGCATCCAATGATCTTAGTCTCCTGGTATTCACTCCCCTCTGTAGTTCCCTTTCACATGGAATAGTGCTGACTTGTGTAAGCAATAGTAAATTGAAAAAATAATGGTATATGATTTCTGATTCTAGGTCATAAAAGTGTTATAGGTTCTGTCATGCCCTTTCATAGGTTGCTCATGCTGGGAGAAGCTAGCTGTCATGTCATGCTGACACTCAGGGAACTCATAAAGAGGAACTTTTCCAACAGCCAGCATCATGGCAGAGAGCTGTCTTATGTGCATATTTTCCAGGTCCAGTCAAGTCTTCCGATGCCTGCAGAAATGGCTGACATCTTGACTGCAACCTCTTAAGTGATCCTAAGGCAGAACCACCCAGGTAAGCCACAACTGAGTTCCTTTCCCACAGAAACTGTGAATTAATAAGTGTTTACTGTTTTAAGTCACTAAGATCTTGCATAATTTGTTATGTGATATAGACAACTAATACAGATTTCTTTAGTTGTTTTCTTTTATATATGCTTATTTTTTTTATTTTTTATTTTACAAAAACCTGAATATGTTTTAAGGATTATTGAAATGGCGGGCGCCCCTCTCCAAGCCTCACTGCCCCCTTGCAGTTCGATCTCAGACTGTTGTGCTAGCAATGAGGGAGGCTCAGTGGGCGTGGGACCCTCCCAGCCAGGCGCAGGATGTATTCTCCTGGTGTGCCGTTTGCTAAGACCATTGTAAAAAAGGCAGTATTAGGGTGGGAGTGACCTGATTTTCCAGATGCCATCTGTCACAGGTTCCCTTGGCTAGGAAAGGGAATTCCCTGACCCCTTGTGCTTCCCAGGTGAGGTGATGCCTCACCCTGCTACGGCTCAGGCTCGGTGGGCTGCACCCACTGTCCTGCACCCACTGTCTGACAAGCCCCAGTGAGATGAACCCGGTACCTCAGGTGGAAATGCAGAAATCACTTGTCTGTTGCATCGCTCTAAGAGCTATAAATCAAAACCACAATGGGACACCATCTCACACCAGTTAGAATGGCGATCATTAAAAAGTCAGGAAACAACAGGTGCTGGAGAGGATGTGGAGAAATAGGAACACTTTTATACTGTTGGTGGGGACTGTAAACTAGTTCAACCATTGTGGAAGGCAGTGTGGCCATTCCTCAAGGATCTAGAACTAGAAATACCATTTGACCCAGCCATCCCATTACTGGGTATATACCCAAAGGATTATAAATCATGCTGCTATAAAGACACATGCACATGTATGTTTATTGCGGCACTATTCACAATAGCAAAGACTTGGAACCAACCGAAATGTCCATCAGTGATAGACTGGATTAAGAAAATGTAGCATATATACACCATGGAATACTATGCAGCCATAGAAAAGGATAAGTTCATGTCACACACTGGGGCCTGTTATAGGGTCGGGGGAGGGAGGAGGGTTAGCATTAGGAGATATACCTAATGTAAATGACTAGTTAACGGGTGCAGCACGCCAACATGGCACATGTATACATATGTAACAAACCTGCACATTGTGCACATGTAGCTTGAACTTAAACTACCAAAAAAGGATTATTGAAATGATTCAAGATGAGAACAATAATAAGATAATTGTAATACTAAACTCTGAGTAGCTGGAAAACTAGGGGAACCAAAATACAGCTGGGGAGAATTATTTTCAAAAAGCAGAGGTGGGCTATTTTCTGAGAGTAATGGGAAGTCCTAAATGATGTAGATTCCCATTCCATTCTAAGATGAAGACAAGAGTGCCTGAAATAATTCATATAATATCAGATCAATTTACCAAATACTTCACATGTACATAACCCTATATTTTTATATTGTTACTAAATAGGCTAGCAGAAGGTCTACTTACTCACAATAAGACATTTGGTAGAGACAAACAGTGAAAATACTAATTTCATTTCTGACAAGGACCTGGCACCTGGTAGGAAATGCATTAAATGTGCATGTATTAAATGCACATATAACACTTTATAATAAAATGAGTAGTTTTGCTTTTGGTTATCTACATATTTTTCTACAGGGACTTTAAAAAAAACTAATTTATACTGATTATGGTATCAGGGGGCTATCTGCATGAACTCTGGTTCCTATTTGTCACTCAGGTCTAATGGAGTTTTGGACTTGTGGCTGTGTTCTAAAAGGTTGACTTGGTTGTTATTGTAATAAAAAAGGTTGGATTGCAGTGAATGTGAGATTACATAGATTTGGCATGTAAACTGATTTTGACCATAGATAGGTGTTCAGATTCTGCTATGAGCTCTTTGATATGTATCTCCAGGGAGGGGAATGTTCATTTATTTAATGCATCAATCAATATTGTTAGAACATAATCATTGGTACATTACTATATTAACACCTCTAAGAGCTATACAATTTAATTAGAAAAGAGTCTTTCCTGAAGTAGCTTATAGTCAAACATGATTGTTATAGGCAAGGGTGATCTGGGTGTCAGAGAAAAAATAGCAGAACAAAAAGTGCGTGTATGTCCTGAATGCCTCACATGGTTATTGTGATCTTCTTAGAGTGCTTTTTCGGATGGGATGAAGAAATTGAAGTATGTTAGCATTCTGACATGAATTTACAAGCAGCATTTTAGCATCTAAAATATCGTTACTAGTGACCAAGACAACCTTAATGTTCTCAGATTGGTAGTTATCTATTCACTGTTTTGGCTCTTTGTTGTGAAGGAAGTGAGTGCTAGACATCTCCAGTCAGATATCTGGAACTGGATCTCCTGCCAGTTTTACCACCCAGGAAATGCCTTTCTGAAGAATCTAGAACCATCTTTTTGAAGTGTTAATATCAAATAAGACAGCACCTCATCTTCCAGTCTCTGTGGTTCTGCACAGGCCTAATTTAGATGGGCACCGATTAGCAAACAGAGGTAGCCTAATCACAGAGAAAAACATTTGTGAATTGTGGAATAATAGGAATAACCCAATGTGCTGGACACATCTCACTGATCAACTTTCCCCTTAATGTCCTTCAGCGCTTTTCTGCTAGCTCACCTTAAAAACCTTCCTTTTGTTTCAGCAGAGTTGAGTTCAGTCTCTCTCCCCTATTGCAACAGACCGAGTAAAGTCTTCCTTCATGCTTAACTGTAGAAAAAATTGTTTATATTTGAGGCACACAATATGTTTGATAAACATATAGTAAAATTATTACTATAGTCAAGCCAAGTAGCATATTCATCTCCTCACACAGTTGTACTTGTGATATCTCCAAAAATATGGAGATAACCAAAATATATACAATACATATACTTAAAAAAAATTTTTGAGACAGTCCTACTCTGTCATTCAGGCTGGAGTGTAGTGACTCAATTATGGCTCGCTGCCACCTTGGCCTCCTGGGCTTTAGGAAGCCTCCCACCTCAGCCTCCTGAGTAGCTGAGACCACAGGCACATGCCACCATGTCTGGCTAATTTTTTTTTTTTTTTTTTTGATAGAGATGGGATTTTGTCATGTTACCCAGGCTGATCTTGAGCTCCTGAGCTCGAGCAATCAGCCTGCATCAGCCTCCCAGAGTGCTAGGATTACAGGCATGAGACACAGTGACCGCCCTCGTTAATATTAACTATAGTCATATTGTACACTAGATCTCTAGATTTATTCATAACTGCAACTTGGCACCCTTTGACAAACATCTTCCCATTTGCCTTGAAGTGATTGTCTCTCCTGCAGGAACTGAACAACTATCCACACATGAAAGTACCTTCATAAAAATCAAAGTCAGGTGAGCAATTACAGTAGCTGAGTTTAACATCATATCAAGGAAAGAGGCACTGAAGAAGGTAGGAAAGACAGTCTTGAATTGCCAACACCATTCCTTCCCCAACCCCTAGCAGTGCTGTGTGGTATGAGGGGAGAGAATCTGTGTGCTTGGGGAAGGAAAGAGAAGTGATTATGGGACTTTAAATTGGAACTCAGTGTTGCCCTGTCATAGTAGAAAAGAATAGAGAAAAATTCAGCCAGCACCCACAGAGGAAGCATTTAGACTAGCCCCAGTCAAAGGGGAATTATTTGTCCCAGCAGTTGGAAGCTGGATTCCAGCTAGCCCCACCACCATGGGCTAAAGTGCTCTGGGATTTTAAATGAACTTGAAAGGCAGTCTAGGCCGCAAGGACTGCAATTCCCCGGCAAGTCCTGATGTTGTTCTGGGCTAGGAGCCAGTGAAGTTGGGGTGCATGTGACCCAGTGAGATACCAGCTGGGCTGGCAAAGGTACTGCTTGTGTCACCCATCCCCCAACCCCAGGCAGCACAGTTAGAAGCTCCAGGAGAGACTCGTTCCATGTGATGAAAAGAGAAGGTAGAGTAAAGAGAACTTTGATGGCCGGGTGCAGTGGCTCACGCCTGTAATCCCAGCACTCTGGGAGGCCAAGGTAGGTGGATCACCTGAGGTCAGCAGTTCATGACCTGCCTGGCCAACATGGTGAGACCCTGTCTCTACTAAAAAATACAGAAAATTTGCTGGGCGTGGTGGTGGGCACCTCACCAAATGAACTAACTAAGGCACTGGTAACCAATCTTGGAGTGAACAGAGATACATGGCATTTCAGACAAATAATTCAAAATAGCTGTTTTAAGGAATCTAAATAAAATTCAAGATAACACAGAGAAGGAATTCAGAATTCTATCAGATAAATTTATCAAAAAGATTGAAATAAGTTTTAGAAATCTAAGCAGAAATTCTGGTTGAAAAATTTGATTGACAAACTGAAGAATGCATCCGAGTCTCTCAAAAACAGAATGAAACAAGCAGAAGAAAGAATGAAGAAAGCGCTTTAAGACAGGCTATTTGAAAATACATAGAGAAGATAAAAAAGAATAAAAAGGAACAAAATGTGCCTAAAAGATCTAGAAAATAGTCTCAAAAGGGCAAATCTAAGAGGCGTTGGCCTTAAATAGAAGGTAGAGAGAGAGAAGTTGGGTTAGAAAGTTTATTCAAAGAGATAACAGAGAACTTCCCAAACCTAGGGTGAGGACTCAATAGTCAAGTACAGGAAGGTTGTAGAACATCAATCAGATTTAACATAAAGAAGATTATCTCAAGACATTTAACAATCAAATCCCAAAGGTCCAGGATAAAGAAAGGATCCTAAAAGCATTAAGAGAAAAAAAATTGAAACATAAAGGAGCTCCAATACGTCCAGTAGCAAACTTCTCAGTCAAAACCTTACAGGCCAGGAGACAGTAGCATGACATATATAAAGTGCTGGAAGAAAAAAACAAAAAAACAAAAAACTGTTATCCTAGTATAGTATATGCAGTGAAAATATTCTTCAGACATGAATGAAAAAATAAAGACTTTCCCAGATAAACAAAAGCTAAGGGATTTCGTCAACACCAGACCTGTCTTATAGGGTGCTAAAGAGAGTTCTTCAATCTGTAAGAAAAGGACATTAATGAGCAATGAGAAATCATCTGAAGGTACAAAACTCACTGGTAATATAAGTACACAGACAAATACAGAATACTATGACACTCTAATTGTTGTGTGTAAACTACTCATATCTCTAGTAGGAAGACCAAAAGATAAACCTATCAGGTCAGTGCAAGTGTGCACTTGAATGCTGCTGCATTACCACTGTGAGTGTGGATCCTGCACCACCATACCAACAAAGTGCTTTGGCCAGCAACCCTCATCAAAATGTTTTTGCCATCAGATTGGGACCACCTTGGCCCCTACAGCAAGTAAGTGATTAACCTTAAGGGGCCAGAGGACAAAGCCGTGGGCATGATACCAGTCCCTCAGGGTTAGAGCACACAGCCCAGGAGAACTAAGCTAAGCCTTGGCCCACTGAAATCATTCAGAAACAAAGCCAGTCAACTGAATTCAACTTATACCAAATTCAAACCCTCAAGGGCATTGGGGGATATGAAAGCAACACTTCCCAGCAACTTCAAAGATGAAAGGAACATCTGCCTACACAGATGAGAATCAACCAAGAACTCTAGCAACTAAAGAGGCCAGAGTGTCTTCTCATCTCCAAGCTACTACTCTAGCTTCCCAGCAATGGTTCTTAACCAGGCTGAAATGACAGATGTAGAATCAGAATCTGAATAGGAACAAATACCACCAAGATTCAAGAGAAAGTAAAAACTCAAACCATTGAATCTAGGGAATCCAATAAAACAATACAAGAGCTAAAATATGAAATAGCCATTTTAACAAAGAACCAAACTGATCTGATAGGGCTGAAAAACTCACAATAGGAATGTCATAATACAATCAGAAGTTTTAACAGCAGAATAGACCAAGCTGAAGATAGAATATCAGAGTTCAAAGACCAATTGTGGAAATCAACTCAGTCAGACAAGAATAAATAAAATATAAAACTTCTGGGACATATGGGATTATGCAAAGAGACCATACTTAAAACCAATTGGCAGTCCTGAAAGGGAGAGAAAGCAAGGGATTTGAAAAACATACTTAAGGATATTGTTCACAAAAATTTCCCCAATCTGACTGGAGAGGTTGACACACAAATTCAGGAAATTTGGAGAACCCCTGTGAGATACTGTACAAGATAACCATCTATAAGGCACATAGTTATCAGATTCTCTAAGGTCAGTGTGAAAGAAAAACTATTAAAGGCATCTAGAGAGAAGTGGGTGGTCACCTATAAAGGGAACCCAATGAGGCTAACAGTGGACCTTTCAGCAGAAACCCTGCAAACCAGAGAGATTGACTGCCTATATTCAGCATTATTAAAGAAAAGAAATTCCAGCCAAGAATTTAATATCCAGCCAAACTAAGCTTCATAAGTGAATGAGAAATAAGATTCTTTTCAGAAAAGCAAGTGCTAGGTAATTCATTGCCACCAGACCTGCATTACAAGAGGACCTTAAGAGAGTTCCAACCATGAGAGTGTTGTTACTGGCCATGAGAAAAACACACCTAAGCACATTCAGCATTGACACTATAAAGCAACCACACAATCAAGTCTGCATAATAACCACCTAACAACACAATTACAGGATTGAATTTGCACATATTAATATTAATCTTGAATGTAAATGAGCTGAATGCCCTACTTAAAAGGCACAGAGTGGCAAGTTGAATAAAGAAGCAAGCCCCAATGATATGCTGACTTCAAGGGACTCTTCTCACATGCAGTGACACCCATAACCTCACAGTAAAGAAATGGAGAAAAATGTACAAAAAAATGGAAAAGTAAAAAGGGAGAGGATGCTATTTTAATTTCAAATAAAACAGACATGAATCCCACAATAATAAAAAAGACAAAGAAAGGCATCACATCATGATAAAAAGCTCAACTCAAGAAGAATTAACTCTCTTAAATATATACATACCCAATGCTGGAGCACCCAGATTCATAAAATAAGTTCTCAGAGACCTATGAAGAGACTTAGAGAAGCAAAAAATGACAGTGGGAAACTTTAATATCCCACTGTCAGTATTAGACAGTTCATCAAAGCAGATAAGTAACAAAGATATTTGAGACCTAAACTCGACACTTGAACAAATGCTCTAAGAGACATCTACAGAACACTCCTTCAACAACAGAATATACATTCTTTCCATCTGCTCATGGCACATACTCCAAAATAGATCACATGATTGGCAATGGAGCAATTCTCAACAAATTTAAAAAAACAAAATCATACCACCACACTCTCTGATCACAGTGCAATAAAAATAGAAATCAATACTAAGAAGATATCTCAAAACCATACAATTACATGGAAGTTAAACAACTAGCTCCTGCATGACTTTTGGGTAAGCAATGAAATTAAGGCAGAAACTAGGAAATTCTTTGAAACTGATGAAAACAAAGATGATAAAACACCAGAATCTCTGGGACACAGCTAAAGCAGTGTTACGAAGAAAGTTTTTATCACTAAATGCTCACCTCAAAAAGTTAGATCTCAAATTAGCAAAATAACATAAAACATACAGGAACTAGAGAAACAGAAGCAAACCAACACCAAAGTTAACAGGAGAAAAAAAATAATCAAAATCAGAGCTGAACTGAATGAAATTGAGATGCAAAAACTGTACAAAACATAAGCAAAACCAGAAATTTGTTTTTTGAAAGCATAAATAAGATCGATAGACCACTAGCTAGACTAATAGAGAAAAAAGAGAGAGAAGATACAAAATAACAAAATCAGAAATAACAAAGGGGTGATTACCACTGACCTCACAGAAATACAAAAAAGCCATCATAGACTGTTATGAATACTTCTATGCACACATACTAGAAAACCTAGAAGAAACTGATAAATTTCTGGAAATATATAAATTCCCAAAATTGAAGCAAGAAGAAATTCAGACCCTGAGTGGACCAATAAAGAGTTCTGAATTTGAATTAGTTATAAAAAGCCTACCAACCAGAAAAAGCCCTGGATGAGATAGATTAGCACTTAATTCTACCAGATGTATAAAGAAGAACTGATACTAATCCTATAAAAACTTTTCAAAAATAATTGAGGATGAGGGATTCCTTTCTAACTCATTCAGTGAAGCCAGCATCATTCCTATACCAAAATGTGGCATAGACACATGAAAAGAGAAAAAAAAAATCAGGCCAATATCCTTGAGGAAAATAGATGCAAAAATCTTCAAGAAAATATTAGCCAACCAAATCCGGTAGAGTATCAAACAGCTAATCCACCAAAATAAAGTAGGCTTTATCCTTGGGGGTGCAAGGTTGGTTCAACATATGCAAATCAATAAATGTGATTCATCACATAAACAGAGCTAAAAACAGAAACCACATGATCATCTCAATTGAGGCAGAAAGCAAAAGCTGGCAGCTTTCCCCTTGAGAATCAGAACAAGAAAAGGGTGTGCACTCTGACTACTCCCAGTCAACATGGTACCACAAGTCTTAGCCAGAATCAATTAGGCAAGAGAAAGAAATAAACAGCATCCAAATAGAAAAAGAGGAAGTCACACTATCCCTGTTTGCAGACAACATGATTCTTTACATAGAAAATCCCATAGTCTGCCCCAAATCTTCTTGATCTAATAAACAACTTCAGCAAAATTTCAGGATATAAAATCAATGTATAAACATGAGTAGCATTTCTATACACAATGTCCAAGCTGAGAGCCAAATCAAGACTGCAATGCCATTCACAATAGCCACACAGAAAAAGTAAAATACCTAGGAATAAAGCTAACCAGGGAGGTGAAATCTCTACAAGGAGAATTACAAAACAATGCTGAAAGAAATCAGAAATGACACAAACAAAGATTGAAAGAGTCCATATAATTAAAATGGCCATATTGCCAAAAGCTATTCTTATCAAACTACCAATGACATTCTTCTTAGAATTAGAAAAAGCTATTCTAAAATTCATATGAAACTAAAAAAGCACGGATAGCCAAAGCAATCCTAAGCAAAAAGAACAAAGCTGGAACCATCACACTGCCCAACGTCAAACTATACAAAGCTATATTAACCAAAACAGCATGGTACTGGTACAAAAACAGACATATTGACCAATGGAACCAGTTAGAAAACCCAGAAATAAAGCTAGACACCTACAAATATGTGATCTTCAACAAAGTCTACTAAAATAAGCAATGACAGAATGATGCTCTATTTAATAAATGGTGCTTGGACAGCAGGCTAGACATATGCTGAAGATTAAAACTGGAACCCTTCCTTTCACCATACACAAAAATCAACTCAAGATGGATTAAAGATTTAAGTGCAAAACCCAAAACTATAAAAACTCTAGAAGAAAACTTAGAAAGTACCATTCTGGACCTAGGCCTTGGCAAAGATTTTATGATGAAGACTCCAAATGCAATTGCAACAAAAACAAAAATTAACAAATGGGACTTAGTTGAACTAAAGAGATTCTGCACAGCAAAAGAAACTATCAACACAGTAAACAGACAACCTACTAAATGGGATAAAATATTCACAAATAAATATACAGGAATTAACCAAAGAAGTGAAAGATCTCTACAATGAAGACTATGAAACACTGATGAAGGAAACTGAAGAGTACACACCATAAAATGGAAAGACATTCCACGTACAAGGATTGGAAAAATCAATATCGTTAAAATGTTCATACTACTCAAAGTAATCTACAGATTCAATGAAATCTCTATCAAAATACCAATGACATTCTTTCCAGAAATAAAAAAATCAATCCTAAAACTTATATAAAACCACAAAAGACCCAGAATAGTCAGAGCCATCTTGAGCAAAAAGAACAAAATTAGAGGAATTACATTACTTGATTTCTAATTATACTACAAAGCTATAGTAACCAAAACAGCATGGTACTGGAATAAAAACAGACACCTAGACCAAGAGAAGAGAACAGAGAACCCAGACAGATCCATACACACCTATGGTGAACTCATTTTCAGCAAAGGTGCCAAGAACATACATTGGGAAAAAGACAATCTTTTTAATAAACGATGCTGGGAAAACTGGATATTCACATGTAGAATAATGAAACTAGACCCCTATTTCTCACCATATTCAAACATCAAATCAAAATGGAGTAAAGACTTAAATCTAACACCTGAAACCATGAAACTATTAAAAAAGTACATTGGATAAACTCTCAAGGATGTTGGTCTGGGCAAAAATTTCTTGAGTAATACCTTACAAGCACAGGCAACCAAGCTAAATGGACAAATGGGATCACATCAAGTTAAAAAGCTTCTGCACAGTAAAGGAAATGGCCAACGAAGTGAAGAGACACCATACAGATTGGGTGAAAATATTTTCAAACTATTCATCTGACAAGAGATTAACACCAGTATATATAAGGATCTCAAACAAGTTAATAGAAAAAAGTCTAATATTCTGATGAAAAATGGGCAAAAGATCTGAATAGACCTTTCTCAAAAGAGACATACAAATGGTAAACAGTCCTATTAAAATGTGCTCAACATCACTGATCATGAGAGAAATGCAAATCAAAACTACAATGAGATATTATGTCATCCCAGTGAAAATGACTTTTATCCAAAAGATGGATAACAATGATTGCTGGTAAGACTATGGAGGAAAGGAAACCCTTGTACAATGTTGGTGGGAATATAAATTAAAAATAACCACTATGGAGAACAGTTTGCAGAGTCCTCAAAAAATTAAAATTAGAGCTCCATGTAATCAAGCAATGTCACTGCTAGGTGTATACCCAAAAGAGAGAAATCAGTATATTGAGTTGATATCTGCACTCCTATGTTTATTGCAACACTATTCACAATAGTCATATACAAAATGGAGTACTATTTAGCTATACAAAAGGATGAAATCCTGTCATGTGCAACCATGCAGATGGAACTGGAAGACCTTAGGTTAAGTGAAATAAGTCAGGCACAGAAAGACAAATTTTGCATGCTCTCCCTTATTTGTGGGAGCTAAAAATTAAAGCAATTGACTTCATGGATATGGAGACTAGAATGATGGTTACCAGAGGTTGGCATGAGTACTGGGGATTGGGAGGAGTGGGAATGGTTAATGGAAACAAACATATAATTAAATAGAATGAATAAGATCTAATATTTGATAGCACAACAAGGTGACTACAGTCAATGATTATTTATAGCACATTTAAAAATAACTAAAGGAGTATAATTGAATTATTTACTTATTTATTTATTTTTTGAGATAGAGTTTCACTCTTGTTGCCCAGGCTGGAATGCAATGGCCTGATCTCGGCTCACCACAACCTCTGCCTCCTGGGTTCAAGCGATTCTCCTGCCTCAGCCTCCCAAGTAGCTGGGATTGCAGGCATGCGCCACCATGCCTGGCTAATTTTATATTTTTAGTAGGGATGGAGTTTCTCCATGTTGGTCAGACTGGTCTCAAACTCCTGATCTTAGGTGATCCACCCACCTTGGCCTCTCAAAGTGCTGGGACTTCAGGCGTGAGCCACTGCACCCAGTCAATTGGAGTGTTCTTAACACAAATGATAAATGTTTGAGGCGATGGACACCCCATTTACCCTGATGTGATTATTACTCATTGTATACCTTTATGAAAATATCTCGTGTACTCCATAAATGTATACACCTACTATGTACTCATAAAGGCTAAAATTTAAAAAAAATTAAAATTGATAAAATATGCAAGGTGAAGCAACACGTACTGATGTAGAAGATGCAGCAAGTTATCCAGAAGATCCAGCTAAGATCATTGATGAAAGTGGTTACACTGAACAATAGATTTTTCCATGGAAGAAAACTAGCCTTATATTGAAAGAAGATACCATCTAGCACTATCAATAGAGAAGTCAGTTCAATGCCTGGATTCAAGTCTTAAAGGACATGCTGTCTTTTGTTAGTGACTAATGCAGCTGCTGACAAAGTCAAAGCTAAATGCTCTTTTATCATTTCTAAAATCCTAGAGACCCATAAGAATAATAATGAATCTACCCTGCCTGTGTTCTGGACTTGACAAGTGTAAATGACAGCACAACTCTTTACAGAATGGTTTACTTGATATTCTAAGCCCACTATTGATACTTTGCTCAGAAAAAGATTTCTAGTCACCCAAGAGCTCTAATGGAGATGTACAAGGAGATTAAAGTAATTTTCATGCTTACTAACACAATATCCATTCTGCAGCCTACGGATCAAGGAATCATTTCAACTTTCTAGTCTTATTATTTGAGATATACGTTTCATAAGGCTATAGCGACTATAGAAAGTGATTTTTCTGAGGGATCCGAACAAAGTAAATTGAAAATTTTCAGGAAAGGATTCATTATTCTAGCTGCCATTAAGAACATTCATGATTTTTGGGAGGAGGTCAAAATATCAACATTAGCAGGAGTTTGGAATAAGTTGATTCCAGCACTCACGGATTATGTGGAAGGGTTCAAGACCTCCATGGAGGAAATAACTGCAGTTGTACTAGAAATAGTAAAAAATTAGAAATGGAAGTGGAGTCTGAAGATGTGACATAACTGCTGCAGTCACGTGATAAAACGTGAATGGATGAGGTGTTTGCTTCTGTGGGTGAGCAGTGTTTTTTTTGAGATAGAATCTACTCTTGGTGAAGATGCTGTGAACATTGTTGAAATGATGATGAATGTAGAATATTACATAAACTTAGTTGATAAATGAGCATCAGGGTTTGAGAGGATTGGCTCTAGTTTTGAAAGTTCTACAGTGGGTAAAACGCTGTCAAACAGCAGCACAACAGAAATCTGTTGTGAAGGAAGAGTCTGTCAATGCGGCCAGATTCATTGTTGTATTATTTTCAGAAATTACCATAGCTACCCCTACCTTCAGTGACCACCACCCTGATCAGTCAGCAGCCATCAGCATTGAAGTCAGACCCTCCACTAGCAAAAAGATTACAACTTGTTGAAGGCTCAGATGAGTGTTAGTATTTTTTATTAAAGTATTTTTAATTAAAAAAAGAATGAATACCACTTAATAATTAAGTTAAACAGAGATACTTGGTCCATAGAGAAGAAAATGTAAGCCGATGGAACAAGACCAAAATCATTAATGTTTTGAGTCTCTTTCTTATCCCCACCTTTACCTTTAAAGTTGGTTCTGGCTCTGTCCATGGAATTTCTTTTCCTCTTCCACTCCTGAAGGATATTTGAGTGTTTTCAGAGCAGGCTTTGGGAGCTTTTGTGATGTAGAGCCTCAGGGAAAAGAAAGGAGTCAAAAGGTCAAAGGATGGGATAAGGCTGGGGAGAAATTTGAGGTGGAGTTTGGATAGAAGAAATAAAAACAGTTTTGCACGTAAGGTGATTGGATAGATTTCATAGAGATATGAAGAAGTATTTTTCTCTATGCAATATTAAAAATGTTATGATCATGACTTTTTATACAGTTTTCCACTAAGTTTTGCATTTTCCTCTGCTTTTTCATTGAGGGGTCAAATTATTTTTTTATCTTTTTATTAAGAAGTTCCAAACCTTTAATAAACTCAATTCAAAAACTGAAATTTAGCTTCTTCCTCCAGGATCACCTCATAGAGACCTCTGAATTCATTTTCCAATATTTTATTCTTAATGAAAGAAGTCTTTTGAATGTATACAGGTGTAGATTTTTCATCAGATATCATTCTTATGAATGCATAAAATATGAAATTATAAGTATAATAAACTAGTTAATGCAGTATTCTTTTATTAGTCTTAGGGCCTCTGTATATTTCTGAAGATTTTGAGGATCCCAAAGAACTTTTGTTTATGTGGGTCATAGCTGTCATTATTTATTGTATTAAAAATTGCAGCTTGAAATAATTTAAAAATATATAATAATTCACTTTAAAATTATAATACTAAAACCATAACTTATTAAGATAACAGTTGTTAGGAAAACTTAACTATATTTTCAAAAATAAATGTAGTTCTTAGAGTGGGATTGTTTCACGTTTGTGTAAATTTCTTAAATGTCTGTCTTAAGACGCTGCATTCTTATGTCTGCTTCTGTATCTATCTGCTTCCATATATTGCTTTGGTAAAAGTATATGGAGCCTCACTCTGTCACCCAGGTTGGAGGGCAATGCCTTGATCTTGGCTCACTGCAATCTCCACCTCCCAGGTTCAAGTGATTCTCCTGCCTCAGCCTCCCATGTAGCTGGAATCACAGGCACCCACTACCATGCCTGGCTAATTTTTGTATTTTTAGTAGAGACAGGGTTTCATCAGGTTGGCCAGGCTGGTCTTGAACTCCTGACCTCAGGTGATCCACTTGCCTTGGCCTCCCAAAGTGCTGGGATTATAGGTGTGAGCCACCGTGCCCAACCCTTTCTGTCTCTTTTATATTCTGGTGGCTGCCAGTATTTCTTGAATCATAACTGTCACTCCAATCTCTGCCTCTGTGGCCACGTTGCCTTCTCCTCTTCTGTCTGTATAACCTGCCTCTGGCTCGCTTTTATGAGGCTACTAGTCATTGGATTTAGGTCCTATCCAGATAATCCAGGATATGCCTCTTGTCTCAAAATATGTAACTTAATCACTTGTTTTACATGTAATTTACTTGCTTATCCTATAAGGTTAATAATTACAGGTTCTGAGAATTAAGACATGGAAATATCTTTTTCAGGGCCACCATTCAGCTCACTTCAAATATCAATGGCCTTGTCCTATAGTGTCACATTAAAATTTATTAAATTTTATTAGTTTATCTTGTACTCTGAATGGTCTTTTACCATGCATGATTTTATAACATCATGCATTAGTTATTTGGAAAATACTGATATACTGAGTTTGGGGAACTTTCAAATATTAACACATTTTATTATGTAGTATCAAAACCTCAGCTGATATCACCACAAAACATATTCTTTAAAGATTGGAAAATTCATGGTGGCAGATGCCAGTTTTCCAAAATTCTAATTTTCACTTGGAAACTTAAATTTTATCATTGTTGACAAATGTAGCCAGTTCTTTACCTTGAAGCAGCAAGCTGACTTTGTTTATGGTTAAGAAATTTTCTAAAAGGTAGCCCAAATTTGAATACTTGTCATTTTCTTGTCTGTCACTCTTTCAACTAAAAATAGCATTTTGTGAAAAAGTAGCTAGTTCAACTCACCTGTCAAACAACTACATAAGTGCTTTTCCTAGAAGTGACTATTATACTCCGGTATGCAGCATGGTACTCTATGTATAATTCCTCCTTTGTCACACAGATTTTAAAACATGGATACTCAAAGGGTTGAGATGTAATATCAATAATTTCTACTACTTTACCTAAGATGTTTTTAAGAGAAATTGGCTTTCCCCCATGATTTTTTAGTACTCTGAGCGTGTGGTGGTGAAAAATATGACCACTGGCACAGTTTGGTACCACTTATTTCATGCAAAGGTGTCAATAATTTTACCTATCATTGTTCTTGAACCATTAAGGCAAATGTCAACATAGTGAAAGATGACAAATAACACATTAAAAATTATGCACAATGGCTAGGCATGGTGGCTCATGCCTGTAATCCCAGCTACTTCAAGAGACTGAGGCAGGAGGATCACTTGAGGCCAGGAGTTCAAGGCTGCAGTGAGCTATGATTGCACTGCTGTATTCCAGCCTGTGTGAAAAAGCAAAACCCTGTCTCAAGAATAATAATAATGAAAATCACCTCAACCCTGCAGATAGCTAAAAGGCTTCAGAGACCCCTTGAAAACATCTGTGTTGAAAGTTTTCCAAATGTCTTTGCATTTGGAGTCTGGCTCTTAGAGTTTTTGATGTTTGTCTTTTTTCATATAGCATCATACTCTTTATTATCAATAGTGTTAATGATACAGCATTTCTTTAAAGGATGCTCTACTGTAGTCTCGGATTTTGTTTCATGTCTGTGATACTCATACAGTGTGTTTTGACATTGACCTTTCCATGTTTTTTTCTAGAAAGTGTCAAAAGAAGGATTTCAGAAAATAAGCAGGAAACTGAGCTTATGCATGTGGAGGCAAAGATTAACATCTATATGATATTGAATTGTGTATGCAAAAATATGGTGTATCTTTTCCTTTTGTTGTAGGTACTTTTGTGCCTTTCAGGAGCTTTTTATAGCTTTCTTCATACAGGTTTCAAACACATCTAGGCCTGCATGCAAATATTTATGATCAGAACAAGGACTTCTCTTTCAGTATATCCTCTACTTTGGTTTGTGTTGTGTTTATATACCATATTAACTTATAGGAAGCTTTAACATTACATGTTAATATTTTACAAATTAATAAATCTAATGTAATCTCAATGTAATTATCATTAAGATTTCTTCCTCTCCCACCCAGGGATAAACACAAGGGTTAGCCATTTCATTTGGAAGAACAAGCAAGAATAGCCCTGAATGTTCTGATAGAGTAGTGGCCTATGGGGTGAACTGGCTCTATCTGATATTAAAAAATATAGTGATTGAAATAGCATAGTGTTGGAAACCAAGTAGATATTTAACTAAAGAGAAGAAAGGGAAAATACCTGGAAATAGATTCAAATCCCTGTACAAATTTACTATATTATGAAGTCAGCATATCAAATTTGTGAAGAGAAGATGAACTTTTCAATATGTGACGTTGGCAAAGGGTACAAAGTTTCAGTTATACAAAATACATAAGTTCTGGAGATGTACCATATAGCATAGTGCCTATAGCTCACCTTACTATATTATATATTTAAAATTTGCAAAAAGTGTAGACATTATGTTGTGTTCTTACCACACACACAGAATTATAATAATGACAATAAAGTGGGGTGGGAGAAAACTTAGGGAAGTGATGTGATGGGTATATTTATGACCTTGATGGTGTGATAATTTCATGGTTATATACTTGTTCCCAAACACTTCAGGTTGTATACATTAAATATGTACAGTTTTTCATGTCAATCATATCAAAATAACCAATGTTGGGATAACTGGCTAGACATTTAGAAAAATAGAAAATTGCATTCATTTTCATACCATACTTCAAGAAAAAATAAAAATGAATTAGAAATGTAAATTTTAAAAATAAGATGTACAAGTACTAGGAGGAAAGCTGAGTGAGGTCCTTTTTAACCTGGGAGTAGAGAAAACTTTCTTAACTCTGATTAAAACTCAAAAGCAGTAAAGACAAGACTGACCCTTTGGAACACTAAAAATTTGAATGGCAAAATAACTGTGAACAAAGTCAAAGATAAATGATAAACTAGAAAAATCATTTGCAATTCATTTAGGAAATAAAGGGTTAATATGATACAGGCCTTCTAAAATAGAGAGGAATTATAACTGTAGAGAAAAATGAGCAGTTCATGGAGAAAGAGAAATAAATGACCCTTAAACATATGAAATGTTTCTCTAATTTTTTCCCCAAAAGTAAAATGCAAATTGAAACTACAATGAAATTCCACTTCTATTAGATTGGCAAAAGTTTATATTTGACAGCATACTCTTTGGTCAGGCCTGTGGGGAAACAGCTGCTCTCATATGTTTCTAGAGGGAATATAAAATGGTAAACTGTTATGAAGAGAAGCTTTACAATTTGTAGTAAAACTATTAATGCTTTTACTTTTTGACCCAGCAATCTCTCTGATTGGAATTTATCTCAAAGATACTCTAGTAAAAACACAAAAAGACATTTGCATGGAACTATTCATTGCAAGGATATTTATTTATCCAGTGCTCTTTCATGGATGTTTGGGTTTGGGACTATGTGAAAGATGATTATATCCACACAATGAAGTTTTATTCAGTTCTAAAAGAATGAGGAAATTCTCTATGTACTGTCATGGAATAAAATAATAAGGTGGAGAGAATGTATATAATGTATTATTGTTCTCCTATAAATTATATTTGCTTATATATATTTGCCTAAATTAAAAAAAATTGATGAATAAATAAGAACATTTTTAAAAGAAAAAGAATATATGGAGGGCTCATAAATAGAAACCAAACTATACTAAATATGCCACATTTTGTGCATTTGACTTTGAAACCATGTAAATGTGTTTTTATATAATTTTTGAAAATTAATACAGGAAGCACAAAAGGGCCAGGTGTGGTGGCTCACACCTGTAATCCCAGCACATTGGGAGGCTGAGGCAGATGGATCATTTGAGGTCAGGAAGGTCAAAACCAGCTTGACCAACATGGCAAAACACTGTCTCTCCCAAATACAAAAAAAGTTAGCTGGGTGTGGTGGTGCATGCCTGTAATCCCAGCTACTTGGGAGGCTAAGGCAGGAAAATTGCTCAAAACCTGGGGGGCAGAGGTTGCAGTGAGCCAAGATTGCACCACTGTACTCCAGTCTGGGCAACAGAATGTGTCTCAAAAAAATTAAAATTAAAATTAAAAGAGAAGCACAAAAGCAGGAGCTAAAATAAAAAAACGAGCTAATGAATCTGACTTTGGTTCAATATGGTGATATAAACCATATAAAGGAAAGTTATTATAAGTGATCCTAAATTCCAGTAAATTTACCTTAGATCCCTAGTGTGATGTACTCTAAGGATAATATGATATACTTAAAATTTTTAAATATCGTTTTCAATAATTGTATTCATTACAATATTGGTGAAGTGTCTATATTGTCTGGCGTATGTATCTAGGGTTCATTGTCTTGTGCCAGGAAATTTAGGACATGGACACACACACAAGGAGTTTAGGAGCAGAGGTTTAATAGAAGAAATGAGAAAAAAAAAAACAGCTCTCTCTATTGAGAGACAGGGTCTTCTGAGTGGAAAAGACTAGCTGGCGGTAGATGTGCCAGAATTTATAGTCCAGCTTGAGGAGGCAGTGTTTGATTTGTGTAGGGCTCACAGATTGGTTTGATTCAGTGCGATGTTTACATAGCATGTGGGGAAGGCTGGTCACCCCACCCTAATCTTATTATGCAGGTGAACTTTTCAGTTGATTGGTGCCATCTTGTCTGCTCCTTACTGTACATGTGGCTGACAAAAAGAAGGAAAGTTGGAGCCACTATCTTGAACATGATTGGCACAACTGCTGGCATCTATGTCTGCAGCTTAATTTTACAGGCTGCGCTTTGTTAGAAAGGAAAATAATTGCTGCTTATCATTAAAAGGAAAACCTTACTGAGGACTTCTATGGCCTCACTATCTGCCTAAGTAATTTCTTCTTAACTCCTGTATCATTCTCCCCGTGAATGTAAGTGGTACATTCTTAATTCCTGTACCACTCCCCTGTGGAGTGGTAACCCTAACTGCTTTTAGGGGGTGTTGGATGATGACCCTTTCTGGTTACTTTCTCCTGAATAGGTGCGTTGTGTGGGAACAGTAGCTAGGGCTCCTTCTGGGGTAAATCTAAGGTCCTTGGAAGAAAGACATGTCCATGTGTGGTTCTGTCTGCAACACCATTTGGAGTTTGATTGTGTCAGCCATTCTGATGGGTTGTAACACTGCTTTGCCTCCCACAGATGTTGCTGAAACATTAATATAAAAGTAACATTCTTTTTAGGATAAGTGGCATTGGAATTGGGTGACTAGAATAACTTTGGTTACTTAGTTAGTTAACCTTGGCTAACTAACTTTAAACCTTGGCTAAATTTTTCCCGCAATTATTAATTCCTTCATGACTTCCAAAGACCATCTAAGACATGCTTAGATCTTCTGACTTATCCTAAACATTCCTCTTTTAAATAACCAGCTATTTTCTTTAGGACAAGTATTTACCATACAAGATAGTTTCTTATATAATATAAAATCTCTTTTCTTTGTAACCTTCTTTGCATAGCTAGAGTGTGACATATTACCAAATCCAATAAAAAGTTCTAGCAGACTCAGTGCTAGTAAAACTTTCATGCTTCCTTTTTGTTGGTTACTGTTATCCTTGCTACAAGGATAATAATTAAGCAAAATATTACAGCAGTGGAAACTCTCTGTACAATATTTCAGCTAGAAGGTGCTACCATGTATAGCTCTATTGGAAATAGTAGAGTGAGTATAGCAATTCCTGCAAGGGTGGCATAGTAGAATTTTTCCATCTAAAATTTGACTTGCCAAGATATATAATTACCCTCTGTGGGCCTATGAAGTTCCTTGGTTTTAATATCTCAAGCAAAATCCTCTGGGTTATGGACACCCTACTCACTTTCATTACGTAGCAGAATTTGTGGGTTAATTGCCCAGAACTAGCATATTGATCCAGATTTTGACATTACCCATCCCTTCTTTTTTCTTCAAGCTGCAGGAGACCACCACTTGATTTACAGAAATTAGCAGGGTTAGTCTAAAATGGAGGTAAAAAGCTTAAAAACAATTAATGAGACTAGGCTTTAATGACAAGTACATGATAAGCTTTGGTGCATAATTTCGCTTTCCAATCATCATTTTTGGTAAAAACAAATTATGATAGGACTATGTTGTTTGTAGAATAAACTTTAGTGTTATACTTGGCCTGATTTTTTGCATAACATGCAGCAAGAATGGTTGTTTCTACATAGGCCTTTCGGATTCACTTTGATGGAACTCTGTTCCACAAGGAATCTCAGATAAGACTTTTTAAAGCCAAGCCCAGCCATGGGTCTGTATCCTCAAATACCTGTGAGTTTGGTGATCCTCTCCTCTTAAGGTCCTAGGATAAACTTGGAGCTCCTGGGCATGATAGAAAGTGACATAATTTACTGACCACAAGTCAGGAACCCTGTATGGGGACTGTAAAGGCAGGGCTATGAGGTCAGTTCTCCCCATGGGGCTTTTATTGGCTTTGCAAGTTGAGATTCACTCCTTAAAGGGAATCATACCCTTCCAATAAAAGCCTTGATAAAACAACCAGTTTTTTCAATTGTGTCCTGTTGCAAAAGAAAAATGGATTCCTATTGCATTGATGCGAACAACTATATTGGCATAAGTTAAGAGTACTCACAGACAGTTTACAAATTCTAGAGGAACCACACAGAGAGAAAGAAACAAACTCCAAGTTTTGTTCACAGGAGTATAACTTACTTAATTGTCAAAGGCTGTAAATAGTTCAAAATAAGTTTCATTGACTCTGAAAAACAAAACATGAATCAGCAGTATTCTAACCAAAAATCAAAAAGATTGGCTTCAGTTTCCTGAGTTCAGTCCACTTTGTTAACTCTTGGTTGATATTCATGAACATCTTAGCTCTTCATGAGTCCTGTATGTTTATTCTCTAATCCAATCTTACAATTTTCAATGCTATTAGAAAACTGCATTTGAGAACACTTGTTAAAGTCCTATAGCTTGTTTATAATCCATGTTTTTGAGAAGGAACAAAGCAAGACAACAATTGTCTGCAAATGACAAAATATCCAGGGTAGCTACAGTTAAAAACATTACTGACAAAGAAGTTTAGTTATCTCTGTGGTTTACAATAACTTTTACCTTAATTATGATTGATAGCATATAGTTAGACAGTAGAATTTTAGAAATCCCATACAATTTTGGAACATATATTAGTGTTATTCACTAAAATATAACCTAAAGAAGATTGAACATCATTTTGGCAATCCCACGTAACTCAACATATTCAAATGATCCTGTTTACCTCTTCTCTGGATGTTTCAGGGGCCCTCTGAACCATCCAGAAAGCCAGGCATCAGGAAAGACAGTTCTGAAACTTGAAGTTAGATTTCGAAGAGCCTGTTAAATGTTAGAGTGTTAAAACACTTGATGTTATAAAATAGAATTCCAGTTTACCATAAATTATTTATCTTGCCAAAATGATGACTCAAAAGGCAAAAATCTTTCATTAGCCTTTCCTATTACATGAAAATCCTATTCAAAGCCAAATTTTACCCTTGCATTAGTTTATTAATGTTAACCTCAGTTGGTTTTTAAAAAACTTTATAGATGATTCCATCTAATTTTAATCAATTTGATCATGAGTTGAAATCTTTACAAACCTTTTATAATCCCTTTTGCCAAAGGGCCGATTGGCATTTTAAAACTACCTTTCTGTGCTTTTATTTCAACACTAATTTGTGAAAATAGTATATATACTATAATACAATATATACTATATACAATATATACCGTTCACAATATATACTACATATAATACTATATAATACACTATAAAATACTAAATAATAAACATCCCCAAAATTAAGTGTGCCTTTTTATACTAGATTTTGGATCCCCAAAAGGAGGGAGATACTATGGGAGAAGACAGTGCAGTGCTTCCACCATGCATTTCATTGCAAGGCAACTCAAAATCAATCAGTTTATTTTGTAATCACCCCATCCGCCATGGTAATCTCACCCCTCAGTGGGGGATGAGGATGTTTCCATATTTCTCAGGTGGTCAAGAGCATGATTCTCTGATCCAAATGTGCAGAATTAAATATCCCTCCATAACTATTATTAGCCATCCCTTAAAGTATATTCCCTTCTTAGTTATTACACACCAAAACTCTCTAATGTGAGGTAATTTCTGATGCCCCAAAACTTAAAAATGTCAGATAACACAATGCGAAACAGAAAAGAGCCTTTGACTTTGAGAGGGTACTATCTGCTCTTAATTACTGGGTTTCATGAGGAAAATAGAGGGTTTTTTCCCCCCAAAATGGAGTCTGTGGCGTTTCCTCTGTTTTCCTCAAGGAGTCCCAGGCTATCAGACTTTAGCTCAGGGCCTCTCATGTGTGCATTAAGAGTGGCAAAACAGAAAAAATGGGAATAAGTAATTCAGCCAACTGAGAAGGAAAAAAAAAAAACAACTTTTTTTCCAGAAAAACAAGATCCAAGAAAAAAAACACATACAGGTCTTTTAAATATACCTATAACTAGAATTTCTACTTTTAATTAAGCTGAGCACTGTTTAAGAAAATCTTTTTAAATCCTTTCAAAGGACATCAACCACGCCAAGCAGTTAGGTCTTTTGACTCTTGAACTTTACAAAGAGTAACCTCACAGGTGAAACAAACAAGCCTTAATTAGGTTATGACTTAACCTTGAGTGTACAAGGTATTTTTAGAAGGGTGGTAAGCAGCTTTTGAAGTCGTCATTGCAAAATGGTGACTAAGACAATGAAAAAGATCTGATCCAACTTAATTTCATTTCCAGCCCCCAAGCTGTCCTTGCCCATACCTGGGTGTAAGCCAAACCTACTTTTGGAGGAGCCTGGTCTATAGACTATAGCCCAAAACAAAGATGGTAACAGCTCCTTCCCAAGATATATTTCCCTCTAGCCTGGGGATCAGACCAAGAAACTAGCCACAAGATTAGAAACCATGGCTTAGGTGTCACACAGCTGGAGGCTGCAAGAGTCTGATCCTCCCTTAACTGCTCTCAAGATCAGCACTTAAGATATTTTGTGTATATACCCAGTAATGGGATGGCTGGGTCATATGGTACATCTAGTTCTAAATCCTTGAGGAATCGCCATACTGTTTTCCATAATGGTTGAACTAGTTTACAATCCCACCAACAGTGTAAAAGTGTTCCTATTTCTCCACATCCTCTCCAGCACCTGTTGTTTCCTGACTTTTTAATGATCGCCATTCTAACTGGTGTGAGATGGTATCTCATTGTGGTTTTGATTTGCATTTTTCTGATGGCCAGTGATGATGAGCATTTTTTCATGTGTCTGTTGGCTGTATGAATGTCTTCTTTTGAGAAATGTCTGTTCATATCCTTTGCCCACTTTTTGATGGGGTTGTTTGTTTTTTTCTTGTAAATTTGTTTGAGTTCTTTGTAGATTCTAGATATTAGCCCTACTGGGTATATACCCAAAGGATTATAAATCATGCTGCTATAAAGACACATGCACACGTATGTTTATTGCGGCACTATTCACAATAGCAAAGACTTGGAATCAACCCAAATGTCCATCAGTGACAGATTGGATTAAGAAAATGTGGCACATATACACCATGGAATACTATGCAGCCATAAAAAAGGATGAGTTTGTGTCCTTTATAGGGACATGGATGCAGCTGGAAACCATCGTTCTTAGCAAACTATCACAAGAACAGAAAACCAAACACCGCATGTTCTCACTCATAGGTGGGAACTGAACAATGAGATCACTTGGACTCGGGAAGGGGAACATCACACACCGGGGCCTATCATGGGGAGCGGGGAGAGGGGAAGGATTGCATTGGGAGTTATACCTGATGTAAATGATGAGTTGATGGGTGCTGACGAGTTGATGGGTGCAGCACAGCAACATGGCACAAGTATACATATGTAACAAACCTGCACGTTATGCACATGTACCCTAGAACTTAAAGTATAATAATAATAATAAAAATAATAAAAATAAAAAGATATTTTGTAAACCTTGCCCTTGATGTTTTAGCTGTTCCTACCCAGATTGATATACTGGATTTTCTGAATTTGTAGCCCTCACCCAGGAACTGACTTAGCACAAGAAGACAGCCACCATTGCAAAATGGCAGAGACTAAAAAATGTATTGCCATGTGGTTACAGGACATGTTCCCAAGGACATGAAACAAGATGGAGGCCTGTAGCAGTTTTTTATGGACCATTTTGTTGAGCTGGCTTGAATAGCAGGCTTATGGCATCCTGGGCCTGCATCCCAACCTAAGGTACTCTTTCTTTTGACAGAACTATACAGAAAGACACACAAAGTACACCAGATTGGCTACAGTGTAATACCAACCTCACAAATCCTCTTTCATTGATTAAAACTTTACAGAGAATATAAACATTGATCCTTATTATTTATTTTACTGACTTGCACAGGGAGAGAGAAGCCCAAAGCCTACTGGTAAAAAAAATACTTTTACCTTTTTGCTACCATGTCAGGCTTCTGGATTCCCTTTTCCCAGGCTGAACTCTAAGCCAAGCCTTTTAAGATTTGGGGAAATTAACTTTTCCCAATTGGGAGGAACATTATAAAAGAATAGATAGAAGCCATTTTAAATCATGAAAGAAGGAAAAACACCATAGAAAAGTCTAGATTTTCCAATTACGGTTGTCAAGAAATACTGCTTTCTTTCCTATTGGCAATGTTGTTTCCACTATTTTTCACCTTCCCTATTTTCTCTTTTCCCTTTTTATCTATCACAGGAGACACATTATTCATACCCAAAATTATCTGCTGCCTGCAGAACTGCCTGTTTTTTGGTTGCAGGTAGGGTTTGGCTTAGAAGCAGCATAACATCCCTTCATGAGAGGTCAAACATTTGAGTTAAATTTTGGAAAACTTCTGTATATCTATCAGGGTTGTTAGAAAACTGGCCTAATTCTCCCTTTATTTCTCTAAGGTCCTGTAATGAGAAGGTAACTTGAGGGGGCCCCAAATAATGAGGATCCTCAGATTTTCTCCTGGAAGTTGCTTCTCTAACTTTGGAGAATATTTCTCTATAGGCCTGTGTGATATGACTACTAAAAGAGCTAGGTTGATTTTGTAATGCCTGCAAAGGTCTAGTAAGAAGGCCATGCCCTTATGCAAAAGAAAATGAGCCACTTTTTCTATAAAGTCTCAGGGTGAAAGGAGTCTTTGTGTTTCAGAACGGACTCCAGGAGAGTGTAGGCTGACGATGGTACCTTTCTAGAGTGAGAAGTGAGAGAAAGGCATCCCTTTAGACTCCTTCATTTTGGTGTGACCTAGGGTGGAGAGGAAGACAATGGGGGATGTCCTTTCTGCTTTTTTTCCCTCTTCGTTCTTGGATCCTGGCACCTTGTTGAACGTGCCACCCATGGTTGCAGGTGTGAACCCCAGCCATGGAACCAGAGGAACTAAGAGATTGGGATTAGTCACGCTCACCCATGCAGCTCTAGTCCTCTGCCTGTGATTTCCCTTTGATGTCCTGGACTTGTGTGACCCGCCTGGCTCCCTGAAAAATAGATCTCAGGAGACACTATGTGACAGTTGCATTTCCCTCCTTAATGGAGCAAGTGTGCTAGTTTGAGCTCTATATCCTGCTATTGTGGCCTGTGCTAAAGCATTTACCCTTAGAGAATGGTTACAGTTAACTTCTGAACTCAAAATCCCCTTACTAATTAAGTACCATTCTAATTAGAGGCAGGATAGATGCCTTAAAAGAATGTAGGGACCAAATGGCCGTTTTCCTGCTGATGGGACAGTATCAAGACTAAATTTTAGCTCTGAAGGATATTTTACTCCTGGTTGTTGAAGGCAGAGTTTTGTCATTCACAGAAGCAACTGGTCTCTAGTAGAGGCTGCAAAAAGGGAGAATTGGGAAGCTAGAGTGTTTCAGTAAAGGACCGACAATTTGCCTCATGGAGAGGATCCCTATTCCTCTAGGTGCCTCTGTTAACCTTAAACTGCTATGTGCTCTCCAGACCAAGGACAGAGTGACCATGACATGCCATGTGCTCTCCAGACCAAGGGCGAAGAGAGACCTGAAACTGCCATGTGCTCTCCAGACCAAGGTCAGAGAGAGACCTGGAACTGCCATGTGCTCTCTAGACCAAGGGCTGAGAGTAATGCCAACTGTGGAAGGGTTGGCGGGGGGGGGGGGGGGGGGGTTCTGTTCCTAGAAAATCACAAAGATGCCTTCCCTTGAGCTATATCCCTGGTTACTATGACATTCTCTGATCTTGCCAAACAAGATTACCTCCCTGAACTATAAAAATTCCTGCACATTCCATACTCAGAGAGAATAAGAAATATGGTGGTTGCGACTAGGAAATGAGGAAATTGTGATAGGAAAGTTGGAGAGCCTTTGGATAACAGCGGGGGATAGCCCAGCCAGAAATCTTCAGTTGCCCAGGACTCCACCAGCCCCACATGATGGCTAAGTCCTCCATGAAAGGAAACTGGTTAAAACATGGCCAACATGCCCAGCAACCCACAAGTGCTGGGGGATTCTCCATGTTCACCCCAGTAATCCTGTCCACCAAGTTCTGTAAGTCTGGAACCCAAGCTAATTGTTTTAAAATGGTTGAAGGAGGCCCAGTATTTGGTTTGACTTGGTTCTAAAATGGAGACTGAGAGCCCCAAAATGAAAGGACAGAGTTGGAGTTCACTCCTCTACTCACTGTTTCAATGAATGTTGTACCTTGATATTCTAGTTGAGTTCCCAATATGAAGCTGCTATGTTGTCTGGGCTATATACCTGGGGTTTGTCATCTCATGCCAGGAAAAGTTAGGACACGGACAAACACAAGGAGCTTAGGAGCACAGGTTTAATAGGCAGAATAAAAGAGAAAGAAAAACAGCTTTCTCTATTGAGAGATGAGGTCTTCTGAGTAGAAAAGACTGGATGGTGGCGGATGTGCTGGATTTTATAGTCCAGCTTGTATAGGCAGTGTCTGATTTATGTAGGGCTCACAGATTGTTTGGATCAGGTGTGATGTTTATATAGCATGTGGGGAAGGCTGGTAACCCCACCCGAATCTTATTATGCAAATGAACTTTTCAGTTGATTTGTGCCATCTTGTCTGCTTCTTACTGTACATGTGGCTGACAAAAAGAAGGGAGGATAGAGCCACCATCTTGAACATGATTGGCACAACTGCTAGTATCTATGTCTGCAGCTTGATTTTACAGGCTGCTTTTTGTTAGAAGGGAAAATAATTTGGGACTGCTTTTCATTAAAAGGAAAACCTTACCAAGGATGTCCATACTCTCACTCTCTGCCTAAGTAATTTCTTTTTAATTCCTGTATCATTAGGATTGTTATTTTATTATTAGTAGAATAAAAGAAGTAAAATATGGTAATGTCATTAGGAACTGAAAAGTCTCAGTGCAAGATAAAAGAGATACAAATAATTTAATTTTGAATAGGAGTTACTGATATGAACTCATGCTTTATGCTGCATTCCCTTTTAAGAAATGCATATTTCCTTGCTTTGTCTACTGAAAAGGCCTAGAAACTGTCATCAATTCTGTAGGAATGAATCGCCATAGTACCTTGATCATGGTCTCTAAATACCATTCCCTGTCATTTTAGAAACCAACATATCTTGGAGAAATGGGAACTTAAATCTAGAGCAATTCTAGCTACCTATGTTGTCATGTCAAGAGCTCAGAACATAACTTTTGAGGCCCTCATTAGTTAAAAATAGAAGGGCTGTGTGTTAAACATCAATATTAAAACTAACTGTAATTTGTTGATACGTAGTAAGTATGCTAAATCCATATCTTTTCCGACAATATCTGTCAGTGCAAAATTTAGCTTATTTATATTTATCATGGGTATTTATATGCTTAGATTTGCTTTTCCTCTCAAGTTCCTCTTGTGTTTTTGTTTATATCTATTTTGCTTTTCTCTTTATGTATGTTCTCCTTCATTACTTTGTTTTCAGACTGATTGATTTATTCACATATTTTCCCTTTTATTATACACCTCCCAACATTTGTTTTGCAATTTGCACATTCTGTTCTTTAAGTGATTACTCTTAAGTTTTTTAGTAAAAACTTAAGGCTGAACAATATATTATGTAGTAGCTCCATGATAAGGTCGAATATTTGTCTTCTGTAATCGCAATAGGTAAGACTCATTACACCAACGTCTCCTAACCTATGTCACATTTTTCATTTCTTTATCTCTTTTTTCATTCTGGATAAATTATTTCCATTCATTTCTAGCTCTCTAATTCTCATTTCAACTATATCTTTCTGGCTGTTTTAAACATTTGCTGAATTATTTATTTCAAATTTATTTCTAGAATTTCTGTTTTTCAATTTTGTCTGTTCATTTCTGATATTTTCTTGATTTATGCTTCTTTTTGCTATTGCCCATTTTATTTCTTTAAATATTTCATACATAGTTCTTCTGACTACTAGGACTGACATTTTCAAAATCTTTGTCTTGCAGGTATTAATTTATTGTTACTCTTTTATTCCTTGTTTTGACTGGATTTGACTCAAAGTGGGGTACTTTCTTATGTCTGTGCAATCTTTGTGGAGTTATTCATAATTTTTCATTTTTGTCTCTGGAAATTTTGCTAACTAACCCTATAGAATTTTTGTGCTCTTAAGTGTTTTGGGTTCAGAGCAAATAATTCAGACTCAACTTGTCTTTCAACAGTCAATATCCCCAAAAACTGTGTTGCCAGAAGATTCAGCTACAGAGCTTCCTTGGCTCATCCTACTGCCACACGTCTAGGTAGCCCACTCTTTCTTACTTGCTGCATCTTTGACTTTGAAGGACTGGCTCCACTTTCCCCACATTGGCCTCTGGAGTACAGCTGTTCTTGTTCCCAGCTACCAAAACCTTGGCTTTAGAATTTTAGGACATTAGAACACTTTAGTTCCAATTACTCTTTTATCAGGTATATCATTGTTAGCTAATATTTGTTATCTTCTCTTTTAACTTCATAAACTACACTATAATGTAATAATAATAAATATTTTTTCTAGACATTTTATTTATAACATTTTATTTGCTCATCATTCCTTGTCATATATGTCTTGACTGAAATAGTGATTAATGTGGGATATGAAAAACACTTAAAAGATTTTAAGTGACTTTGGGTCCTCATGGGGGTTACAACTGCTTTAAACATTAATGGGAATTTCTCTAGCTTATGTTAGTAAGCAAATACAGTAAAATCTTGTGGTGGGCCTTCAGGGGACAGAAAAATTCTGCACTTGATGTAAGATTTTACTTTATGCCAGGGGCTTCTCCCACAGACTTTATTTCAATGAGAAAATCATGGTGTGTAGCTTGAGCCAGCAATTCACAGATTAATAGACAAGAAGATTTATTGAACTAAACAGTAAAAAGGAAAAGCCATTTTGTAATGTGTGATGGAATAGTCTAACCAAAAAATTGTTGTCTTCCCTAGTCTATACATAAATCAGTGCCTTATCATTTCTGTGCAGTCATGCTTAACATTTTTTACCCTGGAATTATGGGCAAAATCTTTGTAATACAGAACTTACAATACATTTTTTATGTCACATCTAATAAGCATTTAAAAATGTCATTCTTCTATTTTTTCTCATCTTTATTTTGACCCTCTCTGCTAGAAACATCCAACCCAGTAACTCACTTTGTGTATCTTGAACAGATCCTAAGCAGCCCTGTGCAGGAAGCTCAACCTCAGATTTGACACATTGCTCTGCATGAAGAAAATGGGAAATTCAAAAGAAATACAGCATCCTTAGTATTAACCAGGGCTTGTTTTCTGTTTCAGGAAGTATAGTTTTAGGGGTTATTATTACTAAGGAGAGGTAAAATCTGTTTGAGGCTAATGTGGTTTTGTTTTCCCCAATTTGACATTTAAGGGGTAAATGTTTTTCTGCTATCTATGATTCCATTCTCCATTTTCTTCTATTTCTTTTGTATTTCTACTGCTGCACTAACCTCATCTCAGAAATTGCTGCTGAGGAGATGTGTATAAGTTTTCCATCTGGGTCATATTGCATCCCCATTGTCAGTAAAATTGTTTTGGATTAGCTTCTAGCATTGCAATACAATTGTGAAAAGCAGTGAAAATGAGAGACTGAAACTATCCAGGTCTTGTGTATCTTAGTTCCTTAGGTGTGGAAAAAACCCATGTTTAGGACAACTTGGTATTTTAGAGAGGAAATTATTTTCTTGTTAATAAGTGTATTAGTCTGTTCCTACACTGCTATAAAAAATTAGCTGAGACTGGGTAAATTATAAAGAGGTTTAATTGACTCAGTTCTGTGTGACTAGGGAGGACTCAGGAAACTTATAATCATGGCTGAAGGTGAGGGGAAGCAAGGCATATCTTAAATGGCAGCAGGAGAGAGAGAGAAAGGGGGAAGAGCCACTTTTAAATAATTGGATCTTGTGATAACTCTATCATGAGACAGCACTAGGGAGATGGTGCTGAACCACTGGAAACTACACCCATGATCCAATCACCTCCAACCAGGCCCTACTTTCAACATATGAGGATTACAATTCCACATGAGATTTGGGTTGGGGACACAGAGCCAAACTGTATCAACAAGGCAAGTGAGAAGTAAAGCAATTAATTTTAAAGTTAAAGCAAAGAAGCCATATTTATACCTTAAGTTTGTGGAATACTTCACATTAAAATACTTCACACTATATTTGGCAAAATACGGAATATAAAATGTGCACAAGAGGTATATATAGTTTGAAGACTAAATAAATCTCAGTCTTCTTATAGGCCAAGACAGAGAATATTATTAGCACTATAGAAGCCTTTGGGTCACTCTCCCAGCTTTCATTCCACTCATTGTTTCCAAAGAGGATACCACCATTCTGAAATTCTAAATTTATGTAAATCATTCCCTCTCTTTTTCCCCAAGTTTAGTAAAATATACCTTCTTAAACAATGTAACATTTTGCCTTTAAGAAATCACATAAATTGAATCATATTGTATAGTCTGAGTTGCTTATCTTGTTTATTCTGAAGTTTTTATTTTTGCCGTTATGTAGTATTCCATTGTGTTTATGTGTGTGCATATATGAATATATATGTGTGTGTATACATATAGTTGTATACACACACATCCTAGTGGCAAATATTTGCAGTATTTCCAGGATTTTTTTTTTTTTGATGATTAACAATGCTGTTGTAAATAATAACAACAGATAACAGTATAATACTATGTGCCAGGCACTATTCCAAGCACTTTTAAATATTTAAATATCAACACAAGCCTATGAAATAGGTACTATTGTTATTTTCAACTTACCGTTGAGGATGCAAGAACATAACAATGCTAATAAATTAACTAAGATAGAGTTATAAAGTAGCAGAGAGATTTCAGTCTAAGAGCCTGACTACGTTGTTCATGGTTCTTAACCACTGATGTTCTTTTTCTTGATTCTTGCAATGCTTCTGAAACACTTGTGCAAGGGTTTCTCTAAGCTTTATGTGTAGACATGGAGCTTCTGAATTGCAGGTTTCACACACACTCCACTTTACCAGGTAATGCTCAACTTTCCCAAAAGGTTGTTTGAATTTATCTTCCCACTAGCAGTGGAAGAGAATTTGCATTAATGTATATCCTTTATCCTTGCCAACACGTGGTATTGCCCTGTTTCTTAAATTTTACAACTTTTGTCATTATATATGGAACTTTCATTGTTATTTAATTTTTTTCTGATTACTAATGAAGCTGAAAATTTTTCATATGTTTACAATAATTTTGTGTTTTCTACTCTGTAAAAAGTGTTTCTGTGTTTTTAGTCTTTTTTATTTTTTACTATTTAACTGTTTATCTTTTTCTTATTGATTTATAGGGTTTTAAAATATTTTGGGGGTCATATGCATTTGTGGCTAATATGTGTTGCTCATGTCTTCTAGTTTGTGGATTACATTTTAAACTTTGATGAACAGAAGTTCTTAATTTTACTGTAGTTTAATTTATAATTTCCTTTATGACATATATTTTTTATATTTAACCCAAAGTCATAAACCTGTTTTTCCTCATGGCATTCTACTAGTTTTATAGATTTCCCTTCCAATCATAAATATTATAACTTTATTTTTTTGTGGCAAGTTAGCAATCCACTTTTATTTTCCTTCTATATGATAACTAATTGGCCCACAACTAAGTATTGGAGTCCATGTTTTCCCCACTCAGCAGAAGCTCCCATTCTATTATCAATTACCAATCTTGTGAGTATATATGCATGTGCACATGCAATTGTATTTAGGGATTCATGGCATAATTCTCCTTTTACCTATGATTTCTTTATTGCCTTTATAAAATTTAATATTTTTTTACAATGCTTATCTAATTTTTGTTAAATTTATTTCTAAGTACATTTTTTGTTGCCATAGAAAAATGATATCATTTTGAAAATTATATTTGCCATTAATGTTGACATATAAAAATACAATAGTATTTTATATTTTATTTAAAAATATTTATGACTAGGCATGGTGGCTCATGCCTGTATTCCTAGCAGTTTGGGAGACTGAGTTGGGACTATTGCTTGAGTCCAGGAGTCTAAGACCAGCCTGGGCAACATAGTGAGACCTCATCTCTACTAAGAAAACAAAACAAAACAAAATTAGCCAAGTTAGATGGTGTACACTTGTGGTCATATTTACTTGGGAGGCTGAGGCGGGAGTATTGCTTGAGTACCTGGAGGTTAAGGCTACAATTCATGCCACTGCACTCCAGCTTGGACAACAGAACAAGACCTATATATATATATATATATATATATGTGTGTGTTTTGATTTCCAGCAACATTGTGATTCTCTCTCTTTTTAAACAAGAAATATGCTGATTTTGTAAAATTAACTCAGAAATATTCCAAATTAGTGGGAGACCAAATCCAAAATCACTACCTATCACTACCTATCTAGCCAAAACTGCGCACACCATAATTACATCAATAATATATTGATAGTTGCCTGTAGATTACTTTGTTTTAGGTGGACAGTTACATAATCTGAGAGAATGACTTGCTTTCTTCCTTTCCAATTGTGAGAATTTGTAATTTTCTTTTCTTCTCTTATTCTGATGGTCAGAACCTCTAACACAATGTGGAATAAATGTAGTGATAGTTACCATTCTTGTGTCATCCCTGATTCTAAAGAAAATTATTTTTTGCCGGGTGCGGTGGCTCAAGCCTGTAATCCTAGCACTTTGGGAGGCCGAGACGGGCGGATCACGAGGTCAGGAGATCGAGACCAGCCTGGCTAACACGGTGAAACCCCGTCTCTACTAAAAAATACAAAAAACTAGCCGGGCGACGTGGCGGGCACCTGTAGTCCCAGCTACTCGGGAGGCTGAGGCAGGAGAATGGCGTGAACCCGGGAGGTGGAGCTTGCAGTGAGCTGAGATCTGGCCACTGCACTCCAGCCTGGGGGGTGGCAGAGTGAGACTCCGTCTCAAAACAAACAAACAAACAAACAAACAAGAAAATTATTTTATAATGTCACCACAAAGTAAGACATTTACTAACGATTTTCATAATGCTTGTAAGCAGACTAAAGAAGTCTATCATCTATTTCCATTTGAAGATTACTATTAATGAATATTGAATTTTATTGATTAAATTTTTTTACATTTATTGAAGTTGTCATATCATTTTTCTTTTCAATTTGTAAATGTGGCAAAATGCATTAATTGATTTTATATTATTAAACTAACTCTGCATACTTAAATTTAAGAATAATATTTTTTTCCCTACAGATCAATTAACATGGGTTTGCCAGACTAAAAAATAGGACACTTAGTTGAATTGGAATTTTAGGTAAACAATGAATAAAAAGCATATTTTCATTTCCTAAATCTGGCAACCTTACATGAATATAAGAATCCTTTAAGTTCTGTAATTTGCCTTGTAACTGTATGAGACCAATAATTTATTTTCAGTCTCTTCCCACCCACCTACACCCAAGACATTCTTTTTTAATGTTTTAATGTTTAAATATTATTGATAAATCGTAGTTGTATAGACATTCTTATTTTATGATTTGTTCACATATTTACCAGTATCTTTGTCAATTATTTTTCTTTCATCTCAGATTTCTATCTGGGATTGTTATCTTTCTTTCTGAAGCATAGCTTTAAATATTTGATTCTCATGTTAACTCTCTTGGTCTGAAAATTATCCTTATCCACCCTTATTCTTGGTTGATATTTTTGCTGAGTACGAAGTTTTAAGATTATAGTTTTTTCATCTCAGCATCTTGAAAATAATATTCAAGACATCTATTTTTTTTCTTTCTGTGGTTGTGAAGTCAACTACCAATATAATTGCCTTTTCTTTATGGGTAATTTGTTTATTCTCCATGGCTTCATTAAAGACTTTTTTTTTTTCCCGTGTTTCATGGTTTTGTTATGATTTGTGATCTTGCAATTGTAGTTATTTACACTTCTTAGTATTCAGTGATATTCTTAGAACTGATAATTAGTGGGGTTTTTTTTTTATCATTCTATGACATTCTCAACTATTATCTCTTTCTATGATCGTCTATTTCCCATTTTTTCTATCTCCCTTTGAAACAACGATTAGATATTGATCAGCCCTTTTCTGTCTATGTCTTCACTTCATTTTTTGTCTTCCATCTCTTCGTCTCTCTAGACTATTTTCTGAACAATATCTCTTCCAGTTCATAATTTATCTCTGCTGCTGAATTTAATTTGGTTACTGACTTTTAAAGTTTAGTTAGTACAGTATTTCCTGAGATTTTATTTGGTTCCTTTTCAAATCTGAACATTCGTTTTTATAGTCTCCTAGTTGCTAGTCAAAATATCAAACTTCTTTTTTCTTTCTTTAGACATGTAATATAGAGTTATTTCTTAGTGTGTTTCAAATAATTCCTTTTCTTAATGTTTGTCAGCTTGTTTCTGCTGTTATTTCTACAGACTTCTACTTATAATATCTTGTTTTGTATGTGTGTTTTATGATTTTCAGTTCTGAATTGTTTATTCTTGGAACTTTATCTGTGGGAATTACTTGAGGGTTGTGTCAAAAGTGATATTATTCAGAAAAGTTGCATTTACTTCTCCCAGTTGCTCATGGCCAGTACCAAACCAAAACAAAATTACTCTAAATTAAATTTATTCTGAAGATTTAAAAATTGTATAGAAAGCATGATTTGCCATTCAACAAAAATAAAAGCAAGAACAAAGCTCCAGTAAACATTTTCCAGATATCTGGAGTGTCTCATCCTAAATTCCCCCTATAAACAGAGTGCTGCCTTTGTCTTCTGTCCCTAACTCCACAAACCTGCCAATTAGAATAGCAAGGTCTCAAACCCTTGGGTGAATGCCAGGCTTATTATTTTTTACCTCTTAGAGTAAGCAGTAATGCTTTAATTTTGTTTGGGGCTTTTGAATTTCTAACTTTCATGCCAGTTCAACAATGCTTTGAAAAATAATGCTATATTTTAACTGGAATTTTAATTGATTCAATTGAGACAATGATTCAGGGCATCTACTCAGCCATACTTATAGAAATGAAAATGTATAACAATTTATTAATTATAATATTAATGACAATTATCATATATAACATTTGTTGTTTATTATGCATAGGCATTAAGCATTATTTAATGTAATTTTACAGCAAACATGTAAGATACTATTTTTATTCCAATTACCTGTAATAACATTGAGGCTCAAGATCACAAAATCTTATGTAGCAGACCTGGAACTCTGACTCATGTTTGACTTTAAAGCCAATGATTGTAACCATTGTGGCATATAAACTCTACCACTTCTGGAGTGTTTCCCAAATAACCTAGAAAGTGGAAATGATGTGCATTGCCTTTGAGTAGAGGCAATCTACTCAAACCAAATGATCTTGGAAAAAAGACAAATAGCTTAAATCTACAATCTTTTATATTTGGGATATATGTGCTCCTCAATGATTGCTTATTTGTTAAAACAAAATTTCTTTGTTAGTTTTGTATCTGTTAAAAAATTACAATATTATTTTAAAAAACAAGTGCTTCCTTCTAAAGCAATTTCAGGAGTCACACAAAGTGAGGGAGGGGATTCAGAAATAAAACAATTTGCATCTTGCATTGAACCATCTGATTGTAAAATGCTTAATAGAACTGCTGATTGAGTAGGAAATAATTTCAATGTGTATTTTCATATTTCTTGGTGGAAAGCCTCATATTTGAGACAATTATTTTAAAGAAACAGTGTAATGATTTCATTATCTGTTAATTCCATTAAGTAAAATGATTTTATTTTGGATTGTTAACTTTACCAAATATGAAGATATTAAGTGTTGGGAGGAAACTTGCTGGATAATGTGAGATGTTTGTCTTTTTTTTGAGTATACATTATGAAGAATTTAACTGAAAAATGTCATAAACATTGAATTTCTGAATTAGCCCCCCAAAATTTGGAAAAAGATGGTAATTAGCAATCTCTGATGGCAGAGAGGATGTGAATAATTAGTCTTTTTTTCTTGAACTCATTTAATAGAGAATCAACCAACAGATTATTTAAAATTTGAATTTGAGCTTTTCCCCTTGCTTAAAAATTTCACTTTATAGGCCAGGCGCGATGGCTCACGCCTGTAATCCCAGTACTTTGGGAGGCCAAGGTGGGTGGATCACGAGATTGGGAGATCGAGACCATCCTGGTCAACACAGTGAAACCCTGTCTCTACTAAAAATACAAAAAATTAGCCAGATGTGGTGGCAGGTGCCTGTAGTCCCCGTTACTTGGGAAGCTGAGGCAGGAGAATGGTGTGAATCCAGGAGTCAGAGCTTGCAGTGAGCTGAGATCACACCACTGCACTCCAGCCTGGGCTACAGAGCGAGACTCTGTCTCAAATATTAAAAAAAAAAAAAAAAAAAAAAAAAATCACTTATATATATTAACGTTTTTATTGTCCAAGCAGAATTTTAATTCTAATGCATATGATATTAACTATTTTTTCTTTAAACACTTTTTATCTCAAATGAAATGGATACTTGGATTCTGGTGTGTTTTCTAACCATCAGTGTAGGTAATTGAAATAAGAAGAAACTATGCTTGTCCTGGCAGATCTGGATTAACCAATTAGCATTTGATGCTTGTGATAAAAGCATTAGCTACCAAGTTCAGACCTGAAATACCTTTCTCAAACCATAATGAGACACAGCTAAAGAACTGGTCACCCAGGAATGATGATTTTTCATCACTGTTGGCCTGGTTGGAGTCCAAATTGCTTCCCTGGGAGGAACGTTGCCTTTCAGCTGTTCCATCTTCTCTCGTTCATGTGGTTTACGTGCTAGCGTGTCTTTGCTGGCTGCAGCATCTATCTCTAGGAATGCCCTAAATAAATAATTATGTTTATACCTAAGATTGTCTCTTACTGATGCTTTTAAAATGTTTTATTTCCTATCCCTCAAGCTTCAGCTTTTAACATTTATAAAGAAACCTTTCACCTACTAGGCTTCAATTGACTTCAATGCTTGCTCATTTAGAAGCTATATTATTATGTTGCTTTTTTATTGCAGAGCTTTTATCAGTCAAATCATGAGTAAACTTTAGAGTTGAGTGTGAAATGAGCATTTTAAGGATCCTCACCACAACCTTTATATTCATTTATGAAGAAATTTCCCCAATTAATTTTATTAAATGCATATCCTTTTTCCTGAAGTTATGTAATAATTGGGACTATCAAACTTTTCTGAGCAGAAACATGTGATATGCTTAGAGGACTTTTGGAACAGAACACATGGATATAGTTATTTATAAAGAAGTGATTAGAGTAAATAGAGACTGTTGAGATAGAAATGTTTTAGACTTTTCAAATCTTAGGCCTTAAATTTTAGCTTATGTTTTATGCATTGTACCTAAGGTGTGAAATCTGTTTTATAGCATAATTACGGAGAGAAATGCTGTTCTCTAAAAAGATCGTATTCATTGTAGGATTTATTTGGGACATCTTTCTTTAGGTGGCTTGAAACTGGTTGCCATGGATTTGTCTCTCATTACTAGCCAGGAAAGTGGAGGTAGGAACAGTTTTCTGGATTGAGTAAAATCTTTTAATGAAAGAGAAATACTTCTCTTGACAGATTGCTCTTTTCCTCCTCAACCTAACAAGAGAATAGTGTTTATTAATTTAAGACAATCAGGGCACAAAACACAACATTGACCTTTGACAGTAAGAACTGTGAACAGTAAACAATATAACGATTTCTTCTTGAGTTGCAGAAATAGCCATTGTTTTGGTGTGCATCATTATTTAGCAGAATATTACTTTATCTGTTCTGCTTTCTGTTGGCAAGTAGAAAGGCACATTGCGTATGGTGGAAATAAAGGTGTGTGCCATTTGTTCCATTCTTGGCATTTTACTTCTTTCAGTGGTGACAAGTGGAAACTTACCTGACTTTAGCTAGCAGAGTGGATTCTTAATACACACACTGAAAGAAACATTTCACAATAGCTTCACTGAAAGGGCAATATATTTTGGAAGAAATCCCAACATTGTTTAGCTTTTCTTTTTTTTTTTTACAGTTGGGGGAAAATACCTATCACGTATTTTTTCCCTTTTGGGAAGGGTTAAGAAACAAAACACTATTAAAATATGACATGGCATAAACGTGGCTCTACTTTGTTATCACATTATTCCAGACAAACATGTTAGTACATCACACCAATTGTCAACAGAGTCTTGTAAGACTGGACAAGCAGAGACCAGGAATACTGTGTAAGAGGTAGAAACAGAAATAGTAAAAATCCTTCAGAGTGAATGCACTATATTTGTTTCTACCTCTTGTATGAGGAACCTCTGAAAATGAATGGATTTTGCTTGTGTTAGTTTAGATTTTGGAGGAAAACCAAACTAAGGACCTGATACATGAGTTGAAAGAAGTTAGGAAGGGGCAAATGATCTGGAAAGAACTGAAAAAATGTAGAATTATTTTTGAAAAGAAGCAGCTTGAAAATGATCCTGTGTGACTTTGGCTACTTGCTTGTATTCTCTGGCCCTCAGACTTCATCTGTATAAAGAGCAGTGGTGATCCATGGGGCAGGATATGGTGAGGGGACAATTTCACTAACACGGTCAATAAAGGGATGCATTATCTGTAGGGAATTTAACTGTATTAAAATCCAGTTTTTTAAAAATCACTTTTCACAGACAATTATAAATGATATAAGTGGTAAAATACTCCTTACCATAGGGCAGGCCACTCCCACTGGCTCTCATCTCAGTATGCCAGTCCCTTTTCCCTACGTCACTGCAGTGGTCTTGGTAGCAGAAATGGTGCTGGATATTCATTATTCCACTGCTGAATTTAAAGAAATGGGAGCTAATGCCTTTCTACATTAATAAAAACTACAACACGGCAACACGGCAAAGCAGCAGTAATTATAGGGAGTGTGTATTGAACAATTTTGATATGCGAAAAATTTCATTTCTCTTCACCACAATCATAATAGTATTATTATGACAATTTTTCAATGAGGAAATTGAAATGTTGAAAAATTAAGAAATTTATTGAGGTTGTACAGTCTATTGATGTATGAGCTGAAATTCACGTCTAGTTCTGTCTGACTTCAAATCCTAGATCGTTATCCATTATCTACATACTGTTTCCCACTAACTTTATTTGGTTAATTTTGGAGAATACTTTCTAATGAAACTTTAATTACAATTATGTGCTTTACCTTTTAGCTTCTATTCCCATTTGTTTTTTCATTCTCCTTAGAAGGGCTTTCATGCTCTCCCTACCACCTCTTGACTTCTTTGGCAAGTCCCTTTAACTTGCCCAGTCAGGGGTGACTTTCTTGACAAAGCCTCTAGGACACTTACAGCAGCTTGGTGAACAAACATATAATCCATCACTTTCTAACCCATCCATTTGGTGGTTAGAGAAAACTAGTGATGAAAATGAGTTGACAAATAAGATGTAACCTAATTTACTCATGTTAATTGTGACAGGTCTGGTGTTTGGTCACCAAGAGAACTTTACTGCTTGATTCCAATGTCCCGCTATGGCATTCCACTTGAATGGAAAATCAGCATCACATCAAGGAGAATGAAGAGTGTCTTTGCTTTTTTCAGCAATATTAAGAGAAGTAAACAAAAAATGCTAATATCCAATTTATTCTTTTTGACTTTTTTTTGGACCATACACACTATGATCTGTGGCTCCTCAAACAATGTAATAGATGAAATTGCAAGTTTAGGCCATTCTTTTAACATCAGTTTGAACTGTAATGGGTTAGGCAACTATGAACAATTATTAAATAGTGATTTTATAATGAATATTTGATCTTACTGAATGATCAAAGTTTAATTTTGCATATATTAAAATACTCTACATACTTAAGGAGATTAGATAACTTATTTTGCATTTCCTAAAAGTGGTAAGATGAATTCCATCCCCCATCACGATAACAGTTATTCAAAATTAGTTTTAGTTTCTTCCAAATATTTAATCATGACTATTTTAGATCTTTATAAATGCAAAAATTCCAAATCTCTATGCTGTCAGTATCATGTGAGCCCAATTATTCACAATGATGGCACAGTGAAAATGTATAACCAGATGAAAAAGGGTAAATAGCAGTTTCTAAAGGGCATAGAAAATTGCATTCTGTATCCAAGGCTATATATTGTGATGTATAAAGCAATCTAGGGAAGGCAAATAACCAGTATAAATTCAGATACATAATTACTTAGTAACTAATTTTATTAGTATCTATTATATGAAGTGTAACCCTTTATTGTTATTTTATAATACAAAAGATGATTAGACCCAATGCAGTATTTTCTGGATACTTTTTTTCCTTTATATATACATGTATCAATTATCTTACCTATCTATCCGTTCATCTCTAGTACTAGGTTAATATACTTTGTGGAAAAAAACTGTTATACACCTTTACTATGGGCTAACGAACACTAAGATGAGAAAAAGAAGTAAATATTTTGTAAAAATGAAATACATATTATTTGTATATGCTATTTGCAGGAAAAAATACCACATATATTTAGTAGGTGAAGGAGAATGACTGTAGTAGGCGGTCACCCTGGAAGCTACACACCCTCATTGATTCCTTATTTCAGTTTGAATTTTGGGGATGGGAGACACTATTTCACCCCTTGTTTTTTCATGTACAGGGTCCCTGTAGCATAGTACTACTGCCTCATTTCCTCGCCCATCACTCACTTCTCACTGATTGCAGGTTTTGGGGAAAGCCAACCTAGCCCTACTTTCCTACTTTTAGAAGTCACTACCTCCACTTTTGTTCTTTGCTCTTGTGCATTCAGATGAACCCCATGGGATGGGAAAAGCCCACAGCTCTGTGTGTCTCTGTGTGAGAGTCTGTCTATCTTGGGGATGGCATGTTGGGAAGCTATTTGATGCAGATTTGATACCACATTCTCTAGTCTGCTTTATCAGTCATAAAGCTGTTATTTAAATCTCGATCTATTTCCTTTGCTTTATTTTTAAATCTATTCTGAACCTAAGATGGGAAGAAAAGGGTATTATTTACTGACCTTATAAGATCCCAAAGGTGATGCCAAAGTCTCTGGAGCTTGTATTTCTATGGAATGTGAAAAATAAGGCCACCCTGTTGTAAATTCAAATGAAAGTAGTACGAAATTACAGCAAAGTTGACACTGTTGCATTTTAAAGCAAAAATTTATTTAAAAATCTGTAACATATGGAATAATTAAATATAAAAATCTAAATCTAAAATAATTTCCTTTTTGTATATATTTTTTTAACTTGGAGTCGTACTCTGTCACCCAGGCTGGAGTACAGTGGCACGATCTCAGATCACTGCAACCTTCGCCTCCTGGGTTCAAGTGATTCTCCTGCCTCAGCCTCCCAAGTAGCTGGGACTATGCCACCATGCCTGGTTAATTTTTGTATTTTTAGTAGAGATGGGATTTCACCATGTTGGCCAGGCTGGTCTCAAACTCCTGGCCTCAGGTGGTCTGCCCACCTCAGCCTCCCAAACTGCTGGGATTACAGGCGTGAGCCATCGCACCCACCAAGTTTCTTTTTGTAGTTTTGGTAAACATCCAATTCGAGTGTACAAATCTTATGATTTTTTACTTCAAAATAAGTGATTTAGGCTTTATGCCTAAATTTTTTTAATGTTGTGGTTCGTTATGTACTTTGATCATTTAAAAAAGTCATCCTTATGAATTAAAGGCCTTTCCCATTGCTTCAACCTTGTTGCCTTTCTCCAATACCAGACTGATATAAGAATTAGTGTATGCTATTTACATATAGAATATTCCAAACAGAAAGAGAAATACTTGTTTTATGATTTCAAGGGTTTTATAGTAATTCAATTTTAGGTCTAGGAATATTCAATCTCTTGAGAAGGACATTTTACAATACACATTTCACATCTTACAATACTTAGCATAGGAAAACCTTATTAGAGTTCCTCATTACATTTCTTCAGTTTTATGTCATCTATTTTTTAACATTCTATCAACAAATGGAAAATTTCACTTGTCAACGATTTGATAAAGTTGAAGAATGGGGTTGCCTTGCCTTTCAATTTTTTATATATTCAGCATTTCTCCCAGTAAAGAGAATTGTTACGATGCCAGATTTTCCACTTGTTTTACCAAATCACACACGCATTATTGCAAATGAGTTCTGCCACAAGAAACCCATAGTGAAAATATTGGAGGGAGTTAAAGTACCCTTTATAACACTTGAGCTTGCTCTATTAATCTGAGGACGAAACGAATTGAGCCATTATGTTCCCAAATAGCATCAGGCAATGAATGGACAGTCCTTGCTAAAGTTTCTTTAAATATATATATATTTCTGATTGTTAGGTCTAGAAGCAACCAATTGATACTGGTTAATGGAAGTCCCTGAATAGCATTTGAATTCAAGTTTAAATCTTTATTCCCATTATCTGGAAATAGAGGTAAGAAGTTTCAAAGAGATGCCCTAAGTTATCTTTGGGAGTAAACAAATGTCAAATGTTTACAAAATAATAATATAGATCCTGACCTAAAAAGAATGGGTGATTATGACCATCCAATATAAATTTCCTTTTGTTCATCTCTTTGAATTATTTTAGCACCTATTTTCTTATAGTAATTATTTGACCCTCAGAAATATGACTTTACCACCATCACTGTGTAGCAGAAAGAGCAAAAGCTTTGGAATCAGACATAATCTGGGTATGTCTGGCACTAATGCTATATATAGGATTTGGGCAATTTCCTCTTAACTTCTTTGAATCTCAATTTTCTTAGCTGCTAAATAGAGCAAACAATAAATACATCAGAGAAAAGTTATGAGGATTTAAGAAATTTGAAAAGCCTTTAGTCAAGTCCCTGATATGAAGTTGGTGCTCAACACTTTTAGAAATAATAAAGTCTGATCTTTCCGACTAAGGCATTGTATGTTCCTGGAACAGTAACTGTGCTTCTCTCATTATTGTGGCAATAAATACTTGCTGCTGCTGATGAGGACAAACTCTCTTCATGAAGATTCATTTTCTGGCATAATTAGAGCTCTTACAAGGGTTTTCAGTGACTGAGAATGCAATACGCATCAGACTTTAAAGAAGAACTGCCTTGTACTCTTTGCTTGGCTCCTTTGGTCCCAGTTGACAAGAGATGAGGTGACCTGTCAGAAAAATGACCTGTTTTATGAATAGTGGGTTCCCTCTGTGAAGCCTGGAGACTACCATTCCCATATTCCATGGCCTGCAGGATTCCAGCAATATTCTGCCAATTAGAGGCTTTCATGAAGATTCAAAATAGGAAAGAAGAGACACATCGTATCAGGCACATGGGCATCAGCAGATGGCAGACATGGATTTTGCCTGCAATTTGGAGGCATCTTCCTCAGGAACCCCCGTTTGGTGATGAAGGCAGGTGAAATAACTGGTGGCAACTTCCTTGTAACCTTGAAACTCTGAATTTCCTGAGAAAGCTCAACATGTCTACAGTGGCATCTGTTTTTCTGATCAAACTTTTATGGATGCCTAGTACAATTTTCCTTCAGTTTAAACAGCTACTGTAGAAAAATTTTTAGCCACATTTATGGGCAAACAAATGACACCTAAGCCTCTTGTGTATACTCACTTTCATTAGAAAGACAAAGGAAAACTAACAACTTGTTACTTTCAGTTTCAACAGATTATTTTGATAGTAGTATCTTGCACATGGGAATAAATAAGTGAAATCTTGAATAAATTGAATTACTAAAAGTCAGATGTAGGTTATCATTTGATTTCAGAATCCTCTGTTTTCCTGTCAACTAAGTTTTAGCGAAAAGGGAAAGCGGAAAATGGTTATTCTGAGAGACTCATTTTAGTAAACAGGAAGAAAAGCTTTAGGTAGGCCCTTTTTTTTTTTGAGTGGTAGATATTTGAGTGCACTTTTGGATTCTGTGAACTGTGAATATTTACTTATTTAAAATACCCTAGAATGTTTCTGGGAAATATAGATACAAAGGATTAAAAACAAAATGAAACAAATTATTTGAATAATTCTGCTTCTCCAGCTGTCAGGTAATACTACAAATTGGTTAATATAGGGGAAATCCATATGGGTTGTGCTTTGGAGCGAGATACCCGTATCCAGTAGCTATGCTAGTTCAGGCTGACTTCCTACCATGGTGAGGATACAGAGATGGATTTGTCAAAAATCTCTAATCCAGGAAGCTATAATCTCCTGGTAACTTTAATTGTAGATTCTAGTATTTTGTTTATGAAAGTGTGTTCAGGATCTATTATTCAATTGTAATGACTGGTTTGATGATATCACAAACATTTTTTAAAAATTCCATCTGATTTATTATAATTGGTCATGTTATGCAAAGAATTTTAAGATCAATCCAAGATTTAACCAAATTTTATGGGGTTGTGGAGTTAACATGTTTTTAAGGTGTGTTGAAAAGTTGGTAAAAATGAGTGGGTGAGAATCTGTGGTTCTATGATACTTATTGTCTTCCAATCGTAACATAGCTCTCACAGCAGTGTACAGGAGGGTGAGAGCTTATACCTGCATAAAACCATCCTCATTAAAGAGCTCATGCCTGTGGCCAGGGGTGGTGGCTCACGCCTGTAATCCCAGTACTTTGGGAGGCTGAGGTGGGTGGATCACAAGGTCAAGAGATCAAGATCATCCTGGCCAACATGGTGAAATCCTGTCTGTGCTAAAAATAGAAAAATTAGCTGGGAATGGTGGTGCACACCTGTAGTCTCAGATACTTGGGAGGCTGAGGCAGGAGAATTGCTTGAACCCGGGAGGCAGAGGTTGCAGTGAGTGGAGATCACGCCACTGCACTCCAGCCTGGCAACAGAGCGAGACTCCATCTTAGTGGGAGGGGAGGGGGAAAGAGTTCATGCCTGTTTGTGGGGGGTCAATATAGTGTTCGTCATAACACTTAAAAGTGTATAACATTTTATAACACTTAATTACGTAACACCTATGAATTCATTATTTTATCTGTTTCTCAAGATAACTGTTTCTTGCCTTGTAAAACTGTCAAGAAAGATATTTTTCTCACCATTTTAAAGCTGCAGAATCTAAAGGTCAAAGCACATAAATGTTTCAGCTAAGAATATTCAAGAAGTTTCAGGTGGAACTTAGGCTAGAATCTGGCTGCACTGACCTCCAGCCCAATGTTGTTTCTAATGTTATTTCAGCAGTATTAGTAGGCTTATTTTAATATCAAGTATTAGGAATATCAAGTGAGAGAATTACACAGCTCTGGTAGATAATAATAATAAAAATGGTATTATTGGTAGAAAATAATTGCAAGCACTGTGAAAGATATAGACCTCTATGTTCCAGATTTCTATCTCAAACGTGTTTCATATCTTTTTGTTCAGCCAAGGCTGTTCTATTAGCTGTGCGTTGTTGCCAGAATGAACAACTTCAAAGAAACCATCAGTCGTCTGGCAAGGCTTTTCCCCCAACACTGATTCAGTGAATTGATGCCAAGCTATTTGCACCATCTGTTGGGTATGAGTCATTGGAGGGAGGAAGGCTGGACAGCTGGAGCTGTCAGCTTTGAAATGCCACTTACAGGGGGAAATACCAGAATTCACATTGAGAGGGATAAAAACAAAATACCCTGCTAATCCAAAAAAAGAAGAAAAAGAAAAAAGAAAGAAAGAAAGGTTAGTTAGATGTTGTGATATTTCTGCTGAATTTCTTTCTTTTCCAGACACTCAGGACCCTTTTCATCCTGGCCTCTTTCTGAGGGAAGGTTTTGTTGTGCCATATCAAAAAAAAGATGTGAGCAAAGACTTCCCATGTGGGAGTGCAGTAAGAAATTGAGGGGATATAATAATATATTACAGTGTGTCTTCTTGAACTAAGGGCCTGGAAGCAGAGCATCTAAAACTTTTGTTTGATGCTGCATTAGAGGTAGAGTTATCCATTTATACCTGTATTTATTAACTTATTAATTCATCTACTCATTCACTGAATGATTACTGTACTCCAAGAGCTGGTGGATAAAAGAGAATAATAACTACCTTTATTGATTTCCTACTACATATATGCTTTAACTATGGCATTTTATTGAGTACCAGCAAGAATTCAATGGTATAAGAATTATAATCCCATGTTTTCCATGAGGAAATGAAGCACAGAGAGTAGCAGTAATTTTCCTAAGGTTACTAGGTAAGTGAAAGGCTAAAGATTGGAAAGCTGGCATATATTTAAAATCTGTCAGTGCCAACAGTGAGACAGGACAAGTCTCAAAGTTATTTTGGGCTGGTGCTCTTTATTCATATTTCACATTTTTTCCCTACTTGTTTATTTCCACACATCAAATTTACTTGAAATTGTAGAGAGGAGAAAATAATGAGAGCTTAAAAATGCCAATAAGATTTGTTTTTTAGCTATTGAATGCACTCCTTTTCTCTATTTCCTTTTAATGCACATTCTAACAGGTCCAAAATATTTTTTTATCCTCTTTGACTGTGGCCTATAAGACCTTCTTATAAATTTATTCTATGGTACAATAATTTGACATTGGTAAATTTATGAACTAACTAAATATAAAAAGTTTATATATTTGAACAACATTTTCCCCTTTGATTTCCCTTGTTAAATTGGACAAGATATAATGTTAGTTCTTAGGCTGAGTTAAGAAAAATTAATTTGCTAATGAGGGTGTAGAGTAGTAGATGATTTCATAAGCTGTTGTTACAGTCTGGTACAAATTTTCTGGTAAACAGTTTGGCAATATATCACGAGAGTCTAAAACTGTTTGTAATCTAAGATACAGATTTTGTAACTTCACATTTAAAAAACATTTAAAAAATTATTCAAAGAAATTAGATAATTTTAGTATGAGAAGTCTTATTTCAGAATTATTTATGAAAATAGAAATAAAGCACACATGTTCAACAAGTCAGAAAGATGAGTTAAATTGTTGTCTATATAAAAGAATATAAAGGAAAATAAATATTTTCAAGACATTTTAATGGAAATGGAAAATATTTATAGTATGGTTTAATGTAAAAACTAAAAATATATAATGTTAAATGTGGAATACTCCTAATACAGCAAACAGTAGTTCTCAAAATGTAGTGTCTAGGCCAGCAGCATTAGCATCACTTGAGACCTCGTTAGAAATTCAAATTCTTGAACCCCACCTCAGACTTACTGCATCAGAAACTCTATGGCTGGGAAGAGGTAACTTGTGTGTTAAAGAGTCTTCTAGGTAGTTCTGATGCTTACAGATTTTGAGACCATGGATATAAATTATGAAAAAAATACTAGAAGATAACCATATTATTCACTGTGATAAAGTCTTGCGATTATCACAGGAGAATTATAGGTGATTTCAAGTTTTTTCTTTATTTTCAAGGCTCTCTAATTAACAGATATTAATTTCATCATTAGAACAGTATATTTTAATTTAGAAAATTCAGATAATGCAAAAAAAGCAGAAATTGCCAGTAATTACACTATGCTGAAAATTCTAAAAATTGAGAATGGAATGTTTCCTTTTTAACTCTCAAATTTCAACCTTCAGAAGTAACCACTATTAATAATTCATACCCTATAATCATATTTTTAAATTAAAATGGAAACTTGCCAAACATAATGGGCTGGAGGATGGTGGGTTTTATTTAAATAAAAAATAATATATCATGGACATCTTTCCAGGTCAGTAGATTATATCTACTCATTCCTTTTTATTGCATGCTTAATATTCCATAGCGAGGATATGCCATAAGTTATACTACCATTTCATTTTGATGACCATTTAAACTATTTTCAATTTATTGCTTCCATAAAACAATGCTACAGTGAAAATTCTGTCTTCATGGCATTCACAGTAATAGATGAAAATATAATTGATGAAAACTATCAAATATTCTGATAAATGAAATTCATTATTTGTTCAACAGATCTTTATTTAGTTCTGTGAAAAGTTACTCCCCTCCTTTTCCTTTCATAGAGTTAACCATAATCTGCATTGACAAGAAGCTCTGTTTATTGGTGCTCCGTAATAATAAAGAGTCCTGTATTCCAAGAACTAAGTTATATGAATATAAATTGTCCAATTTTATTAATTACATTTACCATACTTATATGAAAATAAAAATTGGTCATGATGGAATAGCAAACTGAAAGACTATACAGCGTTGTTAGCATTCTTATATTTGTTAATATAATTGGGTTTGAAATCAATGAATTCAATCACATAGAAAAATCAAACTCTAGATTAAAACTTCTTATCTAAACTTATTAAACAATTACTTATAAAATGAGGATTTCACTTAAAAGATTTGTTTCCTAAGAAATATGGCAATGTTAATGGAAAATATACACTACTCAGATTAGAATATCTTTGTTAACTTAGTGAAAATATCTAGTGCACTACATCCTTGTAAACTTATCTCAAGTTTTTCTTTTTCTCAGACAGAGTCTCACTCTTGTCACTCAGGCTGGAGTGCAATGGCATGATTTCGGGTCACTGCAACCTCCGCCTCCCAGGTTCAAGGGATTCTCCTCCTTCAGCCTCCTAAGTAGCTAGGATTGTAGGCATGCGCCACCACGCCCAGATAATTTTTTTGTATTTTAAGTAGAGATAGGGTTTCACTATGTTGACAAAGTTGGTCTCGAACTCCTGACTTCTTGTGATCCTCCTGCCTCGGCCTCCCAAAGTGCTGGGATTACACATGTAGAGCCACTATGCCCGGCCCGTCAACTTTTTAATGACTCTCAATTTTTTTTTTTTTTTTTTTTTTGAGATGGAGTCTTGCTCAGTCACCCAGGCTGGAGTGCAGTGGTGCGATCTCGGCTCACTCCTCCCGGGTTAACGCCATTCTCCTTCCTCAGCCTCCTAAGTAGCTGATATTACAGGTGCCTGCAGTGACTCTCTATTAATGATGGTATTGTCTGTTTACTACTTATTAAAAATCAACAGAATACACTTAATACAGTTTATAAGCTCATAATTTGTAAGCTCATATTCTGTGTAACATCACATAATACCATATTATTGTAAAAACTATAAAAATATATACTTGTTATTTAAAAATCTTTCAAAGCAAATCCTCTTATAACAAAATTTCACTTGGTATAATAAAAAGTTCTATTAAAATATCTAAGCCATGTTAATTCAATCATTTCACATGGTATTTAGGTTAGTAAGTCTCTAGGTTTTACAAAAAATGCCTTCATTTTTGAGTTACCTGAGATAAATACTATTTTTTCTTTCTTTTTTTTTTTTTTTTGTTTTTTGAGACAGAGTCTTGCTCTGTCGTCCAGGCGGGAGTACAATGGGGATCTTGGCTTACTGCAACCTCCGCCTTCTGGGTTCAGGGGATTCTCCTGTCTCAGCCTCCCGAGTAGCTGAGATTACAGGTGCCTACCACCATGCCTGGCTAATATGTGTGTGTGTGTGTGTGTGTATTTTTAGTAGAGGTGGGATTTCACCATGTTGGCAAGGCTGGTCTCGAAATCCTGACCTCAACCATGCCTGGCCACTACTTTTTTTGTCATAAAAGCTAAACAGATTGCAAATACAAAAATTTTTAAAAGCCAACATCCAGCCATTATTAATCTTGTATTATCTTTATCTTTTTTCACATACCTCTTACTTTTTAGTCTCATGAAATGAATAATTTTGTAACCTAGTTTTTTCTTTATAGCATAATTTGCTTCCATGCTGATTTATAGTATTCATAATCATAATTTTTAATTACCACAAATGTCCCATTACATATTTGTCCATAAATCTAAGTCACCTCTTTACTGTTGGACAAGAACTTTATATTCCTTTTTCACTCATAAATAACATCAAAGTGGGACTACTCAGGTATATATTGTTTTCTTCATTATAATTTATTTTCTTATGACATATTGCTTGAAGTTAAATATCTGGGTTAAATCAGATGTGCATAGAACATTTTACTTATCTATTTCAGTATAACACCAATGAAACTGAAAACTCAGAGTTTAAAGGATCCACTGTTGAGAATCAAACTGATATATACACTACTTAAACACATGTATATATATTATTTATACATACATACGTACATACATACATATATTTGGCAAATACCCATTGTTGACAATATAACTTAGTACTGAATCTTAAATATGCAAAATAATAAAGCCTAAATAGGGAATTTGAGATACAGACTTGGATATCATGGAACCAGTCAATCATACATAAACCTTTTGTCATAAATAAGCGTTTCAAAAAATAAAGAGATTTCCATGTAATTGTATGTGGCCCAAACCACCAATGCCTTGTTGTTCTTGTTACAAATACTCTCCCTCCAAGTGATCCTTCCAGTATTTTTATGTGCCTGTTCACTTTCACTAGCCATGTCCAAATATGCTGCTTTTAATGAAGAAGGGAAGTGAGGGAAATAGAAGAGTTTAAAAATCTCTAATAATTCTTTATGTTGACAGAATTAAGTAGCAGTTAACATTCAGTTTTCTTTCTCCCCCTTTCCAACTGTAGTTCTCCTCATTACTTGAAAAAAAAAAAAAAAAAAAAAAGGAAAAAAAGTAAAACCCAACATGAAATGAACCAAGTACATTATACACCCATGTTCATGCTTACAGGACCTAAAACACAGTCTAAGGGTAAACCAGTCCAGCAGTAGTTAGAGAAGAAAAGAGTGAAAGGTGGTGAGATCATTAAACCTTTTTCTTTCCCAGGTGGGTTCAAAACATTCCTTTTCACTTGTTAATTCATTCCAGAGAGGATACCTATCAGATGGGTTTCATCTCTAGTTTCTACTTACTAGGGATACGATTTCTAGCAATATAGTCACAAAACCAAAATTTAATTAGAGCAAAAGCAAATTAATGGTCCAGTGGAGTTCATTATAATGGGTTCTTCCCTGTATTTTTTTTTTTTTAATCAAGAATAGAAATCAACCTGGTAAAGGTTTCCTTCACTTCCTTCTTGGAGGCCACCTGCCAATTTAATGTATATATTTGAATCATACAAGAGGATACCTTGCAAAGACAGTAATATCTTTGTGTAGTAATATCTTTGTGTATCAGCATTTCATGACAGACATGGCGTGTTTGTAACTAATTTTGTAAGAAATATATTCATAAATGAAAGAAATACTGGTGTATTCTCTCCATTATAATACTGTATCCCATACTGCAAACTAGGAAGGTGCTTTTAACCCATGTCTCTGTCATAAAGACCAGATTTCAGCTTGCATGAGACGTTTACATGGATTTGTTTTCCAGAGCAAAGATGGTGGGTGAAATAATCATGCTCTTTGAACAGAAAACAAGAACTTTTTTATCAGTTAAATCTATCCTAATAAATATAGCCCTCAGTATATGTCACATTTTTCTATGTAGCTAAATATATATTAATGCATTCAATTCCTATTAAAACCATATGAGATGATACTCTTTTTACCTGCCTTTTATGGATGAGGAGACTGAATACCAGACAGATTAAATAAGTCACCTGAAGTCACACAGCTACCAGATAGAGCTGGGAATCAAATGCCAGCAATCCAAGTCCAGAATGCATGCTTTAAGTCACTACTCCCACTGGAGGCTGGTGAAGAGGCAGGATAGGGAGAGAGGGTACTAGAATGTCTATGCTAGCTGATTCATGTTTTCCTAATGCAAACTGTACCTAAGAAAGTATGAGGGACTAATGTCTATGCCACAGACTAGTATTACAATAGTGTGTAGAGCTATGCATGTCAAAGTCAGCATACACAAGAATCTTCTGAAGAACTTGTTAAAACAGATTCCTTGGCCTCGTTGCCAGATACTCTGTTTCAATAGACTGAGCATAAAGACCTATACTTCTAATGAGTTCCCAGAAGGTGCTAATGCTAGCCCAGGGATCACATTTTGAGCAGCACTGGCATAAGGAACACCAGGACCCAGAGAAGCAGAGACAAATCACATCCTCAATGGGATAAGACGCAGCTTTAATTAACAAACAAAAAGTCGTTCAGTGAATTAAAAGCCAGAATGGCAACTGCTGACAGGATTGCCTTTGTTACTGCAGTGGAGATTAATTTATACAGGCAATCGTTGTAACTTAGCTATGGCTTCTCAGAAAATGGGGAATTAGGAGATTATAGCTCAGTAACCAGGCAGCCAAGACAGCACCAGTTAAGGGAGGCAGATTTGACATGGGACAATTGAAAAGGATGTTTTGGGACCTTTTAAGGTTTAAAGCAGGCTAAGAATTTGTGTCTTACATTTTCTCAGGAAATGAGAAACTGTCAGTGGTTATGGCTGAAATTTGCCAACTGACAGTTTCAAAGTGCTTAAACGTTAGTCTAGCTGCTCTGTATTTGCTGAATATTAGAGAGTCTTTTCTTTTAATTATATTTAATGTTTTATGGTCAGAGTTCTCTTTTTTCGTTTTTGCTCTTCTTCCTTTCTTTTGTTCCAGAAACATTTACAGAACAACTACCAAGTGCTAAGCTTTGCAAGTAGATAATAGGAATTATGGAGTTTGTGGACAAACAGGAGGAAACAGACACTAAACATTCAGTGAAGCAAGTACTCCATGAATTAATTGCAACAGTGATAAATTCAATGAAGGGGGAATACTTGTTCTGTATGCTGAGGATAGGTGTGTATAGTTGTGGTGGGAAATCTGTGAAATACTGTACATCATTGCATACAATACTATATCTACTACATATCTACATACTACATCTACTACTACATCTACATCATTGCATCCAATACTGCATGTGATCCCTGGGCTAGGGATTTTTGGTTGTTTCATTCTTGAACAAGAAAACAAAGGAATGTCTCATATGCCTGAAGATACTTATTCTAATTTTTCTCCATGAAATCATGTAAATGTCTAAACTCCTTGAAGATTACTGTTACTTCTCTGTTAACCACATGACCTGCAGGGACATAGCTCTATTCCATTGTCTGTTTCAGGTTGTAAAACTACTACAGGTCAATGACCTAGAGCTATGCAATTAATTTTCTCAGCACCGAGGGCTTCATGCACGATTAGGTGCTTAAATGTTTTTTTTATTTTAGGGATAATGCTAGCGACATTTTCCTATGAATTTGATTGATGGTGTAAATAATGCTTGATTTTCCAAAGATAATACTAATGGTTGTTTTTAATACAGTATTAAGAAGATTTTCTTGAAAGCCAGAGCTTCAAAACCTAGTGAGAAATCCATGGATGACATACATTGTCCTTTTATTATGCCATAGAGCCATATGCTTATGTAGCATCAGCTATTTTTGGCTGAATTTTTGGGTGACTGTAAAAGGTGAGGACTGAATGTAGACTGCCACAATAAGTTACAATGGATTTACAAAACATATTTACATTAAACTTTAATAAATATCACAGAGGTAAGTAAAATCATGTATTAAAAATATATAATTATCTGTACAGACATTTTGAATCTTTCCACTAAAGGTTTTCTTTATAAGTAATAAGAAAGTTGCAACCATTTTTATGATCCCTAGCCCTCTGATGTGATAAAGCTGAAATCAAACTAACTTGCTAGAAGTCTTCCAAAGCTATTTTTTCCCTTAGAATTTTATACATTTACCACAAAATTAGAATATGTGTATAGGCACACCTCAGATATATTGTAAGTTTGCTTCCAGAACACTGCGGTAGAGCAAATATTGCAATAAGGTGAGTCACACAAATTTTTTGGTTTCCCAGTGCATATAACAGTTGTATTTACACTATACTGAACATTTAATACTGTATTAAATGTTCAATGGCATTATGTCTAAAAAATGTATGTACCTTAATTTAAAAATACTTTATTGCTAAAACTGCTACAATCGCCTGAGGTTTCAATAAGTCATAATCTTTTTGCTGATGGAGGTTCTTATCTCAGTGTTGAAAGCTGCTGACTGATCAGGATGGTGGTTACTAAAGGCTGGGGTGACTGTGGCAATTTCACAAAATGAGACAACAATAAAGTTTGCTGCATTGATTAACTCTTTCTTCCAGGAAAGATTTCTCTGTAGCTTGAAATGCTGTTTGATAGCATTTTTCCCAGAGTTGAACTTCTTTTAAGATTAGAGTTAATCCTCTCAAGTCCTGTTGCTGCTTTATCAACTAAGTTTATGTAATATTCCAGATCTTTTATTGTAATTTTAACAATGTTCAAAACATCTTTACCAGGAGTAGTTTCAATCTAAAAAACACTTTCTTTGCTCATAGAAAGCAATTCCTCATCCATTCAAGTTTTATCATGTGATTGTAGCAATTCAGTCACATCTTCAGCCTCCACTTCTATTTCCAGTTTTCTTGATATTTCCACTACATCTGCAATTACTTCTTCCACTGAAGTCTTGAATCTTTCAAAGTCATCCATGAGAGTTCGAACCAATTTCTTCCTAACTCCTGTTCATGTTGGTATTTTGACTTCCTCCCATGAATCATGAATGATCCTAATTGCATCTAGAATAGCGAATATTTTCTAGAAGGTTTTCAATTTACTTTGCCCAGATCCATCAGAGGGATCACTATTTATGACTTTAGCCTTATAAAGTGGATTTCTTAAATAAAAGACTTGCAAGTCAAAATGACTCCTTTATCCATGGGCTGCAGAATGGTTCTTGTGTTAGCAGGCATAAAAACATTGTAAATCTCTATCAGAGCTCTTGGGTGACTAGGTTCATTCTCAATGAGCAGTACTATTTTGAAAATAATCTCTTTTCTGAGCAGTAGATCTCAACAGCTGACTGAAAATATTTAGTAAAGCATGTTGTAAACAGATATGCTGTCATCCAGACTTGCTGTTTCATTTATAGAGCATAGGCAGAGTAGATTTAGCATAATTCTTAAGGGTCCAGTGATTTTTGGAATGATAAATGATCACTGGCTTCAACTTAAAGTCACCATTTGCATTTAGCCCCTAACAAGAAGACCCGTACTTTGAAGCTTTGAAGCTAAGCATTGACTTCTCCTCTCTAGCTGTGGAAGTCCTAGATGGCATTTTCTTCTAATAGAAGGCTGTTTCATATACATTGAAAAATCTGTTGTTTAGTGTGGCCACCTTCATCAATGATCTTAGCTAGATCTTCTGCATACCTTGCTACAGCTTCTCCTTGTACTTTTATATTATGAAGTGCAAGCATGTGCTACTTCACTTTGTACTTTTATATTATGAAGATGGCTTCCTTTCTTAAGCCTCATACATCAACCTCTGATAGCTTCACGCTTTTCTTCTGTAGCTTCCTTTCTCAGCCTTCATAAAATATAAGAGAATTAGGGCCTTGCTCTGGATTAGGCTTTGGCTTAAGGGAATGTTGTAGCTGGTTTGATCTTCTATCCAGACCTCTGACATTATTAATGTTTATTCCATGTCAGCAGGAAAACTGTTTCACTTTGTTACCATTTCTGTATTTACTGGAGTAGCACATTTAATTTCCATGAGAAACCTTTCCTTTACATTCACAGCTTGGCTAACTGGTGCAAGAAGCCTAGCTTTTGGACTATGTTGGGTTCATTTGTGCCTTTCTTACTGAGTCTAGTCATTTTTAGCTTTTAATGTCAAATGAGAGGTTTGTGGCTCTTTCTTTTACTTGAATACCTAGAGGTCACTACAGGGCTATTAATTGGCTTAATTTCAATATTATCATGTGTCAGGGAATAGGTAAGCCTGAGGAGAGGCCTAGAGATGAAGAAACAGCCAGCCAGTGGAGCAGTCAGAACATATACATTTATCGATTAAGTTCACTATCTTCTGTGAGTGTGCTTTAGGACATTCCAAATCAATTATAATAGTAACATTAAGGCTTACTATTCATAGATCACCATAACAGATACAATAATGAAAATCTTAAATATTGCGAGAATTACCAAAATATGAGAGAGGGACACAAAGTGAGCCCATGCTGTTGGACAAATGATGCCTATAGACTCACCAGATGCAGGGTTGTCACAAACCTTGAATTTGTTGAAAACACAACATTTGCAAGGTGCAATGAAAGGAAGTATTCCTCTACCCCAAGGAAATATTTTGTTTACTTTCAAAGAATGAACCTATTTCTAGATACCACCCACTTTCTAGTCTCAGTCATCCTCATGGTATTCTGTCCCTTGAGCTGGGTGGCAGTATAGGTAGTCCCCAGTTAACAATCGTGAGTTTTGTGGTTGGTATCCATTCAGAGCATGCATGGACTCTAGACATGGGAAATAAAATATCACCTAAAATGTTCAGATTGTTACAGGATCACTTTTCACAATCACTTTGGGAATCAAAAACTCATTTATATATCTTGAGCTTTCTGTGAAATTTGGTGGCATGGCGGTGCTGACAGTGGCAGTTTTTTTTTTTTTTTTTTTTTTTTTTTAAGAAAGCATGTAGGTCTTCTTCCACATCTAACCTTCTAAGGCTTATTTTTTCACTGGGTTTTAAAATTCTGCCTGCAATTCATATTGCTGACAGAAGATGGTAAAGATGTCTTGTTGCAAATCAGAGCCTTCCAAGCAGAAGAGAAAGATAATATATGTTACCTAGGAAAAAAAATATTGATATATAATATGCAGTATACATCCACACACTAAAATAATCATGAAAGGGCACACATTTCTCTAGGAAACTAAGTAGAAGTACTCCTTTAAGCAAGAATTAGATAGATGGAAACACTGAAAACATTGGAGGTATTCTATAAATTCTAACCTTATTTAACTACTCGTTTTAGATTGTATTTTGTGTTACATATTTAAAATTTCAATGAGATTTCTCTGGGACTTGTAAAACAATGTTGAGTGTTGGCATTAGATTAACTATCTGTTAAGCACTAGCAGCTTGGCATAGAGGGTATCAAGCTGCTTAAGCCTGTGGAACCTTAGAAGGGTCTGTATTCCAGGCCTGCTGTTTTGCAACAAAAAAAGCCTATCTTGTCTGGCCATCCAGAAGGTGTGAAAGCTGATCCATTCAGTGTTCCTCTTTTTCCCTCCTGCACTAAATCTTATTTACTTATTCTACTTCTTAGTACACCCTTCTCTGAGACTGTTTTCTGTTAAATTTGGGAAGCATTATAGCTACTTCATTTAGGTTCGTGCCTAAAATACACATTTGTTCAGCTTTTTCTCCAGGATGAATCCAGCTCAACTAAATTTAGACATTGTGGATAAACATTTTTCTCTTTTGATGACTCTCCTTATACTATCGAAATCCAAAATGAGTTTGTTCCATGCTTGCTGTGCATTTATCTGATCCTTTTGCCTACCTAGAACCTATTAGATTTAGGTCTTGATATTTCCAGCTCTCTGGCGTTTACATTTTCTCACTCTGGATTCTTTGTTGACAACATTTGTTACCACAGCCCTGAGTTCCCTCATTTGTAAAAATGATAACATTTTCTTACAGAGTTGTTGTAAGAATTAAATGAAATTAACATATAAAAAATTGTTCAGCACAACTTTTGACACACAGCATGAATATTTGGGGATTTTTTCTATAATTAAAAATATATTTTATATCAAAAAGGGCACATCCAGATAACTACTAAAGTCTCTGATGGACTAATGAAGAATCATATTAGTAGATGTATTCAAATTTTAAGGAACTCTGAAATACATAACATCAAGTAGAATGAGAAAATATAACAGCTCGAAGAGCAGCCTATTAATGATTTGAACCACATATATGCATGATGTAACATTCATATTGTCAAACTCAAGAATTAAAAGTTTTCCAACACATTTCATTTTGAAGGGAAATTTTCAAATTTTAATAATATAGTAAATAATTAATGCATTTTTCTTATGAAAACTTAAATATTGATGATAAAGTTATGATTCCTGTTTTATTCCTAGCCAGTTTTCCTCACCTTCTCTAGGTTAATAATCTGCTTCATATGCATCTATAATTCTGTTGTTTATGTATATATGCAGAATACATAGAAATATGTCATTTTTATTTAAAATGTATGTAGGCCGGGCGCGGTGGCTCAAGCCTGTAATCCCAGCACTTTGGGAGGCCGAGATGGGCGGATCACGAGGTCAGGAGATCGAGACCATCCTGGCTAATACGGTGAAACCCCGTCTCTACTAAAAAAATACAAAAAACTAGCTGGGCGAGGTGGCGGGCGCCTGTAGTCCCAGCTACTCGGCAGGCTGAGGCAGGAGAATGGCGTGAACCTGGGAGGCGGAGCTTGCAGTGAGCTGAGATCCGGCCACTGCACTCCAGCCTGGGTGACAGAGCGAGACTCCGTCTCGAAAAAAAAAAAAAAAAAAAAAAGTATGTAAATGATATTACACATACATTTTGTAACAATTTTTTTTTCACCCAACAAAATATCTTGATGAACGTTCTGTGTCAGTACATATAGATATCTCTTTTTAACTTTTGCTTAGAATGGATATATTATTGAATTATATTTTCTATGGTACCTTAGGGAAAATAAGTGCCCCGCCCTTGGCCTCACATATCACAAGCCCAAATAATAGATTTATTAAGAAAGTAAGGGCATTTATCATTCCAGATCTGGTACTAAGGAATGGCATTGAACAATTATATCTCAAGCATCCATTTTATGATTAACCCAATTCAGGCTCCAGGGAAATGTCTTTCCATAGCTCTTGACCTATGTCCACAAACAAAAGGTAGTTATTCCCTGAGGAAATGACACTGTGGGTGCTGCTGCTGCCATATCAGACATGAACACAGCCTCAGACTTTGGGGAAGATTTTATCCATAGAATCCTTAAAATAAGAGAAAGGACAAATTAATTAGGATGTCCATTTCTTCTTCTGAGAGAGTATATTTATTTCTTTATTATTTATTTATTTATTTGTTTATTTGGTTTTTTTGAGATGGAGTCTTGCTCTGTCGCCAGGCTGGAGTACAGTGGCGCGATTTCCGCTCACTGTAACCTCTGCCTCCCGGGTTCAAGCGGTTTTCCTGCCTCAGCCTCCCGAGTAGGTGGGACTACAGGCACGTGCCACCACGCCTGGCTAATTTTTTGTATTTTAGTAGGGACGGCGTTTCACCATGTTGGCCAGGATGATCTCTATCACCTGACCTCGTGATCCACCTGCCTCGGCCTCCCAAAGCGCTGGGATTACAGGCGTGAGCCACCGCACCTGGCCAGAGAGTATATTTAATAGATTTTTTCAAAATAAAATATTGCTTTCAATAGCCCTGAGTGCATATTTTTTATTTTCTGTTCGTCCTCTTCTAATCAAGGTGCAATAAATTAGCATAGTAATCACAACAGTGCTAGATGGTGCCTGGGAAACATTTTACAATATTAAACAATCTACAATGCTATTATAAAATCCAGCTGTGTCACAGGTGAGGTAGCATATTAATTATTTACATTGGTCAATAGCTGGATATTAAACTGTAAGACAGAATAATTTTATTTTTCTAAAAATATTTAATAGGATTTAATTAAGTATTCAGAAACTAAATGTAAATGTTGGTTTTATTTAAATAATTTTGATTTAAAAATTAGTTCAAGTTCTCATTTTATCTTAATTTTAGCATTTAATTGTAAATACTTTAAAAGTAGCTTTTCACATATAGAAATTATATTATTTTTTACATTTATTTTATTAGTGAGTTTTGGATGAGTCTATAAATATTGACTATAAATATTTGGAAAGAAAATATACTAAACTTTTCTACCCTAGGAATATAATTTTGTTTCATTTTTAATTTTTTCAGTAAAAATAAGTAGGGCCAAGCTAATAATAATAATAAATAGAGCACAGAAAGAAAACACAACTGAAAAGAAAAAGGGAGAAAAATTTTCAAAGAGGCAGTGTGATTAATATGTTAAAACCAAGAAATAATAGGGCCAGACTCCGTGGCTCATTCCTGTAATCGTAGTACTTCGGGATGCTTAGGCGGCTAGATCATGAGGTCAGGAGTTCAAAACTGGCCTGGCCAAGATGATAAAACCTCATCTTTACTAAAACTAAAAAAGAAAAAAAAAAATTTTTTTAGCCAGGCATGGTGGCAGGCACCTGTAATCCCAGCTACTGTGGAGGCTGAGGCAGGAGAATCTCTTGAACCTGAGCAGCAGAGGTTGCAGTGAGCCAAGATCGCGCCACTGCACTCCAGCTTGGGTGACAGAGTGAGACTCCGTCTCAAAAAAAACAAAAAAACACAAAAACCTAGAAACAATAAAGTGAAAATTTTATGCTCGTAAGCCTGAACCTTGTAAAATTTGCTAAAGGACAGTACAGATTTGTTATTCATTGACGGTCAATTACTGATCCACACATTAAAAATGAGCAAAAAAATTAACCTTGCCAAATGCAAACCTGTAACTTAAGCACATTAGATAAAAACTTTTTGATTTGTATCTATTTTACTAAATGAAGAATTTAGTTACTGATAAAAATCATGAGAAAAAAGAGTTATTTATGTTGAATTCACAAATCCGAATCAATAAATGCAATTTTGCCCAACGGTGAGAAGGCAAATTACCATCATGAAGTTGACTAGTTGGAGAAGAAAAATGCGTCCGTTTTTTCTGATTATTGGAAGATGATCCTAAAAAATGGCTGTCACATCTTTCATACAGCCTAAGAATATTTATAGCAAAATAAAAGTCTGGAACAAATTAATATTTACAATTTTCCATTAGGTGAATATCGCAGGGAATTTATGTTTTGTTTTATATAATATGATTTGCAAATGGCGAAGTAAGCTAGAAGATGGCTTTTTGTTGTCAGCTAAAAGACAAAGTGCTTTTTAATTTGTGTTATGTGTTTCATAATTTATCTTCAAGATAAGTTTTGGTCGTTGAAGTATAGGTGACTGGAAACAATTACTTTCTCAATTAAAAAACATAAAGTATCACCTGCACACAAAAAAGCACATCCGTATTTACAGAATTTAAAAAAGTTTTTAATGCTTTTTGTGTCTTTTCTTAAGGTTACAGAAATCTTTGAGAACATAATATCCCTCCAATTTTATTTCTCTTAAACTCAAATGAATTTGAAATTAATATTCATTATTTAGAATATGATCTCATTAAAAATTACTTCCACCAATTTTTATATTCATACTTCCATCTGTGTGTATATATAATATATATTATTATAATATATGTATTGTATATTTAATATATAAAAATATATATTTATAGATACATAAGAGAGAGATCTGGAGTACAGTTATTTCTATGTAGCTAAAAAATTAAAGAGTAAATAATTGATTATATTCAACAAAGACCCAAGAACACTGATATCATTTGTGTGAAGTTTTTAAAAGATTAATATGTGTCCAATATTTAGCCAAGAATAATGATTCCTGTTGTAGCATTCATAGATGGAAAATGTCTGGATGTAGTTGAAATGTTTTCAAAATATGATGCTAGAATGGCTAACCTTGTAAGATGGATAAAAATACAAACATGATTAAACAAATGATACCTAGATGGAGAAATAAAAATAGATGGGTAATTTTGGGAGAAATCAAGTGAGAGAAAAAATTAAAAATATGGTTTTATAAAGTGCATATTCAGCAAATGAGAATGCACAAAATAAAAATTCTAAACAGCAAACTTTTATTATGTATATGATTTAACCACGAAGACCAGAAATAAAGCCAAAATTAATGACTACTTCATTGATTATACATCTGTTGTAGAAAGTGTAAATTTCAACATGAGGAAAAGCAAAAAAATAATTTTGAACACTGAGCATTAGCTTAAAACATGATGACAAGTAAACCTGTAATAATGATGCTAACATGACTGGTATTTAGGCCAGAACATATATACTTGCAAACATTGTATGACCTATTTGGCAGCATATTATAAATTTATCCCCATGGGTTGTGGCCTCAACTATGCCAGGAGTGATGGTCTTCCTTGGAACAAATCAAAGATCACATCTGATCTGTGTGCCTAAAGATTGAAACTTTTGATGAATCACATATCAGATTTGACATGAAATCACCTGTTGATGCAAGATGAGAATGTCAACTGAGCACTGTTAAAGCAATTATGTTTAATTTAGATGAGATGTGATAAAATGCAGTGGAATAGTTATTTGAAACAATAGTAGATCTTCAAATAAATGCAAACCATGGTTTTAGGTGAAAACTAATTTTGAATGTGTAGTGTTCACAGTCATTTGATTATAAACTCTTGCTTATTATTAAAAATGTTAGCAAAAGTATACCAAATCTGTGTCAATATTTTGTCTTTCAAAGATTAGAATTTTTTTAATTTATAGAAAAGTTTAATAGAAAGTTTAGGTGACATATGCAAAAATTAACATTTGGATGAAATATAATAAAAATTATATGACTATAAAGGAGAAGATTTATGAACAAATAAGCCTAAAACTTACTTTTTTCTTCAAAATACACATAGACTCAAAAAACTAACTTTTACTGAGATTATTTCTGGTTGTTCTAAATCAAGGTATAATCTCAAAGAGAGATTTAGCCAAATTGTACAGCATACTGATTTTTAATTTGTTTTTCTTTATAATGTTTCAGCATTGAAAAACTGGAAGAAAGAACTTAAAAACATTTTTATGAACCTAGATATTGATTTAAGTGTTACAAAAAATTATGACACTTAAATGGGGCAGTGATTTATACAACAAATGAAAATATTTTATAATACTTTCTACATTTATAATTTATTGTATGTAGTCTATTACAGTGTTTGAATATGTAAAACTGGATGTAAAAGTTATTATTCATTTTTAATCTATGTAGTATCATTTATCAATTCTATGATAATTCCAGCTTATATATTTTCAGCAGTGAAAAATGACTCCAAATTATAATGAATGAAAACTATGTAAACACTACAGTGGCTTCAGAAGGATATCTAATTTGACATTAATATCAACAGAACAAAAACTGTGTGAAAATCTGAATTATAGCATGGTCTAATAATTTTACTGAAGAAAAAGCAAGAAAGATTACTTTTATGGAATAAAAAAATATGTATAATAATTCATAAATTATTATGTCTTCATGTTATTGATTCAAATATTGCTCACCCATTAAGAGGCTCTTCAGACCATGGCAATAATAACTAAATTAGCCACTTGACATTTGACTAACTTTTAGTGACTCAAAAGATGTAGCATTATGCCTGTTTCCAATTTTATGACAATGAAGGTATACTTATCCAAATAGGAGAAGAGAACACGTTTCTTAAATGTTATAATCTTGTTATACAATCTTTTCTGAGTCATAACGTATACTTTTTAGACATAACTGAACTGCCCTGATTTTGGTGTCCATCCCGCCTTCACCTGCCCTGCCCAGTGGTACACAGGTCCTGGTTTCCTGATATTTTTGCCTATACTCAGATAATCACATCTTCTGCACGTCTTCCTTGCTAAACATTAGTATCTCTTACTTGTTATATCACATTAATTAGGAAGTCCCCTTCTACTCTTAGTTGCTTTTACAACATGAGTACCCTGACTCTCCTCAGTTCTGGGAAGTTCCCTTCTTTCTTTTCTTTCTTTCTTTTTTTTTTTTAATTATTTTTTAAAATTTATTTATTATTATTATACTTTAAGTTGTAGGGTACATGTGCATAACGTGCAGGTTTGTTACATATGTATACTTGTGCCATGTTGGTGTGCTGCACCCATCAACTCATCATTTACATCAGGTATAACTCCCAATGCAATCCCCCCCCCTCCCCCCTCCCCATGATAGGCCCCGTGTGTGATGTTCCCCTTCCTGAGTCCAAGTGATCTCATTGTTCAGTTCCCACCTATGAGTGAGAACATGCGGTGTTTGGTTTTCTGTTCTTGTGATAGTTTGCTAAGAATGATGGTTTCCAGCTGCATCCATGTCCCTACAAAGGACACAAACTCATCCTTTTTTATGGCTGCATAGTATTCCATGGTGTATATGTGCCACATTTTCTTAATCCAGTCTGTCACTGATGGACATTTGGGTTGATTCCAAGTCTTTGCTATTGTGAATAGTGCTGCAATAAACATACGTGTGCATGTGTCTTTATAGCAGCATAATTTATAATCCTTTGGGTATATACCCAGTAATGGGATGGCTGGGTCATATGGTACATCTAGTTCTAGATCCTTGAGGAATCGCCATACTGTTTTCCATAATGGTTGAACTAGTTTACAATCCCACCAACAGTGTAAAAGTGTTCCTATTTCTCCACATCCTCTCCAGCACCTGTTGTTTCCTGACTTTTTAATGATCGCCATTCTAACTGGTGTGAGATGGTATCTCATTGTGTTTTTGATTTGCATTTCTCTGATGGCCAGTGATGATGAGCATTTTTTCATGTGTCTGTTGGCTGTATGAATGTCTTCTTTTGAGAAATGTCTGTTCATATCCTTTGCCCACTTTTTGATGGGGTTGTTTGTTTTTTTCTTGTAAATTTGTTTGAGTTCTTTGTAGGTTCTGGATATTAGCCCTTTGTCAGATGAGTAGATTGCAAAATTTTTCTCCCATTCTGTAGGTTGCCTGTTCACTCTGATGGTAGTTTCTTTTCCTGTGCAGAAGCTCTTTAGTTTAATGAGATCCCATTTGTCAATTTTGGCTTTTGCTGCCGTTGCTTTTGGTGTTTTAGACATGAAGTCTTTGCCCATGCCTATGTCCTGAATGGTACTACCTAGGTTTTCCTCTAGGATTTTTATGGTATTAGGTCTAACATTTAAGTCTCTAATCCATCTTGAATTAATTTTCGTATAAGGAGTAAGGAAAGGATCCAGTTTCAGCTTTCTACTTATGGCTAGCCAATTTTCCCAGCACCATTTATTAAATAGGGAATCCTTTCCCCATTTCTTGTTTCTCTCAGGTTTGTCAAAGATCAGATGGCTGTAGATGTGTGGTATTATTTCTGAGGACTCTGTTCTGTTCCATTGGTCTATATCTCTGTTTTGGTACCAGTACCATGCTGTTTTGGTTACTGTAGCCTTGTAGTATAGTTTGAAGTCAGGTAGCGTGATGCCTCCAGCTTTGTTCTTTTGACTTAGGATTAGTGAAGTAGGTGCTATTACTATCCCCATTACACAGAATAGAAAACTGAAGCTTAGAGGAATTAAGTAACTTCCTCATATTTGTATGGCTAGGAAGGGATGGAATTGTTCCGAGCGAAGGCATTCACAGGGCAAAACCCTCCCTTATAACTACTATGCTTCCCAGCATCCTGGCAATTCAAATTTTTTACAAATAATCATATTAGTCCTCCAAAAACATTTTCTATAATTTGGATCTGGGGGAATTCTCCTTGTCATGTAATACTTATCATCGTTTTTCTTCCATTTGTGAATCCCACAGTTATCTAAATCAGAGGCTCCCAACCCATTTCACCACAAATAAGTAACACATACATTGAGATAGTGACCGCTCAGCCCTGGATGGGTGACCAGTGAGACTTAGGATGGACAACTATAGCTCCATGGGCAGACTCCTATGGCCCCTGAGAATTAGAGCAGGCATATCTTACTGTTTTCTATGAATGCCATGATCTGATGAAGCAGGGATCCTCAACCCTACAGTAAGGGTCTGTAGCCTAGTAGGAACCAGGTGGCACAGCAGGAGGTGAGTGGCGGGCAAGTAAGTGAAGCTTCATCTGTATTTACAGCTGCTCCCCATTGCTCACATTACTGTCTGAGCTCTGCCCCTTGTCAGATCAGCAATGGTATTAGATTCTCATAGGAGTGCGAACCCTATTGTGAACTGTGCATGTGAGGGATCTAGGTTGTGTGCTCCTGATGAGAATCTGACACCTGATGATCTGTCACTGTCTCCCATCACACCCAGATGAGACTGTCTAGTTACAGGAAAACAAGCTCAGGAGTCTCACTGATTTTACATTATGATGAGTTGTATAATTATTGCATTATATATTACAAGGTAATAATAACAGAAATAAAGTGCACAATAAATTTAATGTGCTTGAATCATCCTAAAATCAACCCCTTCCTGCCCCCATCTGTGGAATAATTGTCTTCAACAAAACTGGTCCCTGGGGCCAAAGAGGTTGGGGACTGCTGTGATAGAAAGCAGCATAAGGAACATTTTTAGGATAGTATTCCTCTGTCCTTCAGATCTTTGCTATATTAGATGAGGGAAATAAAATCAGCTCTTGGAAATAAAATCAGCTCTCTGTCAAAATTTAGCTAATTTGTCTATAGACAAAGACTCTTTAGAAAACTGACACCAAGAGGAATAGAAAATTAAAGGTAGTATCTATTTGATTTTCATTAGATGTTCTGCTTTTGTCTCAATGTATGTTTAGATGCTAAACATATTACCTTATATTCATTCCTAGAATTGCTGTATGCACACATATATGTACAACACATATACTGTGTCTTTTGTTTAATCAAGTCAAGACACAGTTTTATAGTTGCAGGAGGTTGAATTATGATGCAATTGCTGGTTGACAAGTGGTAATGTGATATTCTGCAGAACTATAAAAAGTGCTGTAAAATACTTTTTCATACGTAGTACTTTTTGTGGGCTGGAATGTATTACTGCTTTGCAGGGACAAAATGATTGCCTTTCCAAAGTATAATTTGGTTGATAATCATAATTTCTATTAAATAAATGTTCAGACGATCCTGCATCCATCACTTTAAATTAATTTAAAAGCTTTCTACAGTTCCACAGTGTTTAATATAGAAACTAATGTTGATGTCTCCCCTGATATGAAAATGAGAAGTCTAATTTTAACTATTTATTCTGTCAGTGTTGTAAAGTGACTAAAAGAGATCTAGTGCTGCTGGTTTATAATGAATGTATTACTCAGGGTTGCTGCTGAGTGGGAAAGTGATAATTTGAGTAAAGAATCTTCTTTCCTCATGACTTAAATATTAATATTTTCCCTTTTCCTCCCTGAATTTTCCAGCAAGTATTGTATCTAAGAAAGGCAAGCCAATTTTTAAAAAAGTGATATTAAAATACAGAAGACAAATACACTAGCAATTTGATACAAGCAATGAATAAAATATTTTATTGATGACTACGTGTGATCACTGATTTTCTAACTGGGACTGATAACTAAGACAATAAATAAGGAATAACTTGCTTTCAATTTTTTTTGCCAAAAATAAATTTGTCCTACCTCTTCAAGCGAGTAAGAGAGGTAGGGGTTAAATTCATACAAGTACAATCAATATATCTGTTCAAAGGCAACTGCTAACACCTCAACATAATATATTGTAGAGAAATTAGCAAGTAATACAAATAAATGTGTGATAAGAAAGTTATAGGTTGTATTGTAATTTCTTTTCCAAGTACTTCTCATAAATTATAGTAAGAGAAATGTGCCACTTTGGAGTTTACTTAGCGTTGGCATATTGCCAATTTTAAATTTTCTTTGTACTGTTTAGGTGCTACTACAAATACATACCTTGCTGATCAATTGTGCTGATGTTGTCTTTCTATTGGTATACCCAGGGCCTTCTAATTAACTCTGTTATGATTATCTTACTATATTTGACTCAACATTATAGACTATTATGATGTTTTTGAATTCTGAAAGTGGACCAATATCTTTGATACCCTTCTATTTTGTATTCCTAAAAATTTGACAGATACACATTATTTGTCTTTATTGTTTAATACTTCTGCAGTACAGGGCCATAGGTGGAACACTGACCATGGCAGCAGTTCAGCTGTAATGGTTTCATTCAGCTGGAAGCTGCTGTCCACTTACACAAATGAAACTGCCAAGGGATAAAATGTAGGTGAGGCTGGGTTTATGGCATTGGCTGGCACTCTAAATGCTTTGTGATCAATGTCTGTTTCTGTATACAAAACTTTGAAGACTCCGAAACATCCTTTCCTGCCTAGTATTCTCCTTAACTTTCCTTTAAAACTCTCAGTGTAAGGATATCCTTGTTACAAATCTCTTTTTCTAGAAAGTGGGGTAAATCAACTATCCCTAACCTTCTAATAACAGTTATTGTCAGTGGTCCTATGGTGCTTTATCTACTTAAAGTGTCTTAAAGTGAGGGATTTGATGATTTATCTTCATTTAAAACAACTGAGTCAATATGACAATATGACTTCTCTTGTTGAACAATGGAAAAAATACCTCAAGGTTTAATGTTTTATGATCTTTTCCTCTGTGAAGGCATCTTGTTCAATTAGGAGTACTCGGTTCACTGTGAGTTCTATCATGTGACATTCACTTAAACTTTGGCAATATGTGCTTGATATGGTTTGGCTCTGTGTCCCCACCCAAATATCATCTTGTAGCTCCCATAATTCCCATGTGTTGTGGGAGGGACCCAGTGGGAGATGACTGAATCATGAGGGTGGGTCTTTTCCATGTTGTGTTCATGATAGTGAATGGGTCTCATGAAATTTGATGGTGTTAAAAATGGAGATTTCTCTGAACAAGCTCTCGTTGCCTGCTGCTATCCATGTAAGATGTGACTTGCTCTTTCTTGCCTTCTGCCTTGATTGTGAGGCTTCCCCAGCCACGTGAAACTGTAAGTACATTTAAGCCTTTTTCTTTTTTTCTTTTTTTTGGAAATTGCCCAGTCTCTAGTATGTGTTTATCAGTCACATGAAAATGGACTAATACAGTGGTGCTTTAGACGGAGTATGGCACAGAAACCCCCACATTTAAACCTCAAAATGCCAATTTCTTAAAATTGGCCAAGAAGAAATATTGTTGCATGGGACCAAATAGTGTCCAGGCTAGTGGCAGTGAGCTAACGAGTTGGAAGAACTTGGTAAGATATTGCTTAAGTGAACCATAATTCTTATTCTCAGAGATGATGTAAGTTCCCTGACTCTTATCCCTGGGGTAGGTAAATTCGCTTCCCTGCCCTTTACTAGGTTAAAATGCCTGAAGATGCTACAGGACTCACAGGTATCTAGTGAAATAGTGTTCCTTTATGCAAGTATTAATTCCATGGCCTCATACTAAAAAATGCAGATTCCAAAGAGCTGAGGTGGTACCTGAGAATCTGTTATTAAACAGTCTCCTTCTTGATGGTGTAGCTCAGCCATGTTTGTGAACCACTAATTTTGCGTTCAATCAGGAGAACATTTTTTTCTCAGACGAGTTATTTTTGCATATCTTAGAGGTTCACTGTGGATTGAAATGCATTCCAGTGGCCCTTACTCTACACTGGGAACAGTTCTCTTGGTCTTCAGAATCAGTCACCTATCTAGTGCTCAAGTTCTATAAAGGCAACCCCACCTAGTGTTGCATAACCCTTTAGGAATGAGAGTCACATTAGAGTTATGTGAGTCTTCTGCTTGTACATATTTATCTTTATATCGCTCAGTTTCTCACAGAAATGGTTGAAGAAAGAAGGTACTTAATAATTGTTTGATTGACTTTTATAACATTGATAATAAAGGGGGAGAAGAAACATATTTAGTTTCTGTTCCCTGTGCTTTCACATTATTATTTTTCACATTATTGTTATTAATATAATTATTCTCATACTCTTTGTAAATGTTTTATATATTGGGCTTTTGCATAATGCTGCCTTGGGCTTTGATCTTTTCCAAGCAGTTAGAGTTAGTCAGGTGATTGTTATGGGAAATATGTAAATCAATATCAAACTATTTTTTTCTTTCTGTTTGAGCTAGGGTATAAACACAGATCTCCACAGGTGAAACGATAGTTTCTACTAAGTTACCTAGCCCCTCTTTTCTACTGGTTAATAAATCTTAAACTAATTTCATTCCTAACCTTATGGAGATATATGTATCTCCATATATTTATATGCGGTAGGAGCCTATTGGAATATTTTCATTTATTGGAGTTTGGAAGGAGTAGTAGAGGACACAGGATATAGTTTTAACTTTTCTCAGTAGTGCCGTTGCTTGTATATTTTATCTTTTCTGTTTAAAAATTATGTATTCTCATACCATAGACTGCCAGCTCATCTTGAAGAACATCAGATTTGCTTTTTTAAGCACTTAATTGGTAGACATAATAAAATATTGTTTTTTATCTGTAGTCAAAAAATCTTAATTGTGGATGTAGCATACAGTGTTTTTTAAAAAGTCTTTTTGTATCTTTGATTTAAAGAAACCTATTTCATATAACAAAATGTTAACTCATTTCTAAGTAAAATGTTATATTAGAAAATGTCCTATTTGGTTTATTTCACAAACAAATAGAAAGCATTCTCAAATAAATTAACATCTAAGCTAGTTCAATAAAAGATAATCAGCAAATAGAAGTAACAAATGCAGCAGATGGGTTCTACAGCTGAGAAGTTGATAAAAGAAATTATAAAGCGACATTGCTTCTATCAGGAAAATCCAGTTAATATTTATGTTGTATCATCCCCATCGTCAAGTAGTACCATGTTATAAATTATTTCTGGGCTAACCAAAAAAAATTTCATAACACTTTGAACAGTGATACATAATTGCCCCACAATTGTAGCAAAAGAGGTTCTGGGCCAGGATGGCATTTATTGCATTCTGAATTGGCTTCATGAGGTTAATGAAGAGCTTTCTTGAAGTGATGGTTTTTTGTTTTCTTTCTACTCTCTAGAGGAGCACATAAAACCATTACTAGGTGCAGCAATTCATCATACTTTTTAAGTGCTAAGAAATAATGTCCTACCATACCCACCTTTCATGTAAGTCTCTGATAAGGCTCCTTTAAATAGTCTCTGAAAATATTTGAATATAACATTTGGATATTTCTTATATTTTGTATTTTTAAAATTTTAGATTCAAGGTGCATCTGTGAAGGTTTGTTACAAGGGTAAATTGTATAATGTCAGGGTTTGGGTTTCTATTGAAACCATCACCCCAACAGTGAACACAGTACCCAACAGGTAGGTCTTCAACACTTTCTCTTCTCCCTCCTGCCCTTCTTTTGGTGTCCCCAGTGTCTATTGTTTCCATCTTTATTTCCATGCATACCTATTGTTTAGCTCCCAGTTATAAATGACAAAATGCAGTATTTGATTTTCTGTTTCTGTGTTAATTCATTTGGGATAATGGCCCCCAGCTGCATCTATGTTGCTGCAAAGGACATAATTTCATTCTTTTCTATGGCTGCAGAGTATTCCATGGTGTATATGTACCCCATTTTCTTTATCCAGTCCTCCATTGATGGGCACTTAAGTTGATTCCATGACTTTGCTGTTGTAAATAGTGCTGCAATAAACATGTGAGTGCAGGTGTTTTTTTTTGATAGAACAATTTCTTTTCCTCTGGGTAGATACCCCGTAGGGGGATTGTCGAGTTGAATGATCGTTCTTTTTTTGTTCTTTTGAGAAATCTTTTTTACTCTTTTCAGTAGGGGTTAAACTAATTTACATTTCCACCAACAGTGTACAAGTGCTACTTTCCTCGACATCCTCACCAACATCTATTGTTTTTTGACTTTTAGTAATAGCGGTTCTGCTGGTGTAATATGGTATCTCATTGTGGTTTTGATTTGCATTTCTCTGATGATTAGTGATGTTGAGCATTTTTTCATATGTTTGTTGGCTGCTCATGTGTCTTCTTTTGAAAAGTGTCTGTTCATGTCCTTTGCCTACTTTTGAATGGGGTTGTTTTTCATTCTTGTTGATTTATTTAAGTTCCTTATAGATCCTGGATATTAATCTACAGAAGATGCATAATTTACAAATATATTCTCCCATTCTGTAGGGTTTCTGTTTACTCTGTTGATTATTTCTTTTGCTGTACAAATGCTCTTCAATTACATCTCAATCATCAATTTTTGTTTTTGTTGCATTTGCTTTTGAGGACTTAGTCATAAATTATTTGAGTAGGCCAATGTCCAGAAGAGTTTTTTCCAGTTTTTGTTCTAAGATTTGTATAGTTTGAGGTCTTACATTCAGGTCTTTAGTCCATCTTATGTTAATTTCTGTAGATGATTATAAGTAGGGGTCCAGTTTCATTCTTCTGCATTTGGCTTGCAAATTTTCCCAGCACCATTTATTGAACAGGATCTCCTTTCCTTATTATTTATTTTTGTCAACTTTGTCAAAGATCAGTTGGTAGTAGGTATGTGGCTTTGTTTCTGGGTTATCTATTCTTTTTAATATATCCATATGTCTATTTTTTACAAGTATCTTGCTGTTTTGGTTACTATTTCCTATTCACATTAATAACATATACTGAGGCATGAAAACAAATTTACTGAAATTCCATTGTGCTATTTTTGCAACCTTTTTTGTAAGTATAAAATTATCTCAAAATAAAGAGTTAATAAATAAATTCTACAATGCCGAGAAAGCAAGAGAGATAGTCTTAAAATACAACTGAGTTGCATTGACTAACTCAAAAAATACCCCTTTGGATTTAGCCAGATTGCTTATCTATAGTATTTATGGTAAACTGTATTGGATATGTCCTAAATAAACTTTTGGAGAGTATACAAAAAGCAGAACATTCAAAACTGATATGTTTGTATTTGATGTTTTTTATTTGTTTCTTTGACACTTGTTAGAGACACTAAAATACCCTTGTACCCCATTAACTCAAAAATGACAAAATTGACTCTAATCATCTTTGCTTCTGTGAATTTGATAGTAATAAGCAAATGGTGTAGTTATTTACACTGCATTGACTTCTAAATTAGAATAGAAGAGATAAAAATGCTATTATCCAAGTGGAAAAAATGACCTAGTAGCTAGCATAATGTAGTTTTCTATTACAAATTATAAATTTTGCATCACCATAAAACCCATTTGAAAGGTGCCATTATCTTGGAATCACCTGCCCTGTGCCATCAGAGATGATGAGAATAGAACCAGCTTAATTACCCTTTTCCCATACAATGAGTTTATAAACAATAGAATGTAGATCTTTCCATTGCTCCTGCTGCAGGATGCTCTGGCATTTGGCAGTAAAGCCTGTGTGCCGAGGGGGGTGGTAACTTGATGTACTGCATCCACCAGATGTGAAGCTCGCTGTGCTTGACTTTTCAGCCAGATCTGGAAGATTATTCATAGGAAATTGGATTGTAAATGCAGACAGAATTTTTAATATTCCTGCTGTCCACATTTTTCCAATTGTTTAATGGGATGATAAGTAAGCTTAGAATGGAACAGCCCTTACTCGTCATCATATAGATAATCTTGGAAATAAGAGTGGAAGAAATCATTTCTGCCCTCAGTGCATCCCTGAGGAGAGGAAGGAGGGTGCAAACGGATTTGCAAAATGGCTGCCGTTGCCCCATACTGGTAGTATAATTGCTTTGGTTAGTGCTTTTGCATAATTGTCTGTCTGCTGTAATAATGATATCTAGAAATTATGCCTTATTTTCTCAAATTCCGAGTGTATTTTTAACTGTGTCACAATCAGAGAGATGTAATAAAAAGGTATGATTGTGACCGCAAGGTTGTCTTCCAACCTTTATTTTCCACTCTGTCAATCCTTTTCTGTCCCAATCCAACATTAGTCCTTCATCATAACTTAGCCTCTTAATGGAGTAGTGAGCAAATAATTTCAGATTCAATAAGACTACATATTAATGGTGTAGTCTTTATCCATGTTACTTGCATTTAGTTCTTATAAAGGTGTAGCTCTATTGAGTTATACTGTCTTTGTCATAGGATGCAGGAAGGTAAGGAATTATAATACTTTTAATACCAAGTTTATTTTATTATAGTTTATTACATTTTACAACTTCTAATTTATCCTAATTATTTTTAAAATTTATAGCTGTTATCTTTGTAATTTTCTCCATCTGTTGAATATATTCAACTGGATTGAACACGGTTACTTTTGAGATTCTTTCTGGAAATTTATTACTCTATTTTTTCTTTTATGCTGTTCCCCTTTTTCCTTCTTCTTCTTCTTCTTCTTCTTCTTCTTCTTCTTCTTCTTCTTCTTCTTCTTCTTCTTCTTTTTCTTCTTTTTTTTTTTTTTTTTTTTGACAAATGAAAGGGTTAGAGACATAACTCAAATCCCTTTTCGGTCATGGTATAAACATAACCCAAATCAATTTTCTGGCATAGCACCAGAGTGCTAGTTTGTCCCACAGTATTCATTTTCCTTTTATTCCAAGATAATTGAAATCCCTATTCTGAGGTAGGCACATGCCTTTCTGCAGTAAAGACTACAATTCTCAGGCTCCTTTACATCAACGTGTGAGCATATAATGTAATTCTTGTCACTGGTGTATAAGCAGAAGTATTGTTTAGTATTTTCTAGGACTTCCCTTAATCAATAGCAAAGCCATGGTCTTTTCTCACTCTATGTTCTTTCCTTTATATTGTTGTTTGGGAAGATTTAGTAAAATGTGCCTCTTGGAACTGTATAAATGAGGTCCTGAGAAATGGTCCAGCAGAGAACTCAAAGAAGCTTGGTTTCCTCAGGATTTTAGGAAGCAAACAACCGCTCTAGATTGTTTACCTCCAGTAGATTCTATGTGGATGGCTGCTGCATGACTTCTGAGCTCTGTGTGGTAAAGACAGTGGCCATGGCAAGCCCTGCTCAAGGTTAGCCTGAGCCCAGACCCACCTAACCCTGCCCCAACTTGATGGTATTTCTCTACCCACCCTGGTAGCCAAAGACAAAAGATATAAAATCTTGGGAGCTTTATGACCATGCCCATTGCCTGAGGAACCAGAATGCTTATGCTGGCCAACTTAGTGCAAGCTTAGATCCCCCTACTATTACTGCATCTGGCGCTGTCTTGAAAGTGCACCTGCTGGCTGGAAGCCAACTAATTCAGGCCATTACAGCAACTCATGACAGAATAACCCTGATTCCAAGAAGGAGAAAACAATAGTTAATTCCACTGCCTGAGACATTCAGGCTAGCCGGAGTTTCCTAAGCCTATCCGTGTGACAACTTCACTACTAGCATAAGCATCATTTGACAAAGTCAGCACAATAAACATAACTACAACCAAGGACTCTTACAGAGTCTAGTTCACTCCCCTCTTTCCCGCATCAAAACAGGTACTGGTATCTATTGCTTGGAGACCAGAAGATGGATCACATGATAGGACTCTTTGCAGACATTCCCCAGCACCAGCCTGGAGCCTGTGAAAGCCCTACTGGGTTGCTAGATGCAGAAAAGCAATAACAATCACCGTAGTCCAACACTCAGGAAGCCCCATCCTTATGGAAGGAGGGAGATCACATCAAGGGATCACCCCATGGGGAAAAAAGAATCTGAATAGCCAGACTTAGGTTCTAGATCTTTCCACTGAAATAATCTATCCAAATGAGACGGAACCAGAAAATTCTTGTAATATGACAAAACAAGGTTCTATAACACCTTGAAAATATTATACTAGCTCCTCAGCAATGGATCCAAACCAAAAAGCAACCTTTGAATTGCCAGATTAAGAATTCAGAAGGTTATTAAGCTACTCAAGGAGATAGCAGTGAAAGGTGAATTCCAACTTAAAGAATTAAAAAAAAAACATAGAATATGCATAAAAATTTTCCAGAGAAATAGATGCCATAAAGAAAAAATAATCACAACATCTGGAAAGGAAAGACACATCTAGAGAAATACAAAATGCACTGGAAAGTTTCAACAACAGACAAGAAAAAGTAGAAAGAACTTCAGAGCTCAAAGATAAGGCTCTCAAATTAACCCAGTCAGACACATACTAAGAAAAAAAATCAGAAAAAAAATGAAAATGCCTCCGAGAAATGGAGTTTATGTTATGGCTAAACCTAAGAATAATTGGTTTCTCTGAGGAGAAAGAGAAATCTAAAAGTTTCAAAAACATATTTGAGGGAATAATGGAAGAAAGCTTCCCTGGCCTTGCTAGAGATCTAGACATCCAAATACAAGAAGCCCAAAGAATACCTGGGAAATTCATTACAAAAAGATCACCACCTAGGTACGTAGTCATCTGGTTATCTAAAGCATGAAGAAGAAATAGAAACTCTGAACAGAGCAAAATCAAATAATGAGACTTAATCAATAATAAAAAAAAAATTGCCAACAAAAAAAGTCTAGAACCAGATGGACTCACAGCTGAATTCTATCAGACACTACAAGAAAAATTGATACCAATCTTACTGAAACTATTCCAAAAGGTAGAGAAAGAGGGAATCCTTTCTAAATTATTTCATGAAGCCAGTATCACCCTAATACCAAAACTAGGAAAGGACATAACAACAACAACAAAAAGAAAACTACAGACCAATCCTCGAGGAACATAGATGGAAAAGTCCTGATGCAATACATAGCTAACCCAATCCAAGATAATACACCATGATCAAGTGAGATTCATACTAGGGATGCAGGGATGTTTTAACATATGCAAGACAATAAAGTGATACATCACATAAACAGAATTAAAAACAAAAATTATGTGATCATCTCAATAGACTCAGAAAAAGCATTTGACTAAATCCAGCATCCCTTTATGATTAAAACCCTCAACAAAATTGGCATAAAAGGGACATACCTCAAAGTAATAAAAGCCATCTATGACAAACCCACAGCCAACATTAAATGGAACAGGGAAAAGTTGAAAGTATTCCCACAGAAAACTGGAACAAGACAAGGATGCCCACTTTTACCATTCTATTCAACATAGTATTGAAAGGCCTAGCCAGAGCAAAAAGACAAGAGAGAAATAAAAGGGCATCTAAATCAGTAAAGAGAAAGTCAAACTGTCACTGTTCACTGATTATATGACTGTATACTAGGAAACTCTAAAGACTCATCTAAAAAGCTCCTTGATCTGATGAATGAATTCAGTAAAGTTTCAGGATACCAAATCAATGTACACAAATTAGTAGCACTGCTATACACCACCACCAACAAAGCTGAGAAACAAATCAAGAACTTAATCCCTTTTATAATGACTGCAAAAACAAAACAAAACAAAACCTTAGGAATATACTTAGCCAAGTAGGTGAAAGGTCTCTACAAGGAAAACTACAAAACACTGCTGAAAGAAATTGTCGACTACACAAACAAATGGAAATACATCCCATGCTCATGGATGGACAGAATCAATATTGTGAAAATGATCTTACTGCCAAAAGTCATCTATAAATTCAATGCGATTCCCATCAAAATACCATCATCATTCTTCACAGAACTAGAAAAAACAACCTAAAATTAATATGGAACCAAAAAAGAGCCCACATAATCAAAGCAAGAATAAGCAAAAAGAACACATCTGGAGGGATGTTACCTGATGTCAAACTATACTACAAGGCTATAGTTACCTAAACAGCATGATACTAGTATAAAAATAAGCACGTGGACCAATGGAACAGAATAGAGAACTCAGAAGTAAAGCTAAATACTTACAGCCAACTGATCTTCAACAAAGCAAACAAAAACATAAAGTGGGAAAAGGACACCCTATTCAATAAATGGTGCTGGGATAAGTGGCAAGCCACATGTAGAAGAATGAAACTGGATAATAATTTATCAAATCAAATTTAGATTTTTATACAAAAATCAACTCAAGATGGATCAAAGACTTAAATCTATAACTTGAAACCATAAGAATTCTAGAAGATAACATGGGAAAAACCCCTTCTACACTTTGGCTTAGGCAAAGAGTTTATGACCAAGAACCCAAAAGCAAATTCAACAAAACCAAAGGTAAATAGATGAGACTTAGTTAAACGAAAACGTTTTGGCACAGCAAAAGAAATAATCAGCAGAGTAAACAGACAACCTATCAAGTGGGAGAAAATCTTCACAAACTATGCCTCTAACAAAGGACTAACATCCAGAGTCTACAAGGAACTCAAACAAATCAGCAAGAAATAAACAAGCAATTCCATCAAACAGTGGGCCAAGGACATGACAATTCTCAAGATATGCAAATGGCCAACAGGTATATGAAAAAATGCTGAACATCACTAATCATCAGAGGAATGCAAATCAAAACCACAATAAAACCTCATCTTACCCTACTTAGAATGGCTATTACTAAAATGTCAAAAAATAACATATGTCAGAATGAATGTGGTAAAAAGGAAACACTTTTACACTGCTGGTGGGAATGCAAACTAGTACAACCACTGTGGAAAACAATGTGGAGATTCCTTAAAGAACTAAAAGTAGAACTACAGTTTGATCCAGCAATCCCACTACTGGGTGTCTACCCAGAGGAAATGAAGCCATTATACGAAAGACATTTGCACATGCATGTTTATAGCAGCACAATTTACAATTGCAAAAATATGGAACCAGCCCAAGTGTGTGTGTATGTGTGTACATATATATATACACAATGTAAATGTATATGTATATATACACAATGTAACTATATATATTTACATACATACATACACACCTTGGAATACTACTCAAAAAAGGAATAAAATAATAAATAATGGCATTTGCAGCAACCTGGATGGAATTGGAGACCATTATTTTAAGTGAAGTAACTTAAGGATGGAAAGCCAAACATCATATATTCTCATGTATAAGTGGAAACTAAGGTATGAAGATGCAAAGGCATAAGAATGATACAATGGACTTTGGGTATTCGAGGGGAAGGTTGCAATAGGGGTGAGGGATAAAAGACTACACAATGGGTACAGTGTACACTGCTCGGGTGATGAGTGCAAAAAATCTCAGAAATCACCATTAATGAACTTATCTGTGTAACCAAAAAAACACCTGTTCTCCAAAAACTATTGAAGTAAAATAAAATAATTAAACTGGGAACCCCCTAAGAGACCAAAATAGGAGAAATTTTTCTGAAGTGCCAAGGCCCAGTCTAATGCAGTTGTATGTAGTTTGTTTTTTTTGTTGTTGTTGTTGTTTATTTTGTTTTCGTTTTTTTTTTTTTAAATATGAGTCTTATGTTTTCAGATATTGAGTTAAAATATCTGTTACTCTTGGTTTGTTTTAAGGGAGGAAGAGAGAGAAAGGAAAGTTTAGTTCTTGAATATTGCCCATCTTAAAAGCTATAACAGAAAACCTTAACTCACAAATTATTTTGGCTCTATTTTGTATATGTCTGCTAAAATCATTAAGTTCTTTGAATCCTACTGCTATGACCTTAAACTGTCTAAATTATCTCCTCTTGTTTGGATTAGTTCAACCAGAAACTAATGTCATTGACTCTAGTATGTCTTCCTGGTCTCTATTGCAACTGTGCAATATTTCCAAAACCCAAACTTGACCATTAATTAATTCATCCATTCAGAAGATATTTATTCAACATCTACAACGTGAAATCATTATTCCAGGCACTTTTTTCTTTCCCTCAAGGAGCTTACATTCTATTAATGATGATAGGTGATGGACAGACAGATATTAATAAAGTAAATAAGTTAATATTTGATCTTACATGTGTTGACTGAATAGTGCATGGACATTAACAATTCTTACATATATTTAATACATCTTGTGAAATTCTAAACAACATCTTGAAGGTATTTTATTACCTTAAGAAAGGTAAAGTTTATCTGTGATGATAAATACTTGAAAATGATTTAAAAATAAATAATAGTGACAAAATATCCACTACAATTATGTAGTACTTTCCGATAATTAAAATGTACAACTTCCATCAAATTAAAATACTGATCAATATAAAAAAGGTCATAAGCATATTAGATATTTTTACTTTTTCTAAGATAAAATCACTTTTCAAATCAGTGAGGCAAAGATGAATATTTGTCTAGGTGAAGTTGAAATAAGTGGCTTACTATTTAATAAGAAGATAATGTTTTTGTTGCATTTAGGTAAAGAAGGAAACAGATAAAGTGATACATGCTATAATAAATTAACTGAAAATATGATAGAAATGCATATTACCTTGGTAATATGGAAGATGTTTTTAAAGACAACAAAAATACCAGAAATTATTTTAAAAATTGATGGATTTGACTACTATAAAATTTGAAACTTATGTTCTGATTTAAACTCCAAGATAATTCCCCTTTCTTTTCTCAGGTAATTTTCTATAATTAGCTCAATGAATAAGAATCAAATATATAAAGTGCATCTTCAATGAAACTATGGGAGATCAGAAACCCTGAACAGATGAAAGGTCTATGAAAAATAGTGAGATTATATAACAATGTGGGATAGTACGTGAAAAAAAGGCCATCACTGAGTATCTTAGATGTACTATATCTTATATACTTATCTTGTGTAAAGGGCACAGCATGATGAAAAAACTCCAGATCCCTTATATGCCATGACTGTAGTGCAGTGATCAAGATGGTGGTGGGGTCATCCTTGGGTCCAGTTTCCTTGCTGAGACAGATGTTTTTGAACTGAGTAAAGAGTAACACCAAAACAATATAATATTTTCTGAAAGTAGTATGTTGGCTGTGCAAGGTGGATGAGTGAGATTCTGCATTATAAATAACTCCTACAACAGTTATTTCTTTTGTCTAGAAACAAAGCAGGTTAAAGGTCAAATGCACAAACTGTGTCATAAAACACATTTCCTACTAGCCTAGGGCAAAGCTCTGGTATTCCTCTATACAAAGTCTCTACAAATAGCTGATCCAGAAAAAGCTCACCTCTCCTTATTTAAAATTTGTAATCAAAAGGAATCAGCAAAGTGGACCGAAAATATCCTAAAAGAAAAATTAAGAAAGGAGTAGAGAAAAGAAATCCATGACAGATAAAAACATTAAACAGAGAAAATCATTTCCATGGAGCAAAATAAAATTGTTAACTAAATATTTCTAGATGAATTTTAAAAACCCAAACAGGACAACTATTTTCTCTGTAAAAAAATAGCACAAGGCAGAAGTGTGAGAATACAGGGAAGAGTAAAACGTATGAAATACAAGAATGGTGAGTCAATAAACTTTAAGAAAAAATAATAAAAATTTTGAATGTCATAGATATAAAGATCATTTCAGAATAAATACAAGGAAAAATAAATGTGTTAAAAACATACTAAGAGGAAACAGAAAATAGAATGGTGGTTACTAGACCCTAGGAGCTGGAGGGATTTTGGAGATGTTGGTCAAAGGAAACAAAATTTCAATTAGAAAGGAGGAATAAATATTTCAAGAGATCTATTGTACATCATGGTGACTATAGTTAATAACAATATGTTATATTCTTAAGAGTTGCTAAGAGGGTAGATTTTTAAGTGTTCTTACCACAAAAAAATGGTATGTGAGGTAACATATATATTAATTAGCTTGGTTTACCTATTCCACAATGTATACATATATCAAAACATGTTGTATACCATAAATATATACCATTTCTATTTGTCAATAAAGAAGTTAATGTAATTAGGAATCATTTGAGAAAAACATTGTAAGAAAAATGGTACAAACAACAAGCAAAAAAAAAAAAAAAAAAATAGAACTAAACATTTCAAAGAGAATTAATGACCAAATGATAGGGTTGTAATACAGGGAAAGGAGATCCAGTATAGGAATAAGTGAAAACCAAGAGGAGAAAAATAATGGAATAGACAACTATTTAAGCAGTAACTTAAAAAACTTTCTAGAAACAAAATAAATGTGCATCTACAAAATTACAATGTACATTGCCTTGTAATATAAATGTACATTTACTTCAAAGCAAATATGAAGACATATTATAAATTATCTAGACTCAAAAAATAGAAAAAACATTAATTTTATATATTTTTCTTTTTCCACTTTCAAAGTTTCACTTTATGTTACCTTTAAACTAGAAAAATGTTTGCATGACTATAGTAAATCACGACAAATGAGAACGAGGGTTGTAATCATAACATGGATCCAGAGGTAGGCTGTATGCATATTGTAAAGATTGCTCAGTGATTCTACTTTCAAGAAGCAAATGCAGAAGAGTAAATTATCATCGACAACTATCTTTAAAATGAAAACAAAGTAATCTATTAAGAAAAAGTTGGCTTTAGAGAACATTTTTATAGAGTATGAACACAGTGTAATGGAGATATAGTCATCAAAGAACATTTGTCAGTAATATTTGCATTGTCAGTAAAATGAGAAAAGGCAAAGTATTGTTCTATAACAGCATTTCTATGAGTGGCTCTCTGATGGTCTTTCTTAATCCAAGGGCAAGCAAGATTTTTTTTTTTTTTGAAAAGGATTAACTAAATATTTACCAGAAGATTAACTCTTATAATGAAACTTTTCTTGTGTTTTTGATGGTAAAGAGTTTGCAGATTTTCACTGACAACTACCAAATCACCTGGCCTCAGTGTATAAAAAAAAATTTGACTGGCTCCAAGTAGTAGTTCATTTGGACCATGAATTGATTTCTCATGATCTCCTTTCTCTTAAAAAAAAATGGGGTTAGTAAGAATCTACCTCTTTTGATTTAATAGTTTGATGATCTTTAAAATATTTTGAATTCTTTGGGAAAAAAATAGCATATGAACACAATGTGAGATCATCTTTTCATTTGCCATCATGTTAATTTGGTACCCTTGGTATAGTTTTTAAACATGCTAAACCCTAAATGGGACCTGTGCATTTTCTTTTGTAAGCATTCTATCAGCCTTTGCTCATACCTTATAGTGAAATTTGATTGTCTGGATACACTTCTTTAATGGACTTTGCAGCATTTTCACTTATGCTTCCTAAAAGACATTTTATACATTTTATGGTAGTTTATAATAGTCTTCTAGGGGTAGCTAAGTGCGTTACTTATCATTAAAGGTAAGGTCATATGGAAAGTCTACTGATTTGAACTGTGGAAAGTCAGCAGCTTTGGAGTCGGTAAGTCAAGGCTCTGTTTAAGGGCTCTAAGGAGACTAAATATTTTATTCACAGAGTAATTCAGTGTATATTTGAGGACTTCTTCCAAGAGTGTGCCTATCAGGAAAATGCTGAATATATAGTATTAGTCAGAAGGGAAGCAATTTTAGCGCATGTATCTCTGCCAAACTGAGTTGGCTAGCATTCTGTAAGATATGCTTAAGCACATAGAATTTTTTGTATAAAGGCAACAATGTAACTCTTCATCTAAAGGTAAAAGCTAAGCTCTGTGAATTCTCCTATCTTTCAGTACCCACTTTCCCCAAATTATAGGGTGAGGAATGCCTAGCTATAGCAGTGATCCGACAGACTAGCTGTCTGAAATAATTTTAAGTGCTTTGCAGTAGCTGTGACTTCCAGGGCAAATCATATTCACTTTGAAGTTTAAAATATCTCTTTTTCCCTCCCACATGAAACTTTGGTTTGAACATTTAAATACTGTTATCTTTGTTATTAGCTAAACTACTAAAGAATTTGCCTGCAATATCACAAACTGTCTTAAGAAAATAATTAGTCATCTGTCCTCGAGTTTTTGTTGTGCATTTGAAGACATGTATTCAAAGTCTGTATCTCATAGAGAAGGAAAAATGCCATTAAAAATCTCTCCTAAAATAAGTGTTATGTCCTATAGACCTTCAGGGTTTTTGTTTTGTTTTGTTTTTGATGGAGTTTTGCTCTTGTTGCCCAGACTGGAGTACAGTGATGCCATCTTGGCTCACTGCAACTGCTGCCTCCTAGTTTCAAGTGATTCTCCTGCCTCAGCCTCCCAAGTAGCTGGGATTACAGACACCCACCACCACACCCAGTAAGTTTTTCGTATTTTTAGTAGAGATGCGTTTTACCATGTTGGCCAGGCTGGTCTTGAACACCCGACCTCAGGTGATCCACCCACCTCAGCCTCCCAAAGTGCTGGGATTACAGGCGTGAGCCACTGCACCTGGCCAGTAATCAGGTTTTATCTTTGCATTGAAATCAGAACTCAGTCTCACCTTTGGCTGCACATTGGAATCACTTGGGAAGCTTTAAAATGTCCTGCCATCTGGATCCCAGATTCACAGTTTCAGAATTCATTGTTATGAGATGTGCCCTGGGCATTGGTTGAGTGCTCATAAGTGGAAGCTAAGATGCAGGTTCCAGGTAACCCCTCTGACCTTCATGATAATGCTCTGTCATGCCATACATGACCCCAAGCCTTATGGTGTCAAACGAGATAGAAAACCTAAGACTTGAGGTCATGTATGGCATGACTGAGTAGAAGGGGCTTAGTACTCATATGCACCTTTTGTTTTTTAATAGTCTTCTTTAACCTACACTACAAAATCATACCCTTCCTTATATTCATGACTAAATGAGAAACTTGACACCAGTAAAATCTCTGAAGATTCTTTGTACCAACAAAATTAGGTTGTCATTGTATAAATCAAGGTAATCTGGGAAGACAATTACCTATGGATCTCTTGTGCTTCTACATGCCTTGCAAGCAGAGGCACTGACTGTCTTTTGTTCCAGACTATCTTTTCCAGGATTTTTGTAGAGTGAATAGTCTTGGAAGATAGAGATAGTATCTCCCTCTGGGACAAAGGGTAGGTATGGTTACCACCTATTGTAAATGGTATAGTTTTACTAAGCTTAGGATTTCTTTCCTATAACACAAGCACTCTATATTAAGACATTCAGGTCCTACCTGCATCATTGCTGTAGGACTTGGAGACAAGAAGAAGTAATGAAAATATGCTGATATTAATGCTTCTTACAGTGCATGAGTAATAGAGCCCTTTGTCGCTGGGCCAGGAGTCTTATGTCTTTTTCCATCATCCATAAAAGCAATAGCTGACTTCCTTATTAGGTCCCCAGTAAATAATATCTCAATCTCAGATCCTTCAGTCATTGATAGGTAACAATGGTAAAACATTTTTAAGAAATTAAAGGATTTCTTGAGAGACAATATGGCTGACTAGATGCAGCAAGGAGGAAAATCTACCACAGAGTAATGGGGCATCCAGAAGACTGGTGCATTCTGAGCACATATTCAGAGGGATGGCATTGAGAGTAGATGGAGGGAGGTTAAATAAGCTAGGCTGAATGGAGAGGAAGCTTGGAACTCTGTAAAGGGCTACTACACACCACGGCTAGTCCCTGGTCCCCAACAACTCCTGGGGAAGGGATGAGTTGAGCAGGTGAGGAGCAACTGGCTCTCACCATGGACCTCTGGAATCTTGGTAGCAGGAGACCCCATGACCCTATGGACACTTGAACTGGCTGGGAGAGCTGCTTAGTGAGGTGGTACTGGCAGAAGCCCAGCTGGTACAGAGCCCAGAGGGTTTGGTATAGGAGCATCTTCAGTGGAGCATGGCCAGGGATCCCCACACTCAGAGGATTGCCTTACTTCCTTATGAGACTTCAGTCATAGGGGAACTGTGGTGCTTGGACAGAGTAAAGCAATCCTGCCCATGAATTGGGGCTGATCTGACCTGAAAGCCCCACCATATGCTAGCTTCTCCTGGAGCCCCAGCCTAGCCATGCCTACTTGCAGTGCAGCCTTGGATGCCTAGCTGGGGTGTCTCTTGAGGGCCCTTATCATAGCTTCTGCAGTAACAGACCACACCTGACCATAAGAGAGTTCCAGCAGGGCAGTCCCTGCTCATGCTCACTAGCCCACCTGCCTCCCTCTACCACTGCCTCCCCCATGCCACTTTACAGGCACACACTTGCCTACAGTCACCCACCACATTGCTTTGCTGGGGCAGGTGCACATGGGTGGATCTTGCCTCCCCTTTGCCACTGGCATGTGTGTGCACATGCACACCATCATGCCACTGCTGCTGGCATGAACATATCACCCCTTTGCTGCACCATTGCCAATGCAAAGGTGTGCATAGAAACCAGTAGCCCCCCGCCCCGCTCCTTGTGCTGCAACTGCTGCAGCATGATTGTGCAGAAGGAAGACACCAGACTCATGTCTTCAAGTGCCCCACCACAGTCTATGAGCATGTAACCTGGCACATTGCCACTGCTGCTGGCATATGTGAATATGCATAGATTCCACTGCCAGCACCCAGTGAATTGCTTTGGCTGCCACCACCCATTGAGTGTTGTAACCAGCGGTCCAGGAACATGTTGGCTCCTCCAGCACAGCAGGATTCTAACCTCAAAAGGCCAGAGAACAAAGACAGGGCCTGATACCAGCGTCTTAGAATGAGTGTGCAGTCCAGGAGTCCTAAGGAGAGCTTTGGCCCCCTAGAAATCTTCCAGAAAAGAAGCAAGTCAACAGAACCCATCTTGTACCACAATCAAACCTCCAAGGGCATCAAAGAAGATAAAAGAAAAAAGTCAAAAGAATAGTAGTAACTTCAAAGCCCACAAAGATGAGAGAGTCAGCACAAGCACTCTGCAAACTCAAATAGCCAGAGTGTCTTCTTACCTCCAAAAACAGTAATATTTCCCCAGCAATGGTTTTTAACCAGGCTGAAATGGCTGAAATGACAGAAATAGAATTCAGACTATGGATAGGAATGAAGAGCATAAACGTTCAGCAGACAGTCAAAACTCAATGTGAGGACTCTAAGGAATGCAGTAAAATGTTACAGGAGATAAAAGAAGAAATGGCCATTTTAAGAAGTAACCAAACTGATCTAATAGAAATGAAAAACTTACTTCAAGAAGTTTAGAATACGATCACAAGTATTAACAGCAAAATCGACCAAGCAGATAAAAGAAACCAAGAACTTGAAGATGGCTCTCCAAAATAGCAATCACAAGTATTAACAGCAAAATCGACCAAGCAGATAAAAGAAACTTAGAACTTGAAGATGGCTCTCCAAAATAACTTGAAGATGGCTCTCCAAAATAACTCTGTCAGACAAAAATAAATAAATAAACAATAAGGAAGAATGAACGAAACCTCTGAGAAATGTGGTCTTATGTAAAGAGACCAAATCTACTACTCATTGGTGTCTGTAAGAGAAGGAGAGGAAGCAAGCAACTTGGAAAACATATTTCAGGATATCATCCATGAAAATTTCCCCAACCTCAATACAGATGCAAATGTAATAATTCAGGAAATGTGGAGAACCCCTGCAAAATACTACACAAGAAGACCACCCCAAGACACATAGTTATCAGATTATCTAAGGTCAGAATGAAGGGAAAATGTTAAAGGCAGCTAGAGAGAAGTGCTAAATAACCTGCAAAGAGAACCCCATCAGGCTAACAGTGGACATTTCAGTAGAAACTCTAAAAGCCAGAAAAGATCGGAGGCCTATATTCAACGTTCTTGAATAAAAGAATTTCCAACCAAGAATTTCATACTCAGCTAACTAAGCTTTACAGGCGAAGGAGAAATAAGATTATTTTCAGATATGCAAACACTAAGGGAATTCATTACCACTACACGTAACTTTCAAGAGGGTCCTGAAGGGAGTGCTTATGGAAAGAAAAACCAACGCTCAGTACAAAAAATCACAGTTAATTACAGAGACCAGTGTCATAATAAAGTAACCACACTAACAAGTCTGCATAATAACAAGGTAACAATACAAAGACAGGATCAAATCCATACATATCAATACTAACCTTGAATGTAAATGTACTAAATGCCCCAATTAAAAGGCACAGAGTGGCAAGTTGAATAAAGAAGCATGACGCAACTGTATGCTGTCTTCAAGAGACCCATCTCACATGCAATGATACCCATAGGCTCAAAGTAAACGCATGAAGAAAAGTCTACCAAGCAAATGGAAAACAGAAAGAAGCATGGGTTGCTATTCTAATTTCAGATAAAACAGACTTAAACCAAGTAAGATAAAAAACACAAAGAAGTGAGTTATCTAATGGTAGAGGGCTCAATTCAACAAGACTTAACTATTCTAAATATATATGCACCAAACACAGGAGCACCTAGATTCATAAAGCAAATTTTTGTAAACCCACAAAGAGACTTAGATAACCATACAGTAACAGTGAGGGACTTTAACACCCCACTGACAATATTAGACAGATCATCAAGGCAGAAAAATAACAAAGATATTCAGGACTTTAACTCAACACTTGATCAAGTGGACTTAATAGACATCTACAGAACTCTCCAATCAGAAACAACAGAACCTACATTCTTCTCACCTGCACATGGCACATACTTTAAAACTGACCACACAATTGGCTGTAGAACAATTCTTAACAAATTCAGAAACAACAGCAACAACAACGAAATCATACCAACCACATTATCTTGGACTGCAATGCAAAAAAAAAAAAAAAAAAAAAAAAAGAAAATTGAAATCAATACTAAGAAAATCACTTATAACTATACCATTTCATGGAAATTAAACAACCTTCTCCTAAATGACTAGTGGGTAAATAATGAAATTAAAATAGAAATCAATAAATTATTTGAAACTAATGAAAACAAAGATACAACATACCAGGATCTCTGGGACGCAGCTAAAGCAGTGTTAACAGGAAAGTTTATGGTATTAAACACCCACATCAAAATGTTAGAAAGATCTCAGATAATACGGTGAAACCCCGTCTCTACTAAAAAATACAAAAAACTAGCCAGGTGAGGTGGCGGGCGCCTGTAGTCCCAGCTACTCGGGAGGCTGAGGCAGGAGAATGGCGTAGACCCAGGAGGCGGAGCTTGCAGTGAGCTGAGATGCGGCCACTGCACTCCAGCCTGGGCGACAGAGCGAGACTCCGTCTAAAAAAAAAAAAAGAAAGATCTCAGATTAAAAATCTAACATCACAGCTAGAGGAACTAGAGAAACAAGAGGCAACCAACCCCAAAGCCAGCAGAAGAAAAGAAATAGACAAAATGTGAGCTTAATTGAAGAAGATTAAGGTGCAAAAAAAAGATAAATACATCTAAAGCTACCAATTCTAATATTAAAAAGGAGGAACTAAGTCATTATGAAATGTGTTAAAGGTAACTACTACTGTAATAATATTAACTTTCTAAATAGCAAAAGTAATACAATTAAACAGCAAAGAAAAAATACAGAAATTAGAAACAGTAAACATAACAAAGTGCACACATTAAATGTAGGAAAAAAAAAAGTTCAATGCCAAATGTATCAATTATATTAACACATATACCTGGGCTTACCTCACTCATAAAAATCAAAGAATTTTTGGAGTGGTGCACAAAATACAGTTAAGCTAAAATTAAGTGATTCAGGATGGCTACAAGTTAAGTTATGGGCAACTGTTCAGAGATAAGCATAAACAATAGAAAAGTGGAGATTGTAATACTGATATCAGGCAAAGCAGAAAGCAGACCAAAGGTAACAATGAAAGGAAGAGGGAAACTGTATAAAGTAAAAGTTAAAATTTACATCAAAGACAGAACAATATGGATCTTTTTGCACCAAACAGGTGGCAAAATCTTCATAATACAGAAAAAAAGACAACTATAAAGCAATATTATGGGGAGTTTAAAATAACATTCTTAGTTCAATGGACAAAAACAACACACCAATAATGTAGACATTATAGATGTGTATAAAACTTCCTATAAGTATATGGATCATTTACAAAAATTAATCACAACAAATTCTGTAAAACAGAAGTAAAACTAACATTCACATGTCACAATACAATACATTAAAAATTAATAACAATATCAAGACCAAAACTCCACTTTATCTTCAAAATTTAAAAACTTTCTATTGAATATAGGTAAAAGGAAAATAAAAAACTAAGTTTGCAGTATTTCTAAGCTAAAATAATTTTAAAACTATATTAGATTCTACTGGGTACAACCTAAAGCAATAATCAGAGAGAAATTCTTAGTTCTTGCCTCTTTTATCAATAAGAATGAAAAGAATAACATAAGATATAACCTAATTCAAAAACAGCTAGAAAACAGAAAAGTGAAAAATAAATATAAAAATATAATAAAGTAGAAAATAGAAAAAATCTTATTAGAACTATAAGTAAATCAAAATGGTGGCTTTGCAATAAAAATTCAACAGTATAGACAAAGCCCTAATTAACCTAATCAAAAAGAAAAAGGGGGTAAAAGCAAATACCTAAAAGAAAATATAAGGGGAAATATTATTAAAGCAGGGGAAATTTAAAACATGTCTTTCAAAACATATTTGAGATTCTGTATAAAATTTGTAATTTACCAGGAAAACAGAATCTTCAAAATTGACTCCAAATGAGATTGAAGGTTTAAACAGATCAAACCTCTATGGAATAAAGTAATAAAGAACTGTCCAAAAAAGCTACAGTCTTCATGGTAGAATGATTTACATTCCTCTGGCTACTTACCCAGCAATGGGATTACTGGGTCAAATGATATTTCAATCTTTAGGTCTTTGAGGAATCACCAAACTGTCTTCTGCAATGGTTGAACCAGTTTACACTCCCACCAACAGAGTATGTGTTCCCTTTTCTCAGCATCTGTTATTTTTTGACTTCTTAATATAGCCATTCTGTGGATGTGAGATGGTATTTCATTCTGGTTTTGATTTGCATTTATCTAATGATCAGTAACATTGAGCTTTTTTTCATATGCTTGTTTGTCCCATATATGTTTTCTTTTGAAAAGCGTCTGTTCATGTTCTTTGCCCACTTTCTAATGGGGTTGTTTTTCTTTTGTAAATTTAAGTTCCTTACAGATTCTGGATATGAGACCTTTGTTATATGCATAGTTTGCAAATATTTTATCCCATTCTGTAGGTTGTCTGTTGCTGTGCAGAAGCTCTTAAGTTTAATTAGATCCCACTTGTCAATTTTTGCTTTTGTGGTGATTGTTTTTGGCATCTTTGTCATGAAATCTTTGCCCATTCCTATGTCCAGGATTGCATTACTTAGATTGACTTCCAGCGCTATTATATTTCGGTTTACTTTTAAGCCTTTAATCCACCTTGAGTTGATTTTTGTATGCAGTATAAGGAAGGGGTCTAGCTTCAATCTTCTGCATATGGTTATCCAGTTATCCCAGTACTATTTATTGAATAAGGAGTCGTTTCCCCATTGTTTGTTTTTGTCTCCTTTGTTGAAGATCAGATGATCATTGGTGTGAGGCCAAAATTCTGTGCTCTTTATTCTGTTCCATTGATCTATGTGTGTGTTTTTGTAAGAGTGTCATTCTGTTTTAGTTACTCTAGCCCTGTAGTATAGTTTGAAGTCAGGTAATGTAATACCTCCATCTTTGTTCTTTTTGCTTAGGGTTGACTTGGTTAGTCAAGCTATTTTTGGTTCTACATGAATTTTAAAATAGTTTTTTTTTCTAGTTCTTTGAAGAATGTAGTTGGTAATTTAATAGAAGTAGTAGTGAATCTATAAATTGCTTTTGGCTGTAGGACCTTTTTAATGGTATCGATTCTTCCTATCTGTGAGCATAGGATGTTTTTCCATTTGTTTGTGCCATCTCTGATTTCTTTGAGCAGTATCTTGTAATTCTCATTGTAGATATCTTTCACCTCCCTGGTTAGCTGTATTCCTAGGTATATTATTCTTTTTGTGGCAATTGTGACTAGAATGGCCTACCTGGTTTGGCCCTTGGCTTGTCTGTTGTTGCTTTATAAGAATGGTAGGGATTTTTGTACATTTATTTTGTATCCTGAAACTTTGCTGGAGTTGTTTATCAGCTGATGGACCTTCTGGGCTGAGAGTATGGGGTGTTCTAGATAACTCAATGGTATACTGTCTTCAAGAGTCACATCTCACATGTAATGACCCTCACAAGCTCAAAGTAATGTGATGAAAGAAAATCTACCAAGCAAATGGAAAAAAGAAAAAAGCAGGGTTGCAATCTGAATTTCAAAGACAAAGAAGGGCACTACATATTAGTAAAGGGTTCAATTCAACAAGAAGACCTAAATATCTTAAATATATATGTACCCAATACAGGGACACCCAGATTCATAAAGCAAGTTCTTAGACACTTACAAACAGATGTAGACTCCCCCACAATAATAGTGGGAGACGTAAACACTCTACTGACAGTATTAAACAGATAATCTAGGCAGAAAATTAGCAAATCTATTTAGTAGTTGAACTCATTAAACCAAATGGATCTCACAGACCTTCACAGAACTCTCCACCCCAAAACAACAGAATATACATTCTTCTCATCACCACGTGGCACATACTCTAAAATCGACCACATAATTGGACAGAAAATATTTTTCACCCAATGCTGAAGAACATCAATTACATCAAACACACTCTCAGATCATAGCACAAGAAAAATAGAAGTCAAGGCTAAGAAAATGAGTCAAAACCATGCAATTACATAGAAATTAAACAACATGCTCCTGAATGATTTTTGGGTAAATAATGAAATTAAGGCAGAAATCAAGAAGTTCTTTAAAACTAATGAGAATGAAGACACAACATTCCAGCATCTTTGGGATACAGCTAAGGCAATGTTAAAGAGAAAATTCATAACACTACATGCCCACATCAAAAAGTTAGAAAGGTCTCTAATTAACAACAAACAACACAACTGAAATAATAGAGAAGAAAGAACAAATCAACCCCAAAGGTAGCAGAAGACAAGAAAAAAACAAAGTCAGAGCTGAACTGAAGGAAACTGAGACACGAAAAAAGATTCAAAAGATTAAAAAACCCAGGAGTTTGTTTTTTGAAAGAATTAATAAGATAGGCCACTAGCAAGAATGATAAAAAGGAAGAGAGCCGGGAGCAGTGGCTCACGCCTGTAATCCCAGAACTTTGGGAGGCTGAGGCGGGCGGATCACGAGGTCAGGAGATGGAGACCATCCTGGCTAACACAGTGAAACCCCGTTTCTACTAAAAAATACAAAAAAAAAAAAAAAAAAAAAAAAAAAATTAGCTGGGCGTGGTGGCGGGCGCCTGTAGTCCCAGCTACTCGGGAGGCTGAGGCAGGAGAATGGCGTGAACCTGGGAGGCGGAGCTTGCAGTGAGCTGGGATCACACCACTGCACTCCAGCCTGGGTGACAGAGCGAGACTGTCTCAAAAACGAAAAGAGAGACAATTCAAACAAACACAATCAGAAACTATGAACAGGATGTTACCACTGTCTCACAAAAATAAGAATAACCATCAGAAACTACAATAAACACCTCTATTCACACAAACTAGAAAACTCAGAAGAGAGAGATAAATTCCTGGACACATACACCTTCCCAAGACTGAACCAGGAAGATATTGATTCCCTGAACAGACTAATAATGAGCTCCAAAATTGAATCCATAATAAATAGCCTAATAACAAAGAAGCCCATGACCAAATGGATTCACAGCCAAATTCTATCAGATGTACAAATAAGTGTTGGTACCATGTCTATTGAAACTATTCTCAAAAATTCAGTAGGAGGGACTCCTTCTCAACTCATTCCATGAGGCCAGCATCATCCCGCTACTAAAATCTGGCAGAGACATGACAATGAAACAAAACTTCAGGCCAATATCCATGATGAACATTGATAAAAAGTCCTCAACAAAATATTTGTCAACTGAATCCAGCAGAGCAGCAAAAAGCTAATATACCGTGATCAAATAGACTTTATCCCAGGGTGCAAGTTTGGTACACAAATCAAGAAATGTGATTCCTCACATAAACAGAACTAAAGGCAAAAACCATGATTATCTCAAAAGATTCAGAAAAGTCTTTTGATAAAATTCAACATCTTTCATGTTAAAAATTCTTAATAAACTGGGTATTGAAGGAACATACCTAAAAATAATATGAGCTGTCTATGACAAACCTACAGACAACATCATACTGAATGGGCAAAAGTTGAAAGCATTCAGCTTCTCTCACCGCTTCTATTCAGCATAGTATTGGAAGTCCTAGCCAGAGCAACCAGGCAAGAGAAAAAATAAATGGCATCCACATAGGAAGAGAGTAAGTAAACTATCCCTGTTTGCAGATGATATGATTATAGATCTAGAAATAGGTCCCAATTCTACTTAAATTATTTGAATTTAAAAAGATATAAAACTTCTAAATTACTTGCTATGAGTGAAGTATGACACTTTTCCTGAACTGACAAAAATTGTCTAAAAAATAAACTGAATACCAACGCAATAGTTTTCAATAAAATATTAACAAACAAAATCCAAAGCACATTAAAAATAGTAAACTGTAACTAATGGTGAGACACTGAATCCTTTTCCTCTTAGATTTGGAACAAGCAAATATGTCCTCTTCCATCCCTCTTATTCAGTATTGTTCTGGAAGTCCTAGTTCATGAAATAAAAGAAAGAAAAGATCACATATCTGATAAACGATATACATATTGTAAAGAAAAAAATAAAACTGTCTTTATTAGCAGATCACAGATTGTCTATATAGAAAATATCAATTACTCTACAAAAAACTCATAATCTTACTATATAATAAGACTATTAGACAAAAAGTCATTGCACAAAATTAATTGCTTTTCTGGTATATCAGTAATGAAAAAGTGGGTTTTGATATTTAAAATTATTACAATTTACAATAGCACCAAAGCAAGCAAACAAAAAACAACCATATATATAAATCTAACAAAATATATACAAGCTGTTTGTGTCAAAACTTGCAAATCATTCATCAAAAAATAATCAGACATTTAAATAAATGAAAAGGTATTCTATGTTTGTGTATTGGATGACTCAATATGTTGATTCTTTCCTACCTGATTTCTAGATTAAACACAATAACCATCAAAAGCTCAGCATGCTATTTTGTAGAAATCAACAAATTGATTCTAAAGTTTATATGGAAAAGTGAAAGATCTAGAATATAAAACTGAAGAAGAAAAACAATGTTGAAAGACTCACACTGCTTGATTTCAAGATTTAAACTAAAACTACTACATTTGAGATGATGTTGTATACTGGTAAAAGAGTAGACAAATAGATGAGTGAAAAATGATAGACAGCCCAGAACTAAACCCACATGAATATAGTCAATAGGCATGAGGACAATTCAGCTCTGAAAAGATATTCTTTTTAAGAATTGTGCTGAAAATATTGTGCATCTATATACTTAGACACAGACCTTATACAAAAAATAAGCTTAAATGAATCATAGCCTTAAATGTATAGTGGAAAACTATAACATTTTTAGAAGAAAATATAGAAGAAAATCTGTTTGACCTTTGGTTTCCTGATGAATTCTTAGATAAAACACCAAAAGAACAATTCATAAAATAAGTTGGACTGAATAAAAATTTAAAACTTCTGCTCCACAAAAAAATGCTGTTAAGAGAATTAAAAGAAAACCACAGACTTGGAGAAAATACTGGAAATCACATATCTGATAAAGAACTTGCATCAAAGAAACTTTAAAAATTCTTAAAACTCGACTGTGAGAAAGAACAGCCCAGTTAAAAAGTGGTCAGAAGACCTGAACAGACATCTCACCCATGAAATGACCAATAATCATATGAAAACATGCTCAGCATCATTTTTCATTAGAAAAATGCAAATTAAAACAACAATGAGACACCATTATACACCTGTTAAGAGTGGCTAAAAGCCAAACAATAGACGATAGTGTTTGCTGGTGAGGATGTGGAACAACTGGACCTCTCATTCATTCCTGGTGAGAATGCAAAATAATACAGCCACACTGGAAGACAACTGAATCAGTTGCTTTTAAAGTTAAACATAGTGAATCAGAATATTTTCTTGACCCCTTCATGGGACTCGCAACAGGCGTGCCTCACTTGGCTAGCTTGTCCTGGTCTTCCACTCGCCGGAGGGAACATGAGGGCAAATGAGTGCAGGAAACAGAGCGAGTGCTTTTGGCTGCTGGCAGGAACAAACTCCATTTACTCAGCTCACCATGCTCATCCCCTTGTGGGAGGGAATAAGTAGGTGAATGAGTACAGGCTCTGGCTGGCCACTTTTGGGTGCCAGCAGCAGTGAACTCTGTGCGGTCCCTGTGGCAGCATCCAGGCGGGGGTGCCTGCTACTCCCAAAGCCCCAGAGGGTGTGTTACAATGCTCATTTAGCTCTGCCATTCACGGATGGCTTAAGCATTAACAGCTCAGTGGGCCTTTGCCTTTTCATGTGAGGCAGCTTCTTTCTGCCAGCAAGGGCAAAGGGCCAGTGTGACATTTTGTGTTTGTATTCATTGCTCCCGAGCTCTTGTCCAGCATCCAGGAAAAATAAGGTCACACGAATGAATAGAGCAATGATAAATGCAAGGGATTTTATAGCTGATGATAGTGGCTTTCAGTGGGAAGAGGGGATGAAAACGGGATGAAGTTGGTAGGTAATCTTCCCCTGAAGTCCGGCTGTCTTGAGCTAGATTCTTATTTGAAGTTATGCCAAAAATTTGTACCTCTGAAGTGAAGCTACTTCTCTCTGACGTCCAGCCATAGTCCTGTCTACCAGCTGAGTCTGGGGTTTTTATAGGCACAGGATGGGGCAGGGCAGGGCAGGGCAGGGCCATGGGTGGTTTAGGAAAAGGCAACATTCCACTGGGAAAACAGGGATATAAGTTCTTACTTTGGGCCACAGTTTCAGGCTTTTCAGCTGGAGGGTGGAGTTTTGCTGAGGGCCTGCCCTTTTCTGCATAACTTTTCTGCCACCTGTCCCTATCAATAGTGTTACCATGCAATTTAGCAATTGTCCACCTATATATTTATTCATTCAATATATTTATTACTTAAAAACTTATATCCGTATTCCACATTTCAAAACTGCATGCAAATGCTTATAGCAATTTAATTCATATTAATAATTACCCAAAACTAGAAGCAACCAATATATCCTTCAATAGGGGAAGGGTAAACAATCTGTGATGCATCCACATAATGGAACAGTATTCAGCAGTAAAAGTCAATGGCTATCAAGCCATGAAAAGACATGGAGATACTTTCAGTATATATTGCTAAAAAACATCTGAAACGATCACATACTGTATGATTTAATTTATATGACATTCTGGGATAGGCACAACTATGAATACACTAAACAGATCAGTGGTGATGATGGTCTTGGGGAAAAGGAGAGTTGAATAGATAAAGCACAGAGGATTTTTTACGATGGTGAAACTATTCTGTATGGTACTGTAATGTTGCTTACCTGATACTATGCAGTTGTTAAAATGCATAGAACTGGCCGAGTGTGGTGGCTCATGCCTGTAATCCCAGCACTTTGGGAGGCCAAGACAGGTGGATCACCTGAGGTAAGGAGTTCGAGACCAGTCTGGCCAACATAGTGAAACCCCATCTCTACTGAAGACTAAAAAAATTAGCCAGGTGTGTTGGTGGGTGCCTGTAATCCCAGCTACTTAGGAGGCTGAGGCAGGAGAATTGCTTGAACCTGGGATGTGGAGGTTGCAGTGGGCCGAGATCATGCTACCTCACTCAGCCTGGGCAACAGAGGGAAACTCCATCTCAAAAAAATAAATAAATAAAAATGCGAAGAACTTTACAGCACGAAAAGTGAATCTTAATATATGCAAGTTAAAATAAATTCATTTAATATAATAGGAGATCCCAGGATGCAAAGCAAAGTATGATGTGAGAATCTAACTATATTACAAGGACATGAAACAACCTCATTGAAAAGTGTGGAGGAAAAGAGTACTGACGTAAGTAATTTTGGAAATTAGTGAAGTCTGTGAGGCTAAAGGCAAAAAGAGCTCTATATAAGCACTGTACTCTAGTTGATAATAGTCATAATCCCACAGAAATATGGGTTAACACTTCATGTACACAAATTGAAAAATTACATAAATAGATCAAGGGAGCCAGGTTTCTCACTGTTGGTATAGGAGAAAATAGATAAACAAATGCAGAAAGCTAGATTTATCTATGTGGTAATGGATTTGAGTTGAAGACATTCATGTGAATTCATCTTCAGCTTAAGACAGATATAGATACTTGTAAAATATTTATAGATATGTAAATGTAAACAGAGTAGTATACATGTATATTTCCTTACTTTCTCATCTGAGAGGACCCAGAAAAAGTGATACTCTCATAGCAGTGAACGTGCCTAGCATCTAGATCTTGGTTTCTAATACGATTTTCCATTAAAAAAAAAAAAAAGAGCCTAGATTTCTTGGAAAAATGGCTGGACAAGAATGTACAGGGTGAGTCTGGAGCATCTTGTGGAACCAAAAAGTAAGAAATCATGCAAAAACACCCACAATGATGGGGTATGTTATAAGGGACACAGGAACCAAATGAAAGAGCTCCCAATGGCCAAAATTGGAACAATTTGAGCAACAGGATATGAAGTGGTATTGGATTAAAATTCAAAGTATAGGATAAAGACATAATGTTTATCTAATTTGCCCTCAAAGAGATGAAGCATAACTCCCTACTCCTTAAGTGTGGGCTTCCCATAGCAACTTCTTTCCAATAAGAATGATAAAGCAGCAGAAAAGTAAACTATAAACATTACTTTAGCCAAGTGACCAAGGTTGACATCAACAATGATAAATCATACTGATAATGTTCCCTTTATATGATATTATATTTTATGAAATTGGCATATGTACCTTTGTGATCTTCTTTCCTGAAAACCTATAATCTCAATCTAACCATGAAAAAAACACCAGATGAATCCCAGTCAAGGGAAAATATGGCTAGTATTCTGCAAAATTGTCAATGTCATCAGAAACAAGGAAAAGTAAGAAACAAATTGCTAACAGCCAATAGGAATTTAAGAGGACATGACAGTTAAACATGTATCTTGATGGGACCTTGGAGAAAAAGGTAAATAAAAACTAAAACTTGGGAAATCTTAACAAAGTATGTAATTTTCACTCATTGCAAATGGAACTGCAAAATAGTACACATTTATGGTAGTAAATTTGCAAATATCTAACAAATCTACATATGCACACCCTTTGACAAGCAAATCTACCCCTAGTTATTTATGCTGGTGGTCATCTGCACAAATATGCAACAATATATGCAAAGAGTTATTAATTAGCTAGATTTAACTATTCCACAATGTGTATACTCTTCAAAACATCATGTTGCACATAATAAAAACATACAATGTTTTTTGTCAATTGAAAAATATTGATGACAACTTAGACACATGTCTGTTATGAATTTACATTCAAAATTGAAAGTGAGGCAGCAGTAACAAGAAATGAGGATGCCATTTATATGCCGATGTGACATAAACTTCAGGATATAGTGATAAGTCAAAACGGCAAGGTATGCAAGATTATATATAAAATGTTACCTTTTTAAATTAAAAAGGACAGTTAATATATGCATGTTTGCTTGTTTTTGCATAGAGAAACTCAGGAAGTTATGGATAGGAATGTCAGAATGTGGAAAATGTAAGGAGAGAATTGAGGGTTCTCTGACTACACTTGTGTAGATAGCTTTACATTTTGAATCATGTAAAAAATGATTCACTTTAAAAAAATGAGATCAGACACATTTAGAGTGATATGGCCATAGACAAAAATAAACAAAAAAATTAAAAAGAATAAAAACACATGAGAAATACACAAAAATAATATTTTCAAATGGACAATGAAACCAGAGTATATAATTAATTCAAATAACTATTGAATATCATATTCTTGCTGTATGCTTTTAATGGAATATATTCTGGGACGCACAAAACTTCCCAATCACTATAAAGAATATTAGTCCTTACTTAGTATGGTTGATGTTAGTGGTGATATTGGTGTTGTATTTCTAAAAGCATTATTTATGTATTTTAGGAAAAAGCAAATGTATAAGATAAAGATATTGTTAAACTTTTACTGTGGGTAAAGGGAGATGCCAATATGTAGTGGTAAAAGGTGAAAATAATTTTATGTTGTTGAAAAAATACATATATTTATTCATATATATTCCTATATATTGCAACAATTATAAATAAAATGCAATACTTATATATATAAAAATTCACCTATGTGTTGAATAATACATCCATAATTATATATTTATAATTCAACTGTGTATTTGTGGTATGTATGTGTGGTTTCCTAGATCTGTCCCTGAAAGTGTCTAGAAGCAATGACACCCTAGTGGCAATGAGCAGCTAGCAGTGTAATCTAGGGAAACATCTAGATTTCTAAATATAATTTCCTACCAAAAGGGACTTTGACTCCTTGGAAAAATAGCTGCTTTCACATCTGGGCAAAGGAAAGTACAAATTGAGCCTGGAACATCTTCTTGTGACAGAAAACATGAAGAAATACGCAAGGATGGGATAAGGCTAAAAGGATACAGGAGCCAGCTTGAAGTAGTCTAAATTTTGCAAAATTCTGATGGTAATGAATTATAACACATTGAATAAATTTTTAAAAACATGACTCCATATTGATATTAAAGAAAAACAATAAATGAAAACAGGAAAGACAGAGAGAAAGGAAGACAGAGAAAGGTGAAAAACTCTTCTTTACAGGAGAATGCCAGCTAATTAAAATAGAAAAGATGATGCAATTAGAAAATCACCATTTTGTAACTCCCAATTTGATTCAAACATAGATAATCAATTTGTTCACCTCACAAAATACTCCTCGATTACAAAGGGTAATTTTTCCTTTATGATGGAAACATTAAACAAGTCATCAAGCTTTTTATTGCCAGTAGGAACATAGCTTGAAATGAGGATTCTGATGTGATTCAATGATACACAATGCCACCAATAAATATATCATTCTTGCTAGAAAACTTTGACCTGAATTTCAACACAAGATGAATCAAAAATGTGAGCCTTCTGCAGGTCACCTGACCTGAACTCTTGAAAGGATTCAGTAGTATAAAGAACAAAGGGAATACAGGGAATTGTTCTAAATTTAAGGAGACAAATGAAAAATAAAAGTTAAATCCAAAGTATAATATTGATTGGATTCCAGATGGAAAAAAATAAAGTAGTAAAGAACATTTTTGAAACAATACAGGCATTTTTATTGTAGACTTTTTCCTTGGATTATATTGCATTGATGTTGATTTTCTTAGGTTTGATAATGGTTTTCTGGTTACATAGAAAATGTCACTGCTCTTCAGAATCTATGCTTAAGTATTTGGGGCTAAAAATTCATGATGCCCATAGCCCACTTAAGGATGATTTGAAAAAAATGAACTCTCTCTTTCTCTCTCATGTTCTCTCTCTGTCTTCTTTCTGTGTGTGTATACATACATATGTATATGCTTTATATATATTTATATGTGTATATAAAAACACATATAAATATTAAATATATATGTAATACATGTATACACATACATACCTATGGACACAAACGTGTGTGTATACACACAAACACATAGAGATAGAATGTCGGGGTATGGTGTGATGTAAACAGTTGGTCAAAAGTATATAGGAGTTCATTATTTAGTTCTTTGAACTTGTAAGTCTGAAATCTTCCAAAACAAAACAGCAAGTAAAACAACAACAAAAAAGATTCCCTAATCAATTTCCACATTCTTTTTTTCTGTGTTATTGAAGTTTCTACAGCAAGATCATAACCCTTGTCTTTGGTCATTTGAAAACTTATGTTCATGAAACTGTTGCCCTGTTAACAATATTAACTTCTACTGAATTTTACATTATGTCCTTGAAAGGTGATAAGTAATTTCCAGATGAAAGTCGGTTAAAATGGTTTCTCATTGCAATATTTAAAGCCTGAAAAGTGATATGAGATCAATGAAGTGTGGCTTGTCATTCTCTACTTTTCTTCCATTCTGAATGTTACCTGAGGATGCTGAAGAATTTGTATAATTAGTTATGGTAATAGAATCAGAGTCTAAAGTTGATATGTCTAATATGTCTTCATTATGTCTTCTAATGTCCACTGGGGTGCTTTTTCAAATACTCTAAGTAACACTCTGGGATATTTTAAGTTTTAATATAATTCTCGTGTAGGAAAAATAGAAATTTTCTCAAAACTCTGCAATACTATTGTTTTCAAGTTGAGAATTATTGCAGATAATACATTTCTTTATCTCCTCAATTATATAAAATTAATATAAAATTAAACTATTAACTAAAATGAATATAAAAGTAATATAAAATTAAACTAATTAAAATTAATATAAAATTATATAAAATTAAACTTCTAATAAATTAAGAAAATTTAATTTCTTAAAAAAACAAAATCATTAAGCAAGATTTTCTGCATTACCTGAGAATATACATGTGCAAACTATTAGATAACATAAGTGTGTGTTTTTTAAAAAAATGAAATGCAATTCATAACAGCCAAGGTAACAAGAGATAGCTGATCTTAACTAGTCTTCAGATTTTAATTATAACCAATTACATGGAAAAGAATAAAATCCTAAATATTTCATTTATTAAAATCTGAAATGAATTACTTTTGCCGGTACGTTTCCTGATCCTTAATATTTCTTAATGTCATTATTACACTGCTCACTGAGAGCTAGAACTGTAGCATTTGAAAATAATTTGACTGACAAAAAACATCAACTGAGTATTGGCAATGGTTGCATTACATCTTTATATCATGCCAGCATCCAGCATGGAAAGACAGTTTCAGAGAATCGTCTAAGGAGCTTGCTCCTAGGGAGAGGGAGACAAGCCTATTCTCTGAAAGATGTCCGATGAGTCTGATGACTCATGATGAAAATGTCTATGAAACTTATGTCACCACTGGATTTTTAGTGATAGACATTCCATTAATATGGTATTCCTGTGAAACATAAGTATCCTTGTCAAAAAAATAAGCAGAGCATACAATTATGCTAATTTGACAGGCCTCAGTAAAGATGCTTTGCCTCTCAATTTTTTTTTTTCTTTTCACTTCTTTGGAAGCTACAGGATCTTGAGGTTTAGAAATCACCATATTAAATTAGACTTGATTAGAAAAGGAATACAAACTCCTGCTGAATAAGTTTTTCACGTTCAAATCTTTTCACACATCCATTGTCTAGTTTAACAAAAATATTACCATTTCACCTGAGGTCAGGAGTTTGAGACCAGCCTGGCCAACATGTTGACACCCCGTCTCTACTAAAAATACAAACATTAGCCGGGCGTGGTCGTGGGTGCCTGTAATCCCTATTTCTAGGAAGAGTGAGGCAGGAAAATCGCTTGAACCCAGGAGGCAGAGGTTGCAGTGAGCCGAGATTGTGCCACTGCACTCCAGCCTGGAAGACAGAGTGAAACCCTGCCTCAAAATAAAATAAAATAAAATAAAATAAAATAAAATAAAATATAAATTGTCATTTCAGTAAAGAAGTATTTTGCTACTTAAATAACTACTAATTACTTGATGGAACTTCATATATAGTACAATCTGACACAAGAAAGAACAAAGACGAATGAAGTTCCATTTTTTATAGCATGGCTTACTTCAAAGTACAGAGAAAATGTAACTTTTGGCTGTTATGTATTTTGCAGGTGCAAAATGTATAATTTGTTTACTATTGAACACACTTAAAAAATGTTTTCCTTCCCCATTGCTGATACCCTTGGCACATTTATATGGCAGTTTAAATTGTGTAGTCTTTAAAGACCACATGCATATCAAATAGTCATTTTAGAAAAGGCTGTTTATAGAGATTTTGTCTGTTGTGATAATCTCACATTAAACTAACAAAAATAGTTATGTTGAATTGCATTTCTTACATTCTTTCAAGCTATTGAAAATAGTTACAATCAGAATCAAGAATATTTGATTGCTTAAAATACTGCATTTCTTCATTCAATGAATTTTTATTGCATCCACTGCATACCAGGCAATATTAAAAACTGAGCCAAGCCTAAAAGGGCAATGGAATAATTTTACTCTGACATTGAATGCCATTTGTACTGTACTGAAGTGTATTTTTAAAATGTATGTTTTCATTAAGAATGGAAAAAGAAACTTGATGACAAAGTAGAATCAAAATAATCACAGTTAATGTGTGTCTACCACACCCTAAAAACCTGGGGTTTATAGAGTTGCTTTGCTCACTTCGGTTGATTTATTTATTTAAATAATCTGGTTTAGTCATGAAGCAGCTTGTTGACCTTGAGAAAATCGTTCAACTTCCTTGACTTCAATTCCTTATATGTGAAATGAAATATTTGCTAAGGTCCTTTGACCTGGATACTTTCAGGATTTCTTTGGTTTCTTCTCTAGACTGCTGATTTGATGTTATTGTCTAACTGAAATCCTCATAATTCAAATAATATTCTTCTGTAGTAATTATTAGCTTTTGTTTCAAAAACAAAATATGTCAAGTTTCATGAATTTATGGATACCCACACTGGGATGAAGGACATCACTGAATGTGATGCACAATTTCTTCATCTTCTAGAGAAATATAGTGATTATATTGTCATCTTATTAGAGAGTTGCCATACAGTGACTTCTGAATAATTTAATTTTTGCCAAATTAATTTTCATATGCATGCTACCACTGGAAATGACATTCTCATTTAAAATGGGATAGAAACTTGTATAATTTACCTAGTCATATGAGAATTTTTAATGTAGAAATTGGGAAAGCTCAGCTTCTGAAACTCTGAGTGGGATAGTTTTAAATGTTTTCAAACTATAACATTAAGAATGTTTTGAATAGATAATTCTCCTTGGGTTTAACTAATTACGGCAGCTTAAGTATTTTCTGTATTTCAATTTTGCAGCAGACCCAAGACCTGATATTTCTACCAGTCACCATCAGTGATTTCTAGAGGGTGTTTATAAATAAGTATTTGAATCTTCTGCTCAGTCTCAAAGTACAATCTAGGTCAAAGTATAACCATGATTCAGGAATCCTCCTCCGTCTTTATAGCTAGCCAATTTTCACATGAAAGAACTTTTATTGATCTATAAAACTAGCAAAGGAATGATTTTGAAATTTAATTAAGTATCTTGAATTAAATGCTCTTGAAGATGAAGTCGAATATCTCTATGCATGTAGCTTCCCAGCCAAGAGCAATTTACGAGATTGTAGGATCTGGGTTGTTTTGCCAGCATCGTGATTCACTTGGCTGCCTGGGAGACTGTTAACAGCTTCTTAATGGCTCTACTAGATGGCCAAATCATATACATTTAAGGTAAATGTAAACACACGCGCACACATTACTTTTCCTATTAGTCACCTCATAAGATTTTTTTTTTTCGCAGATATTCTGTATATTTAGGCTTCCAAACCCTAGACTACAGTTGAAAATAATTTTGCTTATCTAAAAATACTTTATGCCTCCAGTGTGGGGAGCTGAAGAGCTGAAGAACAGGAGTCAGAGAGCTTGTTTCCCCTTTACTACTACTTCTGCCTTTTATAGAAAAATTCTATAGATTCAAATGTGGGTGTATGAAAAATTAATTAGGAATAGCTGAATAATTTGGTTGTGGTGACTCATTCACCATCAATATATTGTCAGGTGGTTCTGTTAAAAAGAGAGAGTTAAAATGTTGTCATAGTCAAAAATGTAATTAAAGAAACGATCACTATTTTGTTCTTCTAGAAATCCATTTATTTCTCTTTAATATTCAGATTCTCACTGAAATCTATGATATAATAAGATTTTACACTTTAAGAAACATGATTCTCCTGACAATAAGAGAATGGTCTCCTGAATTAGTAGGATTCTGAACTGAAAGGCAAAATTGATATTCCTAAGGGCCATGTGTAGGAGAGAAGTCCACTGATGCCTAATGCTTGAAGCAGGGGAGGGTGCTTTCATTTGAAATAGTTGAACCCCGGGAGCCACTGGGGTACATTGTTTTGCACAGACTATTCTCCTTACCATCATCTTGGGAAAAAACGACCTCTTCCAGAGTTTTTGTGAGGTCCACAAAAGTACATGACAAACTCAAACACTTTGTCACCGGTTCTAATTTGATCTTCTTGGATCCTAACTGATAGTTTGCTGTTTATGTTAAAGCTTATTTTTACTTACATAATTTTTTAGATTTTTTGTTTATATTTTATTTTTGATGTGTACAATTCAGTGGCTTTTAGTATATTCACAAAGTTGTACAACCATCACCATTATCTAATTACAGAATATGTTTGTTACCCCAAAAGGAAACTCCATATCCGTTAGTAGTCATTTCCCATTCCCCTCCCACTCCAGCCTCTAGCAACCATTAATCTTTGTTGCCACTGTAGATTTGACACTTCTGAAGTTTCATATAAATGAAATTTACATTTAGCATGATGTTTTCAAGGTTCAACCATATTTTAGTATGGAATCATTACTTCATGCCTATTTATGACCAAATGATATTCCACTCTGCAGATGTACCACATTTTGTTTATCCATTCATTAAGTGATGAATATTTGGGTTTTTCCACTTTGAGGATATTATGAATAATGCTGTTATGAACATTCATTTACAGGATTTTTGGACATATGTTTTCGGTTCTTTTAAGTATATACCTAAAAGTGGGACTGCTCTTAGTAGGTCATATGGTAATTCTATGTTTAACTTTTCAAGGATTTTCAAACTATTTTCCAGAGTGGCTGCACCACTTTACATTTACAGCAACAGTATATGAGGGCTTCAATTTCTCTACATTCTCAGCAACTCTTATTATTGGTGGTATCTCATTGTGATTTTAATAGCTTTATTGCGGAATAATCAATATACACAAAACTGCACATATTTAATATTATGCAATTGATGAGTTTGGACATATGAACACATTTCTTGAAAGCATCCCAACAATCAAGGTAATAGATATACCCATCACCCCTAAGAGTTTCTCATGGCCCCACCTTTTTGTGGTAAGAACCCTTAATATCTACTTTCATAAAAAAATTTAACATTCACATTACAGTATTATTAGGTATGGGCACTATGTTAGTACACAAATCTCTAGAACTTGCTTATCTTATATAACTAAACTTTACACCTATTAAACAATTCCCCATTTGGCCCTCCCCCCAGCCCATGGCACACTAGTCTACTCTCAACTTCTATGAGTTTGACTATTGCAAATACTCATGTAAGTGGAATCATGCAGTACAGGCATACCTTGGGGATATTTTTGAGTTCAGTTTCAGACTACCACAATAAAGTGAATATTGCAATAAAGCAAGTCACAGGAACTTTGGGGATCCCAGTGGATGTAAAAGCTATATTTACACTATACTGTAGTCTATTAAGTGTGCAGTAGCATTATGTCTAAAAATATGTACTTTAATTTAAAATACTTTATTGCTAAAAGATGCTAATGATTCTTTGAGTCTTCTGCAAGTCACAGGATTTTTTTGCTGGTACAGGATCTTGCCTCAATATTAATGGCTGCTGACAAATTAGTGTGGTGGCTGCTGAAGGTTGAGGTGGCTATGGCTATTTCTTAAAAAAAAAAGCAATGAAGTTTGCCACATTGGTAGACTCTTCCTTTCTTGACAGATTTCTCTGTAGCATGTGATACTATTTGATAGAATTTAACCCAAAGTAGCACTTCTTTCAAAATTGGAGTCAAACCTTTCAAACCCTGCCACTGCTTTATCAACTAAGTTTATGTAATATTTTAAATCCCTTGTTGTCAATTCAACAATGTTCACAACATCTTCACCAGAAGTAGATTCCCTCTCAAGAAACCACTTTCTTTGCTCATCCTTAAGAAGCAACTCCTCATCTGTTAGGGTTTTATCATGAGATCGCAGTAATTCAGTCACACCTTCAGACTCCACTTCTATTTTGAGTTCTCTTGCTATTTCCACCACATCTGCTGTGATTTTGTCTACTCAAGTTTTGAACCTATCCAAATTGGAATCAAATTCCTGTTAATGTTGATATTTTGACTTCTCATGAATCATGAATGTTCTTAATGATGATGAATAGTCATGTGTGTTGTCACTGCTTACTGACCAGCTTACCTCTAGAATGGTGAATCCTTTCTAGAAGATTTTTAATTTACCCAGATCTGTTAGAGAAGTCACTATTTATGGCAGCTATAGACTTATGAAGTGTATTTCTTAAAAAATACACCTTGAAAGTCAAAATAACTACTTGATCCATCAGAAATGATGTTTTGTTACAAGGGATGAAAGCAACAATAATCTCCTTGTACATTTCCATTAGAGCTCTTGGGTGACCAGGTGCATTGTCAATGGGCAGTAACATTTAGGAAGCATCTTCTTCTGAGAAGTAGGTATCAATAGTGGACTTGAAATACTTAGTAAACCACGCTGCAAACAGATGTGCTGTCATCTGGCTTTGTTGTTCCACTTATAGAAAACAGACAGAGTAGATTTGGCATAATTATTACAGCTCCTAGGATTTTTGGAATGATTATCCTCCACTTAAAGTCACCAACTGCATTAACCCACTAATAAGAAAGTCAGCCTGCCCTTTGAAGCTTTGAAGCCAGGCTCACTTCTCTCTAACTAGATGACATCTTCTTCCAATATAAGAATTTTGTCTACGTTGAAAAATATTTAGTGTAGCCAGCTTCATCAGTTACCTTAGCTAGATCTTCTGGATAACTTGCTGTAACTTCTGCATCATCAATTGCTACTTCATCTTATATTTATATATTACAGAGATAGCTTTTTTTTCTTAAACCTTAGGAACCAACCTCTGTTAGCTTCCAGTTTTTCTTCTACAGCTTCCTTACCTCTGTCAGTCTTCATAGAATTGAAGAGAGTTAGGTTCTTGCTCTGGATTAGGCTTTAGCTTAAGGGAATGTTGTGGCTGATTTGACTTCTATCCAAACCACTAACATTTTCTACATATCTGTTTTACTTTCTTACCACTTGCATGTTCACTGGAGTAGTACTTTTAATTTATTTCAAGAACTTTTTCTTTGGATTCACAGGTTGGTTAGCTGTTTGGTGAAAGAGGCCTAGCTTTCAACCTGTCTCATCTTTGGACATGCCTTTCTTATTACATTTAATAATTTCTAGCCTCTGTTTTAAAGTGAGAGATGTGTGACTCTTTCCTTCACTTCAGCACTTAGAGGCCATTGCAGGATTATTAACTAGCCTAATTTCAATATTGTGTATCAGGGAATAGGAAAGACCAAAAAGAGGGAGAGAGATGGATTAATGGCTGGTTAATGGAGCAGTGAGAACACACACAACATTTATTAAGTTCACCATCTTATTTGGGCACAGCTCATGGTGTCCCCAAACAATTACAATAGTAACATCAAACATCGCTGGTCACAGATTACCATAATAGATATAATAATAATGATGAAAAAGTTTGAAATTTTGTAAGAATTAGTAAAACATGAAGGAGAGACATGAAGTGGGAACATATTTGGAGAAATGGTGCTAACAGATTTGCTTGAAGTAGGGTTGACACAAAACTTCAATTTGAAAAAAAAAAAAATGCAATATATGTGAAGTGAAAAAAAGTGAAGCACAAGCAAAATGAGGTATATCTGTATTTGTCCTTTCTGAAAGGCTTACTTCACTTCATATAACGTCCTCTAGGTTCATCAAGTTGTTACATATGACAGGATTTCCTTATTTTTTTAAGGCTGAATAATATTCCATTGTATATTTTTATCACATTTTCTTTACGTATCTGTCAATGGATGTTTTACATTGTTTCAATATTTTGGCTATTCTGAATGATGATGTAATACATATGGGTGTGCAGATATCTTTTCAGGATTCTGATCTCACTTATTTTTAATATATATCCAGAAGTGAGATTGCTGGATTATATGGTATATCTGGTTTTAATTTTTTGAAAAACTTCTATACAATTTTCCATATTGGCTGCTCTGTTTTACATTACCACCAGCAATGTGCGAGGGTCCAATTTCACAACATCCTCACCAACATTTACTTTTTTCTTAAAAAAAAAAAAGTCATACTAACAGGTGTGGGGTAGTATGTCATTATGGCTTTAATTTGCAACTCCCTGATAATTGATTGGTGATGTTGATCACCTTTTCATATACCTGTTGGTCATTTGTATGTCTTATTTGGAGAAATGTCTATCCAAGTTCTTTGTCCGTTTATTAATCAGTTTATTTGTTTTGTGCTATTGAGCTATGAGAGTTTTATGTATTTTGGATATTAATCCCTTTTCAGAAATATGGTTTGCAAATTATATTATAAAACCACTGTAATTAAAACAGTATGGTACTGGCATAAAGACAATATGTAGACAAATGGAACAGAATAGATAGTTCAGAAATAGATCCACACATATATAGCCAACTATTCTGCAACAAGTGTCCTAAGAATACCCGATGGGGATAGGATTGTTTTTTCAACAAATGGTTTTGGAAAACCCAAATATCCACCTACAAAAGAGTAAAATTTGATCCTTATCTTACATTATGCAAAAAAAAAAAAAAAAATTAACTCGAAATAAAGATTTAAATATAAGACCTGAAATTATAAAACCACTAGAAGAAAACATAGGAGAAAATCCTCTTGACATTGTCTTGGCAATCATTTCTTGGGTATATACCAAAAGCACAGGCAATAAAAGCAAAAATAAGCAAGTGGGATTATATCACACTTAAATGCTTTTGCACAGCAAAGGAAACAATACAGTGAAAAAGGAATGGAAGAAAATATTTACAAACCATGTATCTGATAAGTGGTTAATAACTTGTTGTGATTTTTATTTGCATTTCCCTAATGACTAATGATGTTAAGCATCTTTTCAGGTGCTATTGGCCATTTGTATATTTTCTTTGGAAAAACCTCTATTCAAATCCTTTTCAAAAAAAACCTCTATTCAAATCCCATTTTGTTTATTTGTCTTTATTGTTGAGATGTAAGAGTTGTTAATATATCCTGGGTACTAGTTCCTTACCAGATACATGCATTTCAAATATTTTATTGCTTTATATGGACTTTCTTTTCACTTTCTTGATAGTGACATTTGAACCACAAAATATTTTAATTTTGTTGAAGCACAATTCACTTTTTTTTTTTATTTTATCACTTGTGATTTTGGTGTTATGTCTAAGAAATTGTTGACAAATCAGGGTCATAAAGATTTACCCATTTTCATTTGTGAGTTTTACAGTTTTAGAAGTCGCATGTAAGTCTGCCATCTACTTTGAGTTCATTTTTGTTTATGGTGTGAGGGAGCTTTTTCAATTTTATTATTTTATATGTCAATATCCATTTGTCCCAGCACCATGTGTTAAAAAGACTCTTCTTTCTCTGTTGAATTATCTTGACACCCTTGTCAAAATCAGTCATAAATGTAAGGATTTATTTTTGTACTCTCAATTCCATTTCATTCATCTCTATTTCTGTCTTTATGTCAATACCTTATTGTTTTGATTGCTGTAGCTTTGTAGCTAGGTTACAAAATTGGGAATGGTGAGTTCTCCAAATTTGTCCTTTTTTTTTTTTCAAATTGTTTTCCCTGTTCTGGATTATTGTAACTCCATATGAATTTTAGAATCAGCTTTTGGCCGGGTGTGGTGACTCATGCCTGTAATCCCAGCACTTTGGGAGGCTGAGGCAGGTGGATCATGAGGTCAAGAAGTCGAGACCCTCCTGGTCAACATGGTGAAACCTTGTCTCTACTAAAAATACAAAAATTAACTGGGCATAGTGGTGTGCGTCTGTAGTCCCAGCTACTCGGGAGGCTGAGGAAAGAGAATAGCTTGAACCTGGGAGGTGGAGGCTGCAGTGATTTTGATAAAGATTACATTGAATCTGTAGATCAATTTAGGGATTATTGCTATCTTAACAATATTAAGTCTTCTAATTCAACAACACTAATAAATGATTGTTCATTTTTAACAATTTTTTCAATGTTTTATAGGTTTCAATGTCTGAGTCTTACACTTCCTCCATTACTTATTTCTAAGAATTCTGTTCTTTTTGATGCTATTGTGTGATTGTTTATTGATTTCATTTTTAGATTGTTTATTGACAGTGCATCAAAATACAACTGATTTTTGAGAACTGACCTCATGTCCTTCAATGTTATTGAAATTGTACACCAGGCACGGTGGCTCATGCCTGTAATCCCATTACTTTGGGAGGCCGAGGCAGGTGGATTACCTGAGGTCAGGGATTCAAGACCTGCCTGGCCAACATGGTGAAACCCCATCTCTACTAAAAATACAAAATTAGCTGGGTGTGCTGGTGGGCACCTATAATCTCAGCTACCTGGAGGCTGAGGCAGGAGAATTGCTTGAACCTGGGAGGTGGGGGTTGCAGTAAGCCTAAATTGTGCCACTGCACTCCAGCCTGGGCAATAGACCAAGACTCCATTTGAAATATATATATATATATACACACACACATATATATACACACACACACACACATATACACACACACACACACATATATATGAAATTGTTTATTCATTCTATTATAATGGGTTTTTGTGGGAATCTAAGGCTTTGAGTGTTATAATAGTTCCATCTCTTAGATTTTCCCTATTCCTCAGCTCCCCTCTTTTTTTTTTTTTTTCAAACAAACTCAATCTGTTTTATCTAATTTTGGCTTTTTAGGTATAAGAGTTAGATTGAATAATATGCTACACCTTATACTGTCCTCTCCTGATTTAATATCTCATTTTTATAGACAAGAGAAGTAACTATCATTTGCATGCCCATTTTCAGGGACACTGTTGTCAATACTGGGGAGTCCTGGCAATAGGTGGTGGTTTGTGGCCCCAGTTATAAAGCCTGCAGCCTGATAGGAGCTTCCAGTCAAAATATTTTAATTAAGTTTTTGAGTCAGTCATGACTAGGGTGGCCATAAAATTTATCATCACACTGAAAATTTTGAGTTAATGAGGGAGGGGATGTGTGTTATGAATTATGATATCAGTACAAGCATAAAACCTGAGTATACTGGAGAAACGAGGATGTATCATCACCCTAGTCATAATGATTGGCAACAGATGGATTTTCAAATGCAAATAAGGCAAAATGGAAAAGGCAAACCAAGGAGCAGCAAGTGTGGAACCAGAAGGTGACTATGGGAACAGAGGAATGGCACAAGGGTTAAAAAGGCAAGCTCATTGCAGTGAGCTGAGATCCGGCCATTGCACTCCAGCCTGGGCGACAGAGCGAGACTCCGTCTCAAAAAAAAAAAAAAAAAAGGCAAGCTCAGAAGAGACACTCTATATTGATATACTTGTTAAAAACATGGGTACTGGAGCCAAATTACCTGGGAAAAAAATACCCACTCTGCTACTTATTAGCTGTGTGAGTATGAGAAAGTTGCTAAAACTTCTCAGTGCCTAGTCTAATAATCTATAAAATAGTCTTACTATTAACCTCATATCATAGAATTGTGATGAGGATCATATGAATGAATATACATGAAGATTTACAACACTTGCCATATAGTGTGTGCTATGTAAACATGATACAGTGTTTTAATGTCTGTAGTGATTAATTTTGTGTCTTGCAAACGAGTATATCCTGAGGACTGAACACAGTCCAGAAGCTCACTGATTGGCAGAAGTTTGGCAAATCCATCTTGTTGACTGTATTATAGCTGAGAGGAAGCTGTAGTGGATTTGCTATGTAATGTTCCTCTTCAACATTGGTCTACACTGGGCCTCAATATTCTTTTTAAAAAAATTTATCAGAAGCATTTTCTCATTTTGTTTTCAAAATACATCCCTGGGGAGGTCTATGAAAGCTTCTCTGATCTTTGAAAGAGACATAAAATTAGTAGGATTCAGCATGGAATTTGTAGCACAAAATCACCAGCTACCCAGAAACCAATTTCATGGAGTGATACGTTAATTGATATTTCTAAACTCTAATTTCAAACTTTTAAGTGCTAACAAACATTAAGAATCTTCTTCCTCTGTCAGCAACAGAAATATTGTGAAATATTTTGGGTGACCACCTACAAGTTAATGTTTCTTTTCCAGGTAGGATAACTCTTTTTTAATATTCTATAAAAGTCAAATCCAGTATTGTTTTTGCTTAGTATAAGCACTTCTTTTTCTTATAGAAAAAAGAACTAAAAGATTTAAGATGGACTATTTGTCTAATTTGTCTTACTATTTTTCAAAGGTATATACATTAAATATCTTTTTTATTTTGTTTACTTTTTAAATTAATGCACAGTATTTTACACATTTATGCCATAGACATGATATTTTGTTACATATGTAGAATGTGTAATTATCCAGTGAGGTATTTGAAGTATCCATCACATTGAGTATTTGCCATTTGCATGTGTTGGGAACAATTTGAATTCTCTTCTCACTACTTTGAAATATATAATATGTTATTGCTGTACCCTGCTTTTGAATGGCAGAGATTATACCTTTATGTAACAATATGTTAGTACTCATTAACATACTTTTTTTCATCTCCCATACCCTCCACTTCCTTTGAATCTATGGTGTAAATAGGGTAGTGCGCTTTGGTTTTGATGCTACATGAGTGTAGAAGTGTAGACTCTGTATATTCTCTTTGACTGTAAATAGCATCAGTAGAATCTGAGGTTTCCTCAGTTGCTTAGGGTGCAATTATTAGTGGAGGCTATGGTACAGTTTTGCTGGATACTGAGATGCCAGGTAGACCAGGCTTCAGACCTTAGTGGTGGCGCCAGTGGACTGAGCTTGCCGGTTCGTGGGCCCTAGAATGGCTCGGGTAACACTAGTGTTTGACGGTCCAGGTGGGCTGATTCTTGGGACTCCAGGTGGCTTACTCAGATCCCAGTATGGCAGGTGTGGGCTGGGAAGTGGGCGGGTTTTTGGGCCCTTGGGCATCCCATGTGGCATGGGCAGTGGCAGTGCCAGTGGCAAGACAACCCTCTGGCTCCCGAGTTGTGCAGGCTGGCGGCGGCAGTGGCTGCAATGGGCTGAGTGGCCGAGTCTCCAGGCCTGCATGTGCTGCGTGCAGGTAGGTCCCAGCTGTGGTGGTAGTGGCTGGGTGGGTAGCCCCATGGGAGGACTCTGCCAGTGCCAGCAATGGTGTACTGATCTGAGTGAGTGTGGCCCCCTAGACTGTGTGCTTTGGCACAGTGGGAAGGGGTGAAGCTGTGCCAGGCAGGCTTGCCCTTAGCTTTCCTGATGATATGTATAGGTACTAGCCATAATAGGCAGGGATGTGGCAATCCTCAGGCCACCAGTGGAATACTAGGGTAGGGGATACCAGTGGCTGGGCTGTCAGGTGGGGAGCATGCATATATCACTTATACTTCATTCCTGGGAGCACTCATGCTTCAGCCTGGATGTGGTAGCCTGCAGCTGTATGCACCTCAGCCCTGAAGCCAGCAGCCAGATCTTCTTTTGAGTCTCAATCTCAGCACTGCAGGGCTACAGAATAGTCCTCAGTCTGTTGGGGGTGGGACCCTAAATGGCACCTTTAGCCCTGGTGGCAGCCTTTACCTTGGTCACACTTCCACCACATGTGCAGCAGCCCACAGTTGCTTATGCCTAGGTCCTGGGGGCAGCAGCTGTCATTTCTCTTGGCCTTCCACCCCAGCACTGCTGGGTTCCAAGACAGTGCTCAGCATACAGGACAGGGCTCTAGAATTGTGTTTCACTTGCACCTCAGTTCTAAAGACAGTATCCCAGACCTCTGTTGCACCTCTGTCCCTTGTGTGGTAGCCTGTGGTCACTCTTGCTTCAGCCCTTCGGGCCGCAGCCGATGCTTGTCTTACACCTCAGCTGCAGCACCACTGGGCTCCAGGACAGTGTGCTATGTATTAGGGCTGGAGTTCTAAAAGGGCACCTTGCTGTAGCTGCTAAGGTCTCAGGGAATGTGAGAGATCCAGCATGAGCTTCCTCCATCGGGCAGAGCTGTGGTTGTATGATCTCTCTGTAGCTCCCTATGTTAGCTTGAGGGCCGAGGAGAGTCAAGGGGCTCTCCCATGAGCAGGATTGCAGGAGTCCATGGTGGGAATGTGGACTGCTGAAGGTCTCTCACACTTCCCCCTTATTAGAGCACCTCTCTTGGCTCCCAGCAGATCCTGGCTGAGCAGGCTACCTCACTTCCTTCTCCTTTCTTGCTTTAGATAATTGCCTATTGCTTATCTGTTAAATTCCAGTGTTCTCTCTTGGATGGTTTTTCCAAAGTGTGATTATCTACTTGCTATTTTGGTTTTTCTTTATGGAAGAAGTGAATACAAAATGTCACTAGTCTGCCATCTTGAAGCCTCTCCCTGAGAGTTAAATATTAACTTGTATTGAGAATATTTACTTGTATCTAGAAGCTGTACTTTTGATAGAATTAAATTTTTTTCCCACAATATTGAGGGTATTAGCTATTAGAAGAACTTCATTGAAAAAATATTTTTAATTTATGCTAAGAAAAAAGCTTACTTTCTTTCCTTTTTTTTTAAATGTATTTAACGTAACAATCAGAAGTTTGGGTCCTTTATTACTTCTTAGTCATAATGTGCTATGAACCCATTTGTAATTGTTGGGCTTTACGGTGAATCTGGATTCAAGTACTAAGATGGGGTTTTGTCATACTCCAGTTGGTAGTATATCTAAATTTAGAAGACTTGAATATTGACCTAGGAACTAGGTCTGATTTTTTTTTTTTTATGAGGATTCTTTTTATGATAGGAGGTAACTTTATACAACTGATAAGCTTTTGCATTTAGTTCTTTGCTTTCTAGATGACTACTGCTATGCTTTACCTTATTTTAAAGAGAATTTTCAGCTTGTATTGAATATAAAAATTAGAAGGTGATTGTTCCATTTAAAATGAGTATTTTTTTCCCACAAAGGAATTATCCTGATCATTATCAAAGGGATAAGCATTCCTTGCTTCTACATTCAACAAAAATTTGTCTGATAAAATATAGAACTAGCCTAAAGTAGTCTTGTCACTTCCATCTCAGGGAAGACAGTCTTTGTCCTTTGAAAGACCTCCAGTGTGGTTTTACTGACTGTGCACATTTCAGCTGAGTAGTCATCCTTTGTCAGGGGAGAAAGAATAATTGGATATTTTATCTTATGGGGTTTGATAATAATTCCTCTTGCTCAAGTATGTTGAATTCTGGGAAGAGAGAATTCAAATTAAACAACTTTGGAGTCTTCTGAAACGGAAGGAACAAATATCCTAACTTTTTCCCTAGTACTTATGCCTAGGGACATGAGACAGGGTCCATCCCATGTCCCTGACAAAGGCCCAGGGGCAGAGAGAGTAGCCATGAGTTTCCAGAAATAAAATCCTTTTGAAGAAAAGAATATCTATGTTGGCAATTTAGGATCACATGGGTTCAGTAGGAAGACTGATTTCAATCATTATGCTTAAAATTTACAACTTACCTTTTAAAACTATTTGGATCATAGCAATCAATATTTTAAAGTAAATTCTAAATGGCCATTGAGCTAGGTTTACAGTGTCTACAATAGCTAACACAGTGCCCAAGCATATGTAAATACTAAAAGTTTTATCTTTCTATATGAAGTAATAAAGGCAAATTATAAAATCAAGACTATTAGACACTATGAAGAGGTAAACTCCCCTATTGCTGTGGCAAGTCGTATTAGATGGTGTGCAGACAAACTAGGTGATAAAGACTCTCTCCTTAACCTACCTTTAGTCAGACTCCTCTGAACTTTCTTCTTAACTAGGCCTTATAGGGTGTCCATTTTCATCTTTGCATTGCCCAGTTCTAGGAAGAATGTTGCTAAGTCATTTTAGCCATAATTGCCTATCCTCAATATCTGATCAACTTCCTCATTCCCCACACTTAATATCTTATCACCCAGGCCTACCTTCAGCAAGAATCTTGTCAAGTAGGTTTAGCCAAAAAATACCCCTGGCCTGTGATATTTTCTCATAGTATTTTTCTGTCCACTGATCCTCAGCCTGCTCCTTGACTGTAAAGCCCCACTTATCTTTGCTGTGTTTGGAATGGAGCCTAGTTCTTTGCTAAGGTCTCCCTCACCCCATTGCAGTTGTTTCTGAATGCAGCCGTTAACTACTCTCCAGCTCTTGTTTCCTCTGACACAGGTAACCTTGAGAATAACTCAATACATGTTTGTCAAATATCATTTCATTGTGTCTTTAATCCATAGAATTAAGTATTGTTAGTAAGCCAGTTTGAATCCCGCCGTACCACGTTGTACTTACAGGGCTGTATTTGCTTTTGATAATGGTCGTGGACCATGCATTAAGTATTAGGGAAGGAAGAAATGTGAAGTTGAGAAAGAATATAAGATAATTTAGTTCCTTGAATAAACACCGTTTGGAAATTGGTAAATAAACCATTAGTTATTGCTTAAATCAAGTCATGACAAAGCATAGCAGTTTGGATGTGTTTCCTATCCATCTGCTTCCTGATAGCTGGGTTTGACTCAGATCAAAGGCTTGGCTGGCCTAATAGCTGCCTCTGCCTTAGTACAGAACAAAAAATCCAAGGGAGGTCAGTAAGGGTCAGGAATTGTCCTAGCTCAAAACTCTGGGTAAAGAGATGTTCAAGAATCCTTCTCTTTCCATGTCTGATTATAGATCAAGATGTACAATGAAAGAGCAATGAAAATTCTCAGTACGCAATAGTGATTGGCAAGTTAGCAGAGTTCAAAATCCAACTGTAGAATATTCTTGCCAAACCATATTTCCACTGGCTGTCATTATTAGGCCTTGATTCTTGGAGGTGGTCTGGTGGAATCAGAGGAGCAAAGGCCTTGGAGCAGAGACCTGTGGTCCCTCATACCAACTCTGTTGCCCATTAACCAGAATATAATGCATATAATGTACTCCTCTGTGCTTCAGTTTTCTCATCTGCAGACAGTGTACTATGTGAAAGGTGCCCAGAACAGGGCCCTTTTATACACTCAGCAGATGTAATTGAGCACTTAACTAATGTGCCACACATGAAGCGAGGCACTGTGATACTGCAGTGGAGCTTAGAGTCTGGCTGGAAATAGGAAAAAAAAAGTAAACGTGAAAATATCACAATCATTAATTTTTAATAGCTATACATTAAAAGAAAAACACAAGGTCTTGAGATAAATGGCAACTATAAAGCCCTATATCAGGTAGGATGATTAGATTAGTCATCCTTTAAGTCGAGACCTAACAGATTAGAAACAGCTTTTCCCCTTTAACCTCTGTCTTTGGCCCCTTAAAAAATTGGTATCCTTTACCAGGAAAACATAATCTTCAAGCCCTGAGAGCATGTCAAAAAGTGAGGGTGTTAGGGTCAGATTAAGTGTGACACTGAAGATTATGAAAATGAGTTTGGATTTTTATGAAAATTAGGTGGAGAATGAATTGACACATGGTTAGCATCAAATATATGGTAACTATTATTATTGTTATTAATATTATTATTCCAATCCAACTTTTTTGTGTTCTCAGTCATGTTTTACAGAAGAAAAAGAGGAAAATAAGTACATTGTAGGCAACACACACACACACACACACACACACGAATGAAATTTCATCAAATAGCAATAGTCCCATTAATGTTTTGTTTTTAGCAACAATTTAGTTAGCTGTTTTCTTCAATTAAAACTCAAACTGGTATGTAACAAAATAATGCCTCCATAGAGGTTATTTAAATTTTATTACACAGTTACCAGCCTTTCATCTACTTCTTTAAGATAAAGGTGCCCTTTTAAAATGTTGCTTACATCTACTTAGGGAAATGCAATGGTTATTGAAGTTGAAGTACAATTAGGTCAATCTCTCTATAGATAATACATATAACTAAAAGTCTCCAGGCCTAAAGCAAAAAAATACATATATTCATAATGTGAAAATTATCAAAATTAGGTCTAAAGATTAAGGTAAGAACGTGTGAAACATTCAATGGAATGGTCAGGATATTAGAAAAAGTAGATGTGTGTATATATGTATACACACATACAAACATATACACTTATACATATATACACATATATGTGATATGTATATGTAATATATGTATTATATATGTGTTATATGTGTATAAGTATGCATATGTGTATGTATGTGTATGTATATGTATATATGTATGTATGTATGTGTGTATATATGTAAACATTTCCAGTACACAGCCTAAGGAAGTTGCTAACACATCATTTTCCTGTGCAAATTTTTATTGGTTACATATATATATGTGGCTCTCAACCTTCAATACAGAGGTAGAAGAAATATTATGTTTCAAAAATTTAAGGGTAACTGCATTCCTTTTCTCTATTTCAATCAGTTGATTTTAAATGAAATGTGACAGAAATACTTTTATTTTAAACTCTTTGTGAGTTATCTGTAAAATTGGTTTGTTTTAGTGTGTGTGTTGGAGGGGACAAAGTGGGGAAAGGGAGGGGCAAAAGAGTGTACCAGGAAAGAACTGCAATGTAAATGAGGTAACAAGTCTTGTTAAATGTACATGTCCATACACAGCTCCCTAAGTAACAAGACCTTTCAAGCAATCTTCTAGAGGAGGACTGCAGGAATAATGAAAAACTTTGAATAGTTGCAAAAAATCCCAGCAAGTAGTTTTGGCTTTCTGAAGGTCTGTGAGTTGCCCACATTGATTTCCGTGTATCAAACAATTAATAAGAAAAAAAAAAAATAGCAGGACATGGAGGACTACATAGTGAAGACAACAGGAAACTACATCCAAGGGTCTCGATCAGTGCCCCAGGATTAGAAAATTTCCTAAAGACTTCAACTCAAAAAAGACATTGTTATTTTTCTTTTTAAGATCCATTTAAGGCTGATGTATTATAAAATTTTGCCTTTTCTGTATTGTTTCATTCTCAAGGACCTGACTTTGTGATCAGGGTCATATAATGGAAATCTGCAAAACTTGGCATCATGCTGCTGTGAGAATATATTAAAAAAAAATGCTTTACTGTAGCAATCTATCAGGAAAATTTATTCACATTTGATTCTCCTGTAGTGGGTAGGGACCTTGGGAATTTAAGTGTGACTCTTTGGTTAATCACTAGTGTCTCCTTGGCTTTGTTTCTTTAGTCCACTCTTAATGGGTTGTTAATGAGGAGTCCCTAGGCAAAATACAGACTGAGCCAGAATATGCTTCTGACGTGTAGCATTTTCAAATGAAGGATCACTTTCAGCAAAGGTTCCTAAATGGAAAACTGCAGGGATGAAGTTGCAGACAGTGACCTTTCTAAAACCCAAATCTGATTATGTTATTTCCCTACTTAAAAGTTATTGGGAGGTCCTCATTGTACTTTGAATGATGTCCAGATTCCTTAATATAGTTTATAAGGCCTTGCATGCCCTATGCTTCTTTTCCAACTCATCGCTTACCATTCAATCCTAGAGCTCTCTCTCTCAGAAACAACAACCGTCCTGCTCTTCTTGTACACACTGGCCTCACCCCTCCAAGCTACTGCATGTTCGTTATCCAGAGTCCTCCTTTTCCCTTCTTCATGCCTGGATCAGCCCTACCTTTGTCCCGGATACAGGTCACATGTTTCTTCCTACGTGATGCTTTCCTTGATTCTCCAGGGTGAATAGGCATGTTTCCTATTTGCTTTAAGGCCTGGTATTTTCCACATCCCAACATTTTTCACATTGCATTGCACATAGCTCTTTATTGCTCTGTGACCTGTTAACTCTAATGGGGTAGGGATTCTGTCTCTTTCATTCACTTTGGTATCACTATGTGTAGCACAGATTAGTGCCCTGTAAATGTTGCTTGAATGAGTGAATACATAAATGAAATGATCCATCCTTGTGAAATTCTACCAAGTTTAAAAAATATATACTTGTGCTTGCCTTGGTAGCACATATACTAAAACTGGAATGATACAGAAAAGATTAGCATGGCCCTTGAACAAGGATGACATTCAAATTCATGAAGATTCCACTTTTTAAATAAACTCTGGAGCTCTATTGTATAGCATGGTAACTATAATTAGCATTAATGTATTAATTATATACTTGAAAATTGGTAACAGAGTAGATATTAAGTGGTCTCACTGCAAAAAATTGGTAAGTATGAGAGAAAATGAATATATTAATTCACTTATTTTAAGCATTTCACAATGTATACATAAATCAAAATATCACTTTGTATATGTAAATATATACAATCCTCATTTGTCAATTATACCTCTGTAAAGCTGGGGGGGAGGGGAAGGAAAAAACAAATAACAAGGCAAAAATATAAATGTATGTAATACACACAAACTTATACTTAAAATATAGGATAATCCATTAATTATTTTCTTTATTTCCTTTTCCTAACATTTTTAACCTCAGCTTATCTATCAACAACTTGCTGTTTGTCATTCAGAGACATAGTTTAGAATGTCCTAATTTTAATTTGTACAATTTTCCTTTTGAGTATGAATTCTTGTTAGTCAATAGATGTGTCTTTCTTGGCTTTACCAAATTTCTTGAAAGGATGTCATTTGCAAGCTTCATTTTTCTCAGCTGTGTGACTTTTACTGCCTAACATCCATCAAAAGACTTTCTTAATATTTAACATGAGATTCTCTTCGACAACTCTAAAGACCTGTTCTCAGTCCTGATCCAACTCCATCTGTGTATTCTGGAACAAACAAATCCTGTATTTACTTGAAGGACGAAATAATGATAGCACAAACTCCCACTGCCCTGGTTGTCAGAAAATCATCAACTTCAACGTGTTTACAATTATTTATGGGTGTCCTCAAAGGATTATCTGTCTAGGTATGAATTTGGAAAACCAAGATTTACCACTTTGCCTCCTACCTGCTTTTCTGCTCTTGTTCTGTTTCTTATTCGTCTCACTTAAGACTCGGGGTAGCTTCCTTACTCTCCCTGTTTGCATTGACAAAGCCAATGTTCATTCCAAGGTGCTTATTCCAGATGCTCCCAAACATGCAGTTCTCAGACTGTGGAAGTTCTGCTGAGTTTCAGCAGAAGTAGATGGCACAGGCAAAAACGACCTTTTCTCCAATGTTACACCTTTTTTTTTTTTTCTTTTCTTTTTGAGACGGAGCCTCACTCTGTCGCCCAGGCTGGAGTGCAGTGGCGCCATCTTGATCTCCACTCACTGCAAGCTCCGCCTCCCAGGTTCAAGGGATTCTCCTGCCTCAGCCTCCCCAGTAGCTGGGATTACAGGTGTGTGCCACCATGCCCGGGTGATTTTTTGTATTTTTAGTAGAGACAGCGTTTCACCACGTTAGCCACGATGGTCTCTTATCTCCTGATCTCATGATCTGCCTTCCTCTGCCTCCCAAAGTGTTGGGATTACAGGCGTGAGCCCCCGCGCCTGGCCATGTTACACCATTTTTATCACTTGGCTCTGTATGCGGAGTTGACAAAATCTCTCTGGAAAGCTCCTCTCAGCTTCCAGGATTCATTCTTTGCCCAGCATGTCACCTTGCATAGTCCGTCCTAGCAAATACTTTTGCTATCACTCTCAGAAATCACTGTCTTCTAAACATGGGAAAACTATGTGTAAACAATTTTATGTAATCCATCGAACCTCTATCCACTATCCCTTCTGCAGTCCCCAATCAACCAAATTTTGTTTTCTTTTTTCTAAGTGAAATAACAAACCCTACTATGCACAGTAATGTGCGTAATCACATGATATATGAAGGGGAAAGGGCGAGGGAGGTATGTTTTGCAGCAACTATCCAGGTTTGTTGTTTTTTTTTTCATTCACACCTGTTGGAGACTAATAGAGTAGTATAGGGATTTTCAAAGTGAACTGCAATTATATTAGCCATGATAAAAATTCAATATATATAGTCAAATATCATATTTATGGATTATGTTACCTACTAGCTAAATTTAAAAAATAAAAAAAACTTTTATATTAGGTTCCGGGGTACATGTGAAGGTTTGTTATATAGGTAAATTGCATATCACAGAGGTTTGGTGTACAGATTATTTCACCACCCAGGTAACAAGCATAGTACCTGATTGGTAGTATTTCCATCCTTTCCCTCTTCCCTCCGTCCACCCTCAAGTAGGACCTGGGTCTATTATTCCCTTCTTTGTTTTAATATGTACTCAACGTTTAGTTCCCACTTATAAGTAAGGACATGCAGTATTTGGTTTCTGTTCATGTTAGCTCACTTAGGATAATGGTCTCTAGCCCTATCCGTGTTGTTGCAAATGACATGATCTCATTCCTTTTTTTTTTTTTTTTTTTTGAGACAGAGTCTTGCTCTGTTGCCCAGACTGGAGTGCAGTGCAGTGGTGTGATCTCAGCTCACTGCAAGCTCCGCCTCCTAGGTTCACACCATTCTCCTGCCTTAGCCTCCTGAGTAGCTGGGACTACAGGTACCTGCCACCACTCACAGCTAATTTTTTGTATTTTTTCTTTTTAGTAGAGATGGGGTTTCACCGTGTTGGCCAGGATGGTCTCGATCTCCTGACCTTGTGATCTGCCTGCCTCGGCCTCTCAAAGTGCTGGGATTACAGGTGTGAGCCACCATGCCTGGTCTCTCATTCCTTTTTTTATGGATGCATAGTATTCTACGGTGTATATGTGTCACATTTTCTTTATTCAGTATATCAGTGATAGCATTTAGGTTGATTCCATATTTTTGCTCTTGTGAATAGTGCTGCAATAAACATACACGTGTGTGTCTTTAGGGTAGAATGATTTATATTCCTTGGCTATATACCCAATAATAGGATTGATGGGTCGAATGGTAATTCTGCTTAGAGTTCTTTTAGAAATCACCAAATTGCTTCCCACAATGGCTGAACTAATTTACATTCCAATCAGCAGTGTATAAGTATTCTCTTATCTCTGCAACCTAACCAGCATCTGTTATTTTTAACTTTTTAATGATGGTCATTCTGACTTGTATGAGATGGTTTCTCATTGTGGTTTTGATTTGTGTTTCTCTAATGATTAGTGATATTGAGCATTTTTAATGCTTGTTGGCTACATATATCTTCTTTTCAAAAGCGTCTGTTCATGTCCTTTGTCCACTTTTTAATGAAGTTGTTTGTCTTTTGCTTGTTGAATTAAGTTCCTTGTAGATTCTGGATATTAGAACTTTGTCATATGCATAGTTTACAGGTATTTTCTCCCATTCTGTAAGTGGTGTGTTTACTGTGTTGTTAGTTTCTTTTGCTGTATAGAAGTTAGTTCATTAGTTTAATTAGGTCCCATTTGTCAAATTTTGTTTCAGTTGTTTTTGGTGCATTTGTCGTTAAATCATTGTCAAGTCCTATGTCAGAATGACATCTTCTAGGGTTTATATAGTTTTAGGTTTTGTATTTAAGTCTTTAATCCATCTTGAGTTGAGTTTGCATATGGTGTAGGGAAGGGATCCAGTTTCAACCTTCTGCTTATGGCTAGCCATTTATTCCAGCATCATTTATCAAATAGGGAGTCCTTTACCCCATTGCTCATCTTTTTTTTTTTTTTTTTTTTTTTTACTTTGTCAAAGACCAGATGGTCGTAGGTGTATAGCTTTATTTCTGGGCTCTCTATTCTGTTCCATTGGTCTATGTGTCTGTTTTTGAACCAATGCCATGCCGTTTTGATACTGTAGCATTATAGTATAGTTTGAAGTCAGGTAATGTGATGCCTCCAGCTTTGTTCATTTTGCTGAGGATTGCTGCCTTGTCTGTTCAAGCTCTTTTTTGGTTCTATATGAATTTTAAAATAGTTTTTTTCCTAATTTTGTGAAGAATGTCACTGGTAGTTTGATAGGAATAGCATTGGATCTATAAATTGCTTTGGGTGATATGGCCATTTTAAGAATATTAATTCTTCCTATCCATGAGCATGGAATTTTTTTTCATTTGTTTGTGTCATCTCTGATTTCTTTGAGCAGTGTTTTGTAATTCTCATTGTAGAGCTATTTCACCTCCCTGGTTAGGTGTATTCCTAGGTATTTTATTCTTTTTGTGGTTATTGTAAGTGGGATTGTGTTCCTGATTTGGCTGTCAGCTTGGATGTCATTGGTGTATAGAAATGCTACTGATTTTTTACATTGATTTTGTATCGAGGCTTAACTGATTTCATTTATCAGATCTAGGAGTTTTTGGGCAGAGACTATAGGATTTTCTAGGTATAGAATCATATCTTCTTATTTGTGACCCCACAATCAACACTTGAAGTGCTTTTGTGGTTATTTGCAGACATGTACAGAGTCACAAAAATTTTGAGTTGCCCGACGTGTCCATTCCCAGCTAAAGTCAGACAATGCAATGATCAGCCTTCTCATTTCAGCTGTCATACTGTCAGCAAATGTGCTGTATGCAGTCTTTTTGGTACCACGTTTTTGTATTTTTGTGCTTTTTATTGGTTATTGCTGTGTAAAATGGCCTGTGAATATAAAAGCTGAAGTTCTGTGTGTTGTTCCTAAGTGTAAGTAGGCCGTAATATGCCCTACAGAGAAAATATTTGTTGTTTGTTAGATAAGTTTCTTTCAGATGTGTTGTCATGGATTCAGTGAGTTGACTGTGAATTCAATTGTTCATGAGTCAACAATATATAGTAAATAAGGTGTCTTTAAATGAAACACACATAAAACATGGTTATGTATTGATTAGTTGGTGAAACTGTAAACAGAGACTTACAGGAACCTAACCTTTCATTTCCCATAAGAACAATGGTTCAGTATTTGCTAATGTAGTATTCAGACTTTACAAGATATAACTACCATAAATAATAAGAAGCAGCTATATGTTAAAATAATGTTAAAATTTAAATACTTAAAAATATGTTAAAATTTGAAATATGACGGAAGCGCTCTCTCTTCTCTCTCTCTCTTTTTTTTTTTTTTTGGCTTGTGTGCTTGGGAGTTTGTGGTAGGTAGTGATATTCATATTCAGTCAGTGAATATTTGGGGATCTATTGAAACCCATGTGTGCCTGATTGAGTGGACTTACAAATCATTGTATATCACTAACTAAATTAACCCTCACAGGTATGGACAAATGACTTGAAAATATTCCTATACAGAAAAAAAAAGAATGCAATGAAACATAAGTAAACAAAAACGTGAAAAAAAGGCAGAGCTCACAAATTCAATTGTGGTGTAAGCTACTCGGCAGCTTCTTATTAAGAAATAAATAGCAGTCTCATAGGATTTGACACACTTGCCTCCCTCTTAATTAAAATTAGTAATTATTTTATATGAAGATTTAAAATCACTAGAATGTGTGTACAATAGCTCCCACCCTAAATATTTTTCCTTTTTATATTATTAACAAATGATTATGCATGTTAATCACTCACAAATCATTTATAAATATAATGCCGCACACAGTTGACTTTTTACTCATGGGGTGAGAGACCACTGGAATAATAAAGTAGTGAAGTTTTGGAAAAGAAGCCATAAAAGGTCACTTTTTATTCACAGAAACATGATCTATAATTTTAAGTCTTAAGTATCTATTTGAAAATAAAACCTTTGCAATGATTCAAGGTCATTAATTTTTAAAATTCTGGAGAATTCAGCCCTGGTATTGGTGACAGCCCATGGAAGCTTTGTTTTTTTCTCTTGCAATCATTCCTGATTTGGACTCAGTACTTTAGTCATGAATGCCAGTTATGCTTTGACCATAGTATCTCAGGTCTGTGTGTATTTTTATAGAGAATACAGAATAAGAAGGAAAAAAACATTTTAAAATTCCTTGGATCAGATTTTGATACTTTTCAAAATACTGGTAAAAGCCAATTGGTCAAACAATAAAACACATAAAATAAGTTGTTACCCACTCTGCACGACAATGTAAGTATTTCAAGAAAGTCAATCAACAAAACTCTCCATGTAAGACATTTGCCTGAGAGTGCTAGGAATCGGCTTTTCATGTTTTAACAACTTCAGGAAGCTCGTGGAGAATATGAACTGTGCAGTCATTCCCTTGTGTGTTTCTTTATATTCTACCATATGGGTTTCTAACTTCATGTATAGATTTAACTGTTTATCCTTATGTAAATAGTGGCCTCTGTGAAACTTCTTCTGCAGGGCAATTTTAACATATTGAGAGATAACAATTGTCTTATTCTCACTTCTCTAGGAAAATTTTTAAAAAATTTAATTCACATCTCGATCTAAACACACTCACACTTGTATACTTACTAAGATAAATGAATAGGTATTTCTGTTCTGGGGTTCCTTGTACCACAGGGAATTTACAACTTATTGTTGCTTTAAGAGCCACCAAGAAGGTAGTCTTCTTGGTGAAGAAAGACATCGATCCTAAAGGTAGAGGCTAGCTTCACCCTGTAGGTCAGAAAGATGGAATTTTCAGCCTGGAGCTGAAGACTACAGAGGATGAGATTAATTTTCCTAAGACTAAAGGAACAGGATTTGGGTTATGAGTGTTCTGATAACCAGGTTCTTTTTAGGGAGCCATGCTGTTAACCCCCTCAGCTCTCCTGCCCTATACATTTTATGTTCTCCTCAGGTTCTAATGCCAAGTGGCTATTTTTCAGCCAATGGAAGGCAACAGCAGGTGAGAGGACTGGAAGAGAGAGAAGAAATGTATTTTTCCTTGCTGTCTTTCTCTTTGGTTCTATGTCTCTGACTGTGGTTCTGTCCTTCTACCAGTCTGACTGGGGCCTTTCCTCCATTATCCAGCTCTCACTGGGATCCTATTAATATAAAACGATTTCTTATTCCTTTAGGCCCAGGAATGGATGGTATTGCTTTCTTTCTTCTGCTACAAGTTTCTGGGCACTTCAAACTCTCTTGTGGGTTTCTTTAATCTTGGCCACACTTTTGTAAATATCCTTCATTAAAACCTTTTTAATGGAACAATTTGGGTAGGATTCTGCCTTTTTCTGGAACCCTGAGTGGTATAGAGCCTGTAGAGATTGGGCATTAGTATCTTTGGTATGAGGTAGTTTGTCTTGGAAGCTTGACTGCTTCTTTGCTGAAGCTTGGCACACTCCTGAGAATACACAGAGAATGAGCAAGCAGCAGTACCAGAGGCTAGTAGACTTATTTAAGCATATCCAGAGTCCTTAGGAAGCTTTACACTCAGAAAATAGAAAAGCTATAGAAATGACCAAAATCAAAGTTTTCACTTGCCCCTCATGTGTGACATACTTTGTTCCTCAAGTGCCAAGGAATAAGTGCATGTCTACTCAACTCATAGCTCTGCTGTAAAAGCGGCAATTTGAGGAATATAATTAATTATTTTCTATGGGTAACTGGAGTTTTCTCGTTAGAGTTTTATTTACATCATTATTTATGACTGCTGAGGGGTTTTGAAAGAGATGTCATCACATTGTGATGTAAGAGACCTGATTGTTAGAATTAGATTGGCCAATTTGTCTCAGGCCCTGCTCATTGATTTGTAAAATAGATAAAATGATGTCAAACCTGGACCATTGTTTTACCTACAGTTCTCAATAGGTACTTGAAATGTTACTTCTCTTTCTTTTGATTGGCATATATCCCTTTGTGTTCCATGGAGGTCATGTAGATGAATTGTATTCTGTGGCCAGATCCCTTGAGGACCACGGTTGGACATTGCCCTAAGGAAGAGATAGTTACACTCCATAGGCTTCTGAGTTTAAGAATGTATATGCTCTGGTTTAAATGACAGCTCCAACCTCTTCTAAATATGGAAAACTTTGTAGTTTACACCTCCGCTCCTTGTTTTTCTCATTTGTAAGATGGGAATCATAATAGTATCTACTTCATCAGATTATTGCAAGGATTGAAAAAGTTAATGCATGTAAAGATCTTGGTAAAATTGTTACTGGTGGAAGAGATCCAAGTTACCCAGAGTTACTGGTGGCTTATCCATATGAGTCTGTAGCAACTTCAGTTCTTGCCTCCTCAAGAAGAAATAATTCAACTGAGGGACATTCAGCAGAAAAAGAGACTGAGGCAACTTTCAGACAGAGGCAAGTTTCAGAGCAGGAGTGGAAGTGTATTAAAAAAGACTTCAGAACAGGAAAGAAAGAAAAGAGCCCTTATAAGAGGTCCAAGTGGGCGCCCTGAAGATCAAAGAGAGAAAAAAGATAGCAAAAAAGGGCAGAGAAAAAGAGTCTTTAACCTTGATCCTAGTCAAGGGCCCGCCTCTTTCCCATGATTCTTCCTTAGGTTGGGCTTCCCGGATGCGCAGTGCTTTCTTTACCCTTTGGAATTGAGCACGTGTGTGTTTAGGGAGTTATAGGCATGTCCATCAGAGGCTTTTTTCCCTTTTTCCAGTGGTGCGTGCCCCTGGAACATCATACTTTGTCATTATGTCTCTTAACACGCATGCCCAAGAAGCAACTTCTTCCCTGGGGCTTGTATTCAATTAACACTTCTAATGTTAACAGGTGTGGACCGTCAGGAGATTGTCTCTCCCTGGCGGCCGAATAATTTTTAGAGAGGCAGTGCGAAAATTGCCAAACCATCACATTTTTATTGGTTTGGGGAGAGTCCTCTCCTGCCCTGCTCATGCCTAACTAACTACCTTTAACAAAATGACTGGCTTAATAGGTGCTTAGTAAGTACTAACCCTGATTATTATTTCACATTATAGTAAACTGATTAGTTGAGCATGTGCCATGTCACATTCCATGTCTGTCTTCTTACTTAATACAGGGCTTGACATCTAGTAGATAGACAATAAGTAGATGTGAAATACATATCTTCTTGGGAAATTTCCAGAGGAACTGCCTGAGAACTCTTATATGAGCAAGCAGGTCCGTGAGAGAGCTCCATGAACTCAAACTTACTGTCAGGGGCATTGTTGCTTGCCGCTTCCCAGATGTTTGAGGGGAAAGCCATAAGAATGAGAGGGTACAGAGAAGCAGGATGACGGGTGCTGCATTAAAAAGCCAACACAATCAGCTCTCTGGAACTTTTCTCCCTCAACGTTGTAGAAGCATATTCAGACCAACATTTGCTTACGGTTCCAAATTACTTTATTTTTATTTATTTATTTAGAGACAGAGTCTCACTCTCTCCCCCAGGCTGGAGTGCAGTGGTGCGATCTCAGCTCACTGCACCCTCCACCTCGCGGGTTCAAGCGATTCTCCTGCCTCAGCCTCCTGAGTAGCTGGGATTACAGGCGCCTGCCACCATGCCTGACTTATTTGTATACTTTTAGTAGAGACAGGTTTTTGCCATGTTGGCCACGCTGGTCTTGAATGCTTCTAATAAAAAGATGTAGATAAAGTTTCTTATATTTAGTGACCTTAGTGTTACCATTTTATAAAGTCTAGGTCAATTGTCTTGATTGTTTTATGAAATCTACTCTTTTATTTGAACTGGTTTTTTTACACAGTACTTTCTGAATGGCTAATTTCTATGAATTTCAGGAGGGTAGAACAAATTTTCAGTGTACATTTTGTGGTAAGATTTCCAACTCACTGAAGAGATCCATTTTTTGTCTCTGGCTATAGTTTCTTTTCCACCAACACATAATGAACTCATCACATCACAATATAATGGATATTAAATGTGTTATATGTTCATCAAAAATCTGCATATGGTGATTTCTATTTCTAGATCCTTGCTTTGGACTGAATATTGTGTTAGTAGTTTTAAAACTACATTGTAAGTGGAGAAAACTGCTAAAATTTGTCACAATTCCGCTGCATAAATGCTATAAAATTTTCATACATTCTCAATCATAATTTTCATTTTGTTTATGTATCAATGAATTTTTTAAAAATAATTTCAGCTTTTGAAGAAAAATTTTCCAGGTTTCTGGAAATTCTGGAAAATTAGGAGATAGATGAGATTTCTTGCTGGTCCTGGTTGCAAAGGCCCCAGAAAGGATTCTGAAAGGCCTTGTGTCATATGCCCAACTCTGAATTTACCTTTGTGACTGGGGGATTATACTATTGACTAGTCAGGGCTGGGTCCCATGCTCACCCCAAATAAATTCCAGGTGGAAGATAGCTTATTTCCAAAGAGGCAGAAAATATGTAACTTTGTATGTGTATTAAACTAGAGAGATATACTAATAAAATGTTCTGTGCTTAGTAATTCTCTAGTAGGATGAATTGGCTCTGGAGTAGCTTTGTGAACTAAATTGTAATTTCATTTGCTTGTCTTTTAAAATTAAACAGTTTTATCTCTAAATCATAGTTTAAATGTAAATTACATAAGATTAAGGTTGATGAGCTCTCTGAAAGTGTCTTTTGCCCTCTGCTTTTTGTGGTAGTAGTCCTTATAACTGCTATCTCTCCATGGCACTGAAAAACATTAAGAGTTTACCCTGGAGACCCTAATCCTAGACCATGGAGAGAGGAAGGGGAATAAGTGTCCCTGTAGAGCTTGAAGCTAGTAACTATGACTTATTAATCAAGTAAGAATGTATATCTAGTGTTTAAAATGTGCCAGGCTCTTCTCCAAATGTGTTATACATGTTAATTCATTGAATCCTTTCAACCCTATGCCATAAGTACTACTTTTATCTTCATTTTAAGAAGGGGAAAATAAAGCACTGAGAAGTTGAGAAACTTGCCTAAAATCACATGTTTAGCAACAGACAGAACTGAGACTTAAATACAGGTAGTTTGGCTTCAGAGTTCGTGCTTTTAACCTAGACTCTTTTAACCACAGCACAGTGGGTTATAGCCTCTGAGAAGGTAGCATGTCTTGCAATACCCTTCATTGCCTGCATCACTGAGCAAAGTTGTTTCAAATACTGGTCTCAGGAAGTCCATGTTTGAGGGAATCCACAAAAGTCTTGGGTTTCATTTTCAGATACAACTGAATTGTCTCAAAAATTATTTTAAAATCGAGATACCTGAAATTGATATATCACAGTTTTATACATTGGAAACTATCAGTGCATTAAGAAGGTCTGACAGGTTACTTTGACATTGCCCAGACCTTGAAATGAAATTTCTCCTGCCCTTTCCATGCATATAATTGAACTTGTGCATGGTGACATGAATTATTAAGCTTATCACTTTGCATTGGTCTTTTAAAAAATTTGGTATGTGTACACTTGAATATGTTAATACATGTCCACAATATTCAATTAAATGTCAGGTAAGGCTCAAGCTTGTTTACATCTGTTACATAGCTATTAGTAATTTAGAACCAGTTTCTTTTAGTAAAAAAATCGAGTAAGAATTTCTGTAATACACATAAAACTTACAGGTCAAAGGTCACCTCATTCCACTCTGGGATACCCCCAGAGAAACCAATAAAATGGGAACATGAATTGAGAAATGTATTGTTTTCCGATGATGATATAGACAAGGAGGCTTATATCACATATCACATAGAAAATGGCTTAAAATCCTTTTGCTCTTCAAAATCTCTTTTAATTCCCACCCATTGTATGGGAGGTGTGTTGGGGGAGGAGATGGGATAGAGTATGTGGGAGAAGGGTATCTTGGCTCCCTGGGCTTCAGCATCTTTGCCTCCCGGATTTTTCCAGGGCGTTAGAAATTCTGCTTTTTTATTATAGAGAACAATTTTTCCCCCTTATGAAATGTTCTTATCCAGCTCTGTGTTCAACAAACAAATAATCTTTTCATTACTAAGGCCAACTCTCCTTAGAAAGCTGTATGGATTTATGAAAACAAAGACTTTTTCAGTTGCATATTTTTCTCTTAATTTGTATCCAGTATTCTTCTTATACCAAAAATGTTTTTGGTCATGATTATGCCTTAAACTTTTAATTATGATTAACTCTGTGAAAATGCATACTTTGTAACACAACTTAAGATAAGTGTAAAACTAAAAGCAAATCCCTTAAATTAATCGCATTAAAGTACTGCATGCATATTATGAGAACATCATAAAGTGTCACAAAGGATACTTAAATTTTCTCTTGGGTAAGGAAGACCCTATTTGTATCAACTGTAAAAGACTGACATACAGACTGTGTGGTCTCCAACAGTTCTCTACTTGCCAAGGCACTAGAATCTTACTGAATCAACACACACCAATACGTGCAAAGTCAGACAGTAAACATTTGGTTAGGTAGCAATGAGAATATCAAATCCTTAGTTAATGCTGATTACATTTATTTATGCCAACTAATATTTCATTATGAAGATACATCTGTATTTACCAAAGAATAAAACAAAACAAATCTAAATTTCTTTTCTTCATAAATATTTGGAGATACCTTGTTCAAATATGCATAGCAATAAATAGCTAAATACATAAATAAATACTTCTCAGAAGCACCAATTAAGAAAATCAGTTGAGGTCAGACCAATAAAGTATTTCTTAATATTTGTTTTTAATCTGTTTTTCATAATGATCAGAGAAACACAAGTCTCAAATTGTTTTTAATAACAGACTGCTCCAGTGAACATTGATTATGCTTTTTATAGTAAGGATGCTTTTTAGGATCCAACTATAGAGCCCCAGGTTTTTTTGAAATTTATAATATTATAAACCCTGGAATAAACTACCTTATTATTAGTAGTATTATTATTAACATAAGACATAATAATGGAATCTTTTCTCCATGAGTCTTTCAAAATTTCCTTGTTTTTAAATTCTATTTGTTTATTTCTATTCCCTTTTCTCTCTCATGTTTGTTCCTTAACCTCAACTATGCATGTGTGTATGTATGTGTGTGTATGTATGTGTGTGTATGTATGTGCAAATATGTGCATGCACACATAAAAACTTCATACCTTTTGAATGGAAAATGAGTTCGTCAGTCCCAACTGGGATATTTTAAAAATATTTTTGGGTTCAAGATACTGAGGTAAAAAGTATACAGCAAACTCACTTTAAAAGATAATTCCATAGAAATGTCTGGGGTTGAGAAATGCTTACAAGGATTTTAACCAACATGCAAACAAATGAACTTGTTTTGTTACATCCCAGTTGTATTTCAACTCTTACTCCCTTTTTGCTTTTCCCGGGCCTATGACTGCAATTGAAGGGGCCTCAGATTGATTATTAGAATAATAAAAATCAGAGACTAGAGAACTTATCCTGATCATCCTCCACTGTTCTGGAACTTATGTTTTATATTTTTAATTTTACTTTTTAATTATTCTGGCACATAATAGTTTTATATATACATATAGTTATATATAATTATATGTATATGGTTATACATATTTATATCAGCTGAAAAATCAGCTTTTTTTTTCTTGCCCAGGTCTCAGAAAAATGTCTTGCAAAAAACAAACTAACCTCACCTCTTCAAATGTTTCCTGCCAACCCCATTGATTTAATGGAGGGCCCTTCCTCCTACCTTCTCAGAGGGTATAACCCACTGCGCTGTGGAAATCAGAGTCTAGGTTAAAAGCACAAACTCCGAAGCCAAACTGCCTGTATTTAAGTCTCAGTTCTGTCTCTTGCTAAACATGTGATTTTAGACAAGTTTCTCAACTTCTCAGTGCTTCATTTTCCCCCTCTTAAAATGAGGATAAAAATAGTACTTATGGCAGAGGGTTGAAAGGATATGTATAAATAGTTATATATATATATATATATGTGTGTGTATATATGTATATATGTGTGTGTGTGTGTGTGTGTGTGTGTGTGTGTATATATATATGGGCTACATGTGGTGTTTTGACACAGGCATATAATGTGTAATGATCAAATAAGGGTAATTGAGGTATTCATCACCTCAAGCATTTATTATTTCTTCATGTTAGGAACATTCCAATTCTACTCTTTTAGTTCCTTTAAAATAGAAAATAAATTGTTATCAATATAGCCACCCTATTGTGCAATCGAATGCTAGATCTCCTTTTTTCACTCTATCTAACTATATTTTTGTACCTATTAAGTATCCCCTCATTACCCCTTTCTCCCTGCCCTCCTTCCCAGTCCCTGGTAACCATCATTCTACTCTCCACCTCCTTGAGTTCAAATTTTACAAAAAAGCTTATCTCCTACATATGAGTGGGAACATGCAAAATTTGTTTTTCTTTGCCTGGCTTATTTAACATAATACCTTTCAGTTCCATCTGTGTAGTTGGAAATGACAGGATTTCATTCTTTTAATGGCTGAATAATATTCCATTGGATGTAGATACAACATTTATTTGTCAATCATTCTGCAAAAAACCTATTCCTGGAATTTTAAAATTTTATATGCATAAGTTACTCTTCTCATTCTAATTTAGTCAATATTTTGTGTATTTACTTATTCATGTTTTAAATAATTACTCTCCCCCATTTCTGTGCCAGGTAATATGAAGTCCTTTAGATAAATTAATAAAATATAATCCTAACCTCCGAGGAAGTTCAAGTCTGATGGGGATACTCACAGTTTGAGTGTGTTTACTGCGACAACCAGTTCAATTACTATTTGAAATGACTTTAAAACCACATAATCTTAGTGGGCAGAAAATAATCACAAGAATATATCTGCCTCTGTTTTCATGGTGGAAAATTTTTCAAATAAAAAATAAAAACCCAAACAGCTTAACTCTGACTTGGATTAAAATCTGGGACATCTGTATAGGTCAAACCAGTCAGATAATCACTAATTCCTGATCCCTTTCCTTTTTGCTCTGTATTACACCCGAAGACAGTCTGTAGGCTGATCAGAGACCTTTGTTATAGGTTTGTACTAAAATGCTTGTGCTGCATTGCACTTCAAAGTTGGGTCAGAGTGTTCAATACATTGATTTTTCTGTCCGTTCTATTTCTTATTCTAGAACTCTGCCATAACTGGACACATGTAGTTTTCATTCTGTAGTAGGAAAACCTGTAGCTTGAGTGAAAGCTGCAGGCTTTTGAAGTTTCATGAAGTGGTTGTGTTGATTTGTTCTTTGTTCAGTGTAGAGGGTAGGATGCATCTCACTCATCTAATTTAGACACTTAAAAGTCAGATCCCATACCTTTAAAAACCATCTGGGTTGCTTTTTATTCTCCAAACCCAGAGGCCCTCCATGAAATCAATGGGGTTGGCAGGAAACATTTGAAGAAGTGAGGTTAGCTTGTTTTTTGCAAGACATTTTTCTGAGACCTGGGCAAGGGGGAAAAAAAAAAAAGCTGATTTTTCAGCTGATATTTTTACAAGTATAAAGACATTTTGAGACCTTCTGTAGAATGGTTGGGATTTATTAGAAGACGTGTTAAACATGCTTTTGAAAATAATATAAATACCAGCACATATTTCAATACATTCTTCTTTCTGTTTTAACTGGCCTCTAGAATTAAAAACATAAATGATTTAAGGCATGATTTCTATGTTCTTTCCTTCTTATATAAGAGAGACCATTTTGGGGCAAATGACATACAGGTTTTTTTCATCTTTCAATTTTAGAAAATGGGGGTATGTTAGAAGCTCACACTGGTAAACTGAAAGCTCAAAACTTCTTGTTTAATGTTGTTATTCTAAAATAGTATTTGAGCCTGGTTATGGTGAAAAGAAATATAGCTTCATAAAGGGTCAATATTTTGGTCATGGTGATACTGTGAATAAGATTCAAGTGCCCTCAATTGAGCCACTAGCTGCTGCTATTTCTCCTATGCCCGTGTAACAGTTTTCCAGCCAATGATGTATAAATATTTTTAGGCACTATACAATCAGGAAAATTCCATTGACCAAAGATAAAGATCTGTCTCTCATTTGTTTACTAAAGACCAAGATGATTCTCATTAATCATTTCTTTAAAATTCTTCAAGTAAACAAGTGATTATTTCATGCATATTATTATTTCCTATTTATGTTGTCAAAATGAATCTCAGGTATATCTACACAATTTATGTAAATTAGTTAACGTTTTAAAACCTCTATTGTATTTCATCATTGTCAGAACATTTACTATGGAGTAATGGAGTTAAAGCTTTATGGTCCCCAATTTGCAAAGGCCCATTTCGGTTCCTAATCTAGCCTTGCATTTATAAACAAATATGGCTGTTAAGTTTTTATAAATTTCAGTCCCCATGAAATCTGAAGCCACTTATGATTGGTGTAAATAAGTAGTTTTCAAAGTGTGGTCCTTGACAAGCAGCATCAGCATGACCTGGCAACTTAGTAGAAATACAGGTTCTCAGGCACCACCTCCAGATTGCTGAGTTAGGTTTAGGGGTCAGGAGGGAATAGCAATCTGAATTTTCACAGGCCCTTCAGGTGATTCAGATGTAGGCTAGGATTCTGCCAAAAAGACATGCATGTAAATGTTCATTGCAGCACTGTTCACAATAGAAAAGGCATGGAATCAACCTAAATGCCCATCGATAATGGATTGGATAAAGAAAATGTGGTACATATACATCATGGAATATTATGCAGCCATAAAAAAGAATGAGATCATATCTTTTGTGGAAACAGCGATAGAGCTGGAGGCTATCATCCTTGGCAAACTAACACAGGAACAGGAAACCAAATACTGTATGTTCTCACTTATAAATGAGAGCTAAATGATAAGAACTTATGAACACAAAGAAGAAAACAAGAGACTGGGGGTCTCTGGGGATGGCAGGTGGGAGGAAGGAGATGAACAGAAAAAATAACTATTGGGTACTGAGCTTAATACCTGGGTGATATAATGATATGTACAACAACCCCAACCCCTGACGTGTTTATACATATGTAACAAATCTTCACATGTACCCCCAAACCTAAAATTAAAAACAAATAGATGCAGGCTGGGGGTAGAAAATGGTGGAAAAATAAAAATTGCCTGGATTTCTCAGTGCTTCTGCAAAAAACCCTAGCTACCTGAGACATGGAAATATGTATAAAATCAATAGGGAGTATGTGTGTTCACTTCCTTCAGAAGTATTTTACTTTTCATATACCATAATAATTAGATTGTAGCCATTTGTCTAGTTAACTGCTCTGATCTCAAAAAACTATAATACCTTTTATATCTTTCATGCAGGCTAAATAGTTACAGCTGGGACTGGTCCCTAGGTTAAGCCTCAGGGTGCCTGAGGGACTAAAAAACTATCTTCATGGGTATTTACATTTCAGAAAAAATGAACTTTCAGACCTTGGAGACATTGTCAGATCACAACACCTGAGACAAATGGGAGTATCTGCCTCCTAGAGAGATTTTATTTACATACCAAAGGGCTGAGGTAAAGACTCAGGCTCATTATGTTTTCTGTTCCTGCATTAATTCACTTACAATAATGGCCTCTAACTCCGTCATTGCTGCGAAGGATATGATCTCATTGCTACTTATGACTGGGTAGTATTCCATGGTGTATATGTGTTACAGGTAGTTAGTCAGTCATGAGCAGAGGGCACCGCACACACCCAACAGGAATGTCAGGTGACCATCAATGTCAGGCGACCAATGATGGTTCCACAATTATCACACTGCCTCTCTAAAAATGATAATAGGCAGCCAGCACCAGGGAGATGCAATTTCCTGATGGTCCACAGTTGTCACACTAAAGTGATAATTAATTGTGAGCACCAGGGAGAAGCAATTTTGAAAACAGATAAAAACACTTGAAATTGGTAATCAACTTTCAATAAAAATCTCAGTAATTTGACAAGTGAGCTCAGGCTTGCACATTAAGAGACAAAATGGGGGAGTATGACCTACTGGAGGCATTCCACCAGAAAAGGGAAGAAAGCATCACGTGGGTATGTGTACAACTTCCTAAATAGCACTGTGCATGCTCACCTCCTGAGCTCATTGTGGGTGGCTCACTCTTAGGGAAGAAAGAAGGGAAAGGGGCATGAGATGCCAGAAGTGGGCCAGCATATGAAGTCCTAGGATCAAGGTTAAATGGGGCACTTGTCCTTCAAGTCACCCACTTGAGTCTCTTCCAAGTGTACTTTCCTTCTCTAAAGCTTTTTAATAAACTTCCACTCCTGCTCTGAAACTTGCCTCAGTCTCTTTTTCTGCATTATGCCCCACATTGAATTGTATCTTCAGAGGAGGCAAGAATTGAGGTTGCTTCAGACCCATCAGTCATTCTGATATTCACCACGTCTAACATTTTGGTGCCATGTGACTTGGATACCTTCTATCCCTAACATATTAGCACATTTTCTTTATCCAGTTCACTGTTGATGGGCATCTATGTTGAGTCCATGTCTTTGTTATTGAAATTCAATGGTCTTTACGTGCTCCCCCACCATCCTAAAGAAGTTGATTTGACAGAGCAGTAGAAAGCCTTTTGAAGACTCACAGCACCCCCTGGGTGACATTATTTTTGCAAGGCTGGGGCAAGCTTCTCCAGTAGGCTGTATATGCTCTGAATCAAGATCCAGTGTATGGTACAATTTCTCCCCTAACTAGAATTCACTGAACCAGGAATCAATGGGTGGAAATGAAAGTGGCACCACTAACTATTATTCCTAGTTACTCACTAGCAAAGTTTTTGCTTTCTGTTCTCATGACTTTGTTATATGCTCTGTTGGCCTAGAGGTTTTGGTTCCATAGGGAGGAACGCTTCCACCAAGTGACAAAATATTGAATTGAATCTGCTCCAGTATGGGTGGGCATCATCCGATCCATTAAAAGTTTGCCAAGAGCCAAAAGACAAAGGAAGGGAAAATTTTCCCTTTTATGACTGACTTTTTGAGTTGGGATATTGGTCTTCTTCTTTGAACTCAGATTTTGAACTCAGTTCTTTGAACTCAGAGTTGATATGCCATCAACTTTCCTCATTCTCATGACTTTGGACTGGGACTGAACTGCACCACCAAACTTCCCTGGGTCTCCAGCTTTCAGACAACCAGATTGTAGGGCTCCTCAACCTTCATAATTAAGTCAACCAATTTCTCATTTTATCTGTATCAGCATCAATGTCTATATATCCCATTGTCTTTGTTTCTCTGAAAAACTCTTATATACCTCACAATGTATTTACAGAGTTTGTTGCTCTCTCAATTCCCTCTGATGTTTCCCAAAACTTTGCTGTAGTCTTGGTGGAACAGAAAAAAAAAAAAAAAAAAAAAAAATGTGACTTAGCCTCTGGTCGGATGCCATGTGCTAGGAATTTTTCCCAGGATAGGGAACCCTTAATTTTGAAGTGTCTCACTTCGGTACCTATGCTCTGCTATTTTTGATCTCAGAGCAAGGATAAGCTCTCCAATTCAAGATTTTTAGCTTAATCGTATCTGCAAAGTCCCTTTTACCATGCAACAGTCACAGCTTTCAGGAGTTATGAAGTAGACATCTTTGTGGGGGGCATTATTCTGCCTATCGTAGGGATTATAGAGATATTAGACTCTGTTCTCCAAGTTCTAGGCAAAATCAATAGGACTTTCTAAAAGGTTGTGCTCTTCACTCAAAATCTACTAAACAGAGTGCATTAACTTGACCTTTTAGTCTACCTTTGATGTAAAGTGAAGAGAAAAAGAAGCCTTGAAGTCACCTCTGGCTCCGGTCTCACAACTCCTTGAAAGCCCGTATGTTCCAAGAAGGTATGTTCTTATGTAAAGATGCCTTCAGTGCGAGTGTGTCTGTTTATGTATGCACAGAACGTGGGAACCAACATGCGTGCCTTCTGTGCGTGCATGTCTGTTCCCAGAACAAACAATATTTTCAGGGACAATTGTATCTAAAGTCACAGTCATACAAAAGAGAATATTTGCATGTACAGAGTTTACATTAAAGAGAACATACTTAAAATCTTAATCTGAAGCATCTACAGTTAGCTACTTCACTTGTTGCAGTTCGAAGGAGTGAGGGTCGTGATGAACTCAGTTTACCACTGGAGGCTATATGAATAAACAGCAAACGGTTCTCATGAAAGCAGGATGTTGGCAAACTGACAAACTGCGTCTGCTGCCCAGAAGGAATGCTGAGGGTAGTCACAACCCAGGCACAAGTGTTTCTTGTGATTAGGCAACTCTGAAGCCTGTTAGCAATAATGTAAACCTGTGATCAATCAAGCAGCTGACCAATCATTACCTCCTCCTCCCTGCTCTTTCTACCCAATAAACACGAGGTGCTGTAGAGGCTCAGGTGGCTGCCTTTGCTCACTAGAAGCAGGCAGCTCTCTTCTTCTTCCCCTGGCCCCCTTTTTTAAAACAGTTTCTTTTGTCTAAAGTTTTCATTTCTGCGTTAGTCCCCCTTCGTTCAGTCTTGTAATGATGGTCTCAAGTAGTAACTGGGGCAGTCTGCCACATTCACTGGTTTAAATTTTCCTCAAAAAATTGTATAAGGACTTTCTTACCTATGCCTAACCAAAATGCTCAACTAATTAGTCCTTCCCAGAAAAAGGACAAGACCAGTCCCCCAGACAGATTCAAACTACCTCAACAATGCAGGAATGATTTAGGAACACACTTCTGTCTCCCACGGCGGTTTTCACGCTATTAAAAATCTAAGAACAAGTCCTGCTGCTTATATTGTGAAAACTCTGCCACTGGCAACTTTAACATAGGAGTAGGGCTCCTACTGATTAAAGTTTTTAGAAAATATCCCCTTTCTGCATAGTTCACTATAGGATTTCACAGTGACATTAAGAACTGAAGAAATAAAGAGACTTTATAGGATGTATAATTCAATCCTATCACTTTTGTGAATGAAGAAATTAAAGTACAAGAAAGTTAAGTTAATCTTCCCAAAGATTTTGTGGGAAGCAACTATTGAATTCTGGTCCCAGTTTTCTTGGAAAAAAAAAATATATATATATATAACATTTCCAGCTTTATTGAGGCATAAATGACAATGTGATATGTCAGGTGTACAATGTGATGACTTGGTGTGTATACATATATATATATATAAATTATTACCACAATCAAGTAAGTTAACACATCTATCACCTCACATGGTTACCCTTTTTTGTGGTAAGAATATTTAAGTTAAACTTTCTTAGCAAATTTCAAGTACCCAATACAGTGTGTTGTTAACTGTAGTCACCACGCTGTACATTAGATCCCTAGAGCTTATTCATCTCATAACTGAAAGTTAGTGTCCTTTGACAAATATTTCCTCATTTCTTCCCACTGCCTAGCCCATGGAAACCAGCATTCTATTCTCTGTATCTGCATTCAACTTTTTTAGATTCCGTATATAAGTCAGACCATACTCTCCATTATACTTATAGTTAATTTTTCAGTATAACATACTGCCTTTGTAGATGGGAAATCTCCTGTGAGATCTACCTATTTGATTTTCTCTGGATTGGGATTGTCTGTCAGGTGCTTTGGACTGGTAAGTACGGAGTCAGAAAGAAATAGCAGTGGTTGAGGCTCCCTGCTTCTCTATAACTTTATGACACCTCTAACCACACCTTTCGGTTGCTTATTCTAGACTAATTTCAGGTGTCACTGTTACTTAAACTTTCTAAGCCCCAATTTTTTCTTATTCAAAAACAAGGATAACATTTCTTAGAGTTTTGTGAAGATTCATGAAGGAATGCATCTGAAACTACAGCAGGAGTTCAGTAAGTAGGAATTCTTCAAGCCTTCTGAGAAGAGGTTGTAGAGTCCTGAACACAGAAGCAGATAAGCATGATTTTATAATCATCATAAATCTTAAAACTGTGTATCTGAAAAACCCATAGAGGCCAAAAAAGGAAGCTTGAAGAAGACAGATACATGATTAAATAAAAATTATAAAAACATGCTTGAATAAAAATGCAACTGTTTAAGAGACATTTTTTATGTCCTAAAACAGACAGCAAGCCTTTTAGATAGCTTTCCATGTTGTAAAATAATTTTAGTTCTCAATGTGCTGGTAACATAAAATAGAAGTGAAAATAAAATAACAAGGACCTGAGATCCCCAAATAGACCAAACATAAAAATAAGTTATAAAATAAAAATATGAAAGTTGCATGCAGGCAAAATTTTGTGTGCCACAGAACACCTTGCTATGGTATGAAATATGCCTTTTGCTATGGAGTTTAGAAAGTAAACAATGGCAAGATTTTAAACCAAGTGGCATAAATTTAATATGATTTAATATGATTCAAGAACTATACTGTATAAGAAATCAGAGATAAAGGCAGTGAAAGAAGGAGCCACTCATTTTTCTCTATTCTAATTATCCTCGTTTCAGTGGATTAGAAAATGGTAAATGTAGAAGTCAAGTTAGAGATGGTGCTGAGCTCAATCGCCTGCCAAGTTAAGTCTGATAAATGGCAAGTGTGTATAATTAATACTGTCATTTTTCCCTAGACCAAAGGGCGACTGCAGTAACTATAGATTGTAATTGTCATCGTTGTCACATAAAATGTGCTATTATTAAGTTCAGGCTGAATTTTATTGCTGGGAATGCTCATAAATTGAGCGGTCAGTCATTTAAATTACCAAGTAGAGAGCTTTGTGGCTTGCTCTAAAACTACTTTCTAAGACAATGTATTTGACTTTGGACCTCCAGAAACTAATTGCATTTTTTTTTTTAACAGACGTTAGACAGGCTGTAACCTACATATGAGGATATTCTGACAGACATGCCCTGTGGGTTTATGAATGTTCCTAAGAATCTGATATTTTTATTTCCAATATTTTTGGTGTAGCAGCAAGAAAGGAATAGAGAGTAGATGTGAAATGACATATGTGTGGGAGAGATCATTTTGAAAGTACACTTATTGCTTTCTTGCAAGATACCTACTTTCCAGAAGGTGATGATGATGAAATATTAACAAGTACAAGATGGAAATTATGATGGATTTGTTGTTAGTGTCTCAGAGGATGATTGTGGGACAAAATTTGGAGTAGAATAGCAGGAGAAGGAAAATTAGCTAACAACATCTTAAAAGGATTAATAATGACTAATAGGATATTTGATGATTCCATTTATTATTTGTTCAGTTTGTTTATATATTTATAATTACTATATTATAATTAAAAACAATGTGTAATAAATATGTATTTGCCTAAAATGCTATATACTAGATATGAAAAGTTTTGTTGATGAGATTCATGACTTTTTCTTTGGCATGTTTAATTATATTTTCATTTTTTCCATTTTTAACATTAAATAATATAATTTTAGACTAAAAAATGTAGATGAAGGAAAAAATACCCACACCTTCATCATATTGATACCACTACTTTTGCCATTTTAATGCATTTTTCCTACATAAGAATAAATTTTTTATAGTTCTAAAAAGTGCTTATGCCATTTGCTGTATATTTTCTATGATTTTCTATGATTGTGTGGTATTCCAGAGAACTTCACAGAGCAACCTAGTTGACTGTTAACTCAAGTCTCAAATCAAACATAACCTTCCTAAATCATTTAATCTATATTAGCCTACTTCCTTGTCCCCAACTTTCTGTCATATTATCCTTCACAAAATAATGACATTCACAGTAATTAGTCCTATAGTAAATAAGTTTGCTTATATAATTTCTATCTTTCCCTTTTGAAAATATAAGTTCCATGACAGCAGGGACTTCTCTGTCTTACTTTCTATTGTATTCCTAGCCCTTAAAATGGCTTCTGAAAAATATAAGTTTCAGTAAGTATATAATGAATGAAAAATGAAAAATTTACTGTACCATTCTTCCATTGTTGGGCATAAGTTATTTCACCTTTGTGTGATAATTTATGCATTGAGGGAGATGTTCCATTAACATGACAGTTTTCAAATTTTAGGAATAAAATGTTAGAACATTTAGAGAATAATTCAAAATGTTAGATAATAAGTCAAAAGTCTGAAAGTCTGAAGATATTTGTATCAGTCAGGGTTCTCCAGAGAAGCACAACCAAAGGGACACACACACAAATACAGAGAGACAGAGAGACAGAGAGAGAGAGAGAGAGAGAGAGAGAGAGTGCTTTATTATAAGGTGTTGGTTCACATGATTTATGGAAGCTGGGAAGTGCCACAATCTGCCATCTGCCATCTGCTATCTGCTAGCTGGAAACACAGAAAAGTCAGTGTTGTACTTTGAAAGCATGAGAGCCCGAGAATCAATGGTGTAAATTCTGGTCTGAATCTGAGAGCCGGCAAACTAGAAGCACTGGCGGCAGCTGAAGCTCAAGTAGACAGGCAGAAAACTAGAGAACCTTCCCTTCCTCTACCTTTTTGTTCCATTTAGGTCTTCAGTGGACTGGATAGTGCCTAACCACACTGGGGAGGACAATTCTCTTTAGTCTGCCAATTCAATGCTAATCTCCCAGAAACATCCTCATAGACACACCCAGAAATAATATTTAACCAGTTATCTGGGCATCCCATGATTCAAACAGGTTTACACATAAAATTTGCTATCACAGCATTTATGTCATATTGTGTGTGTGAAATATGTATATATACATACATACACACACATTATATATATACACACACACATATACACACACATTCTCTCTCTCTCTGTATATATATATATATATAATCTTCAACTTGTTTTTTAGAAAGCTTGATCATATGTCCATAGCACTGTGTGTGTATACTTTGTCATAGTTTTATTTTGTGTTTTATAATTTTAGAAAATTTCTGTTAAATGTATAGGCAAAAATGATATACCTGAGTTTACATATTTTACTTTCTTTTGCCTTTAGCAAGTTTGTACTTTTACTTTTGATATTATTGGTAAGTAGTGTTTTCTCTTTAATATTTTTGTGTTTCTCTATTTTGTTCTAACACTTTTCTTCTTAACCAGTATAACTCTTGAGTACTTTAACTCTCTCAGCTGAGAAGCTTAATTGTATTCAATTTAACCATTATTTAGAAAGGTGATATGCTATGAGTTTAGCTGGTGCAACAAGGAACAAGGTATCATCCTTTAACAGCCATGACATGACATAGTGAGGGTTTTGTGGTTCCCCCTACTGAGCACCTTTATGTAGGTTTTGTCAGATGCTGTGGTCAGTGTTTCATGTCATGTAATTCTCACAACAAATCTGTGAAGTTGGTAGTTTACCCCATTTCAAGATGTAAAACTGAAGCTCAATGAAATACAGTAACATTGTACTTCATAGGTAACACCTATGAAACATTGTATTGCAAGGTAAAACCATTACTAAGTGTTAGGTCTGTGATTTAAACTCAAATGTTTCCTCCCACAGTCTGCATGCTCTCTCCTATGCCAGAATATCACCTTTGAGATAAATGTGTAGATGACAAACAAGACAGAGTAACACAAATGTCACTAAGAAAGATGTTAGAAATGAAATGACATAGAAAAATTGACTGATGACATTAAAATGTACATTTTTCAATTTACTTGAATTAAGTTGCATGTTTAATATAAAACACCAAATATATTAACCCCTTCCTTTTTTTAATATGCAAGTGCTAAATTTGTAATTATGTGTCTTAAATTTCTGGCTAAAATAGACTATTTTAATCTTATCTAAAATATTGAAGTATGACTTAAAGGTCTACAAAAATATTCTCACATTCTATTGTTTGCACAAATTTAGACTGTATAATATTTACTTTCATTGACGTTTACATGATATTTTAATAGATTATATGAAAACTCTTGTTTCTAAGACATACTGACAATCCAAAGCTTAGCTTCAGAACTCCCGGTGGGATTTACTGAATTGCTCACATTATGTTTCTGTGTATAAATCAGTTTAGAGAATGTTATCACTTCCTATGCTTATACTGGCAGCATGGAATTGTTTGAACATCTCTGGCCTGGCTATTATTAACACTATAACAAGCAAATTAATAATTAAAGAATCACATGGTATAATCTCTGTATTTTAAGACATGGAATCACATACTTGAACAGAAAGTATTATCTAGGGAAAAGAAAAAGTGAGGGAAAAAAAGAACATTTAAAAATAATCACATGCCACCAAAGAAAAAAATGTCTCCAGTATTACAGACTATTTTTGTTAGTTGCTCTAGATATATTTGTGTTGATAAAGAAACATAATAGCATTTGTGTTTTATTCACTGTGGGAGAGACAGAAGGGAGACTAACAGGATAGCTGTACTGAAAATCTCCCCATATCATTTAGTCCCCTCACTATACTCCTATGTGTCTATGTAGGAGTGGGGAGTACCTCTGGGCAGACACTCGCAGAATTAAAAAGATAATGACTGCCTTCCTCATATACACTAGGTATCTCTCTTTTTACAACCTGAATGAATAAATTTTTATTATGATCCACAAGGGTATAAGAAAAACAAATTCTGTAAGTCATCTGTTGGCTACAACTTAGAGAAGAGCATTTCTTTATACTGATCTTGTATTTTGTTGTGTTTCTGAAAAGTGATGCAGTAGTACTTGTGTTCTGATACACTTTTAACTACCCTTTTTTAACCTCTCCCATTTCTTTTGGTGCTTGAATTTCATCATTTCTCTTTTAAAATTAATTTTTAATTGACAAATAAAATTGTATTTATTTATTATGTACAACACTTTTCTTGATTTTAATTTGCTTATGAAGTTGACTTTATTCCTATCAAATGTCAGATAAACTCTGTGAAGGATAGTTTATTTTTACAAAAATATGTCAATATTTTGGAAACAAAGTATGTTGGAATATGAGGCTAGGATGAGCTATCTTAACCAAGCATTGATGTGGGCATCAAGGGATTTGCATTTTAGTATCAGTTATACCACTGTATAGTTCTGTGACTTTTAGATAAATAATTTAATCACTCCGGGTCTCTGTTTCTTTATTTATGAAAGAAATATATTAAATGAGAAAATGTCAAAGTTATCATAGAACTTTCAATTTCTGTATTCTTTCACTTTCTTTTGAGGGGTATATGTGGAAACTGAAACCAGTGTTCTGTAGGAAACTATCACCTAGATGTTTGCATAACACCTTTAACCTTGTACAGCAGTTTTACCTGTGTTGTCCAAAAGACCACCAGGATGGCTAAATAGTAGAAAAGAGAGCTTTATTTGGCAATAACCGTTTGCAAACTGGGAAGAGACAATCTCCAGCATGTGCTGGAAGGTGATTTCTCTTCAAGGAGGGAAGGGGCAGTTTGGGTTTTCATGCCTCATGGGGCCTGTATCATGCAATAGAATCACATACATTCAGTAGATTTTGGGGAAAAGCTATACATATTCATGAGGGCAGTCAAGTGCATGTGCAATGGGTAAACATATATCTAACACACATCCTATGTTCACTTTGGGCCAGGGTTTTAGCACTAAAATGTGCAGTTCGTGGAGAGCCTCAATAAGTTGACTGAAACTGGCTTAAGATCTTTAGTTGCTTATCAGAAAGGACTGTTTGTAAGGCCAGTTTTCTGTCCAAGCATCATAATTGTAACAATCTGGGTTGTATATCAGAGCTAGGAGGGGTCTGATAGCTCCTATTTGTGGGGAGTTTGGCAAAAGTGTGACTTTCCTTATGACCTGAGGGATTTAGAAATTTACCACACCAGCTAAGCCCTGAGCGCTCCTCCTGTAACTTACTTTTGTTTCCCTAACTTTTGAATCTGTCTTAGATGATAAGGGGATATCTCAGATCACATCTGCATTAGCTCACTGCATTAATAACACAATTCTGTGAGAAAGTAGGCATTATTATGCATAGAAAAAGATGGATAAACTGTTTGGTAAATTATGTGACCAATCCAAGGTCACATAGCTAATTCCAGTCAGAGCTGGATGCTCTGGGTGCCCTAATAAAGGTTGAACAAGTTGTAATATCTTGGTGTGTCAGAATACCTACTGGCTTCCTACTGAATATGCTTCTGCTCAAGGTGAAAAATAATCTTCTCTTACTCTGATTTGCATCCAGAATTTACTAACTGGCACTTATTAACTCCATATGGAGGAAACAGAAAGCAGACAGTGCTGAGAAGGTAGTAAGAGCCAAACAGTGACTTTGTAAGCTAAATCCAGGTGGATCCAGGTGGTTGGTTCATAGTTTGGCTCCAATGTTTATGGAATGTTAGCTTGTGAGATTTTCTCCTTGTCTGACAGCCTCATACTATTCTTTCAGATAAGACATTATGTTTCTTAATCAATACCAATGACTTTGAAGTATATATTTTTGGCCAGCATTCCTGAAGAAACTTACTGAAACTTATTCTATAGATTAAGGCAGAATACTAAGAGATCATCTTCAAATCTGCATAGCTGAAATAGGATATGTTTTTAGAGATTAAAATGTGACAATGAAAATGCCATTGTGTGAGGGATTCCAGATCCTCAACATCCTGGTAAATCATTTCTTGGAAAATGTAACATTTATAAAACAGTAAGTTGTTAATGTATAAATTTCAGTTTTAGTCTGTAGTTTCTGAAAACATGCCAATATACCATTTTGAAGATGTTTTGCTTTCCTGAAACAAAACTAAGTCCTGTGAATAAATCCGGTCATTTGTCAAACCGGGATTATGTCAGAAAAAGACAAGGCTCAAAATAGCGGTTTGGTTTAGCTACTATATGTCAGCTATGCCTTGGTCACAGGGGTTTATTTATATGTATATGGTTCTCTTTTGCCACATGTATAAATAAACCATGGTGACTATACCCTTATGTTTAATACTTTTGTTTTACTTAAACAAAGCTCTATGCAAAATTACAATACTAGCATTAATTATTATGGATTTATGTTTCCTAGAAAGGGTCATATAATCTGTTGATGGAGAGAGATAATCTTATGATTTCTTTGGCCTGTTATTTCAAAAGCAAGAGGAGAATAATAATATCAGTTTTATAACTACTGAGAAACCTGAAATCATTTTGAAATTTAAAGGAATCGTGAGCCTCCATGTATAATAATTTCTCAGCTTAGCACAATTGTTTAAATAAAATTTTTAAAAATCCACTGTTTTATTTCAGGCATCTCTGGTTGTAGAAAAAGCAGATTTTTCCTATTTTTTTTTTTTTTTAAGTAGGAAGAAACATTGAATTGAAAACCAGGACACCTGAGTTCTAATGCCTGTCCTTGGGCAAATTTCATTCCATCCATGTTGTTGAAACACTTTGTCTATAACAAGGAAACCAAAAACCAATAAAGTAAAGCCTATGATATATTTGAAGAACTCAGAAGAAAAATGAAATAGTAATTAGATACCTTCCTACAGGCATGAAAATAAGCACCTTTATTATGCCTGCAAGAAATGTAATGATCTGTTTTTGTATTCCCATTATTAACTTTGTAATAATGGTAAGAGATATGAATTTGAGAGAAACAGACACAGTGTTAGGCATGATTCAATACTCCTTAGGATGGGCCAGAGACTAACTCAGCTCTTCTGAGTCTTTGTCTAAATATGCACACCAGATCAAAACACTCTGTCTGACTTGATTAGGGAAAAATAATCAAGCCAGCTAGGTGGTTCAGTCAAATCATGAATTAGTCAGTCAAATAGTTCTTATTGGTGTGAATGGGTGAGCTGATATGTTTATTCATTCAGCCAATAACATTTTTTTGATCATCAATGATATGTCAATCAATATGCCATGAATGCAAAGAGGAAACAAACATAAGTTTTGCCCCTAAAGATTCATAGATTATGGTTGATTCAACTATAATTCAAGGTATTGAAATAAATGTCATCTGTATTGTGCTTATTGTAGGCAGATGCTTGGTTAATTGAGCAGGATGAATTGAGGAGCCCTGGCCATGTTTCTAAGGGATAAGACACTTCTGGTCAAAATAAAGTTAATTCAGGAAAAAGTTCTGCAGAGGACATTAGGATTTGAAATATTTATTGGCCTATTTGTTGCTTCTATTCTTCCATCTTGACCCAGATGGCATTCAGTCAGGACTGAATTTAGACAGGATTTCTGAATTTAGATTTCAGGATTTCAGGATTTCTGAATTTAGACAGAATTCAGTCAGGATTTGAATTTAAACCTTGAGTCCTTGCCCAGTGATTTTTAGACTACAGCAGGAATGCTGTGAAAAGGATATTTTTAAATGTTGATTTCAGTGTTTTTCTTGGTAATCCTTCTATTACATTGGATGAAAATGTGAAGAAAAAGACATAGGTGTATTTATAATAATTCCTTGCTGAGGTTTTAGTATTCATTATGATTATCAGATAAAATCTACTCATTTAAGGCTATGTCTAATGAGACAAGCAGAGGCCATGTTTAAATATTCTGTGCTAACAAAATCCAGATATTTCAGCGGTATAAAATCATCCTGGCTTTTGATTTTTGGATGATGCACTGGGAATTTTCAGGGACAGAAGTTTAATCAAAAGACCAATTAATGGGTTGGTAATGGCACTGCTGAAATGACAGCACAATACTCCCAGAGAAGCAGAGATTCAGACTGTTCGTAGAAAAGTGTACCCTCATCTTTTCTCTAAAATAAGAGGAAAAACTGACATTCAACTAAAAAAATGTCTAGTTCTTTTCACTCTTCTCTAATCTTGTCTTCTCACTTTATTTCATTAATTTGATTTTCAGTCACTGATATCCTTTCTTCTACTTGATTGAATCGGCTGTTGAAGCTTGTGTATGCTTCATGAAGTTCTCGAACTGGTTTTCAGCCCCATCAGGTCATTTAAGCACTTCTCTACACTGGTTATTCTAGTTAGCCATCCATCTAACCTTTCTTCCACGTTTTTAGTTTGCTTGTCATGGGTTAAAACATGCTCCTTTAGCTTGGAAAAGTTTGTTATTACCGACCTTCTAAAGCCTACTTCTGTCAACTCATCAAACTCATTCTCCACTTTTTTTCCCTTGCTGGTAAGGAGTTGTGTTCCTCTGGAGGAGAAGAGGCATTCTGGTTTTTGGAATTTTCAGCCGTTCTGCTCTGGTTTCTCCCATCTTTGTGGTTTTATCTACCTTTGGTCTTTGATGTCGCTGACCTATGGATGGGGTTTTGGTGTGGATGTCCTTTTTATTGATGTTGATGCTATTCCTTTATGTTTGTTCTTTTTCCTTCTAACAGACAGGCCTCTTAGCTGCAGGTCTATTGGAGTTTGGAGGTCCACTCCAGACCCTGTTTGCCTGGATATCACCAGTGGAGGCTGCAGAACAGCAAATATTGCTGCCTGATCCTTCCTCTAGAAGCTTAGTCCAAGAGAGGCACTCACCTGTATGAGCTGTCTGTCAGTCCCTACTGGGAGGTATCTTCCAGTCAGGCTACACAGGGGTCAGGGACCCACTTGAGGAGGCAGTCTGTCTATTATTGGAGCTTGAATACCGTGTTGGGAGAACCATTGTTCTCTTGAGAGCTGTCAGGCAGGGATGTTTAAGTCTGCAGAAGCTGTCTGCTGCATTTTGTTCAGATATGCCCTACCCCCAGAGGTGGAATCTAGAGAGGCAGTGCTGAGCTAGAATCTAGGCCTTGCTGAGCTGTAGTGGGCTCCACCCAGTTCGGGCTTCCCTGTGGCTTTGTTTACACTGTGAGCAAAGAACCGCCCACTCAAGCCTCAGCAATGGCGGATGCCCCTCCCCTTGCCAAGCTCCAGCTTCCCATGTTGATCTCAGACTGCTGAGATAACAACGAGCAAGGCTTTGTGGGCATGGGACCCTCTGAGCCAGGCATGGGAGGGAATCTACTGGTCTGTCAGTGGCAAAGAACATGGGAAAAGTGCAGTATTTGAACAGAAGTGTACCATTCCTCTAGGTACAGTTGCTCATGGCTTCCCTTGGCTAGGCGAGGGAAATCCCCCGACCCCTTGCACTTCCCAGGTGAGGCAGTGCCCCTCCCTGCTTCAGCTCACCCTCTGTGGGCTGCACCCACTGTCCAACCAGTCCCAATGAGATGAATCAGTTACCTCAGTTGGAAATGCAGAAATCACCTGTCTTCTGTGTCAATCTCACTGGGAGCTGTAGACTGGAGCTGTTCCTATTCGGCCATCTTGGAAGTGACCTAAAATATATATCTTAAGACAATTTATTGCTCAAAACATATAAAATTTAATTCTAAAAAAATTCAACTACCTAAATTTAAATGAGATTGCTGCAGCTGCAGCTCACTGTCCTCCAGGAGACATGAAAAGGAATGAGGGGTGCAGGGCTGTGGGGACATCAAGACTACCCCAAGGTCTAGTTCTGAAGTTTATTTTTAAAATGTATGTCATATCTGACTTGTTAAGGTATTGCTGTATTTTTTTTTTCTGCTTCAGAAGTAATCTTTTGTGTACTGTTACATTTAAGTGTCTCAATCACATCTGTATTTAATAGTTAACTTAGAATTATCCAAATATTATTTAAATGGACTAACAATAGCCAAATGATGTTCTAGCAACCATATGTCTTGTTAATGTTCTATCCTTGTCTCTGTCCATTCCCCACTATGGGTTACATAGTACTAAATTAATTAATAAGACTTTTTTGAAAACTTAAATTTTATTGTGTATGTTTGAGGCTTACAACATGATGTTATGTGATACATATAGATGGCAAAATGGTTATAGTAATGAAGCAGACTATCATATCTATTATTTCACAGTTACTTTTTATGGTGACAAAAGCAGCTAAAATCGACTTGATTAACAACAATCGCTAATAACATACAACTTTATTAACTTTAGTCTTTATGTTATACATTGGATCTTTATACTTGTTCATCCTACATATAAGCTTTTTATTTTATTTTGTTGGTTTCACCAGTAAGTGTTGCCAGCAGATCCTGCTTTTATTGTCTTGACTAGAATTTAATAGAAGGATATCTGAAAAAGTGGGGCAAGCTGATCAATATGCCTGAGAGAAGCATATCACCAGTCTGATTAGACAATGCCAGACTTAGTCTCTAAAAGTTCTCTTTTATGGATTAATTGAAGGGGAGAAAAAGTGATGGACAAAGTTATACAGGTAATTATAATGCATGATCATCTTGATTTTTGGACATGGATTTGAGCATAACAGGAAAAGGGGCTGATGCAGGTAGGAAGAGAAGAGGGGATTAACAAATTAAAAGTTGAAAAGTTTTAAAGGATACAAAACCAAGAAGTGATAAGGGATTCCACTTTCATAATGTCTTTCTAGCACTGAGATACTGAGCAGAAACCTTGGAAATCATCTTGTGTTAACCAATTAAATAACTGAATAGCCATTGCATTCAAGGTTTAGTAGACAACTATGAGGTATCAAAAGCTTTGAAATCTGATATTTGAAGGTAGGGGTTCTGCAAACTATAGTCTTCTGTCCAAATATGGCCAACTACTTGTTTTTGAATGGCCTGGGAGCTAAGAATACTTTTTTCATATTGTTTAGTGATTTAGAAAATCATGGCAATATTTAATGATGTGAATATTATATGAAATTCAAATTTTAGTGTCCATAAATTAAGTTTTTTTTTAGTTTGTGAATATTTAATTAAGAAAAGTGCCTGTGACTAGCTCAGAATTTTGTAATACCTAGCAGGAAATAGTTAATAAATTGCATGATTATAAAAAGGATGATTATAAACTCATGGCTTTAAGGGGCTAATAACTCCTAAGAAGAGTACATCAATGCATAAATTTCTCACCATAAATGAAGTTTAAGGGGGTACATCCACATTGATTTTCTTTTTTATTTTATTTATTTATTTATTTATTTTTACATTTTGTCAATGGCTGCTTTCCTGATACAGGATTGAAGTTGAGTACTTACGACAGACTATGTAACCTGCAAAGCCTAACATATTTACTCTCTAGTCCTTTAAAATAAGTTTCTGAGTCCTGGTCCAAGATAAACCCCAATTCCACTATTGTTTAGTGTGGGATTCCATAATCTGACAAGCTAAGATTTGTTGAGGACTATTGTGTGTTCAGCATTTTTCTCACTGCTTTCTCATTTCATTTAGCCCTCCTAACACTTGCACAAGATAGCTGCCATTTTTATCCCTACTTTGAAAGAAGAAACTGAAGCACAGAAATGTTGGTAACTTGACGGTAAATCACATAGTTGTTGAGTAATTAATTTGAGATTTAAACACTGGCAGTCCTCCAAAGACTATATTTCACATTTTCTAATTCTCACTTTCTCATCTATAAATTCAGGATAGTAATACCTTTTTCATTAACTTTGCTAAAATGTAGAAAACCCTTGGAACAAAAATAAATACTTTTAAAAGTTTAGTTCTTTCCTTCTATCCTGTATGCTAATTGTTTTTTATAGAGATCTCCTAGATTACTTGATAATATGCAAAGTTGAGATTCTGGACCTAGAGATTCTGGAAAGGATGCTAAAAATATGTTTTATGAAAATTACCCTTAGGTTATTTCAATGCATGTGGTCAGGGTGGCACTTTGAGAAATGCTGGATCATTGAGGATATGCAGGGGGAAGGAGAGGATTCTGTCCTCCAGAAAGAGAGATCAAACCTGTGTATAAACACATAACCACTATAATGAATGCACAGTCTGAGATTATGAACAAGTTCAATGGAGATTCAGAACTCAGAGAGCTTATCGTAGGAATTAGAGTTAACATTTTGGGATAAGACAAAGGAAAGGTCACAAAAATACCAATGAAAGAAAAAGCAAGAAGTGGACAAAATATAAGTTGCCCTAAAAAAGTGAATAAACTAATGAAAAGTATGTGGGAGCTGACTTGAGGGGGCATTCACAAGACACTTCTGAAAATTCAGGTTGGCCAAAGAAGAAAATTCAGCTTGGCTCCTGGGTATCTGCGAGTAGCAGAGGAAGGCATACTGCACAAGAAGCAGCCATGGTTCTTGCTCTCAGGGGATTAACAGTTTAGTCTGGGAGCCAGTGATGCAAACAGTGATTACAATACAGTATCAAAAGATCAGTCACAGGCCAGGTGCTGTGGCTCACACCTGTAATCTTAGTACTTTGGAAGGCTGAGGTGGGACAATTGTGTGAGCCCATGAATTCAAGACCCATCTGGGCAACATAGACCTTGTCTCTACACAATTTTAAAAAATAACTGGTGTGGTGGTACATGGTTATAGTCCCAGCTATCTGGGAGGCCGAGGTGGGAGGATCACTTGAACTCAGGGGTTTGAGGCTGCAGTGAGCTAAGATGGCATGACTGCACTCCAGCCTGGGCACAAAGAGAGACCTGGACTTGAAAAAAGAAAAAGATCAGTAACAAAAATATGATCAACCTAAAATATTACAAAAGAAGAGGCATCAGCCAACTAGGTTGCAAAAGAAGAAGCACCAGCCAACTAGAAAGCAAATAGATTTTATTGAGGTATCAACATTTCTGATGGGAAGGCAGATGGAATATAAAGACCATAAGGTGCAAAATAACAGGAGTAACAAAGACCACGAATGGAGAAGTTTATTATGATGTTAAAAAACAATGAATGACTTTTCACCAAAATGTGACCTAAAGGTAAAAAGCATAGGCCAAAGTACCTGTGAACAAACAATTTTGATTTTAATAGACATGGTAATTGCAAACCATTATTTAAAACACACACACAGAGACATGCATATTTACTGAGCTCAGTGTAGGTAGTTTATAGTTATCATAGGCACTGGTGTTAGGGAACTTGGTGGTATAGTATGAAAGACCCCAAAAAAGTTCATTCTTAGGGCATGTAGTTTGAAGTTCTACTGTGATTCTCCATGCAGGATGAACTCCAGATAAAATATAAAATTTTTAAACAATATAGATGACTAAAAAAATAAAATTAAATGACTTTATGTTCAATTTTTGTGATACAAGTACCATTTATCCTTGGCCTAATTTCCAAAGATTAGCATCTTTCAAAGTGTCTTATTCCATTTTCCGCTCTTCACCTCCTCTTTCAGTCTTTTGAAATATTTCAAATGTACCATTCCCCAGTTTAGTCAAATCTCAACATTTTGACACATGTGTTTCTTTTTAGTATTGACTTTAAGTGACGTCTTAAATATATAGTAAAACGAAAAGCTCCCTTGATATTCTCCCCAATGTTTCCCTCCTCTCTTTCCTCAGAATTAATTAGTATTATACTATATGACTTTTTAGTATTTATCACTCCAAAAAAGTTTTGAAAATTTTCCTGTATGTTAGATAGCTATAAATAATAGATTGTACTAATTACATATATTAAATTTCTGATACTCTTATATATATAATTCTGAATAATGTACTTTTATTTAAAACTGTGTTTTTAGGTTTACTTAGTTGTTGTATTATGAAAATCTAACTTGTTAATTCTAACTACTCTCTAATATTCCATATATGACTATGCCAAGTTATTAATCCATCTTCCTGGCAAAGTACATTTGGTCTGTTTTCAATTCTTGCCCATGACAGACCATACTGCAATGAGTATCATTATAGGTGTCACTTTGTAGGATGTGTTTCTCTACGCTGGCTACAGATTGCAATACCTACATTATTGCCTGAGCCTCATCCTCAGAGATTCCTATTCATTTGTTTTTGGGGCAGGGTTTAAGTAGTCATATTAAAGATGAAATAAATAGAAAACTCCTTAGGCATTTCGATTTATAATTAAATCGATAATCTATTATTAAGTCAAGAGTATAGTTGCTGGGTCATAGAATATGCATATTTTAAAATTCACTGTATTTATTGACATCTTATTTTCTCCTTAACAGTGTATTGTGTATTTCTGCTAAACTATATCCTTACCAGTACCTGGATTTGTCTCAATTTATTTTTGTTTGTTTATTTGTTAATCTAATTAGTTGAAATAGTATACCAAGTGGTTTTTTAATATTGTAATACCTGAATTACTAGTGGCATGAGTTTTATTTTATTATACATTTAAATTTCCACTATTCTAAATTTCTAATTTGTTAGTTTTGCTTATTTTTCAATTGGTTTTTTAATCTTATTTCTTATTTGTAGAGTTTTTAATATTATCCACATATTGTTCTTTTTTTTTTTTTTTTTTGAGACGGAGTCTCTCTCTGTCGCCCAGGCTGGAGTGCAGTGGCCAGATCTCAGCTCACTGCAAGCTCCGCCTCCCGGGTTTACGCTGTTCTCCTGCCTCAGCCTCCCGAGTAGCTGGGACTACAGGCACCCGCCACCTCGCCTGGCTAGTTTTTTGTATTTTTTAATAGAGACGGGGTTTCACTGGGTTAGCCGGGATGGTCTCGATCTGCTGACCTCGTGATCCGCCCGTCTCGGCCTTCCAAAGTGCTGGGATTACAGGCTGGAGCCACCGCGCCCGGCCGCATATTGTTCTTTTATCAATTATATGTTACTGATATTTTCTTCAAGTATATGACTGTTTTTCATTTTGTTTACAGTTAATTTTTTCACACAAATATTTTATTTTGATATAGTCAATTTTATGTATTATTTTAATTATTACTTGTGTTATTATTGAGTTATTTTAGGAATTCTTCCCTATGCTGAGATTATAAAATATATGTGCTATTATCTCTTCTAAAAGCTTAAAACTTTAGATTTTCACATTTAGATTATTAATCTAAATGGAATTTTTATTTGTGTATGCTACAAGTATATTATAGTGGCTGGATTTTAAATGGACAACAGATAGAAGCAAAATATGAGGCCAGAATCCTATGTACTACTGCTGTAAATAGTATTAAAGGAGAAGCAGATTCCGAATTAAGTTGTACTGTTGTAGTTGGGAAGGTTTGGCATATGTGTTAGTTTGCTGGAATGCCATAACAAAATAACACAGACTAGGTGACTTAAACAACATAAATGTATTTTCTCACAGTTCTGGAGGCTGAAAGTCCAAGATCAAAACATCAGCAAGTTTAGTTTCTTGCCTCTCTCCTTGGCATACAGATAGCCGTCTTTTCACTGTGTCCTTACATAGCCTTTTCTCTTTGCATTAGAGCCCCTGGTGTTTCTTTGTGTGTTGACATTTTCTCTTCTTATTGGGACACGAGTTAGATTGGATTAGTGCTCACCTTAATAGCCTCATTTTAACTTAATCACATCTTTAAATCCCTTATCTCCAAACACAGTCACGTTTTGGCGTACTGAAGGTTAGGGCTTCAACATATAAGTCGGAAGTCTGGGGGACACGTTTCAGCCTATACAGGAAATGCTGAGGTTGTTGTACTTTTTAAGACAATGTGGCATCTTAGGATCTCTTTTGCAACAGTCCTGGTAGCTCAGGGCTCTCAGAGAGTGAAAGTGGAGGCTGTTAAACCTCTGAATGATTATGCCTTGAACTGATACAGTGCCACTTCTGCTTTATTTCATTGGTTGATGAAAATTACAGGGTCAGCACACATTCTAGGGGAAGGGAAATAGACTCCATTTCTTGAAGGGAGGAATAGTATGCAGATACAAGAAAAAAATTCTTGGTGGCCATCATTGAGGATAAACTACCATAGACAGTGAAAAGAAGAGGCCCTGTTTTGGAAGATACTGAAGAGCAATTTCTCACTGAAGACTTCTTTCACTAAACAGAAGACGACTTGCAGAGAGATCTTATGTTCCTGTGGTGTTTTTAGGTTGGGTTGATTGTTTTCAGACAGGGAACTCACCTCACAGAATCTGCCAGAAGAGTCTATAGCCGGAATCAGCAAATTAGTGCTCATGGGCCAAATCTAGCCTACTGCCTATTTTTGTAAATAAAGTTTTATTGGAACAAAGCCACACTCATTTTTTTCATATATTGTCTATGGATTTCCTGCTACATTGGCAGAGTTTAATAGTTGCAACAGAGATTGTATGACCCACAAAGCCGAGAATATTTACTATCCAGCTTTTTTCAGAGAAAGTTTGCCAACCACTGATCTACAATATTGATAACTTACTCTAAAGTGTTGCTATTTTTGCAGGCAGCTAAGGCAACCTAGGGTGATGGATTAGGAGATAGCCTTGGTAATTGACAAGCCACTAGTGAAGGTTGTGGAGACCATGTGGAATAAGGGACATTATTCAGAAAAGTCAGGGTAAGTGACAGTCTTTCTAGGGTTTCCAGATGCAGCAAATAATATATAGGGCACTCAGTTACATTTGAATTTCAGATAAATTTTTTTTAGTATAAGTATTCACTATGTAATATTTGGGACATATTTATGCTAAAAGTAACCGATTCCTGGTTGTTTATATTTTACTGATAGTTAACTGAATGTCCCATATTTTCTCTGGCCATGCTACGTCTAAAGCAGCAGAGATTAATGCTTAGGAGTGTGGACTTTGAACAGCGGCTGCCTAACATCAAATATTGACTCCATTTCTCCTTGGCTGAGTGACTTTTAGCAATGCATTTAGCTTTCTGTGCCTCAGTTTTCTCGTCTGTAATATGAAAAGAATAATAGTTTTTACCTCAAAGGGATTAAGTGAGGATTATGTGAGTTCACATATACAAAGAATTTAGATAGTGCCTGTCATAAAAATAAGTATTCCGTTTGTGTTTGCTGTTATTAATCCTGCAGCAAAATAAATCAGAATGAGAGAAGAACTTGAATCTTCCTGGATGCGAGTGTTGTGAGGGAATACAGAAACAGAGGCAGTGAGGCAGGTGTCACATCAGTAACAGTGACATGTCCAGGTCTTTTTAGTTGCAATTGACATAGACTGCAGGCTATTCTTGGAGAGTGCATTTTTAAGTATGCATCTGGTCTGAGATGCAGAGCCACTTATTCTTAAAGTGGGATCCCAGAGTGACATTTTCATTTCAAATAATTGAGCAGAAGTAATGTAGTTGTTGCATAACAGGACATTTATTAGAGTACTTTTTCTTAGTCGATATAGAAAATCTATATATCTTCGGTAGCATTACTTTCTCTTATTGAAATGATGCCAACTATTTACCATAATGGATTCTATTCTAAAGGAGATAATTTCCTAAATTTCTGAGTGAATTGTGCTCTAGAAAACAAAAAGACAGTAAAGATAATTTTCCTGTCCAATAATATATCTCAACTAATGAAATAACATTTATAATTGCAAAAATTAGCTTACATTTTATACTTATGGCAGATTTTTCATAATGCATTTAAATCTAGGGCATAAGGTGGTAATTTAGAAAATGACAGCAACCTTGGAAACTAAGGTGAGAGAGATACATCTGCTCCAAATAGTGAAACCTGTTTTCTGTAACCTGATGTGGTTCATGCACAGTCAGCTATGAGATGTAACAGTAGGTTTTAAACATTTGAGCTTGCCTTGTCAGAATGTAATAAAAATCTGGATCAAAAAGTATTCTCAAATACGGGTGTTTTCCTGTGATTAAAAGCAATTTATATTTTCTTGTAAGTCAAGGATTTCATTTAAAACTATTTTAAAATATATCTTGCTTCCTTATTTACTAATTATTTAATTTTATTCTTTCATCTTTCTAACAATATGTTATTCACTCCCTTCTATATGCACACATAAATAGACCTCATTTTACAATGGAATTTTATATTTGCTATTTCAATATTCTATGCTTAAGTAGTCCTATCTAGTAGCCATGTGCTGGGAACAGAGGCAACAACATTCTCTTGGCCTGGGTGTTTCTTGTGCCAATACAAGGCTTTCATTTGTGCCCTGACAATAACAAATGGACTTACGGAAATGCTGAGTGGTTAGGCGATAGATGTCATGAATGAATGGTCCTAGAATAATGCAACACAATGTAAATTATAAAATATTTCAGAAATTATGATTATGAGAAAAAATATTCACAGTTATTTCCAGGATTCGTTACAGATTTTAAGTGATGAGGAGTTTGGATGTATGTGCTTTTGAGTCAGCACCGACAAACAATTTGAAAACTAGTTCCTCTCTCCTCTCTCTCTGCCTATCATCTATCTTCATCATCATATATCTATTAAGGGGATAAATGTTACAGGAGGAATATTAAAGCAAATGAATATGAAAAAAATGGTAGGGAATGCAAAATCATGCAAAGATATAATATGTTTCCAAGCCAACACAATTTGGTTTGATACATGATCCTCTTATTTTACAGTTTTAAAATGCATCTCACAGCTAAAGCCATTCTTTAATTCTCTCCTTGGGGAAATATGCAAAGACATGCACTTCCACATAGGCCTGCCCCATTGGAAGGTTTTTATTTCAATGCTATCACCTTCTATTCTCTCCAATCATTTTCCTTTTCTTCTCAGTATCCATTGTTTCCAGTAATTCACTTGAGTAATCTGAACATCACTGAGAACAACTGTGAGCAATTTTCTGCCTGCTGACTTTGTTGAGAATGACTTTTTGTGATGGAGGCTATTTCTGACTCTACAGACAATTAATGAATTGATTGAAATTAAATTATTATCTCACACAGTCACATTGATAAGAAAATACAATTTTATTTTTTGTTGTACAGAAGTGCCCTTAAATCGTATCTGGTAACCTTGATCACCAGTACTATGGATAATAGCAGTGTTTACCCTTTTCCAATGGGGAGGAGCAGGGGAGGCATCAGGACAAGCTCTCATTTCCCTTACTGATAGCCCAACTTCTTCTAGGTCAGTTATACTGTGATGGCCTTATTGTTTCTTTATTTGTCAGTGGCTATTCTATCGCATAAGATATTGCACACAATTACTACTATATACTGTATTGCCTTCAATACAATGTATGCATAAGTTCATAGGATAAAAAACAACAAGTTTTTCATACACAGTCATTGATGTGTTTGATTTACTTGGTCAAAGTAAATGAGAAAAAGTACACAACTAGGTCAATGTGATTTAAAGGAATCAACTATTTAATAAACTTTATAATATATATATTTATTAGCACTTTCTCTGACAGGTATTGAGGTATTTATTTATACTAATTCATTTAATCTTTTAACAACTCTATTTTATTGTTCTCCTTATTTTACAGAAGATGTTGCTTAGAAAGAGTACATTTACGTAAATTGCCCAAGGCACAAAGCTAAAAAGTAGTAAAGCCAAAATTTGTACTCGGCTTATGATGTTCTTAAGTTTATGCTTATATACATTACACTACACCAACATCTACCTTTTCCCTCTGTAAAATTCTGTTCAACTGCAATAAGATTTTTGCCTCATTGTGAGATGAAATTTGCATTATATCTTGCTTCATAACTCCAGCAATGGAAAAACTGTGGGATTTGCATGAGGTGGATGATGCAAGAGGCAATACTAAATGAGCAGAAGAGAACATACTGCCTCTCCTTTACCTTATAAAGTCTCTCCTGAAGGGAACTGGAGAAGAATGCAATTAAACTATAGTATTCTTTGTGTAGAAAAATAAATACATATATAAAAAGTATTGGGGAATGAACAGGAGACTCAAGAGACCGCTGAGGTATGTGAAAGAGGGGAAGGAGAATTTTAGTTTTTTTTGGTTTTGTTTTTCACGTTATGAATCTGATTCTATTTTTTAACATTTTCTTGAGATTACATTAAAGATTTAAATGATTTCTAAATTACTCTTAGAAACCAGACTGAGGTAACTGAGAAACCAAACTGAGAAACTCTCTAGTTTTGGGATGTAACCAGCTCCAAAGTTATAAAAGGAATGCCTAATAATGTGTTTTACAAATATTTAAAAATATATTACTACTGCTGCTACTACTGCTAGTATTAAATATAATCACACAGCTTTTATCTAAAATTTAGTTTAACTCATATGTTAACATTTCTTAATTAGTCTTCATAGAGACTCTGTATTGTTAATATTATTCCATTTCACCAATGCCCTTTTAGTATTTATCTCCTTTATTTATTTATTTTTTTAAATAAATAGAACTTTAAAATAATTATCTTAAATAACATGTCTTTTAAAAAATAAATTATTTTAAAATAATTATTTGTTGACAAATTATAATTGTATATAATTATGTGGTAAACAGTGATGATATGAAATCTGTATAGAGCATGGAATGAATCAATCAAGTTAATTAACATATCCATCACCTTAAATACTTACCATTTATTCCTTCTAACTGTAACCATGTATCCTTTGACCAACGTCTCCCTACTCTCTCCACCTCCCTGCCTCTGAGGACCACCATTCTGCTTTTTGCTTCCTTGTTTAATTGTTTTAGATTCTCACTGACTCCCGGCCTGCAGAGTTTCTGCTGAGAAATCTGCTAGCTGTATTGGAACACCCTTGCCTATCATATGTTTCTTCTCTCTTGCTGATTTCAGACATTTTGTTTGTCTTCGACTTTTTAACAGATTGAATATTGTGTGTCTTGGTGAACTCCTTTTGAGTTGAATTTGACTGAATATCTCTCTACTTCATGTATCTGGATGTTGACACCTTTTCCCAGATTTGGGAAATTTTCAGCTATCATCTCTTTATAAATATACTTTCTGGCTGTTTTTCTTATATAAATGTTAGGTTCCTTGATGGTGTCCCATAATTTCTTCAGATTTTCTTCACTTTTTTTCTACTCTGACTGGATAATTTCAAATATACTGTCTTTCATCTCACTGATTCTTTGTTCTACTTGATTGAGCCTGTTGTCAACACTTTCTATTTAATTTTTTTTTATGCAGTCATTATGTTCTTTATATCTAGGATTTTTATTTGACTTTTAAAATACCATTTATATTTCTTTACCAAACTGATTGTTTTGTTTGTGTATTGTTTTGCAAATTTTATTTACTTGTCTATCTGTATTTTTTTGTAGTTCATTGAACTTCCTAAAGAGAACTATTCTGAATTCTTTATTCGGCATTTCATAGGTCTACATTACTTTAGGGTCCATTGTTGGAACTTCATTAGTTTATTTTGGAGGTGTCATAATTCTAATTCTTTGTAATCCATGAGACCTTACATTTGCAACTGCACATTTGAGGAGATAGCCACGTCTTCCATCCTTCACAGGAGTTCTTTTGCAGGGAAATACCTTTACTATTAAGTTGAAACTGTTATTCTCGGTGGGTCAGCTGGTAATAACACTAGGCAGGTAGTACTTGCTGTTAGGTTTGCTAGCTCTCTGGAAGGCTGCCTTTGCTCTGGGGTTGGATGGGGCTGCTGGCTGGGCTCTGCTGTTCACTGGACTCACTGACTGGGTGTTGTAATTACCTCTGGTAAGCTGGGGCACAGGGTATATTACCTTGCTGGTCAGTACCATTTGAGTTCTGCAGTTTTGGCAGGGCCACAAGTTGGGTTTCAAGATTAGATGGAACTGAGACTTGGAACGGCCAAACCCAGCTGCTAGACTTGGTAGAAATGCATGATTGAGGTTTGCCTCCCTGCTTGGGTAGACAGTTGCAATGGGCTTTGAGGCAGGGCCAGGATGCTTTTTGAACATCTGGGTGATGTAACCCTCACCTTTGCATTTGCTGAAAGGCACTGTGATGTGTATCTCACTATCTGGACAGAGCCTTAGGGTGGGGTCTAAGTCTGGGCATGGAGGTTGGCCTTCTAGGGACTCAAGCTACACTGAACTTTCCACTGTGCTTCTGGGAGTGGGCAACTGAGCATTGCTTATGAGCTATGCTGCTTGTACCTCTGGGCGCCATTGCTGGCAGTAATACAGGAATACCACTACGATGTCCACACTATTCCCTTTGAAGAATACTTCCTGTCTTTGTTTTTCTTCCTTTCTTTCTGTCATAGCTAGAATATACCATGATCCAGGCTGCCACCTTTTTTCTTTAATACTATCTGGTTCATTCAAGCAATTAACACTTTTTGTGCTAGAGTGGCAGTCCAGAAAGGCAAACACAGTATTTCACAGAATTAACACTATATTGATTCACAAAATTAGCATTGTTAGGAACATCTTTTACACATTTTTCTTTAGCAATTATATAAAATGGCAGAATAATATTTTTAAAAGTTTTCTGCAATTATTTCAACCCCTCTGCAAGATAGATGTAATATTATCATGGTGTTAATGTGGCTATTGATACTCAATGAAGTTAAATATCTTGCATAAAACAAATTCTATTACTACTTTTGGAAATATGAAGTAGCTGTACTTTTTTCTCCTCAAGTACAAGTAAAATGCCCACCATTATATAATGAAATAATCTAAGAAGGCTCTGAAAGGTGACAGGAAGAAGGCAGACCACTCTCAACTTTGGAACTCAAGAACCAGCATGGTGGTGTGTTCCCAGGGATTTTCTGTTGGTCCAGATATCTCAGACTTGGAGTTGAAGATCCAGGCAATTGGTAAATGCCACCACGTGCAGACACAAATGGCCTGAACAAAAATCTGTGCTTTCAAGTTAAAGGACCAAGAAAGGGGTAGACAAGCAAGACAGAACAATTTTAGATAATAACAAGCACCACAGGAAAAAAATAAAACATAATTTCATCCCCACCCATGTCTGCAGAGGCTGAGTGAGAATCCTAGACTTCAACTGTTACCCTGCTGTAATGAAGTGTTCCCATCTTCCCATCAGGCTGGGGTCAGATAATGCTGAGTAGTGAAACAGACTTTTATCCCATCTGATAATAATGAGGCATCCCACTGTCTCTCCACTGGGGTTGTAGAAGAGAAGGCCCAGTGAAGAGTCAGGTCTTTTACCATCACACAGCAATAATGAGACCAACCCCCACCCAGGTGGTGTCAATGGAAGCCATGTGGGGAGCAATAACAAGACATTGCTATTTTTTCCATCCAGCAAGGAATCAGTGGAGGCTTTGTGGGGAGCTGGACTCCTACACTTACCTAGCAGTAATGAAGAGTGTCAACAGAAGTCAAATGGGGGAAACTAGACTTCTACTCCTTTGGGCAGTAATGAGGTAGTGCCTCACCATCCCCTACCATGATTTGTATCAAATTCCATCTTTAATTCTTTTTAGCTTTTAAAATTAGGAGTTTCAGTATGATCTATACCATATTCTTTAAGCAATGCTCTCTAAATTGGAGCATGTTCACCTTGGGGGATGTGCAATATGATTCATTGGCATATATAATTAAAATGTTAAGATTTCATTAATATTTGGTTATTTCATTCTTTTAAATGTCTAGGGTCTACTGCTCATTTTTAAAGTAAATGACATATATGCATATATGATAGTATATATATAACATTAATATGTACAAACACATAGATTGGGGATGTGTGGTTAATTTTTTTAACTGGCTGGATACATCCTGTTAATGTTTGGAGAAAAATGTTTTAAACCATTAGCATCTAAAATCCTTTCTGCCCATAAAAATCCTTTCAGCCTACAAAAATGGGCTGATGTCTTGGGGTTGGAATAAGTATTTAGGAGAGTGAGAAGGGCATGCCTTAAAGGGAGATTTAGAAGGCTGCAGGTGACAAATATGGTTTTGCCTATGATTACTCTAATTGGACACAAAGACATACTTAATGACAGAGTTCCAACAATAACTTTAATGTGTAACTATTTTAAGCCTTTAGGCATAAGGATAAGAGCAATAAAAGCACTAAAGGCAGAATTCATCCAAAGTACCAGGAATTGCCTGCACATGAGAAGAGATGAAAGGGAGCAGGACATCACCAGGGTTTTCTGTAGCATCCCATCTGACGTCTTAGAGGATATGATGCAGGTTGTAAAGGTACTTCTAAAACTAAAAGTTGGATTAATTCAACCTATACATTATGTCTCCAAGACCTAAGGAAATCACTCTTGAGTTACATTTAATGAATGATATTAACACATCTAAAGAAAGAATGGTTCAGAGAGAAAAGTGGATAGCCTAGAAAATTTCGATTCAGAAGGTGAAGATTTGCCAGATTATTTAGTGAGTACTGCTTCAGTAAGGAAGACCCTAGATTTTGAAAATAAAAGCAAACTTATTAATTTAACTTTCCAAAATTAAGTGTAACGCCATCAGTAACACCACCACTACCACCATCATCCCCACCACCACCACCATCACCCCCCCCCACCATCACCCCCACCACCTTCTGCCCTGGATCTTCTATTTTACACTTATCAACCTTCTGTTGAAAAAAAAAAATGGGTTCCCACTATTTTTCTAATGAGAGCTCAAAGTTCTCTATCGTTACTCTGCCGACACTGTTTAGGTGCTAATGTTAAATGCATTAGTTCATTTAATTCTTACTATATGCTGAAGTGGAAGCCATTTTTAGTCCCATTGTACAAATGAAGGAGCTTGATCACAGAGAAACTAAGAAACTTGATTATGACGAAACTGTTAGTAAGTAACAGAGCTGGGAGTCACACTGGGAGAGTCACAATTCCCAGTCTGAGTCCTTAATTACTTTGAAATGGGTATGGATATGAGACAAGGGAAGCAATGCAAGGGAGTGTTATTACTTAATCATTGGAATAATGTGATGTCTGCTGTTCTGAGTTAATGAATGCTCCATAAGGTATTATGGTCTGAAGTACATAGATTGGTCTTGTGCAAAGTAAGTTCGAAGGACTGCATCACAGAGACAGATCTGTCTGGGTTACTAAGAATGCCTGAACTTTAGATTTGTACTGAAGGTACTTTAACAAGGACTACTTACAAGACCCTCCTGTATGAAAGCACCATTAGGACAGTCCCACCAACCATTCAACCTCTATTGTGGGACACTTCATTAGAAAATATGATGCAAATATATCCTATAAATGTGTTTTCTATAGATTATTTGTGGTTTTTCAGAGACTTGAATGTACTATCTTTTCCTATGTAAACCCTTTTTTTGTTAATTCTAACTTTTGCTCCAAACAGTATTATCTGCTGCCTCTAATAACTCAAGATTAGATCTTAAAATAATCAAGCTGTTAATAGGGTAATACTGTAAAGAATAATTGCAGGGTTTTTATTTTGTTTTATTTGGCCCGTCTGTAGTACTAAAACATATTTTAAAAAGTAAAGTTGAATATTTGATACACTTCTGATTATGCTAGGGCAGTTCTTTTCTTTGGAAAATCACTCCTGAGAGTTGGCTTGTGTCAGTTCCTATGGGGAGATCAGCTGGTAGGCTATTTTCTTCCTGGCAATTAAAAAAATAGCTTTCAAATCATTATAGTAGTTTTAAAAGTAACTTACTCTTTCTGTGCTCCCTTCTTTCTCCAAAATCTGTCTCAGGGGAACCCAAGATCATGGGCCGTGCAATGTTTTCTTATAGCTCTTCAGCTTCCTTCTGGCTGGAATGATTATCTGGAGGCTTGGGCTCATCAGCAGGCACATCCATTAAAACAACAAAAGCCAAACAATCAGGCCTAAATCCTCACTAGTCTTCCCCCAAACCTGCAATACCATGTACCCATCTAGCTTTCCAACTGTTTCCCGTTTCACATGCTTACCTAAAAAGTTTCCATACTGGGCATAGTTCTCTTCAATTTCTTTCATCAGTGCTTATGGTTCTTATTATAGATATATTTCATTTCTTTGTTTAAGTTAATTCCTAGGTTTTTAATTTTATGTATGGCTATTGTAAATTATATTACTTAATTGTTTCTTTTTCATATTGTTCACTGTTGGTATATAGAAATGCTCCTGATTTTTGCATGTTGATTTTGTATCCTGCAACTTTACTAAATTTGTTTGTCAGTTTGAGTAGTTTTCCTGTGGAGTCTTTACATTTTTCCAAATATAAGATCAGCCAGCTTTCCGTGGTACTTTCTCTTGCCTACCTATCTTTAATTATTTCTTTCCTCACTACTCTGGTAATTGACCTTTGCCATCCCATACTGGCTTTTAAAGTCAATCAGACCAAGGAAGATGGTCTTCCAGTTCTGGCAACTTTCACTAATTGCTTTTGGGCATTGAAATGACTGCTTTTCTGACTTAATCAAATAATTAATTTCCCACTGCCTTCCTTTACCCAACTTAGTAAATGCATCACAATTTAAAAAGAACAGAAGAATGGAAGGAAGGAAGAAGGAAAGAAGGAAGAAAGATACATGAAACAATTGATAATGTATCAATAATTTGGCTGCTTTCCAAATATTTATTTCTCTCTCTTCCCTACAGAATATAGCTAAATCCATTTACTAATACTTATCAAAGGAAATACAAATAATTAAATAAATATTTGTTTAGTTTTCTAGCCTTTATTTTTACTAATGGGTAATTGTAAGACCTAATATATCTAATTTTTGTTTTTAGAAATTAAAAAATAATTTGTGGGAACATAGTAGGTATATATATTTATGTGATAAATGAGAAGTGTTTATATAGGCATGCAATGTGAAATAAGCACATAATGGAGAATGGGGTATCTATACCTTCAAGCATTTATCCTTTGAATTACAAACAATCCAATTACACTCTATTTTATGATACACAATTAGTTATTATTGACTATAGTCATCCAGTTGTACAACTTGATGTGATCCCACTTGTCCATTTTTGCTTTGTTTGCTTGTGTTTGTGGGGTATTGCTCAAGAAAGCTTTGCCCAGACCAATATCCTGGAGATGTTTCCCAATATTTTCTTGTAGTAAATTCATAGTTTGAAGTCTTATATTTAAGTCTTTAATCCATTTTTATTTGATTTTTGTATATGGTGGTAGATAGAGGTCTAGTTTCATTCTTTTGCATATGGAGATCTACCTTTAGCAGCACCATTTATTGAAAAGACTATTGTTTCCCCAGTATATATTTTTGGCTCCTTTGTCAAAATGAATTCACTGTATGTGTGTGGATTTGTTTCTGGGTTCTCTATTCTGTTCCTTTTGTCTGTGTGTCTGTTTTTATGCCAGTACCATTCTGTTTTGGTTACTATGTCTCTGTAGTATAATTTGAAGTCAGGTGATGTGATTCCTCCAGTTTTGCTCTTTTTGCTTAGAATAGTTTTGGCTATTCTGGGTCTTCTTGAGATTGTTTTTCTATTTGTGTGAAGAATGTCATTGACATTTCTATAGGGATTGCATTGAATCTGTACCTTGCTTTGTGTAATATGAACATTTTAACAATATGGATTCTTTTAGTCCATGAACATAAAATACTTTTTCCATTATTTTTGTTCTCTTCAATTTCTTTCATCAGTGTTTATAGTTTTTATTATAGATATATTTCATTTCTTTGTTTAAGTTAATTCCTAGGTTTTTAATTTTATGTATGGCTATTGTAAATTATATTACTTGTTTATTTTTCACATTGTTCACTGTTGGTATATAGAAATGCTCCTGATTTGTGCATGTTGATTTTGTATCCTGCAACTTTACTAAATTTGTTTTTCAGTTTGAATAGTTTTCCTGTGGAGTATTTACATTTTTCCAAATATAAGATCATATCATCTGCAAATAAGAATAATTTGACTTCTTTCTTTCCAACTCACATGCCCTTTCTTTCTTTCTCTTGTCTGATTGCTCTAACTAGGACCTCTAGTACTATGTTGAATAACAGTGGTGATGGTAGGCATCCTTGCAACGTTTCTGATGTAAGAGGAAAGGCCTTCTATTTTTCCACATTTAATATGATACTTGCTGTAGGTCTGTCATATATGGCTTTTGTTATGTTGAGGTATGTTCCTTCCATGGCCAGTTTTTTTAGGGTTTTTATCAGGAAGAGATGTTGAATTTTATCAAATGCTTTTTCAGCATCAGTTGAAATGATCATATGATTTTTGTCCTTCATTCTGTTGATATGATATAGCAAATAGATTGATTTACCTACGTTGAACTGTCCTTACATCCCTGGGATAAATCACACTTGGTAATGATAAATAATCTTTTTAATGTATTTTTGAATTTGGTTTGCTAGTATTTTGTTGAGCATTTTTTCTCATGAGAAATATTGGCCTGTAGTTTTCTTTTTTGATGTGCCTTTTTCTGGTTTTTGGTATCAGGGTAATACTGACCTCACAGGATGAGTTTGGAAGTATGCTCTCCTCCTCGGTTTTTCAGAATAGTTTGAATAGGATTAGTATTAATTTGTCTTTAAATATTTGGTAGAATTCAGCAACGAAGCCATGAGGTTCCAGGCTTTTCTTTACTGGGAGACTTTTTATTATGACTTCAATCTCATTACTTGTTAGTGGTCTGTTCAAGTTTTGGATTTCTATCTGGTTCAATCTTGATAGGTTGTATATATCTAGGACTTTGTCCATTTCTTCTAGATTTCCCAATTTATTGGCACATAGTTGCTCATATTAGCCACCAATGATTTTCTGAATTTCTGCAGTATCAATGGTAATGTCTCATTTTTCAACTCTGATTTTATTTATGTGGGTCATTTCCCTTTTTTTCTTCATCAATCTAGCTAAAGATTTGTCAATTTTATCTTTACAAAAACCCAATCTTTTGTTTTGTTGACTTTTGTATTGTCTTCCTCATTTCAAGTTATTTTATTTTTACTCTGATTCTTATTTTTTCTTCTACTAATTTTGAGTTAAGTTTTCTATTGCTTTTCTAATTTTCAAGATATGTCATTAAGTTGTTTGAAATTTTTTCTCTTTTTTGATGCAGACATTTAGAGCCATAAATATCCCTCTTAGTGCTGCTTTCACTCTATTCCATAGGTTTTGGTATGTTGTGTTTCCATTATTATCTGTTTCAAGAATTTTTTCAATTTCCTTCTTGATTTCTTCATTGACCCAGTGGTCATTCAGGAACATATTGTTTAATTTTCATGCATTTGTATAGATTCCAAAATTTCTCTTTTTATTAATTTCTAATTTTATTTTACTGTGGTCAGAAAAGATTCTTGATATTATTTTATTTTTGAATATTTTGAGACTTATGAACTAACATATGATATATCCTTGAGAGTAATCCATGTGCTGAAGAAAAGAATATGTATTCTTAAGTTCTTGGATGAAATGTTCTGTAAATATGTATTAGGTCCATTTAGTCTATAGTGCAGATTAAGTCTGATCTTTCTTTTTTGATTTTCTGTCTAGAAGATTTGTCAGATGCTAAAAGTGGAGTGCTGAAGTTTCTAGCTATTATTGTATTGGGGCCTAACTGTTTAGTTCTAATGATACTTCCTTTATATATCTGGGTGCTCTAGTATTGGATAAATATGTATTTAAAATATTATATCCTCTTACGGAATTGATCCCTTTATTATATAGTGACCTTTTTGTCTCTTCTTATAGTTTTTGTCTTGAAATCTATTTTGTCTCATATAAATATAATGACTCCTCATCTTTTTTGGTTTCCATTGGCAGGGAGTATCTTTTTTCCATCCCTTTATTTTCAGTCTGTGTATGTCTAATTTAGAGGTGAAGTGTGCTTCTTGTAGGCAACAGGTCAATGGGTCTTGTTTTTCCATCCATTCATCCAGTCTATGTATTTTGATTGAAGAATTTAATTTTCATTCAATTTTATTATTGAATATTACTATTGATGTTATTTTAGGAGTAAGAACTTACACCCACCATTTTGTTATTTGTTTCCTGGTTGTTTAATGGTCTTCTCTTTCTTCCTGTTTTCCTTCCTGTCTTCCTCTAGTGAAGGTGATTTTCTCTGGTGATATGATTTAGTTATTACTTTTTATTTTTTGTGTATACATGGTATGTTTCTCAGTTTGAGGTTACCATAAGGCTTGCAAATACTATCTTATAATCCATTATTTTAACTTGACACAGATTAACACTATTTGCATAAAAAAAACTAAAAATACTCTATGCATTAGCTTTGTCCCTCCCTTTTAAACCTTCTGCAGTTTCTATTTATATTTTATTCTACTATGTCTTGAAAAGTTGTTATACTTGTTATTTTTTATTGGTTCATCATTTCATCTTTCTACTTAGGATAAAACTAGTTTATATACCACAGTTACAGTGTTATAATGTTCTGCATTTTTCTGTGTACTTACTATTACCAGTAAATTTTGTACCTTCAGGTGATTATTTATTGCTCATTTATGTTCCTTTCTTTCTGGTTGAAGTACTGTCTTTAGCATTTCTTTTAGGACGAGTCTGGTATTGATAAAATTCCTCAACTTTTTTTTATTTCTCTATGTTTGAAGGATAGTTTTGCTAGATATACTATTCTAGGGCAGACTTTTTTTCCTTCACCACTTTAAATATGTCATGCCACTCTCTCCTGGTCTGTAAGGTTTCCACTGAAAAATCTGCTGCAAGATGTATTGGAACTCCATTGTATGCTATTTATTTCTTTTATCTCACTGCTTTTAGAATCCTTTCTTATCCTTGCCCTGTGGGAGTTTGGTTATTAAATGTGTTGAGATTGTCTTCTTTATATTAAATCTGCTTGGTGTCCTATAACCTTCTTATACTTGGATATTGATATCTTTCTCTAGGTTTGGGAAGTTTTCTGTTATTATCTCTTTGAATAAAACTTCTACTCCTATCTCTTTCTCTACCTTCTCTTTAAGGCCAATAACTCTTAGAGTGGCCCTTTTGAGGCTATTTTCTAGATCTCATAGACATGCTTCATTGTATTTTATTCTTTTTTGTTTTGTCTCCTCTGATTGTGTCTTTTCAAATAGCCTGCCTTCAAGCTCATTCATTCATTCTTCTGCTTGATTCATTCTTCTATTAAAGGATTCTGATGCATTCTTCAGTATGTGCATTGCATTTTTCAGTTCAATAATTTCTGCCTGATTCTTTTATTATTTCAATCACTTTGTTAAATTTATCTGACATAATTCTGAATTCCTTCTCTTGAATTTCTTTGAGTTTTTCAACACAGCCATTTCGAGTTCTCTGTCTGAAAGATCACATGTCTCTGTTTCTTCAGGATTGGTTTCTGGGGTCTTATTTAGTTCATTTTCTGAGACCATGTTTTCCTGGGTGGTGTTGATGCTGGTAGATGTTCATCAGTGTCTGGGCATGAAGAATTAGGTATTTATTGTAGTCTTCACTGACTGGGCTTGTTTGTAGCCATCCTTCTTGGGAAAGCTTTCCAGATGTTTGAAAGGACTTGAGTGTTGTGATCTTAGCTGTATCTGCTTCAGGAGCACCCCAAACCCAATATCTCTGTGGTTCTTACAGACTAGTAGAGGTATTGCCTTCATGATTTTGGGCAAGATCTGGGAGAATTCTCTATATTACCAGGTACAGACTCTCATTCTCTTTCCTTACTTTCTCCTAAACTACAGAGTCTCTCTCTCTCTCTCTCTCTCTCTTCTGTTCTGAGTCACCTAAACCTAGGGATGAAGTGACGTAGGCACCCCTGTGGCCACTATGACTATGACAGTGCTGGGTCAGATCTTAAGCCAGCACAGTGCTAGGTCTTGCCCAAGGCCTGCTGTAACTACTCCCTGGCTACTGCCTACATTCACTGAAGGTTGTGGGGCTCTACAATCACCAGGTGTCAAAACCAGCCAGGCCTGTGCCCTTCCTTTTAGGGCAGTGTGGTTCCCAAGGCCCTGGGTGGGTTCAGAAGTGCCATATGAGAGTCAAGAACTAGATATAAAAAACCTTAGAAGTCCACCTAGTGTTCTGTTGTACTGCAGCTGAGCTGTCACTCAAACCACAAGATGCAGTCCTTCCCACTCTTGCCTCCCCCTTCCAAAAGCAAAGGAGTTTTTGGAAAAAAGCCTCACCGCGTAGCCACTGCCACCCTAGGCCACGAGGAGTACTGCTGGACTACCACCAATGCTCACTTAAGGTCCAGGGTCTCTTAAGTAAGCTTCTCATGAATGCTGCTGCCTGGCCTGAGATTTATTCTTCAGGGTATTAGGCACACCTCTGAGCTAGGGCTGGTTCAGCGATGCTTCTTAGTGTCAAGTCCTGGAATCAGGGAACCCAAGAACCCACTTAGTGCTCTATCCCCTGTGACCATGTTAGTACCTAAAGTGTCAACACAAAGTCCTCTTTACTTTTCTCTCTGCTTTTCTCAAGCAGAAGTAGTTTTGCCCCATAGCTACCACAGCTGTGTGCTGAGTCTCACCTTAAGTTAGCTGGTCTCAGAGGCTCACCTATGGCTCTCAATGTAGTATCTGGGTATCACTGCTGTCTATTTGTGACCCAAGGGTTCTTTGGTTAGCAGGTGATGTATGCTGCCAGGACTGGGTCTGTTCCTCCAAGGCAGTGGGTCCCCTTCTGGCCCAAGATGTGTCTAGAAATGTCATCTGAAAACTAGGGCATGGAACGGGAGCCTCATTACTCTGACCACTCTCTAACCTGCTGTGGCTGAGCTGGTATCCTAAATACCGGAAAAAGTCCTCCCCACTCTTCCTCCCTGCCCTCCCCAAGCAAAAAGAAGGGGTCTCTTTTGAAGCTTTAAGCTGTGCAGCCTGGGGTTATGAATGTGGTGATGCAAGTACTCCCTTGACTGCTGCAGCTGGTGTCTAAATATGTCATGTCCCCCAACCTGACCGAAAGTCCACTGTCTCTGGGCCTAGTGTAGCACTAGGACTCACCTAAAATTTTCAGTCTTTATGGCCAAAGATTGCCTTTCAAGTTTACTGAGAGACACAGAATGCTGTAGCCCTTGGTGGTGAGGTTTGTAGGCACTCAAGTTTGGACTCTGTGGCTAGCGCTGTCTTGATTAAATGTTCTTTCCATGGGCAGGGGTCAGCTGAGTTTGATCCAGTTTTCCTTTCTGCTCTAACAGGACAGCACTGAGTTCAATGACTCATAATTGCTGTGTTCTCCCTCCCACAGTGCCCAGAGATGCTCTCAGCATCAAGCCACAGATGTGGGGGAGGCAGGTGGGGAGTCAAAGAGGGGTGGTGTCGGTTATTCAGGCCGGTTTTTTTTTTTTTTTTCTTAAATATCCTGTTCTTCTTTCAATAATATGAAGGTAAAACCAGGTACTGTGAGTGATAAACTGATTTTTGGTTCTTATGAAGGTGTTATTTTCTGTGTAGATACTTGTTAACTTGGTGTCCTAGCAGTGGAAACAGTCAGCAAAAGTTTCTATTCCACCATCTTGCTCCTCTCATTTTAGACTTAATATATTGACTGTAAATATTTGTCTCTGGAAATATTGACTATATCCACATCAATACTAAGAAAATAAAATATAATCATAGAGATCAAAACATATTTAATATATAGATAATGGGGGCTTAAACTGTAATTGGAATAAATGATACGTCTTAATGTTAGAAGTTTAGACTGACCCTAATTATGATTTGCTATTTGGTTCTTGCTGTTGGGTCATTATTTCCTATTACTGTGTAGGACTAAAGGTAGAATAGTATGGTTATGCAAAGTCACTATTTCAAGAAGCTTGAGGCAGTTTTACAATAATATAAGTGTCATCATTATACCTTTTACCTGAAATTGGATAGAAATAATTTTATTTTCTTTACGTAGAAATGAGGAAATGAAAATAGAAATTTTCGGTGAGTCCACAAAATCTAAATACCAGTATTAGAAATGTCGCTTCTTTAGAATGTATTTCTCACCATTAAAAGCTGCCATGACTTGAACATCCAAATGTGGCAAGAAGAAACACTTTTGGTGAGAAAAATTTTATTAAAGGTATTTTTGATAGCAAATGCATAGGAGACAAGTTCATAGGAATTGCGTGAATCCAAGGTAAAGTTGCTGAAGGATTGTCTACTTTGAAATTTAAACTCTGAGACTCACTGAACCATAAAATAAGTTTCAAAGTTTGCTCCTTCCCTTGTATCCTGTTGACTTTTCAGGGCCTTCTAAAGGTGATGTTCAGCCAGAGCAGCAATCTTACCCCCAAAATTATCATCTCCCATTCTTTCCCTTAAATAGAGCACAAACCCTTATTTAGTCCAAATGTAGCTACTGAGGGCTAGGAGTTCCATGGGAAATTTTCTGATAAATTTATGTTAAGTCTATTTCCTAAATATATATGTTGTTTTATAAGGAATAAATTCTTAACACAAATGATTTGCTGTCTAATGCTGAAATGTCAGACATTTGTAGCAGATAGATAGGAGGAAAATTAGGGACATATAACCCAGGTAATAAACATATTTAATCACCTATAAAAGTTGCATTCTTTTTTCTTGCTTTTTAAGTTTTTTGTATACTAATTATACCTCAAAACTGAAAATAAGAACCCCCACAAATTACCTCACTTGGCTTACTATGCATGCTTCCTAAACTTTGACCAGTTGAAATTTTATACTGTGGTTCTAGAAAGTGTAGAAATATTCTGCTAAGGGCTAGGACAAATTATATTAGTAACTCCAAATGAATCAAGTTTCTCATTATAGGTTCCTTCTGTAACCACTATGGGTTTGGTCATGTGACTTGATTTGTCTAATGGGTCATCTGCACATATGAACACAAGCAGAGGCTTGTGCTAGTACATCATGGTTTTCTTCTTGAAGCCCAGGATGCCCAAGATCGTCTGCTGGATAGGCTAGGTGAAGGAAAACCAAGGCACCTTGCGAGTGCCAGGCAACTACCAGCCACAAAGTGTGCGGCCCTCTGGGACCAGCCAGGCTCCAGCTGCCCTACCAGTTAACTGCAACTAGATGAGTGAGTCAAGTCACATAACATGGAGCAAAGACAAGCCATCCCAGCTAAGCTCTGCCTAAATTATCAACCCAAATAACTGTAGTAAGATAAATAATTCTTATTTCAAGCCACTAAGTTTTGGAGTTGTTTCAAAACACTAGATAACCAAGCAGTGTCTGCTAGAAATTGCATTTGTAATTTTCCCAAAACTGGGTGATTTTTTGTCATTATTCACACAATTATGTTGGATAAATGATTGCCTTTGAGACTCAGTTGTCTAGTCAGTACAATAAGAATGATGTAAATATTTTATATTTAATTTTTTAAAAAAATTACACAGGTTATTGAGTTTGTGTATTTCAGAGGCAGAGAGAGAAATTTGTGGGGATAAAGTCACAAGAATACCAGCTGGCAGAAATTGAATTACCTTCCTTTGTATAAGTAATATCCAGTCTAGTCTTAAATGCTATAGGATGAGATAAGAGAAAGATAGCTCACATTCCAAAATAAAAGCAAAAATATAAAATACTCAGAATTGAATTTGACAACAAGTGAACAAAACTGAAAATAGAAAAATATAAAACTTTATTAGAGGGCATAAAAGAAGACTGGAATAAGTGGAGAGACAGTTCAGTTTTCTAGAAAGAAATGATATTGTTAAGCTGCCGATTATGTTCAAATTCATACGTTTAATTTTAGTCAATATTCTATTTTTCCTTTGTTTGAACCTGAAAGGCTGATATTGTAGACCATTTAAAAGAATAATATATGGACTGGGTGCTGTGGCTCACGCCTGTAATCCCAGCACTTTGGGAGGCCGAGGAGGGCAGATCATGAGGTCAAGAGATTAAGACCATCCTGGCCAACATAGTGAAGCCCTGTCTCTACTAAAAATACAAAAATTAGCTGGGCATGGTGGCGTGTGCCTGTAGTCCCAGCTGCTCAGGAGGCTGAGGCAGGAGAATCGCTTGAACCCAGAAGGCGGAGGTTGCAGAGATCCGAGATCATGCCACTGTACTCCTGCCTGGAGATAAAATGAGACACTATCTCAAAAAAAAATGTATATATACACACACACACACATATACACAGTTCTTAGCCACTTTCATATATATACATATACATATATACACACACACATATAGATATACATACACACACATATACGTGTGAGTATATATATGTATATGTATATATATATGAAAGTGGCTAAGAACTGCGGCTAGAAAATAGAACAAAAACACTGGAAAATATAAAAATATTGGAAACTATTGTAATTGAAATAGTATAGTTCTGGCATCCTCTCTCTTAGATAACATTTTTGCTTTCTAGTTCATTTAGAAAATAGAAGTCATTAGAACGAAATTTCCATATGATCTTACCATTAAGCATGTCAACCTGCCTATATCAGACCAGATTCTTTGTCTCCTCTCCCGTGACTGTTAAGAAACAGTTCATGTTTTTATATAATACTAACGTTTACTTTACAGGGAATCCTATCCCTTTTTGCCTCTTCAAAGACTGCTTTAACAATTCCTTTTTCTCCCTTGTAGCATCAGTTTTTCCTGCTCCACTGGATTACCCATCAGCATACAATCATGCTGTCATTTTGCCTTAAAAAAGTAACAAATAAAACTTCCTTGACCCTTATTCTCCTCCAGTTTCTACCCTGTTTCTCCTTCCTCTTTACAGCAAAACAAAAAAAGAATTACAGAAATTTTTAAAGAAATACTTTAATTATTTAAAAAAATTCTATAATCACTGATTCCATTTCTTTTTCTCTCTGGAAATCACTCCAGTTTTTGGCACCTACCACTCAATCAAAATAGCTATTGTTCTTTGGGAGGCCGAGGCAAGAGGATCACGAGGTCAGGAGTTCGAGACTAGCCTGGCCAACATGGTGAACTCCCATCTCTACTAAAAATAAAAATAAAAAAAAAATTAGCCAGATGTGGTGGCAGTTCCAGCTACTTGGGGGGCTGAGGCAGGAAAATCGCTTGAAACTGGAAAGCAGAGGTTGCAGTGAGCCGAGATCGCGCCTCTGCACTCCAGCCTAGGTGAAAGAGCGAAACTCCGTCACACACACACACACACACACACACACACACACACACACACACACACAAATAGCTCTTGTTAAACACATAAAGACCTCTATTGCAAGACACAATACTTGATTCTTGGGCTTAATTTTACTCCACGTATAAGCATTCTTTAACACAGATGATTGCTCCAACTTAAAAAAAATTAATGTCTTCATTTTAAAATTTAAAAAATTTAAAAACTTTTATGTTTTTGAAATATACTCTTCATTTGGATTTTAAGAAGCCATGTTGTCTTCACAATCTTCATCCAGTTTTTTAAAAACAATATCTATACACTTATGTATAGATAAATATAAACAATATCTATACATCTATGAATCACTAGGCATATGTCCAGCTCAACATATCATTCAAAATTCAAACTTACCCACTTATCCATCTACTCAGTGTACCCCCTCAGATGTCTAACAGACCTCTCAAATTTAACAAGCTCAAAACTTAAGATTCTGAAACTCGGTATCTAAAACATATTATCTCCCAGGGTCCTCCCATCTAAACAAATAGTAATTGCATTCTTCTAATTGCTTAGATGCAAAATCATGATATCATTCTGTTTTTTAATTCCCCATATCAGCAAATCTTGTTAGTTTTATTTTGAAAACGTTTGTAGACATGGCCTCCAACTCTATCACTCTCATTCAACTCACCATTGTTTCTCTCCTAGATTATTGCGATAACCTCTTAGCCATTCTTCCTTCTCATGCTTTCCATAGAGGCAAAATAAACCACAGCTAAATTGAAATATGCACACTAAAGAACTTATCTAATAATCTATGTGGCTCTTCTTTTTTAGGCAGTTAGGAACAGTGAAAAAAACACTGATTTTGCAATCAGCAGGTATAAATTCAAATTCAGGTTCTACTATTTACTGTCAGCATGACTGTGGGTAAATCATGAAAATTTTTAGTCATTGTTCTTTTATGAAATATAGATACCATTTGCTCTCTGTATCTCACAGAGATTTTGAGAGGATTAAACAAATACAAAACCACACTGGTATATGTGAAATTTGTGAACTGCTGCCCAAATAAGTGATAATGATTATAATAATAATACATTTTTGAGAATATGACTGTGACAACTGGATTAATGAATGCATCCTTACTTTTTCCTCAAATGTCATTAAATATGAACAATAATTTCAGATTAATAAAAACCATTATATAATCACCACTTCCTAGAATTTACTGCACAAGACGAATGGAGGAAGGGAGAAAAGAGTATAGTACATCTACTTTAGATAGGCTTGTAAAGATTTATTGGGCCTGGAGAGCAATCTGTAGTCTAGTAAATTGGCATTTGAGGGGGTGTCACAAATAATAATGTATTACATCTTGCACTACAATGCACAGGTGTCCAAAGGCTATTACAATTCAAGCATTGCACTAAAATTGTATGAATGTAATAGCATGGCCACTATGAGAATGGTACTCAGAAAAGAGCTTTTTTTAAAAAATCTATTTAGTACAATCACTGCTACCTTTAGTCCAATAAAGCCAGAGCAACTCAAGAAATTAAATTTTCTGCTCCCAATTCAGCCACTACTTCTTTAAATAATAAGTACAGGATAAAATAATTGTATGTCAGAAGGGTGTCTGCAACTTTGCCCTTATTAATTTAAAACATGTATGAGGGATTGTTGAAACCTGCCTGAAGATCTAGAGGATACTGGGCCTCTCCAAATTAGGCTGTTTTTAGAATGAGTTAAATGAACCGCTTCTGGTATGAATTTGTATGAAATATTGTTTTAGAATACTTTGTTTGGAATATCCTTTAGGTCGCATGCACAGACATGGGGTATTTAATGCGTATTTTTTAGTAGACTGTGTTCTTTATCAGTTTTAAGAGTAATGGTTTTATTATGTTCAGCTAATTAATTAGTTAAAATTTCCCACAAACACAGGTTCAGTTCTGAATGCAAAGGAAATAATAAAGCTGTGATGTTTTCTATGCTATACTCAATTATTTTAGCATCATAATTCTACCTTATAAAACAGATATTTTATAAGTTTAAAAATGTTCAGATATTTGAATAGATAATTTCTTTTATGGGCAGAAATTAAGGGACTGACCTAAGATGCATTCAATATGAAAAAAGGGCATCATAATTGTCATTCTTATAAAGCATTTTTGTTTTAATAGCAATTGCAATATCTCCTGGGAATTGTGCTAGGTGTTGGAGCCACAAATTCAGAAAAGATGTATTTAAAAATATAACCTCTTACTCTGTAAGATCTCTAGACTCTATGTCCCTTCGCTACTTTTTCTGAACTTTCTCTTTTCTTCATGCACACTTTTAAAGTCATGCTTAATTTGAATTCTGTTTCAAGGTGACTCTCTTTAATGTGAGGGTAAAATCCAAAGGGGATTTTCAGGTGGTCAGTTTTGAATACTCAAGGCATTGTGATGGCTCCAGCCCCTTTAGACATTCAAAGGGACCCCTTGCAATTTTTCTTTTATTTCTAAAAACATTTAAATTTTACTTCAGTTTTATTGAAGTATAATTGACAAATAAAAGTTGTGTGTATTTATACAGCACATACACACAGTGAAGTGATTACCACAAGCTGACTATAGTTAATAATCCTGTATATATACTTGAAATCTGCTAATAGAGTAAATCTTAAGCGTCTTCACCTTACAATTACTCTTGAGCTGGAATATGCACTGAGGTTCTCAGCCTGACTCACTGTGTTCTTTTCTGAGCACCGCCTGTTAGTTGGGGTCCTTTGGCCTCTGGTTTCTCCCACATTGCTGCAGATATCACACAGGTCCTTTAATCATCACAGTTTGTCTACACCTGCTCATATTTGGGGTTGTGGGGTTATGGCTACACTTCCACCCTTTTCGCTTGTTAATATTGTCTGTGGGCTTTGGTTTTAAAATTCTAGTTGCTTTCTCTCTTTTGGGGGGGATTCAGGGAGATTCAAAAACCCTGCCACCATTGCCATCTTCCTGTAATTCAAAACATGTATTGTTGAACTTGCCTGGACAAGTAGTGAATCTCTGGGGATGAAATGAAGCTAAGATTTATACACATGCCAGAAATTATAACTAACAGCACAGCTGGTCTGCGCACAGGACTGGAAACTGTGAATCAGGCAGTTGTTTATCAATATCGGAATGTTTTTATTCTTGGAAAGCTTCCTTTCAGGCTGTTCCATCTACACTCACTAGCGCTCCATGAATATGTATATATCCGTATAGATTGCAGACAAAAAACTCACATGATAATGTTTCAGAAGTGAGAACAAAAAAGGGATGTTATGTTACCACCTGTGTCTAATTAAATATTTGTGGTAATTTAATGTAATTAAAAATTAAACAACCATTTGGCACAGGGTAATATATCATATTTCCTCCATCAGTTATGTACTTCAATATGCTCTCTTGTTGACTGTTTTAACGTAGATTTAATGTTAACAGCTTTTACTATTGTTTGTTCTAGTTTGTTGAATTTTACATTTAATATTCCCTTTGCTTGCATTTCTCTTGCCTGTACTCTTCATTCAATTAATTCCACCTTATTCTGAGATCTTAGCTTGAATGTTATCTTCTCAAAAAGGCCTTTCCTGCTAACTACAATCTCCAACTCTAGCTAAATTCAGGTTATCCTGTTGTTCTTTGTAATAATACTTAGTTAATTTGTGACCTCCAGGAAATATCAATGTTTGAATAAAAGAACAGTGAAGCACAGTCTTCTTATCATTTTGATTTTATTAGCTGTGTAATTTTAAAAAATAAGGTAACTCAACCATTTATAAAGAAGGTATTAAAAGTCACGTAACACAGAGTTTCAACCACTTCTTCGGTGCTGTGCTATATGACTCAACTGATGAATTTGTAGTTAGAAATCATGGTCTATATTTTTTCTTTTAAAGGCTAAGAGCATTTGTCAAGTAACATTTGGTATCATTATTATGATTATTATTATTATTTTTCCAGTTGCTCTACTACCATGTTAGGAACCATACCCCACATATAGTTGCAATTAAATAACTTCACTCCATTCTTGGTTTACTTAGGGTTGAGTAACTAAACTAAGTATGCCCAGTCAGAATTTCCTTGCAGGCATATGGAATCAGAATGAAGTATAGCTGGCCTTTTCAACAGAGGAGCTATAAACCCCAAAGCTCTAGTCAGCTTTGTTCTGCGTACCACGTGGATGTGTAGTAAGGAAAAGTGGTATTCTATGAGCTAGAATTTTGATGCAGTCTTAAGGAAAGGCAGACGTGAGAGATGGGAAGGTGCTGTTGGGATTTGTCTTCTTGTACAGTTTCTTTTTGAGGCCTGACTAAATCTGGATTCTTCGGCTTCTGGATTCTTTGGATTTAGAAGACAATTTTGCACTCTAAAAATATTTTCTCTCTTTTATTACAACCTAATTTAGTGGATTTTTGCAAATTGCAATCTGTACAGACCTAATAAAACACTGATTATTAGCTATTAATGAGCACACTGTAAAACCTTAAGGGTTTTAAACTCATGTAGCTCTCAGTTGAGGCAATAGCCGTCATTGTGATAAAAGAAAAAGTTTTTTCTCCACACAGCACTTGATTATATTATATAGGATGTGCATACCTATTCAGAATCTGCGGCTCATTCAGCAATTCATATCAGAAACGAACTTGAGATTTATCTAAGCCATTTAACTATGCCTTCAACATCTTCTAGATGTGTCATTAAGAAACAAAATAGCTCAGCTAAGTTTCTCAGTAATGGCTGCAGAGCTCCTTGGAAGCAGTGGCATTGATATAAGTGAGAATATCTGGGGCCCATCTTTAAATAATTAATGCAGTTGTTTAAATTCCTTCTGGTCTATCACAGAAATGGAAGTATCAGAAAAGGTTTGAATGTAAATATTAAATAGTTATCTCTGCCTCTGGCCATAGAAACCAGCTGGGGTAAGAGATAAACCTAATTGTTTGCAGCCACAAGGGGCTCTTTTGCTCTTGCTATTATCACAGAAACTCCCTGTGGATGTTTTCTCAAGCCAAGGCCACTGACAGAAAATTTGAGTCTGACTCTGTCATCGATTCTTGCTCCAGTACTTCCAGTTTTTCATACCATGTGTCTAGAACATGCCATATCTCAAATACAGGAAAACTTGTAAAACAACTTGTAGTTCATGAAACAAAGGAATAACTTTCTTTGATGGTCAACTGTTGGTGGTATCAGATTGAGATATAAAGAGAAAGATTAGCACCGTGATAGGTCATTGCTGCTCAGATCAGTCAGAGCGGCAAACAGTATGGTGCATGATTTTCCCTCCCAACTGCCAAAAAATGGTTGAGGAAAAGGTGCCAAATGTTAAGTTTTTTCAATATAACTTGCACCTGTATCTTTTTCTGACCCAGAGCAGTTTTCAACTTGTCAAGACTGAACCACTACTCTTCATTTGAATTATTTAATAATGTAAGCAATATCTTCTTTTGCTCTTTTTGCATGCATGTGCTATTATGACATTGTTACTAAATGAAAATAAGGAACATACTCAAGTTTATAAGCTGATGAATGGACTAATTGCAAATAGCTAAATACTATTTAAATCAGGGTCTTGAAGAATATGCTATAGCAATCTGCTTCAGAACACTTGGAGTTAAATGACTAACAAATTTCAAACTAACCTGTTCCAACGATTCCTGACTCTTTATGTGTTTGTGTTTTTGTGTATATATTTATGAGCAGTCAAATATCTTTATTATGTTTCATGTTTTCTATTTTACATCTTCCTTGTTATGTTTAACAATTAAGCATGAAGCCTAGATGGTTAAAACTGAAATTGCTATGAGTTTTCAAGTGCTGCCCCTAACTGCTATTACCACAGCTAAATGACACTATACAAAGGATGATAATTACACACAAAAAGAGTAAATTGGATATTTTAACCAGAATAGTGTAGATTAAAACAGGACTAACAAGCCTCATATAGAAAGCCTTTATTTAAATAAGAAATGTCTCCCTTTTCTGGAAATGAGATTTTCCTTTAAAGGCGTTGTTTGTAACCTTCATTAGCATTCAATGTTTATATAGCATGGCATTCAGCATACTGTTGGAGCGTAATGGAACTATGTCATAATGAAATGTCATTTTGTCCTAAAAGTCTTGCACATTTAAATCCGTGGAAGTAAGGAAGCTTATGTCATCAAAATATCCCCTACTCTTGAAAATTAAATGTTTTTATTGATTTTTATGAGTAAGCCAAAGTCAGCATTTTATCATAACTTCTTATGGATTTTCCTCTGTCCATGAAAATAAAGAAAATAAAGCTATATTAACTCTTAGTCTGAGTTTTAGATTTTTTTGACTTTGGTGAAATTTGTATTATATTGTTAGGTTTCTTGATAGTCACTAATTTTAATCCCTTTTAAATACTTTGTTACTGTTTTTTTTTAACTTAAATGTCAGCTGTGAGAGCAAGATGAGAATTATCATGTCACCTGTGGAATTGGAAAACCTTGTTTTTAGGGTTCATTGTTTCAGCTTTAGAGGCAGAGTTCACCAGAATAACCATGGTGTTTAACATACAAAGGGCAATTGCATTCTATAAAATCTATTCCATCAGCTCAACTGCTTTTAAATTATTTGATTCTGAGAAATTAACTCTCCTGAGCTTTTGGCTGTTCTGGAAAACCTATCACTCCAAGGATACAAGGAGAAAATAGAGTAATTCATATAAAAGAGTTTTATAAATTATCTAAAGCTAATCAAAGGCCACAGGCTATTATCATTTCCAAACCAGAAACAATTACAAGCTAATTTAACATGAATCTGGTGTTTTTATTTCTTTGACATAGCTAGAGCAGGACCCAGTTTGAGATGTGTTCCTAAACTATCAGAATGAGAAATAAAGAGAAAGATTAGCACCTAATAGGTCATCGCTACTCAGATCAGTCAGAGCAGGCAAACAGTGTGGTACATGATTTCCCCTCCCAACTGCCAAAAAATGATTGAGGAAAAGGTGCCAAATGATTACATTTTTCAATATAATTTGCACCCATAGAATTATGAGCCTTTTGTATAACAAATCCTTTATATTACTATTGGTTTTATAACTAATTGGGTTATTGGAGTTATCACAGAAACAATTTAATTTTTAAAATTTACTGATTATAGAAATGATAAGGAAACAGCATTGCTTGTAAATGCTGTAAGGGGGAAATAAGAAAAAAAGTCATGTATTTCTCCTTTTTTCCTTTAAGACTCCTTGAATTTCATACAGAAATTCTGGAATTAAAAGAAAAAGGTGAATATTATTCAAGTGTATAAAGTTTAATTGTAAAGTTTAATCACAACTACTTACACTTAACACACATATATGACATTTTCATACTTATATTTATACATTAGATATTTTAGATAAGATGCATCAAATTAAGTGGACTTTATATATGAAATTTAATAGACAAAATGAAGAGAATATGATGTCACCCTAGAGATGTTATTTGATTGGCAATGCAATTGGCATAAAATATTATTGTTTTTGGTTTATAACAATTATTTTTAATATTTCTGTTCCTTAACTTGTTTTCACTTTTGATCGTAACTTCTTTTTGATGACCTTCAAGAGTTTGGTACTATAACAAAATGAAGGCATTAGCTCTTGAATATGAACAAAGAGGTGGTAATGAAAATAAAATCCCTAATTTTTATAAAGTTAAGTATGACACATGACACTATGAAATCTTAGATAGAGTTTATTACCTAATAATTCAATTCTAAGTGCCTGTTTTAGCTCATAAACTCTCAGGGCACCATGGGAAAGGAACAACCAGCCATGTGCAGTTTCTCATGGCTGCTCTGTTATACGTGTGTATGATTCCCCTGTTTGAACCTGCTACCCTCTCTCAAGACTGGCATTCTTTTCCATCTGGTATCATTAGGTCAGACCTTAAGGAGTTAAGAAGGCAGGAGCAGTTGTTGGTTTTGGCGCAGATTAGGATCAGACATAATCTGGACCTACTTCAGGGAGTATCCTATCCCATGTTCGTGTCTCAAGAGTTTATCTCCAGGCCTTGCCAGATGATGATATTCAAAGAGCTAACAGAAGACTGTCTGAAATGTTTTCCTGGCACATTTGAGGTTGAATCAGACTGCTGGTATTTACTTGCAAAACTCTGTTAGTGCCAGCAGCTTCTAGCATCTGGGAAATGGACTATATGGTCTCAGCCTCATAAACTCTGATATTTAAATTTAGTTCAATATAAATTCTGAAAATGATTATTAAACATGTTTAAACTGACAGATACAAGTAGGACTTGCAGACAATGGTAAAAGCAAAAAGCTGTTGTCTCCCAGCAGGAAACAAAGCAGGAACTTCAGCTTTGTAAACATTACTAGAAAATACAAACTCATTAAATCACAGAACTCATAAATTTTTCCACAGAATGTAGACTTCCTTCAATAGAGGATGTGCCTATTATCATAGAAAATGCGAGACATGGGGGAATTTAAATGGAAGAGTACATAGATGTTTCTGTGTTTGCATGATATGACAGTCAGTTTCTGACCTTTACTCAAGCTTCTGTCAATGACCCACATCCAACCACTGAAGGAATTTATGTGTGTGTTGCAGAACTATGCTGAAATAACCCTCTCTCTCTTTCATATCTAGTAGAGGCAATGCTGTCCTTCAGAGTCCAAAAGAACAAACATTTCTTCAGTTTTTTTCTGCTGTAGCCCCACCCAGTTTGGAAGAATTAATTGCCAAACTCTCTGTGAAATGTGGAACTACCTGTATATTATATATACTTCTATAGAAAACATAACTGTATAAAATATTTTAAAAATCTGGCACAACGTCATTCAAACTTTGAATACTTAATGTTGGCAGAAATTTTCTCTTTTGCACACAGACTTTTAATACTCTTCATAAATATTATATATGTTTTAATAAATGCACACCTAATTGTACATTATTTGATGTTTTTATTTTTAGCTTAACCTAAGAACATACACATTTTCTTGATTGCTATCTTCATTTTACACTATTTTAATGGCTGCATAGTTTTTGCTTTTATTAATGTGTAAATCATTTCTGCCTCATTTAATCTTACAAATGTATCTATTCCCTGTTATCAATAATGCCACAATGAAAATGTATGCCTACCTAGGGCTTTTGCAGTATATTAGTTTTCATATAGTAATAGGATGTAAACAAGCCATTTTGACATCCCTGGTATTCTGGCTATCTGTCTATTGCTGTGTTGCAAACCACCCACACTTCATGGCATAAAGTCATAGCAATTTATTATGCTTATGAATTTGATGGTTGGGAATTGAGACAGTACACTGTGAATATAGAGCAATATTTGGAGCTTCTGCTGGGAAGATTAGAATAGTTCTGGGCTGTCATCATCTGTAGTCTTCTTCACTCATGTCTGGCAGCTGCCCTGTGATGACTCAAAGGATGGGTTCAACTAAGACTACCTACTGGAACGCCTACCCACAGCCTTTCTATATGACTTGGGCTTCTCACAGTACGGTATCTGGGTTCTGTGAAGTAGTATCCTGCAAAGGAAAACTAGAATGTAAGGTTCCAAGTATTCAAGCAGACCAAGAAGACCTATAGGGCACTAAATCTTATAGGACTTTGTAGGTGATAGGCTTGTTTGGAACTAATGTCAGGAGTCTGGGGGAGTTGCTTCCATTCAGTAGGATCTGAAACTAACAGTACTGCAGTCCATATAACTTAAGCACCTTTCTAATTAAATGGATCAGTCTTATTGGGCTGATCTTAAAATATACTCAGAAATGAACAGTGAATTTGGCAGCTATAGATATAACTAAGATAAAATAAATTAATATTTCCCATCCTGAAATAACCGCTTCTTTTTTGGATTCTCATAGAGACACTTTTAACTTTATTTTCTGCATCGCATTATATTCAACACTCTTTTATAATAAATACTTGCCATGGCTTAGTTAGATTGCTCTTTTCTTGATCTCTCCTGAAAACAAAAAAGGCATGCATAATATTTTTCTTTCACATAAGAGGTGTAAAGTTCCTCTCTGATATTATTTAGCTGTGTCCCCACCCAAATCCCACCTCGAATTGTAACAATCCCCATGTGTCATGGGTGGGGCCAGGTGGAGATAATTGAATCATAGGGACAGTTTCCTTCATACTACTCTCATGGTAGTGAATAAGTCTTATGAGATCTGATGGTTTTATAAATGGGAGTTCCCCTGCCGAAGCCCTCTTGACTGCCACCATGTAAGACATGCCTTTGCTTCTCCTTTCCCTTCTGCCATGATTGTGAGACTTCCCCAGCCATGTGGAACTGTGAGTCCAATAAACCTCTTTTCTTTATAAAACTACCGAGCCTTGGGTATGTTTTTATTAGCAGCATGAGAACAATACACCCTCCTTTGGCAAATATTTCTTTCCTTGGGATCTTTACTAATTAGCGGCCAAATAAAACACTAAAATAGTGAATGTTTATTGAACCATCGCTGTATTGAGGCTTTATGCTAAACCCAAACATTGAATTTCACCATATTTCCTCAGTCATGGCTTAGCTCTGCTTCTAACACTTGTAAACCTGGTTATTAAGTGGTCCCGCTAGTCCTAATATGAAAATATATTTGGTTCATATATACCAGGATATAGATTTTAGAATATTTGATTCCCGTTAGAGAACTACATATTCTTAAGCCATTTGTATATATCAATAACTTCCTACAACGATTAGATTGTGTCTTTTTTTTGTTAACTTTAATTTTAAGTTCAAGGGTACATATGCAGGGTTGTTATGTTGGTAAAGTTGTGTCACGGGGATTTGTTTTACAGAGTATTTTGTCACCCAGGTATTAAGCCTAGTACTTGTCAGTTATTTTTCATGATCCTCTCCTTCCTCACATCCTTTATCCTCTAATAGTCCCCAGTGTGTGTTGTTCCCCTTCATGTGTCCATGTGTTCTCATCATTTAGCTACCACTTATAATTGAGAACCTGCAGTATTTGGCTTTCTGTTTGTATATTAGTTTAGGATAATGACCTCCAGCTCCAACCATGTTCCAACAAAGGAGATGATCTCATTATTTTTTTACAGCTGCATAGTATTCCATGGTATATATGTACCACATTTTCTTTATCCCATCTACCATTGACAGGCATTTAGGTTGATTCCATGTCTTTGCTATTGTGAATAGTGTTACAGTGAACCTACATGTGCATGTAGCTTTATGATAGAACAATTTATATTTCTGCAAGTATATCCCAGTATTGAGGTTGCTGGGTTGAATAGTATTTCTGTTTTCAGGTCTTTGAGGAATAGCTGCACTGTTTTCTACAATGGATGAACTAATTTACACACCCCCAACAGTGTATAAGCATTGTCTTTTCTTTGCAACCTTGCCAATATCTGTTATTTTTTCGATATTTTCATAGTAGTCATTCTGACTGGTGTGAGATGGTATCTCATTGGGGTTTTGATTTGCATTTTTCTAATGATCAGTGCTATTGAGGTTTTTTGATATGTTTGTTGGCCACATGTATGTCTTCTATTGAAAAACGTTTGTTCATGTCCTTTGTTTAATTTTTAGTGGAGTTTTTCTCCTGAATTTAAATTCCTTATCATGCTAAATATTAGACCTTTGTTAGATGAATAGTTTGCAAATTGTTTTCTATTCTTTAGGTTGTCCACTTTGTTGATAATTTCTTTTACCATGTAGAAGCTCTTTTGTTTAATCAGACCCAACTTGTCGAATTTTTTGCATTTGTTGCAATTGCTTTAGGCATCTTTGTCATGAAATCTTTGCCTGTTCCTGTGTCCAGATGGTATTGACTAGGTTGTCTTCCAGGTTTTTTATAGATTTAGGTTTCACATTTAAGTCTTTCATCCATCTTGAGTTAATTTTTATATATGGTGTAAAGAAGAAGTCCAGTTTTAATCTTCTGCATATGGTTAGCCAATTATCCCAGAACCATTTATTGAATAGGGAATTGTTCCCCCGTTGCTTATTTTTGTCAGGTTTTTTGAGGATCAGATGGTTGTAGGTGTGTGGTCTTGTTTCTGCTTTAATCTGTTCCATTGGTCTATGTGTTGTTTTTGTACCAGTACCCTGCTGTTTTGGTTTCTTTAGTCCCATAGTATAGTTTAAGTTTTGGTAGTATGATGCCTCCTGCTTTGTTCTTTTTGCTTAGGATTGCTTTGGCTATTCTTGGTTCCATATGAATTTTAAAATAGTTTTTTTCCTAGTTCTATGAAGAATGTCATTAGTAGCTTAATAGAAATATCATTGAATCTATAAATTGCTTTGGGCAGTAGGGGCCATTTTAATGATATTGATTTTTCATATTCATAAGCATGGCATGTTTTTTCATTTGTTTGTATCATCTCTGATTCTTTTTTGAGCAGTGCTCTGTTGTTCTCCTTGTAGAGATCTTTCACCTCCCTGTTTAACTGTATTCGTAGGTATGTTTTTCTTTGTGTGGCAACTGTGAATGGGATTGCCTTTCTGATTTGGCTCTCAGCTTGTGTCTTGTTGATGTATGGGAATGCTAGTGATTTTTGTATATTGATTCTCCATCCTGAGACTTTGTGGACGTTATTCATCAGTATAAGGAGCTTTTTTGTCAAGACTGTGAGATTTTCTAGATATAGGATGATGTCATCTGCAAACAGGGGTAGTTTGACTTTCTCTCTTCCTATTTGGATGCGCTTATTTCATTCTCTTACCTGATGCTCTGTCCAGGACTTCCAATACTATGTTGAATAAGAATGTTGAAAAAGGGCATTCTTATCTTTGTGCCAGTTTTTAAGGGGAGTGCTGCCAGCTTTTGCCCATTGAATGTGATGTTGTCTGTGGGTTTGTCATACATGGCTCTTGTTATTTTGAGTTATATTCCTTCATTACCTAGTTTATGGATAGTTTTTAACATGAAGGGGTGTTGAATTTTATCAACAGCATTTTCTGCATTTATTGAGATCATAATGTGGTTTTGTCTTTAGTTCTTTACATGCAATGAATCACATTTATTGATTTGCATACACTGAACTAACCTTGCCTCCCAGAGATGAAGCTTACCTAATCATGGTGGATAAGTTTTTGACGTGCTCTTGGATTCAGTTTGTTAGTATTTTGCTGAGGATTTTTGCATATATTGGCCTGAAGTTTTCTTGTATTGTTGTGTCTCTGCCAGATTTTGGTATCAGCATAATGCTGGCTTCATAGAATACATTAGGGCAGAGCCCCTTCTCAATTTTTCTGAATAGTTCTAGTAGGAATGGGACTAGCTTTTCTTTTTACATCTGGTAGAATTTGGTTGTGAATCAGTCTGGTCCTGGGCTTTTCTTGTTGGTAGGCTATATTACTGATTCAACTTCAAAGCTCATTATTGGTCTGTTCAGGCACTCAATTTCTTCTTGGCTCAGCCTTGCAAGGATGTATGTGTCCAGGAATTTATACATTTCTTCTAGATTTTCTAATTCATGTGCTTAGAGATGTTTATATTCTAGGCTGCTTATTTGTATTTCTGTGGGGTCAGTGGTAATATCCTCTTTGTCATTTCTAATTGTGTTTATTTGGATCTTCTCTCTTTTCTTCTTTAGTAGTCTAGCTAGCAGTCTATCTATTTTACTAACTTTTTTTTCAAAAGAAGTTCCTGAACTTGTTGATCTTTTCATTGGTTTTTCATGTCTCAGTGTCTTTCAGCTCAGCTCCGATTTTGGTTATTTCTCATCTTCTCGTAGCTTTAAAGTTGTTTTGCTCTTGCTTCTCTAGTTCTTTTAGTTGTGATGTTAGGTTGTTAAATTGAGATCTTTCTAACTTTTTGATGTGGGCATTTAGTGCTGTGCATTTCCCTCTTAACATTGCCTTATCTGTGTCCCAGATATTCTGATACATTATACTTTTATTCTCATTAGTTTCTTTTTTTTTTCCTGATAAGAAAGAAAGAAGAATTTGCTTTTTATTATTATTATTATTATTATTATACTTTAAGTTCTAGGGTACATGTGCATAATGTGCAGGTTTGTTACATATGTATACTTCTGCCATGTTGCTGTGCTGCACCCATCAACTCGTCAGCACGAGTTTGTGTGTGAGTCTAAGTCTCTTTGAAGATCTCTAGGAACTTGCTTTATGAATCTATGAATTTATGGGTGCTCCTATGTTGGGTGCATATGTATTTAGAATGATTATGTCTTTTTGTGGAATTGCACTCTTTACCATTATATAATGTTCTTCTTTGTCTTTTTAAAATATTTGTTTGTTTAAAGTATGTTTTATCTGAACTTTGTTATTACTCACCTTCTGAAGCCTACTTCTGTCAACTTGTCAAACTAATTCTCTGTCCAGTTTTGCTCCCTTGCTGGTGAGGAGCTGTGATCCTTTGGAGGAGAAGAGGCATTCTGGTTTTTGGAATTTTCAGCTGTTTTGTGCTGGGTTTTCCTCATCTTCGTGGATGTATCTACCTTTGGTCTTTGATGTTGGTGACCTCTGGGTGGGGTTTCTGTGTGGACGTCCTTTTTGTTGATATTGATGCTATTCCTTTCTGTTTGTTAGGTTTCCTTCTAACAGTCAGGTCTCTCTGCTGCAGGTCTGCTGTAGTTTGCTGGAGGTCCATGCAGGCCCTGTTTGCCTGGGTATCACCAGTGGAGGCTGCAGAACAGCAAAGATTGCTGCCTGTTCCTTCCTCTGGAAGCTTCATCCTATAGGGGCACTCACCAGATGCCAGCCAGAGCTCTCCTGTATGAAGTATCTGTTAACCACTGCTGGGAGTTTTCTCCCAGTCAGGAGGCACAGGGGTCAGGGACCCACTTGAGGAGGCAGTCTGTCCCTTAGCAGAGCTTGAGTATTGTGCTGGGAGATTCTCTGCTTTTTTCAGAGCCAGGAGTCAGAAATGTTTAAGTCTGCTGAAGCTTTGCCCACAGCCACCCCTTCCCCCGGATGCTCTGTCCCAGGGAGATGGGAGTTTTGTATATAAGCCCCTGCTGAATCAAGCAGGAAGCTAAAGGAAGGATATCAGAGATTGAAGATAAACTTAATGAAATAAAGTAGAAGACAAGATTGGAGAAAAAATAATGAAAAGGAACAAACAAAGCCTCCAAGAAATATGGGACTATGTGAAAAGACCAAAGCTACGTTTGATTGGTGTACCTGGAAGTGACAGGGAGAATGGAACCAAGTTTGAAAACACTCTTCAGGATATTATCCAGGAGAACTTCCCTATCCTAGCAAGACAGGCCAACATTCAAATTCAGGAAATACAGAGAACATCACAAAGATACTCCTCAAGAAAAGCAACCCCAAGACATATAATCACTGGATTCGCCAAGGATGAAATGAAAGAAAAAATGTTAAGGGCAGCCAGAGAGAAAGGTCAAGTTACCCACAAAGGGAAGCCCATTGGACTAACAGTGGATCTCTCTGAAGAAATCCTGCAAGCCAGAAGTGAGTGGGGGCCAATATTCAACCTTTTTGTTTGTTTGTTTGTTTGTTCTGTTTTTTCGTTGAGATGGAATCTCTTTCTGTCGCCCAGGCTGGAGTGCAGTGGTGTGATCTTGGTGTGCTGCAACCTCTGCCTCCCTGGTTCAAGCGATTCTTCTGCCTCAGCTTCCTGAGTAGCTGGGACTGCAGGCACATACCACCATTCCCGGCTAATTTTTGTATTTTTAGTAGATATGGGTTTTCACTATGTTAGCCAGGATGGTCTTGATCTCCTGACCTTGTGATCTGCCTGCCTCAAACTCTGAAAGTGGTGGGATTACAGGCATGAACCACTACGCCCAGCCTCAACATTCCTAAGGGAAAGAATTTCAACCCACAATTTCATATCCAGCCAAACTAAGCTTCATAAGTGAGGAAGAAATAAAATCCTTTACAGACAAGCAAATGTTGAGAGATTTTGTCACCACCAGGCCTGCCGTACAAGAGCACCTGAAGGAAGCACTAAATATGGAAAGAAAAACTGGTACCAGCCACTGCAAAAGCATACCAAATTGTAAAGACCTTCGAAACTCTGAAGAAACTGCAACTAATGGGCAAAATTACCAGCTAGCATCATAATGACAGGATCAAATTCACACATAACAATATTAGCCTTAAATGTAAATGGGCTAAATGCTCCCAATTAAAAGACACAGACTGGCAAATTGGATAAAGAGTCAAGACCCATCAGTGTGCTGCATTCAGGAGACCCATCTCATGTACAAAGACACACAGAGGCTCAAAATAAAGGGATGGAGGAATATTTACCAAGCAAAAGGAAAGCAAAAAAACAGGGGTTACAATCCTAGTCTCTAATAAAACAGAGTTTAAGTCAACAAAGATCAAAAGAGACAAAGAAGGTCGTTACATAATGGCAAAGGGATCAATGCAGCAAGAAGAGCTAGCTATCCTATATATATGCACTCAATACAGGAGCACCCAGATTCATAAAGCAAGTTCTTAGAGACCTACAAACAGACTTGGACTCCCACACAATAAGAGTGGGAGACTGTAACACCCCATTGTCAATATTAGACAAATCACCAAGACAGAAAATTAACAAGAATGTTCAGGACTTGAACTCAGGTCTTGATCAAGTAGACCTAACAGACATCTACAGAACTCCCCACCCCAAATCAACAGAATATACATTCTTCTCAGCACCATATCACACTTATTATAATGTTGATAACATAATTGGAAGGAAAACACTACTTAGCAAATGCAAAAGAACAGAAATCATAAAACAGTCTCTCATACCACAGTGTAATGAAATTAGAATTCAGGATTAATAAATTCACTCAAAACTGCACAACTACATGGAAACTAAACAACCTGCTCCTGAATGACTACTGGGTAAATAATGAAATTAAGGCAGAAATAAATAAGTTCTCTGAAACTAATGAGAACAAAGATACAATGTACCAGAATCTCTGGGACACAGCTTAAGCAGTGTTTAGAGGGATATTTATAGCACTAAATGCACACAGGAGAAAGTGGGAAAGATCTAAAATTGACACCCTAACATCACAATTAAAAGAACTAGAGAAGCAATAACAAACAAATTCAAAAGCTAGCAAAATACAAGAAATAACTAACATCAGAGGAGAACTGAAAGAGATAGAGACACAAAAATCCCTTCAAAAAAATCAATGAATCCAGGAGCTAGTTTTTTGAAAATACGAACAAAATAGACCACTAGCCAGACTAATAAAGAAGACAGAGAAGAATCAAATAGACACAGTAAAAAATGATAAATGGGATATCACCCCAATCTCACAGAAATACAAACTACCATCAGAAAATACTATAAACACCTCTATGCAAATAAATTAGAAAATCTAGAAGGAATTGATAAATTCCTGGACACATACACCCTCCCAAGACTAAACCAGGAAGAAGTCGAATCCCTGAATAGACCAATAACAAGCTCTGAAATTGAGGCAGTGATTAATAGCCTACCAACCAAAAAAAGCCCAGGGCCAGGCAAAGTCACAGTCAAATTCTACCAGAGGTACAAAGAGGAGCTGGTACCATTCCTTCTGAAACTATTCCAAACAGTAGAAAAAGAGGGGCTCCTCCCTAACTCATTTAATGAGGCCAGCATCATCCTAATACCAAAATCTGGCAGAGACACAACAAAAAAAGAAAATTTCAGGCCAATATCCCTGATGAACATTAATGCAAAAATCCTCAATAAAATACTGGCAAACTGAATTCAGCAGCACATCAAAAAGCTTATCCACCATGACCAAGTCAGCTTCATCCCTGGGATACAAGCCTGTTTCAACACATGCAAATCAATAAATGTAATCCATCACATAAACAGAACCAATGACAAAAAACACATGATTATCTCAATAGATGCAGAAAAGGTTTTCAACAAAATTCAACAGCCTTTCTGCTAAAAACTCTCAATAAACTAGGCATTGATGGAACATATCTCAAAATCATAAGAGCTATTTATGACAGACCAACAGCCAATATCACACTGAATGGGCAAAAGCTGGAAGCATTCCCTTTGAAAACCAGCACAAGACAAGGATGCCCTCTCTCACCACTCCTATTCAACATAGTATTGGAAGTTCTGGCCAGGGCAATCAGGCAAGAGAAAGAAATAAAGGGTATTCAAAGAGGAAGAGAGGAAGTCAAATTGTGTCTGTTTGCAGATGACATGATTGTATATTTAGAAAACCCCATCATCTCAGGCCCAAATCTCCTTAAGCTGATAAGCAACTTCAGCAAATCTCAGGATACAAAATCAATGTGCAAAAATCACAAGCATTCCTATACACTAATAATAGACAAAAAGAGATCCAAATCATGAGTGAACTCCCATTCACAATTACTACAAAGATAATAAAATACCTAGGAATACAACTTACAAGGGATGTGAAGGACCTCTTCAAGGAAAATTGCAAATCACTGCTCAAGGAAATAAAGGAAATAAGAGAGGGCACACACAAAAAAAATGGAAAAATAGTCCATGCTCATGGATAGGAAGAATGAATATTGTGAAAATGACCATATTGCCCAAAGTAATTTATAGATTCAATGCTATTCTCATCAAGCTACCATTGACTTTCGTCATGGAATTGGAAAAAACTACTTTAAATTTTATGTGGAACCAAAAAAGAGCCTGTACAGCCAAGACAATCCTAAGCAAAAGGAATAAAGCTGGAGGCATCATGCTACCTGAATTCAAACTATACTACAAGGCTACAGTAACCAAAACAGCATTGTACTAGTACCAAAACAGACATATAGACCAATGGAACAGAACAGAGGCCTCAGGAATAACACCACACATCTACAATCATCTGATTTTTGACAAACCTGACAAAAACAAGCAATGGAGAAAGGATTCCCTATTTAATAAATGGTGTTGGGAAAACTGGCTAGCCATATGCAGAAAACTGAAACTGGACCCCTTACTTACATCTTATACAAAAATTAACTCAAGATGGATCAAAGACTTAAATGTAAGACCTAAAACCATAAAAACCCTAAAAGAAAACCTAGGCAATACCTTTCAGGACATAGGCACAGCAAAAACTTCATGACTAAAACACCAAAAGCAATGGCAACAGAAGCCAAAATTGATAAATGGGATCTAATTAAACTAAGGAGCTTCTGCACAGCAATTGAAACTATCATCAGAGTGAATAGGCAACCTACAGAATGGGAGAAAATTTTTACAATCTATCCGTCTGACAAAGGGCTAATATCCAGAATCTACAAGGAAACTTAAACACAGTTACAAGAAAACAAACAAACGTCCCCATCAAAAAGTGGGTGAAGGATATGAACAGATACTTTTCCAAAGAAGACATTGATATGACCAACAAACATATGAAAAAAAGCTCATTATCACGGGTCATTAGAGAAATACAAATCAAAACTACAATGAGATACCATCTCAAGCCATTTAGAATGGTGATTATTAAAAAGTTAGGAAACAACAGATACTAGGGAGGATGTGGAGAAATAGGAACACTTTTACACTGTTGGTGGGAGTGTAAATTAGTTCAACCATTGTGGAAGACAGTGTGGTGATTCTTCAAGGATCTGGAACTAGAATTATCATTTGATCCACCAATCCCATTACTGGATATATACCTAAAGGATTATAAATCATGCTACTATAAAGACTCATGTACATGTAGGTTTATTGCAGCACAATAGCAAAGACGTGGAACCAACTCAAATGCCCATCAGTGATAGACTGGATAAAGAAAATGTGGCACGTAAACACCATGGAATACTATGCAGCCATAAGAAAGAATGAGTTCATGTGCTTTACAGGTATATGGATGAAGCTGGAAACCATAATTCTCAAAAAACTAACACAGGAACAGAAATCCAAACACCGCACGTTCTCGCTCAAAAATGGGAGTTGAACAATGAGAACACGTGGACACAGGGAGTGGATCATTACACACCAGGGTCTGTCAGGAGTTGGGGGCCTAGGCGAGGGACAGCATTAGGAGAAATACCTAATGTAGATGACGAGTTATTGGGTGCAGCAAACCACCGTGGCACATGTATACCTAAGTAACAAAACTGCATGTTCTGCACATGTATCCTAGAACTTAAAGTATAATAAAACAAAAACAACAACATCAACAACAACAAGAGTGTTTTTGTAGTGGCTGTTAATCGTCTTTTCTTTCCATATTGGTGCTTTATTTAGACGTGCTTGTAAGGCAGGTCTGGTGGTAACAAATTCCCTCAGCATTTGCTTGGCTTACAAAAGTCTTATTTCTCCTTCATTTTTGAAGTTTAGTTTGGCCTGATATGAAATTCTGGGTTGCAATTTCTTTTCTTTAAGAATGTTGAATATTGGCCCTGAATCTCTTCTAGCTTGTAGGATTTCTGCTGATAAGTCAGCTGTTAGTTTGATGGGCTTTCCTTTGTAGGTGACTTGATTCTTCTTCCAGCTGCATTTAACATTTTTCTTTCATTTAGACCTCAGAGAATCTGAAAATTATTTCTCTTGTGGATGTTCTTTTTGTGAAGTATCTTACTGGGGTTCTCTGCATTTCCTGAATTTGAATGTTGGCCTCTCTAGTTAGGTTGGGGAAGGTCTCATAGATAATATCATGAAATGTTTTCCAAGTTGCTTACACCCTCTTTGTGTTTTTCAAGGACACCGATGAGTCGTAGATTTGGTCACTTTATATAATCTCATATTTCTTCGAAGTTTTGTTCATTCGTTTTCATTCTTTTATTGTTATGCTTGTGTGTCTTATTTCAAAAAGCCAGTGTTCCAGCTTTGAGATTCTTTTCTCTGCTTCATCTGTTCTGCTATTACTACTTGTGATTTCCTTATGAAATTCTTGTAGTGTGTTTTTTCAGCTATATCAGGTAAGTTACAATTTTTTTCTATACTGGCTATTTTGTCTATAAGTTCCTGTATTGTTTTATTGTGATTCTTAGCTTTCTTGCACTGAGTTTCAGTGTACTCCTTCATCTCAATGGTCTTTATTTCTATTCATATTCTAAATTCTATTTCTGGCACTTTAGCTATCTCAGCCCATTTTTAAACCCTTCCGGGAGAGGTGGTGTGGTTGTTTGGGGAAAAGAAGGCACTCTGGCTTTTGAGTTTTCAGAGTTCTTGTGCTGGTTCTTTCCCAGCTTTGTGGGCTGATGTTTCTTCAATCTTTGAGGTTTCTATACTTTGAATTTTTTTTTTTCTTTTATCTTATTTGATGACCTTGAGGGTTTGATTGTGGTCTAAGGGAGATTCAGTAGACTGGCCTCATTTCTGGATCTTAGGGGGCCAATGCTAGTTCCCAGCTCCTGGACTGCATGCTTTAGCAATGGGAAACTTGCATCCAGCCCCAACTTTGTTTTCTGACTCCCCAGAGTTTGGAGTCCACTGCACTGGGAGAACCAAGGTATTCCTGGACTGCTGGTCACTACATTCTGATGGGTGGTGTTAGCCAAATAAATAAACATTTATTTCATGATTTGTTCATTTTGTGTTGGCAGATAGATAGATAGATAGATAGATAGATAGATAGATAGAGAGTTTAAAATAATTCAAGCTTACTAGAGAGTTACATTAGACAGAGAAGCCACCACTCTATTTGTAATTTACAAAGCAGTGCCAGGGATATAGTGGCAGTGGCCATTTTAAAGACTGGGTCATTAATAAAGTGCTAGTGAGACTGGGTATATGGTTTGGATGTTTGTCCCTTTCAAATCTCATTTTGAAATGTGACCCTCAATATTTGAGGTGGGCCTAATGGGAGATGTTTGGGTCATGGGGGCGGATTTCTCATGAATGGTTTGGTGCCCTCCGCATGGTAATGAGTTGCAGCAAGTTCTTATTGTTAAAAAGAGTTTAGAACCTTCCTAATCTCTTTCTTGCTTTCCTGCTTTTTGTTTTGCCATATGATATGCCTGCTCCTGCTTCACCTTTTGCCATGAGTATAAGCTCCCTGGGGCCTCTCCAGAAGCTGAGCAAATGCCAGTGCTATGCTTGTACCCGCAGAATCATGAGCCAGTAAAATATCTTTCTTTACAAATTATCCAGTCTCAGGTATTCCTTTATAAAAATGCAAAAACACATTAACATATTGGGAATGCTAATACAATAATTCTGGGGCAAAGGCAAAAGTTTAGCTCAGCAATTAGGCTCCTTTTGTCTTGCCACAATACCAAATTTAAAGGACAGGCTTTCAACTCTTACATGATTGGGATTTTATTATGTTTCAACCATTTAAATTTAGTGACCTTTAGGCAAGTCACATAATTTATCTGTGCCTGTTCCTCATTGATAGAATGAAAACACCAATACAACAATAACTACCTCACAAGACTGTGGTGAGGATTAAATTATATAATCTAGGCTAAGTATGAACATACTATTCATAACATATTAATCACTCAGCAAAAATTCAAAAGCCCTCAAAGTTCTTTTTTTCTTCATAATTGATTCTAGGATGTTATTTGTCTATGGCTTATTGTTTCCCATGATATTGCTGATTATATAAACCCTAACACTAACATATATTTTGATTCTTGGCCATATTCCAACTCCTGGAATTCATCTGCACTTCTTGTCTTGGCTCTGTTTGTTTTGTTTTGGCTTTGGGCACTCAGCTCCATGGCTATCCAGTTATCACAACTTCATCTCACACAATCATCTGAAGAACAGAGAAAACATAAAAAACATTAACACAAACATAATAAAAACAAACAAGATCAAATTATTCTGCATGAAGATGTTTTAGTAACTTGAAGATCGATGAAATCTGCCTTCTGTATATATAAATAGTATTTTAACAACCCTTATGCCAGCTTCATAAAAGTTTCTGGGTTTTTTCTGCAAAAAATTATTTGCTGTTCAAGAGATGATACTAACTGAATACGTTGCAGTATCTTCATATTTATGTTGCTATATCTCACCTTTCTTTTTGGCAGAAGAACAACAATGACTTAGCCAGGTAGAGCTTAACAGTATGTAGAACTTTAAATTTAGTACAAATAAATGTTGTAGTTTATGCAGCTATGTAGTCATTGTGTAAACTAAAATCTTTAGACATGAACTCTATTTTAGATAAATATTATATTTTATAAATGAATAAATATGTAATATATACAGTAAACTATCAGATTAAGAAACCTGAATATTAAATAGATGCTCTTTAAGGCAGATGGATTTATAAAGTACTGTAATAATCTTTACAGTATGTTGTAGCTTACAGTACTTTATAGCTCATAAATCATTCTGGGTTTTCATTGTTTCATGCTTATCCAAGGATTATCTGGATTAAGAAATTGTGATTTTTGTCAACTATTAGCTTGCATTTGCTTACTACAAATATTGCATACAGACTCAAATAGTCAAGAATATTGGGCATTGAAACATAGTATGCATTTAAAATCTGAGAATGAGAAAAATATCACAAATTAAATAATACTGTATTTTTATATATTAAATACTTATGCAACAGGGTAGAGGTAATGGAATATATGATATCCACATTTAAAAATAATGAATGGTTACTATAGAGGATCATATTTATATTCTAGAATTTGTCTTATTTATAAATTCAATGTTATTGAAGAATTTCCAGGATAAATCAATATAAGTACTTGCACTTTATGAAATTTAATCCTTCATTGCTTTGCTTAAGTATGCACAGCTAATATATTACTACTAAACATTGTGTTTACTACCAGTCTATTAGCACAATTAATTTGTCTCTGACAGAATCCTGTGATCACCCCAAAGTGACAATTATTATAAGATAAAAGATTTCAGACTATAGTACTCAGTTATTGGCTAGTGATTTGGGCTGCACTTAGCTGAAGAGTTCTGGTTTTGCCTGGGTGCCTTCATGTATTTATAATCACATGGGAGCTGGTTGATCTAAGGCTTTAACTCAACTGCTCATTCCTGCAGGCTAGCCCAGTCTTGTTCACATGGAAATTCATTCCAAGAACAACAAGAACCCAACAACCAAGGTAGAGCATTTAAAAAAATCTGCTTGCATTATATTTGTTTGTTATATTCTATTAGCCAAAGCAAGTCACATGACCACGCCTATTAGTCCATGTGGTAAGACATTAACCTAAGGTGAGGACACAGGGTACCATACTTAAATTTGGATTGAATAATCTACCACAATGAGGTCTTACAAGGTAATTTAAATAATCTCTCACTTCACAAAGAGATAGCTAAAATGTCAAATATAAATATAATTTCTTTCAACTTGAATTCTATTTGCTTGATGACACAAGAATTTATTTGTTTGGTAACTGCTTCTGTAGCAATAAGCATTTTCTAGTGACAGGTATGTCTCAATATTGTACAGAGAAAGTTTGAATCTTCTTCCCCTTCTCCATCCCCACCGTCCACCATCCATCTTCACTAACCCTTCAAACAATTAAATCATGTCTATTGTAACATAAAATGAACTCCACACAACGAACCAAACTAAACCAAATCAAACCAAATAATATCAACAACAAATTAAAATTATCAAAACTTTTTCACATAGCAGATAAGTATTTTCAGAGGAAGTTTACATATACCATACGTGTTCAAAATTAAGATTTCTAACATGAAATTAACATTCCCACAAAAAGTCAGAATTTAGGTATCAGGTAAATTCTCATACAGAGTTAGTGCCTTTTGAGCTGCAACAACTTAAGCATTCAATGAGTGATGGTTTGATGAGAAAGTAGAGCTTAAGTACCATGCTAGTCTTTATGTAAATAGTATATTTTATTGCCTTCTACCAGCACATTTATTATTTTACAGTTACAAATCAGCTTCTCAGTATCTCCTCACTTTCTGTCCTCATTTATTGACAAACATTTTTGATTGTTTACTGATCAGAAGATTTATTTGGGAAAATGTGTGAGTCAAATGAAAAAAGAGAATTATAATTCAAGGGTATGATAAGGTCTCTCAAGAGGATTTTAGACTAAGTAAACTGAACGTGTTTGTAGGCCAATGAAATGGGTCAGGAGAAGAGTGAGGCTTTTTAAGAAAAAAGCTATGCAATTCATTTATAGAATGAGTTCGCAAGGAGCATAGGTATTATTTTTGGAAAAGAGGACAGACTTGTTTCTCTATGAGAGAAGAAAAGGGTAGAATAAGTATAGGCTATAGAACAAGGCTATGCAAAAGAACAGATTATGATGCAACAGACATTTATCATTGGAGGGGGAGACATTTTTTCTTTTTCATGCTTTTCAGTAAGATAAGAGATAGGATCAATTACTTAGATTGAAAGTCTAGTTCATTGCAGTTCATCTGACATTATTTGAACATCTCTTATGTGACAGGAATATTCCTAGATACCTATGATCCCAAGAGGAGTAATCAGCAATCTCTATTGAAGGACTTGGCAATCTAAGTGAGAGACTGGTCACATAAATCCAGTCTAATGTTCATAGGTAGGCTTTCGGAGAAAATGTTACCTAAGTTTGGTCTTAAAGGACATACAGACATTAATCATGAGAAGATAGGGAAGGAGATTGCAAACAGAAAGAAAAGTAATTGCCAAACCAGCTAAGGTAGACAGACGAATGTTTAATATTGATAGAACTGTTTCTGAATTGTTTTTAACTTATTACTTCTTTGATGAGCATGAAAAATTTTACACGTCCCTCTTCCTGAAATAGTGAATTGCCTTCCACCAATGCTGCCCACTATAGAACCTGGTATTTCTTGGTGATGAGAAGACTCTCCCTGAGCAAATTGAACTGGCAGTTGAAAGTATGTGTGGGTCTTTCTATTAGCAATTCTGCAAGAGGCTTATGCTGTAGAAACTACAGGCAGTAGAACATAAATAGAAAGGAAGGATAAACTAGAATTAACAGGACTCCTGGTTTATACCTAGGGAGCCATGGAGGACTGGAAATAGTTCTGAGACAGTAAAGCAAGGTACTTAACATTTTCTACCAGTTAAATTCCTATGTAGCCTCTAATGAAGTACTACTTGATTAAAGGTGTGAACAAGTGGAATAAATGACTCATAAGGCTTCCACGTCACACATATTTAAGATCCCAGTAACTTCAGCATTAAAATTAGCAACCTGTTTATGTTGATTTGCCCAGGTAGATATTTTTTTCCTAAAGATATTTTATTTTATTTTATTTTATTTTAAGACAGGGTCTCGGTCTGTCACCCAGGCTAGAGTGCAGTGGCATGGTTATGGCTCTCTGCAGCCTCGACCTCCTGGGGTCAAGCCATCCTTTCACCTCAGCCTCCTGAGTAGCTGCTACCACACGTGCACAGCACCATACCCGGCTAATTTATTATTATTATTTGTAGAGATGGGCTGGTCACCCAGGCTGGTCCTGAACTCCTGGGCCCAAACAATCAACCTGTATTGATCTCCCAAAGTGCTGGGATTATGGTGTGCAAAAGGGAACATAAATTACATTAACAAAAATCAAAGTAACAAAAACAACAGAAAACAAAACAAAACAAAAACACTATCAATCAAAACAAGTCATCTACCTAGGACACTTACTGAATTTATTTAAAGCTTTTAGATATTTGCTGAATGAGCATTAGAATGGCTGTCATAAAATATTAGAAATTACTTTCTCAGAGTCCAAGGAGCATGGATTTTTTTTTTTTTCTTAGAGAATTTATTGTCAGCCTTACCTTTTATTGGTATAGAAAGGTGGACATTAGATCATGGGGTAAAAGAAACTTTGCCTCTTCGAGTTTGCTGCTGCATTTTGATTTTGGACCTCCTACAAACTTAATGGTACTGGTGGCAGCAGGACTCTTATTAAAGATTGGCTGAGGCTAGTTTTCATTGCTGGCCTGCTTCAGACCCCTTTTTATTATCTTCGGTTACCTAGCAACAGATAATGTTCAGTTAAGGCCAGATGATGCCATCAAGGCTCTTCCCTGTGCTATGATTTTGAGTGTTTATTCATTAACCACATTCCTTAGAGTCTATGTAATGGCCTCTATTAGTATGAAATGGGAAAACTGTGATTTGGTTAATGAAACAGTCACTTATTTTTGAGTCTCTAATACTATAGAGTGAATTTGTTTGAAAAATGTGCTGAGCAAACTTCTTTGATGGCTTGAAGAAACATAATTTGTTGGTGACTTACTATAATTTAAAAAGAAGTAGAAGTGATTTCTCTATAGGTGGCTTCTTTCGAATTGCAGGTTTGAAGGTGGCTTATCACAGCAAGGAACTAATCGTCTGGTCTTAACTAGCCACACTGCTGCAAGATCTTGGAAACATTTCTTCTGATGCTTGTATCACCTTGAGCTTCATTTTAATGATACCTCGTTCTCTTTGGTATTGAGTCTCATTTCAACAGAAAATGTGAGCTAGTTTTACTTTTTTAAAGAACTGAGTTATGTAGACAAAGTTGAAAATTGCTAAAAAGTATTTCTCATATGTTTGAAAAATCCATTGAGAGAGGTAGATTTGCCTTATTTTTTAACAGCTTTTAATACCTTTTGACATTAACTACTTTTTTAATATCTGTGATATTTGTCATTTTTACTTCAGAAATATAATTACTTATGCAATTGAAGTATTATTATATAAGTGTCTTAATGGAAATAAATGTCTCCTCAAATTTATGTAATCCAAATTTTAAAGTTAACTTTAGAGTATTTTATATGGTTTTATAACTAATTTCTTTACCTAATTACAATTTAAATTTAGAATGAATAAAATCAGTTTTAATGTTTAGTATTTTGAAAACCAACTGGTTTATATTTCAATCAAAAAATCCCTTTCCTATGTTTATGTTAATATGACTGTGCAAGACATTTTAGGTCTTGCAAATATGACAAAGACATAATCTTTGTTTTCAAGTAATTTATTATTTTATGAAGCAGGCATGTAAGTAAATTTAAAGCAAGGAATAATGTAACTTTACAGACAGAAACCCATGCAGATATAAATACATGTATTGGATTTGTTCAAGAGACAACAAGGATTTAAACTTGTCTAGGAAAGTGATTCTCCAATTTGCATTGCAGACCAACCAGCAGCATAATTTGAGAACTTTTTTAGAAATTCAAATTCCTGGGTTTTATCTGTAAGCTCAAAGAATCTGGAATGGAGTCTAGCCATCTGTTTTCACAAGTCCTTTATGTGATTCTAATGTACTCTAAAGTTTGAGACCCACTACTTCAGAGCTGAACTATCCAGTATACTAGCCACTAGCTACATATTGCTACACAATTTATATTAAATCAAGATTTCAGTTCCTCAGTTACATTAGCCACATATGCTCAGTATGTCTACGGAGTGCTCAGAAGACATATGGAGCTAGTAGCCGCCATATTGGACAGAGTAGATATAAGGATTTCCATCATTAGATATCATTACTTTAGAGCATGGAGACCTCAATGAGATATTATCAAGGACAGAAAGAAAGCTTTAGTTCAGATCATAGAAACTCTTAAATGTAAAAGTAAGGAACTTGAGCCATACCCTAGTATAATAGGGGAGTGATAAATATTTTTTAAGGAAAGAACAATGACAAAGGCTGGACTTTGTTGACACAACATCAGTCTTCCAGCCAGGTACCAGATGATTCCTACTGACTGAGTCTAGAGGGAAGCAAATACCAGTTATACTTGCACTGAGACTGTAATAAAGGGAAGGGAAAGTACAATGTGCATTTATAAAACATTGAAAAAGTAGATGCTATAGGAACTGCTTGCTCTTTGGATAGGAGATGGTCAGAAAACAGAAAACTTGAATAAGACTATATTTTTTAGTGAATGACTGGGACAAAGTTAATGCCATTACGAGTGACAAATAAGAATAGCAGTAGCTTATCAGATTAAGAAAAAAAAGATGATTAATTTGCCATAACATTGTATTAAGCCAATAGCTTTTATATTCATCCAGAAATTTTTTTCACTATTTTTATAACACAGTTTTAGCTTGTTATTTCACTGTTTCACAGTTTTAGCTTGTTATTTCACTGTTTCACAGTTTTAGCTTGTTATTTCACTGTTTCACTATAGTTTCTTAGATAACCACTTTTAATGAAGAAATTAAATACTTTCCCAATAATTATTAAATGTTTATCAAAGATCAAAACAAAAACCAAAGAAATTTTATCTGTCAATGAATCCGGTGGATCTTGTCAAAACAATTATTTCCTTTTTAGCTAGAAAGTAATTTTTCTGAAAAAAGGGTTGCAAAGAAATGAAATAACCCAGGTTTAACTTATTATGTGAACATTCAAGTTTTCCCAAGTACACTCTGAACATTATAGTTCAATTTTGTGGCAAATTGAAATGGTTTTCAATTTTGTGTGAAATCAAGTATTCTTTTTTTGAAATATGTGCAGTGCTTAAAGAGTCAAACATTGTTTTAGTCCTTTTTTATGTTACACATTTCACAGCAGTGCATAATTTACACATTAATGTGCTATACTCTTGTGGATTAATTTTATTTCCACTTGAAGATTCAAAGAGTCATATTAGCTAACATCATGTCAGAATGATTTGTGTGTTTTAGGCCAGTTCTTCATAATGACAGCTTAATTGACATGATTTGAGGAAGAGAAAATACCCGTTCTGTTAGGTGTCCAGAATCTTAAGTTGTAGTTCTTAATTCTGTTTTCAGGATGTTAGATGAGGAGTAAAATTCTTGGGCTAAAATTTCCTTATTTATATAATAAAAAGCTTGAGCTATACTGCCTTGGTTTTTCTGGCTCTCAGTAAGGCAAAATCATGAGAACACAATTGCTTGAGATTATTTATTAGCTAATGTTTATCAAGGAGCATGTCTCATGGGTGGTAACATGACAGAGGGCAGGCAAATTGCTGACAAGTCAAGGGCAATAAGGTTTGGGACATCGAATGTAGATGCTTATATCAGACTGGATGGTAGCAACTAGAGACTTTTCTTCAGGATTCTGAGATTTGGGGTAATATTGAAAATAAGGGAATTGCATCCTCATGTAAATTAGTCTCTAACTGGGAATTGGTGGTGTGAAGGAAAATAAAAGACAATATTGCTTAGATTGAGCTGTTACGAAATAGAGCGGGAGCTGGGCTCTGGAAAATACTGATCGTTATACTTGATCTGCCTCTGGCATGTATTTATACTGTTAGATATATATATTCTGAAATTATACACTGTGGCAGTGAATTTGACACAGTGAGTAAATAACTGATAAGGTAGAAAGAACCCTGGGTAAGTGATCCCAAGGCCTTGCTTAGATCCTAGCTTTTCTACTAGCTTGTGCCATGGTGTCAGGAAAGTCACTTACGGTGACATCTGCTTCTGTGCCAACTACCCTCTGGGAAAACTTGACACTCCTTGGCCTATCCAAGCAATAGAGAGAGCAATCTAAGTAGTAAGTGGCTAAATTGTTCCAATTTTTAGCCAGTCTGTTTAGTTAATCTTCTTATTAAAATCAGTGGCACTACAGATTAAATTACCTTCTGGTAACCATGCCAACAGGTGGATTTATGCAGGGCTCATGGAGTTGTGAACAATCACGACGTTGACATTGATTATGTCCAACCTAGAGGAAGAAACAATAGATATATGCGGCAGTAAGGAGTGACCAATCACTTAGATCAGTTTAATGGCTTTTATATTATATCTGATTTTTTTTCCTTTCATAATCTAGTACTTTGCAGCATGAACACTTAAATTTCTCTCCAGGCCTTTCCAAAGGTGGCTTTTTAATTGCAGGTTCTCAGTCTCCTACTATCACTAACTTCATTTATGTAGAGTGACTTTCTTATTGACACAAGAAGTAATGTCTGTTTTCAGGGAGCCAGAGGATAGGACAAGAGCAGTTAAATGTATGATTAAACCTGCTCAGACTCTACTTATGTTCTTTGCTGCTGTCTCTCTTTTGGTCACAAATTATGCAATGATAATGCAATTACTCTTTGTCTTCTGTATTTTATTGAACCAGAGATTTCTCTGTGATCAGAACATATTTTATTACTTAAAAGGAGAACTGAAAATAGTTTTTCAAAAATTTTAATAAGATTTTCCATAAAATAGTATTATTTTATAATTCTGAAAATTAATTATCATGCTGGTATATTTTCCTTAATACAACCATTAGTTTCGTTTTAAGATAATACAATATAATACAAGTCTCTTTTTAATCCTCTCTTCTTCCTGCAGTTTAATATCTCTGTGCTGGGTTTTTTGTTTCCCCCCCACCCTCCCCTACAAATAGAGGAATTTGGATTTGGTGATCTCTTAAATCCCTTGAAGCTCTGAGAGTAAGTCTGAAAGTTAAGGATAAAAGAAGGGCTTTCCTTATTTCCTGAGACTGAAGTCATGAAAATATCTACTTTGCTGCCTTCTAAAACATCCTTTAGACTCACTGAAGTGAACAGACCATTTCAATAGTCTGACACTGAATGCTATTTATCTTCCTGTGTTCCTCAAATGGTTGCCTCTCATTCTTCTATGCAGTGATTTTGCAGGCATTTAATCCTTGAAGCCAGTGGCACTTTTCTAATTTTAACTTAGGTCAATCAGTTGGGTGAGTATTGATGAACAAGCGTTTGCTATAACCATGTCCAAAGTAATGTCAATCTGTATTGAACATGTGCCATACCTAAGAGATTTCTTAATTAACCTGCTGACACTGCCAATGAGAGTTCAATGTGGTTTCAAGAAAGACTCCTGCAAGCACGTGCCCCTTTACTATTTTTACCATTGGCTCTGATGTTCCAAGAATATCATGTCTTTCATTTTTCTTATCAGAATTAAACAATTCATGAAGACCATTTAAATATGTGGTTTCAATTTTTTTAAATGCTGGTAAAATTCAAATGCTTTAAATATAGGAAAATGTAGGTCATGAAATAGGACCAAATGAATTACTTTTATGATTTTGGTTTTACTCTTTTTTAAAATTTTCTTTGTTTTAGAAAGGTCTATTCTGAAACCATTTACCTGAAAAGTGTCACCTGAAAAGCTTAAGTCCTGAAACCCTCACTCAGGAGTCTCATATTATCATGTCATTATAGATGAGTTATCTTGCTATTTTTGAAAGTATAGTGCAACTGCTACTGTCACTTTCACTCTGGAAAACTTGGTACATACCCATTTCATTTTCTGTCAAATTTGCTTGAGTTTATTGCAAATCAAACATAATAGAAATTGTATTTTTCATTAAAAAATACTGTGATTACCATCAATCTGTTACCTCAACAGCATTTACAAAAATTAAAGTATAAGTTAAATACAAAAAGTCTATAAAATATACTAATATTAAGTACACAGCTTGAAATTTTTTATATTACTCAGAGTGTTTCCAAACTTTACAAGTTTTTTTGGTACCTCTTCCCAGTCTATATCTTCCTTCACCTGTACAGGTAACCAATATTCTGATTTCTATCATTATCACTAATTTTATAAGAATTCTTTATTCAGCTCCAAAGAGATGCAAGATAGAAGCTCTCCCTTTCACTAGCTCACAATATATTGTGGGGGAGATAAGAGCCATGAAGAAATTACCAGAGTACAAAAGCAATTCCTAAGCATCATAGAGTTGTAAAAGTGATAATGCCATCTCAGATTTTATAGTATGTACTATCTACAAATATGTATGCATTAATAATTATAATTGACACTCACACCACTTCTATATGATGAGTGCCATTATCTCTATTATACAATGAAATAACTTAAGGTCATAAAGGTTAACTAATATGTCTGTATTAGTTTTCTACTGCTGTGTAACAATCAATTACTACCAATTTAGCCGCTTAAAGCAACAAATTTATTATGTCATAGTTTCCATGTGTCAGAAACCTGGGCATAGATTAGGAGGCCTCTCTGCTCACCAGACTGAAAATGAGGTGTGCGTGACTAAAATCTTTTCTGAGACTTGAGGTCCTCTTCTAATCTTCGTGTTTGCTGGCAGAATCCAGTTCTTTGTGGTTGTAGCACTGAGGTTTCAATTTTCTTGCTGGCTACTGGTTGCTCTCAGTTCCTAAAGATCAACCCCAAGTCCTAGTCAACTGACTCTCTCACAACAAATGTGATAGTTTACTTCTTCATAGCTGGTGGCAGAATGTCTCTAACAAAAAGTTCTTCAAAAGGCTCTGACAAAAGTTAAAGGTATCATTATTGAATATTTATTATGTTCCATTCTCAAATTTAAAGCTATTGACAATTTTGTGATATAGAGTTTTGTGATATACCTGCAGGTATGGAAGCCAAGGCTTGGAGAGGTAAAGTAACTTGCTTACATATCTTTCACATGAAAGAGTCAGCCAAGCTCTTTCTGACTACATAGTCTATGCTCTTATACACTATGTTACATGCCTAAAGGTAATATTTGGACTAGGCTTTGAAGGGTGTGTAGATATCAACACATGCCCTTCATATATAATATCTATATATAGATATTATATATCTATAGGTAGATATATAATAAAAATTATCTTCAACTAACAAAAACAGCAGGAAAAACATAGGCATAGGGTTGGTGAAGAGTCAGATATGTTGTTTGAACTGTAATATTCTTGGTGGTATAGCTGAATTATACCAACCAAATTTTCAGTTTCCCTTGGATAGCATTTTATTGGTTGATACTTTATTTTGATATCAAGGACATATTTATAAACTGAGTAAATGGTCCTCTGGAAGTTTTTGGTGTCTCATGTAAGGAACTCGTCCATTTCTTACACAGAATCTTTTTTCTTGAAGAACTTTGGGAGAGATTTCTTTCTAGTTTTCAGATGAAAAAGAGCTGAGAACACTGAACTGAGCTATGATTATCTTCCCTTTGACCTGCTTAGACATCTTAGTGCCAAACTTGTGGTACACCCATAATGTGTCTGACTTAATGATCAATCTGTTTGTTCTATTTTTTATAGGTTTCATCCTCTTTTGATGTATTTTATATCTACAAGGCTGTCTTAAATTCCTTTTAAAACTAATCAGGATATAAATAACAAATATATGACTAAAATTTAGGCAGGTGCTTTACAGGAACCACTCCTGAATTTGCAGATATGCAGGGAGCTCTGAAATATGATTTTCTGCTGCTTAGCTATCAATTCCCTAAAATGAAGTGAACTGGAATACTAAATCATTAGCTTGACTGTTATACTACTGTCAACAGATCCCAATGGCCAGGCCCAGACATTGCATTATAAAGAGTATGATTAGGACCTACTAATACAGATTCCATTCCTATGTTTCCTTTCTTTAACTTAGGAAGTAATTGAAGGCAAAGGATGTAAAAAGAGAGCTGTGAGAAATTAAGGTCCTTCAAAAATTACTTCAGAAGCTGTGTCAGCTCAATTTAGGTAAAAGTATGCTGGTACAGACTCACAGAATGTGGTACATCAGCAGAGTGATGATTGTTACAAATAAAAGCACTGCATCTCTCTCACATTTTCAGAAATGTAAACTGTATTGGAAAAATTATGCTGTACAACTCTGTTGGAAATATGATGTAGGAATTTTTTATAATGATAAGCTATTTGAAAGAGTTCATAGCAATAGCTACGAAACCCTGATAAGTAAAACTCAGTGAAGAAAGTAAACTGTAAAATCTAAGACCCCATACAAATTCCAGCAAACAAGAAATAAGGCAATGGGAATGGAAGTATTTAAAATTTCATGAGGTATAAAAGTATGGAAAAGATGGGAATCACATAGGTATGCAAGTTTGGAAGTAGAGGTAAATGTCTTAGGAAGCTTGAGGACTAAATTACAAGAGAGGTAAATGGTGAAATGATATACAAATCATATACAGAAGGATAAAGCTAAAAAAAAAAAAAGGCCAGCAAGACGCTGTAAAAGAGAGGTGCCAATTATATATGTATCTCATGTATATTATGACTGGGTGAATATTGGTGCAGCAGGAAATTGGGTCAGAATAATAGAAACAAGTTGCCTGTTGTTAATGTTGTTTCTTGTGAAACCAAGGGAAAAATAAGAGATTTATTTTAAATTCATAGAAATTTTAGTTTATTGTATTTATTTTAACTCTTTTGACTTTAGCCCAAACTAAGAGAAAACTCTGTGGATTAAATTAGCATAATGAGGCTAATCAGTTTAGATCTATGGTAATTTCAGTAAATGCCTGTATTAGTTTCTTATGGCACTGTAAAAAATTACCATACATTTAGTGGCTTTAAATAACATCAATTTATTTTCTTATACTTCTGGAGGTCTGAGTTTGACTTCATTTCATTGGTTGATGAACTGTTGGGCCACATTCCCTCTGAAGGCTCTATAGGAGAATTTGTTCCTTGCTTCTCTCAGCTTCTGGGGCTGCCAGCAGTTTTTGGCTCGTGGTTGTGTATAACTCCAGTCCTCAAAGCCAGAATATTTAAATGTCTGCCTTCTTTATCTTCATATCACCTTTTCATTTGTGTATATAAAAGTCTCTGTCTCCCTCTTATAAGGAATATGCAATAGTAGTTAGAACATACCAGGTAAATCAAGGAAAATCTCCTTATCTCAGGATCTTTAATTTAATCATACCTGCAAAGTCCCTTTTTCCGAATAAGGTAACATTTACTTTTCCAGGTACAAGAGAGTGGTAATATTGGGAGCCATTATCTAGCTTACTACAATGCCAAATTTAAACATAAGATAGTGTCCTGGCATACAATAAAGACTTTGGGCCAGGCAAAGTAGCTCAGGCCTATAATTCCAGCACTTTGGGAGGCCGAGGTGGGTGGATCACCTGAGATCAGGAGTTTGGGAACAGCCTGACCAACATAATGAAACTGCATCTCTACTAAAAATACAAAAATTAGCCAGGCATGGTGGCAGGCACCTGTAGTCCCAGCTACTGGGGAGGCTGAGGCAGGAGAATCGCTTGAACCCCGGAGGCAGAGATTGCAGTGAGCCAAGATCGAGCCACTGCACTCCAGCTTGAGGGACAGAGCAAGACTCCACCTCAAAAATAAATAAATAAATAAAAAAGGCTGTGATATAAATTTGTAAATTTGCAAGTTTACTCTGTCTTAACCTCTGTAGGCCTCAGTTTATTCATCTTTCATGCTTCACATGGATATCACATTCCTTGTATTACCATGCGATTGTGAGAATTAGATAAGCAAGTGTGTAAAAATGTTTTCCAAGTGATAAAGCACTATGTAAATATAAGGCAACATTAATATCTTAATGTTGAACAAATTCTAGAATTATATCATAATAAGACATTGATAATATTTTACTGTAATTAATAATACTGGTAAATACTAGAGTAATATTAGAATAATATGATTTGAGGGAATCTGGACAGACTTATAAGGGCAAAAATATCTCCCCTTTTGTCCTCTGTTTCCTTATTTTTAACGTGTGAATAATAATAGCACCAACATTTAAAGATTGTTTTCAGATCCAATTAAGTAGATTAATGCACATAAAATGCCTAGAAGGTGTGAGGCACATAGTAGAGTTAGTAATAATGGTAGTAAAATAACTAATGAACCAAGAGCTCTGAGTAATTGATCTGGAATTTGGGAAAAGGATGTACACAGAAATGGGAAGAAGACTCTGAAAGAGGTGAAATGAGGTTGTCAGATAAATTGTTTAATGGTAAATCTCAAGTTGGAAAATACTGTTTTGGCTAAGCCCTGCATTCAAAATGTTTTATTTATTGATTTATTATTATTTAAACTATGTGCCGTTTGTTTTTAGCATCCAGTATTTGTGTTAGTTAATTGTATAATGACAAAAATAGAGCTCTGAGGAGTGCCATAAGCAGAACTCGTAGAATACTTCTAGGATTCTATGTAGTTCATAAAATAGGCTGGAAAGATTAGGATGGAGGAAGTATTAGGATTTCTGACCCCCCTATTTGACCAACGTCTGACTTTTTATGCAGGGTGAAAATGGAAACATATGGAACAAGTATACAGACAAAAATATTAGAGGACTATTAAAAGAGTTTTATAAGAAAAGGTGTATGAGAGTCCAAATCTGGTAGAAGGGCCAGAAGAGACTTCACAGAGTAAATGATATTTGACCTGAGTCAAGAAAGATGAACAGAAATATACTTCTCACACAAAAAAAAAAAAAAAAAAAAAAAAAAAAAAAAAAAAAAGGAGAAATAGAGAAATACATTTCAGGCTGAATAGGCCAAATATAGGAACATGAAAGATCATAGTAGGTCCAGTTCATCACAGTAGGTTCAACTATGATGAACAGTTAAAAACAGAGTTTAGGCCTGGAGCAGTGGCTCATGCCTTTAATCTCAGCACTTTGGGAGGCTGAGGAAGCTGGATCACTCGAGGTCAGGAGTCAGAGACCAGCCTGGCCAACATCACAAAACCTCCTCTCTACTAAAAATACAAAAATTAGCCAGGTGTAGTGGTGCACAAATGTAGTCCCAGCTACTTGGGAGGCTGAGGCAGGAGAATTGCTTGAGCCCAGGAGGTGGAGGTTGCGGTGAGCCAAGATTGCACCACTGTACTCCAGCCTAGGTGACAGAGTGAGACTCGGTCTCAAAAATATAAAATAAAAATAAAAATAAATAAATACAAAAATAGAGTTTAGTGAGCATTTGTTGTATTCTGGGAGATGACTTTGAAAAAATAGAAACCATGTTATCAAGGAGTTTTCTCTTTATGTCGGGTGGCATGGAAGAATTTTATACCAAAAAACTGTATGGCATGTTTTCAATTTAGAAAATATAGACTGGAATTTGAATACACAGAACAAGATGATATCCTGAAGCCATAAATATTTTAAAAGTCTCTTTATTTCCCTCTAAATGTGTTAGTACATTTACTAAGGGTGAAGCCATTCTATAACACCAATAAATAGAGAGGTATTCCATTCATTTACATGACACTTCCAAGCTTATTGTCAATAAATGTTACAGATGAGAGAATACATGCTATGAAAGGGAGCCCCAGCAGAACGGGTAAAGAAATTCCTCAATTTTTCCCATCTCAACTTCTCTAGAATCCCTATAACATCTCCTAATTCAGAGTGAACTGGGAATAAAAGGATGGACTTCAGAGCAGTGGCAGGGATTTGGGGAAATGAATGGCAGAGTTTTAGCTAAGTGCCAGAACCTTCAAAGTAAAGAATCCCAAGGAGGTCATATAGACTCTGCACAGAGGTATCCAGGAGACTGTGAAAACTGCTGAAAATAACTAAGAAGCATTGAAACATTGGCTTTTGACTCACAAAAATAAATTTCTCTGAAATTGCACCTGTTTTTCTTTGCCTAAACCCCTATCTATCTACCATGGCATTCACACTGGATCTTGAAATCTCAAAACATCATAAGAAATAAGTTTGAATTTTTTCATGTTTATATTTTGTTTTTACTTTTTGTGTTACTTTCATATTTTATTCTTTTTTTTTTTTGAGATTGACAAAACTGACATGAGAAAACAACTACTGACAGACCCAGACATTACCAATATTAAATGAGTTACGGTGGATTGGAATTTACCCTGAAGTTTAATAATGTGGTCATTAGAGGACACAAATCAAATAACTTTAAACAAGAAGGCTTACAAATATTCTATTAAATAATGAGAGTAGTATCTCAATAATGTAAAATAAGTTCAGAATGTTCCAAATGTTAACAAAACCAGAGTTTGGGAAATTAAAACAATGATTACTAAATTTAAAAATACATATAATAAAAAATCTAGTCTATAGTGATAGTAGATTAACTATTGTATTAAATTTTATTATTTATAATATAACTTTGAAACCAGAACCACATGGTATTGGCATAAAAACAGAAGTACAGACCAATGGACCAGAATAGAGGGCTCAAAAAGTAGTTCATTCATTCATAGTCAGTTGATTTCTGACAAAGATGCTGCAAACACACAATGGGGAAAGCACAGTCTCTTTGATAAATGGTGCTGGGAAAACAGTGTATCTACATGAAAAGAATAAAATTAGACTTTCATAACTATATACAAAAATAAACTCAAAATGGATTACAGGCTTAAATGTAATACCTGAAACTGTTAGACTACTATAAGAAAATATAAAGGAAAAACTCCATGACATTGGTTTGGGCAATAATTTTTGGATTTAAACCTAAAAGCACAGGCAACAAAAGCAAAAATAGACAAATGGCTTCTGCACAGCAAAGGAAACAATCTAAAAAGCTAATCAATCTAAAAAGCTTCTGCACAGCAAAGGAAACAATCAACAGAATAAAGAGATAACCTATGTAGAGGAGAATAAATTTGCAAACCACACATGTAATAAGGGGTTATATCTAAAATATACAAGGAACTCAAACAACTCAATTGTAAGAAAACAACTCAATTAAAAATGGGCAAAGGACTTGAGTAGACATTTCTCTAAAGAAGATATACAAATGGTCAACAGGTATGTGAAAAAAATGCTTACAATCATTAACCATCAGAGAAGTGCAAATTAAAATCACAAAGAGATATTACCTCATACCAGTTAGCATAGCTATTACCAAAAAGAGAAAAAATAAATGTTGGAAAGGATATGAAGAAAAGGAAACTCTTGTACTGTGGGTGGAAATGTAAATCAATACAGCTCTTATGAAAAACAATTTGGAGGTTCCTCAAAAAATTAAAAATAAAGGACTGTATGTTTCAGTAATCCCACTACTAATATATATCTAAAGGAAATGACAACACTATGTTAAAGAGGTAATTGCACTCCCTTGTTTGTTGCAGTATTATTCACAATAGCCGTGCTATGGAATTAACCTGAGTGTCCATTGACAGACAAATGGAAAAAGGAAATGTGGCATATTTCCACAATAGAATACTATTTGGCCTTTTAAAAAAAGGAAAGACAATCTTGCCAGTTACAAGAACATTGATGAATCTGAAGAACATTATATTATGTGAAATAACCCCAACACAGAAAGACGGCATTGTCTTAGTCATCAGTGGAATCTATGACAGTCTAATTAATAGAAACAGAGAGCAAAATGGTGGTTACCAGATGCTGGGGAATGGGAGGATTGGGGAGATGTCAGTCAAAGAAGACAAAATTTCAGTTAGATGGGAGGAATAAAATCAAGAGATCTATTGTACCTCACAGTGCCTATAGTTAATAACAATAAGTTAAAAATTGCTAAGAGAATAGATTTAGAGGGTTTTCCTGGCCAAAAAAAGGGTAAATATGTGAGTTAATGAATATGTTAAATAGCTTGATTTAGCCATTCCAAAGTGTATACATATATCATGACATGATGTTGTATACTATAAATATATTTGATTTTACTTGTCAATTTAAAAATAAATTTTAAAAGATGACCTTGAAATATGTTCACAGAATTTAGAATTATAAAAGGTTTGGGATTATAAAAGAAGACTATAAAATTGATTTATGTAAAGCCATAATTTACCTATTTATTGATTTCCAGAAGCAATATTTTTACATATTAACAACACTGAAAGTGAGATGCGCCTAACAATCTATACCATATGACAATTCCTACTGCTTTATTTGTTTTACATTTGAATATCTCTTAAATTGAGTTGAATCTCAGAGTTGATGACATCATAGATTTTTCTGAAAATGAGAAAGGAGTGTTGGAAGTGTCAGCAATATTCAAAACAGGACAGTGAGGAGAAGCAATGTTAAAAAAAATTATTAAAATTTTTCTATTTGAAAAAAAAAAAAAAGCCAGACATTTCAAACTCTCAGACTCTTTGAAGTAGAAAAATATGAAAGACAAAAAGACCCACATTTGGATGTGTTTTGGCAAATTTAAAAATTTTCAGTGATTAAGAGAAATGACATAAGTATCCAAAGAGAAAATGAAACATACACAAAAAAGGCAGGAATCAGATTTTCATCAGAGATTTTATCTCCTCTCCTTTCCATTTGCCAATGCTGGAAGGCATTACAGAGTATGACTTTGTAATTGAACCTTGCCAAAATCTTCCCATAGGGTCTTTTTCACTATTGCTAAACTTCATTCTCTCCCTTTCCCTACATGACATGTAATCATATGACTGAAAAGAATACTGGAATGACTGGAATGAGAATTGGTAGATTTTGTTCTGATCCTTGCTTTGTCTCAACCAACTGTTTTTCAGCCCCACCATTTTTGCCAAGAAATTCTAGGAGTTAGATTTGGATTCCGGTTCCTGCTCTGTACTAACCATACTTCCCCAATTTCAAGCAGAGAATTCCAACATTTGGAACATGAGTCTTTTCATATGTTAACTGATTTAAATTAATTGATACCTAATGATGGTTTCTGGCTCTAGTACCCTTTGATAATGAGTTGGTCCAAAATATGTTTTACAATCCTTACAGAGTTTCAGAAGTAATTTTGTAGTTTGGAAGCAGGGACCAGAATGCCACAGACATGTGGGATTTTGTTTTTATTTTTAATGTTAGTGGCAATTTTATTCAAAAGTCCATCCCTGTAGCTTTCTAATTCATTCCAGCCTGGCTAGAAGGAATGGAAGCATGTTTACCATGCTTACCCAGAGTTTTGGTGTTATTGGCGTAATTTTAACTTGAATATAATTTTTTGAAGTAATTACCACCTCCAATTTTAAGACTCATGACTGCTAGACCAATTAATTAGCAATTTTCTGATTGGTAATATTCTAAGTCAATCAACAGAAGAATAAATAATACTTTAAAAGGAAAGCTGAGCAATAAATAATATTTTAAGCAAAGATATTTTTATGTATTACAAGAAGATATTGGAAGTCTGCCTATCATCAAGTTTTGGTACAGGATTCAGTATCACTTAGGAAATAATGAATTGCATATCAACCAGTGTCTTTAAAAAGAACAAGTTCCTTTCAATAACTTTCATCTCTCTTGAAAAATAACAGCCTTTAAAAATAGTTCTAATCTATCTTGATATATTACAGAGTATGACGCCTTTCTTCAAGACAAGTATATTTAACAATGTATCAGTGTCAATCCTAATGACATTTAACAATCAAGTTTGGAATGTAACAATCTTTCCTCAGTGAATAAATGATAGATTAAAGGCTATGATCATTAAATTCACAGATTATTTCAAAGTAGGTAGGGTAAATACTTTAGAAGGTAGGAACTAATTACATAGTGATCATTAATTGAAGAGATGGTCAGGGCCAAGCAGAATGAAGCTCATTAAAGTTTAGTGCACTACAGACACATGCAATTGAAGAACTTGTGGTTAAGTATGATAATAATATTTTAGCTTGTGCAGTGTACATGACATATATGCCATTTGGATAGGAGACAATAATATAAAAGGCAATTCAGTCATTACAGTGTGCCTCACTCTGATGCTATGAAAGATGGTGTGGAGGAAAATTCTTTTAGAAGCATTGTTTGTGAGTCCTTAAAATGACCTGAGAGTTCATTGTTTACAATTCCTTAAGCACTTTTGACTATAATTTCAAGGAAGACACAAGGTGAGAATATTTCATTTCTAAAACAGACTGAGAATGTGAATTTTCTCTCAAGTGGTTTTGGATTCACAAATATAAAAACAATAATATATAATAGGTAGCCTAATTGTATCAAAAGCCACAACTGGTGCTCAGAGAATTCTTTATGCATCAAATTGTTAGCAACAAAGTCATAATTTTCATTCTGAGTGACATTCATGACACTTTCACCATTTTAATTATAGAGAAAAGTGAAATGTATGATATTATATATGTGTTAGATATAATAATGTTTTATCAGGTTGTAGAAGAATGTTATTTATTTATACCCCTATCTATCCAAATAAGAGTTTTCTTATTAAATGTTTGTAATAATATTTATGCATATGAAATGGAATTTTAATGAGAAATCCATAAATAATTAAGACACTAATATAAATTATTTACTGATTTTCAGTGCTCTTCAAAAAAATAATAAAATACTTATAATTTGTAATATAAAGTATATAATGAGAATGTAATCCAGGAGTACTTTATACATTTTAAGCAGTCATGAAGTTTACTTACTATTACAATGCTATACAATGTGAAAAAATGAAAGCACAATTCATAAAATCAGATCCTCCACCAACGAAAATAGTTTTCATAGGAGGGGTTTGAAGACAAATACATGAAGTACAGATGCATATTAAAAACAGCAATGCTGCAGAGCTCAGGAAAAGACCTGCTAACCTGATAAAATAATCAAACTCAGTTGGATTAGTAATGGTCTTTTAAAATGAAAATTGCTGATATCCTAATGTTATAGACCATATTTAATTGAGACCAATATAAAACTTAAGTGCAATTATACATAACTTCAAATGATAATAGAAGATCAAGGGCTGTTGGTTTATTTGAGGCCAATTTATTCTCAGCTTCTTGAAGCCGTTATTAAAGTTGCAATCCTATAGATAATTTTCAAACATCCTCTAACCATAGAGTACAGTGAACCATCCTTTCTTATTTTGAATTTCATACTCTTAAGGTTTTATAGTAAATATGTGTAGGTGATTGTTCTGTTGTACCTCTGCCTTATTCTCAGCTCTGGGGATTTGTGTATGATACATAATAAAGCTCTATTACTATTCAAGGAATGGTAACTGATTCAACAAGCGTTGATCCTTATTGTATATAGTAATAGCATTTCGCTTTGAGATTTAACTGCATTCAATTTTAGAATGTCGCAGCTTTATAAAACTGGCACTCAGGGTTCAGGGATTTCACAATGTACTGGAAAAGCCAGACATGAAAACAAAATAATAGCAATACGGTGTGATGATTAAAGTTTGTACAAAGTTCTAAGCCAGTGTGGAATGCCCAACTTTTCTCTTGGTAGGTTGAAGAAGCCTTCCTAGGGTGGCTATTTTGAGTTGATGTATTTCAAATGTAAAAGAGTTTCAGTTTATGATGAATTTTTGTTTTATTTGAGAACTTAGAGTCCTAAATTAAGCCTAATCATTACCTATTTACCCAAAATTTCATTCATTTATTCATGTTCCAAATATTTTTGACTATATATGTGTAGGTGCTTGAGATATAATGACAAATAAGACTACTGTCCTGGAAGCTAGATACAGGCAGTTTCCACTTTAAAATAGCTCCAGCTAAAAATGTTTTGAATTTTCAGTGGCGTGACACCGATATGCATTCAGTAGAAACTGTACTTCAAGTACTCATACAACCATTCTGTTTTTCACTTTCAGGACAGTATTCAATAAATTACATGAGATAATCAACACTGCATCATAAAATAGCTTTGTGTTAGATGATTTTGCCCAACTGTAACCTAATGTAAGTGTTCTTAGCATGTTTAAGGTAGGCTAACCTAAGCTATGATATTTGGTAGGTTGGGTGTATTAAACGTGTTATTATCTTACAGTATTTTCAACCTATAATGAATGTGTTTGGAGGTAACCTCATTGTAAGCCAAGGAGAATCTACATAAAGAAATATACTTTCCTTATTTTCTTTTTATTATTATTATACTTTAAGTTCTAGGGTACATGTGCACAATGTGCAGGTTTGTTACATATGTATACATGTGCCATGTTGGTGTGCTGCACCCATTAACTCGTCATTTACATTAGGTATATCTCCTAATGCTATCCCTCTCTCCTACCCCCTCCCCACAATAGGACCTGGTGTGTGATGTTCCCCTTCCTGTGTCCAAGTGATCTCATTGTTCAATTCCCACCTATGAGTGAGAACATGCGGTGTTTGGTTTTCTGTTCTTGCGATAGTTTGCTGAGAATGATGGTTTCCAGCTGCATCCATGTCCCTACAAAGGACACGAACTCATCCTTTTTTATGGCTGCATAGTATTTCATGGTGTATATATGCCACATTTTCTTAATCCAGTCTGTCACTGATGGACATTTGGGTTGATTCCAAGTCTTTGCTATTGTGAATAGTGCTGCAAATCAAAATCACAATGAGATACCATCTCACACCAGTTAGAATGGCAATCATTAAAAAATCAGGAAACAACAGGTGCTGGAGAGGATGTGGAGAAATAGGAACACTTTTACACTGTTGGTGGGACTGTAAACTAGTTCAACCATTATGGAAAACAGTGTGGCAAATACCATTTGACCCAGCCATCCCACTACTGGGGATATACCCAAAGGATTATAAGTCACGCTGCTATAAAGACACATGCACTTTCCTTATTTTCTATGAAACATCTAAAGAAGAAGGCAGATGCATAAGTTAATATTCTAAGGAACTATGATATATGCCACTATAGACTTATGCACAAATTCCCAAGAGGCAGTTAACTCAGATTAACTGAAAATGAAGTGGCATAAAATAATTTCAAAAGGGTCCTCAGATGAGATAACACCTGAATTGGGTTGAGATATATGGGTAGGGATCAGCTGGACTATGTAGCTGGATTAGAGGTAGAGGGCAAAAGACATGTTCATGAGAAGGAAACTAGTTTTTTAAAAAACATGAGACAAACCAGGAGAGCTTTCTGTTTTCATAGAGCTGTAATGTGTTAATATATTTGAATAGCAAGTTGAGTGTATATCTTCTTCTTTGATTGCATTTATTCTGAAAGTAGCTAAACAGTGAGGACTTTAAGTAGATCCAATTTTTATGTTAAAAAGGAAACTGGAAAAAGAGTGGAGAACACGCTGGAGAGTAAGTAACCTGCAGGAAGTTAGAAGGCATGTGTCATTCTTTGCAAGAAAAAATAAATGTCTAAACAAATGTAATAGCAGTGTGGTTGGAAAAGTGAGTAAATAATTTAGAGCTACTGAAAAGAAAAAGTCAACAGAATTCCTTTTGATTATTTGTTTATATTCTGCCCTGTTTTTTGAAAAAGTAAGACAGCTTATAGGGATACATAAAATGCTGTGAAAATATATTCATTAGTTCATAAAATTATGTTACTGTCAAAGGAATTGATGATTAATCAATCAGCAATAGGCCAAGGAAGAGGGAGAAAAAAAAAAGATAGCACCTTGGTTATTTTTCTGCTTGGAAAATAGACAGATGAAATTTTTCTTCACTGAAATAGGAAATAACATGGAAAAATTATGTTACCTAGAGAGAAAGTAAGTTCATCTTTATACACATTGAATTTGAGGTACCTATGAATCATCTAGTTGGGGAAATTCAAATGACAGATATTTTTGTTTAAAATTCAGAAGAATGTTTGGAAAGACATTAACAAGTATAGTATCAAATATTTTCCTCAAAAACTGCTACATTAAAAACGACACCAAAGCTCAGTGGTTTGCAACAACAGACACTGATTTCTTGTTCCCAGGTCTGTGGATTTGATGTAGCTCTACTGGACTAGGTTGAGGGTTATAGTGTCATCAGGTTATAGTTGATCTCAGTGATGTTTCATGTGTCGTCTTATCCTGTGACTAGACACTTCCCAAGTGTTGTTCTTCTCATGGTGGATGGCTAAGATGCAAGAGGGGTGAGCAAAAGTGCAGGATGTCTCTTGAAGCTTCAGTGTGCACTTAGCAAATTGTCTTTACGCTCATATTCCATTAACCAAAACAAGTGATATGGCCAAACTTACCATCAAAGGGACGGGAAAATGTACTTTTCCCAGAAGCAACTATAGAATAGATATGGAGAAAAAGGAGGATTCTGACCAAAACAATGCAATCTCCTGTATGTAGTGTTTGGAATAATAGGGTTGGATGGCATCTCTTAGTGAGAGTGGATAAAGTAAAAGAAGGTGATGATAGCATCCTCAGAAACACTACTGTTAAAATAATAACCCCATGGATGGAAGTAAAGAAATAATGGAATTAAATCAGGAAAGGAGAGGGTCCCTGAAGTTAAAGTAGGGAAGCTAATAATGAGTAGGATCAGGAAAACAGGATCCTATCATATACAGAACTCAAATCATGATTCCATGTGTCTTTTGCTTGCCAATTTTAAGTCATTAAGACCAGCTTCTGAATAATGTTGGAGGCAAAGACAAATTGTAATACATTGAGAAGTGGATGGATGTTATAAACTACCCCTTTGAAAAACTTGTCAGTGAAGGAAAAGACATATGGAAGTCTGAAGTTGGTAGACTACCTATGTTTGACAAAGTGATATTTCTCAGAAAAACTCTTATGAAGTCAGACCAGCTTAAAAATATTTCTTATTTGAAAATTATAATAAAACTCCATACTCTTATGACTATACCTTGAAGTGCATTTAAAATAGTCAGTTATATATAATCAGACTAATTTATTGCTACAATTGTAAAATTTAGTCAACAAAATTGTTGTTCCTGTATGTGAAGCATTTTTGGGATGTAGCTGTGCAAATGATTATATAATCTAGTTTCCAAATTTAAAGAAATTCCCAGATGAAGAACTCATGTATTTAGAGTTATTGCTGGCAAAACTTGTGTCTGTCTATCAATTCACCTGAGAAATTATTTTATATATATATATATATATATATATATATCTCATGTGATTTACTCCAAATACTAGTTTTTCATATTTATTTCAAGGAAGGAAAATTTGATTGAATGAGCCAATTTTGAGGGCTTTCATTCCTATGAATTTTGAGGATTTTCATTCCTATGAATTACACATGTGATGTTAATGGCTTTAAAATGTAGAAACATTTACAAAAATTGCTGCTCTATGTGGTGGGAAGGAAAACCATCAAGATAAGCAGGAAAATGCATGAAAAAGGAGAAAGAAGGAAAAATTTTCTATCTCAAATCAGATTTAAAAGGATAAGGCTTGAAAATAATTATATGTGCACATGCTTAAATGTCAAGGCATTTGGGACCATTCCTTATGCTGGAAAGAACAACATGTGATGGCATTTACAAAAAGTTACTGAATGTTTAAATCTCTTGCACTCCCACTCAGCATTCTTCAGGAGCATCTAAACAGCCTCATTTTTTTTTCCTAAATCTTGATACCCTAGTTTATACCATGTTACCTACAATCTTCCATTCATCATATTTTTACAGAGTGATAGAGGGAGTTTAAATCTTCTTACAGTAGCATTAGCTTAGTCTCTACCATTTTTTCTTCTTTGACAATGACCTTTAGACTGTCAGCAAATACATTTTAACATTGAAAGAGCTAATAACTTGTTTTGATTTTTAATGCTATTTTAAAAATAATTTATCTACTAGTTTAGAAAGGAATAAAAGCTCTTATTTAGTTCTCCCCTTCTTGGTATGCCCATTGCATCTTTATATAGATACCTATTTAATACATATTAAACTGCATTTATTTTCATGTTTTTTTCTCCACTCTGGGAAATGATCAGGTTCTTGAGCCATAAGCCTCATGTAGTTACATATTTTACTAGGTTTTTAATCATTTGAAAATAAATGGAAAAATAATAAATCAATAGATGTAATTATACTAGTGAAGAAACAATAGTAGAATCAACATAATTTTTCTTTCTTTTTTTCTGTCACAGAAATTCGTGTTAATAGAGAATGTTGGCTTAAAAGTATATGATTATTTTCTCATGCCAGATGAAATGGTAAAAAAAAAATGTTGGTATAGTTTACAGAAACATTAATCTATGAAAGTTTTGTAAGCTAAATGGAATTGGATTTTGTTGCATATTAATTATTGTATTGTTACAGTATCAGAATTTCAAAGTAAAATTGATACTTGTCTTTTTGTACTTTATTGTAGCTAGGAGAAAGGGCTTCTTAATGCAGTGAATATCAAAGAGGGAAAGGGAAGGTGTCCACAGAAAACATAATTACTATAAATCTTAGAAAAAGGTAGCAGCACGGAGTTGCCCAAAGTTGATAGAGTGGTACCATACAGGTCCAAACCCAAAACTGATTTTTGTTTTATGTAGTAGAAATGGTTGCATGGGCTCTTGGCTAGAACTATCTTTGGCCCATTGAAAATCAAGTTTCTGAGACTGAAAAGGAAACACACAGTGAGACCATTTTGATAAGGAAGAGAAGATTCTGAAGGAGCCAGAATATATTTGCTGAACTTTGACACTGAAGAAGAAATAAACATTGAAAAACAAAGCAAAACAACAGCAACAAAAAAACCCACTTAAGTTTCCATTACAGATACAAGAAAAAAGTGTCCTTGCACTTTTTCTGTCTGACTGTGGCAGCCAAGATTGCATGGGGGAATTCAGGATGTATAAAAACATAGATGGAGAGAAGATAATTTTGCACCTCAGAAATAACCTTATAAACAATGACTAGCCTGTTTTATTCTGAAAAAGGAATCTAAAATTTGAATTAAATACAGTCATCGCATAAACCATCTCATAAGGAATTTATGTGAACCACAAATAATCCTTGCTAGCCTGAATTAGTGCCTTATCCTACTTGACATGAATTTTCTGAAATTAACTAGGTGAGGAAGAACTTTATTAACAAGATGAATTATGAGAAAAGGAACCTACACAGGAGAAAAGGGATAATAGAAACAACAAATGAAGGACACTTATTTAAAAAAAGTTTTCATAAATCAAATAGAAATAGTGACCATTTTTCTATGGATTAGGAAAAAAATCTCATACTTAGAATAAGAGTTCAAAGGATTTTCAGGAGAAAACACTTGTGCCAATTAAAGACAAATGAGAGATTATTAGAGAAACAGTGGAAAAAGGACATGGTATAGATGAACATTCCACCTATTCAACTGAAGGGCCAAACAATTATGGTTTCAGAACAGAAAATGAAAAAAAATTATTTTAGAAAGTAAAAACAATAACACCAACACCCTTTGTGAAGAGAACTGGCAAAAAAAAATCTCTAGATTTTCTATTTAGAGATGATGTTAGTCTGTAGATTGCTTTACCCTTTAAAATTATAGATTACATTATATTAATATAAACTTGATGAAATCAGAACAGGATATGTATATTTAAATATATAAGGGGAGATACTAGAAGTACTAAAATAGCACAATAAGATTGAAGGGGAGAAAGTGGAAATACATGTGAAAGTAATCACAAAAAAGCTCCTATGCCAGTGATTTGCCCGGTTGCTTTTATATCTGCTTTTTATGCTTGTCCTGCCCTCCTCTCTATTACAGAAATTGACCCCTTCAAACATTGTTTTCTAGGTCCCTGCCTTTGGCAATATATCCTCTGGCTACTTCCATTACCAAGAGCTCAACTTGCCAATACCAGATTCCAAAACTGAGCCCACAATGTGTCTTTGTTCAAAGAGAGGGAAAAGGCAATCAGCTACCCTGTGGAATATTGGTTACTGTGTACTTCTTTCTCCTCTGAGGTGAGGGATTTGCCCTCATGGGGTGAATATACACCCATTCTATGCAGATGTTTACAGGTCTTTCCGTCCTTCAATGCTGCCATCACTACTTCTGCTGGACTTACAGAATGTATTAGAAGCTGTCAGTATCCCATATTCTCCTGCTATGTAAATCATTGGTGTTATTACAGGCCTCACATCTAGAAGTATCTATCTTTTCAAAATTCAAACTGTTTACTGAAACCAGAGTTACAGTGTGGGCTAGGACAACATCTTGTGGAGTTGGGTGGTGTCCTACAAGAATTATATAAACTTTGAGATATTGACCAATATAAAGCCACTACCCTGGGCAAAATTCACATATACAGGAATATAGGGGTGCAAGTAGAAACAATCTCCTTTAGAGTCACTTAATTATCTGTTTGAATAATTTTTGTCTTTTGTCCTGATAACTCTGCTCGTTGCTGCTTTAATAATCTTGACTTTCAAAGGAGAATGCTTACAGTAAGGAACATATCAATGGTTTCATTGAATTTGGATATTGAAAATGCCACCTATGGTATTGGACTATGTTTTGAACCTCAAGAAATTCAGTGGAGTTCGTCTTAGTGCTTACATACTGAATGGTTTGATGATGAATGACAACAATTGAGTAAAGGCAGGGCAATTAAGAAGCAGGAACTTCAGGAAGGTGTCACAGAAGAAGGACTCCTATTAATAGTGAAAATTCTTTAAAAAGATAAAAGACATTAAGAATAAGTCTAACAGCAAATTGACAAGCTTCCTATGATAAACTCTTTGAAATATTCTTTAAAAACACAAAAGATGACTAGAACAAATAAAATGAATACTTTTAAACTCATTATTATAATAAGGAATAATCTCTAGATTAAAATATAAATTTTCAAAATCCCAATATATCAATAAAAGTAACTATATAATCTCTGAAGAACCAGAGAAGCTAATTACAAAGCTTATAATAAGAATAGCCAGAATATTGAGGGGAGTGGTAGGGCATGTAATTAATGTCTACCCAAAACAGTCATTAAAATGTAAAATAGGCTGGGCTCAGTGGTTCACGCCTGTAATCCCAGCACTTTGGGAGGCCAAGGAGGACAGATCACAAGATCTGGAAATCAATACCATCCTGGCTAACACAGTGAAACTCCATTTCTCTTAAAAATGCAAAAAAATTAGCCAGGTGAGGTAGAATGTGCTACTTGGGAGACTGAGACAGGAGAGTGGTGTGAACCCAACAGGCGGAGCTTACAGTGAGCTGAGATGCTGAGATTGCGCCACTGCACTCCAGCATGGGTGACAGAGCGAGACTCCATCTAAAAAAAAAAAGGAAAATAAAGGAAAATAAAGAGTAATGAAAACATGTTAATAGAAAGTAATAATTAACAAAAAAATTTAATGACACAGAAATAAGTTCACATACTTATAGAAATTTAGTAAATGATGGAGATGTTGGATTTTAGTGGAGTGATATAAGTCTATTCAAATTAATTAAATAAATTTACCAAAAACCTAGAGTTAAATCATTGACCAGGCATGGTGACTCACACCTGTAATCCTAGCACTTTGGGTGGCTGAGATCGGTGGATCAATTGAGACCAGGAGTTAGAGACCAGCCTGGGCAACATGGCAAATCCCATCTCTACAAAAAGTACAAAAATACTAGCCAGAGTGCTGGTACATGCTTGTAGTCCCAGGTACTTGCAGGGCTGACCATTCACTTGACCTTGGGAGGTCAAGGCTGCGGGGAGCTAAGATTACATCACTGCACTCCAGCCTGAACAACAGAGGGAGACTCTGTCTCAAAAAAAGAAAAGAAAAATCCTAGAGTTAAATCACACTTAACATTCAAAGACTAAATATATTTCTCTCAAAATCAGGAAAAATACACAGTTGTTACTTCTTTATTCAACTTTTTATTTGTGTCATGGCCAATGCAATATGACATGAAAGGACATAATATATATATATGAGAGTAGAAAGTAAATAATATTTATTTATAGATTACATGAACATTTACACAGTTAACCTGAAGGAATCCACAGGTACCTTTTGAGAACTTAGTTTATTTATAAACTGTTTCTATATGCTATGAATATACAACTAGAAAATGCAAAATTTAAAATACCAAATGTAATAGCCTCCAAATACATGAAACTCTTAAAAATAAATATAAGAAAGTATATACAAGATCTGTTTGAGGAAATCTACAAAATACAGATGAGATAAATTAAAGAATATCTAAATAAATCAATAAACACATCATGCTTATAGATTCGTGATCTCAATGTTGTTAAGATGTCTACTATTCTCAAATTGATTTATAGATTCAGTGTAATTTCATTGGGTCTTTTTTGTGGAAAGTGATTAACTCTGAAATGTATATTTTAAAATATAATAGATTACCAGAACAATTTTGAAAAAGAAAAATAATAGGAGGACTTAAACTATCTGACTTCCAGATAGCTGACTGGACACATCAGGTACTTGCCTCTTCCACAAAGAAGAACCAAAATAGCAGGTAGATAACTACACTTTGAAGAGATCTTCTAAGACAGAATACTGGAATTCAACAGAGAAGTGATAAGAAACAGCTAAATCAAGGAAGGGGAGGGAAGTGAGGCAGCCTGCTCAGCTAGGATCACCTGGGAGCCTAGAGACACTCTCCAGTTTGGAAAAATAATAAGTGAGAGATCCCCAGTAGTACACATTCCCCATAGGGGCTCCTTCAATCCTAGCCATGGGAGGGTCCTTTGGCCCTTATGGGACCTAAGACCATCACTGGAAACTGTCTGGAGACTGTGAGAAGGTATTGCTTTAGAGAGGGAGCTTATGCAGGATTCTACACACCCTCAGAGTCCTAAGCAGCTACAACAAGGTGCCATTTTGAAAGCCCAGCCCCCACCAGACTGCATCCTGCCTTGGAGATCCCAAAGCCCTTACGTCCTCACATTCCTGGAGCCCCATTACCTTTCCCCACTCACAACAGTCTTTGATGCAGGCAACTGCTGCCAAAGCTGAGTCCGGAGTTGCTGGCAGTGACATCCTTCCAGAAGGGTAGCCGGGATAAAAGTCTATTGCACCCCCAGCATCCACCACTGCTGGTTGTTACTGCTGATGGAGTCAGAGCCAGGACCAAAGAGCGAGCCACTAGCATCAGCACTGCTCCCACAGCAAAGGGATAATGGGGCATTGTTTTTGTACCCCAAGGGTAAATTTCACTGCTCATAGCTGCCACTGTGCTGGGTTGCAGCCTCTGGGGCTAAAGCATTAGCAAAGTTTGTGTCCCTAGCTGCCTGCCTGTGGAGCCTTCCACCGAAAGCAACTTCGCCTTCTCCAGTAACATGGTCACAGTACAGCCACTGTGGCCCCCCACCTAGCATACCGCCAGAGACCTGGTAATCACCTGGCCCATTAACTACCACAGCCAACCTTGCTTGACATGCACCACCAGGGTCCCTGCGGGCAGGTCTGCCCAATTAAGCTCCACCCTACCACACTGAAAAACAAAAAGTAAGAAAGAAAGGAATAACGGATATATAACACAACCAGAAATCAATAAATAAAATGACAGGAATAAGCCTTCACATATCAATAATAACCTTCAGTGTAAATGGATTGAACTTTCCACTTAGAAGATACAGACTGGCTGAATAGATTTTAAAAATGACCTAATTACAACCTGCATACAAGAAACTCATGAGGAATTCAAAGAATTTTTTGAAACAAATAAGAATCAAACACAACATATCAAAACTTACAGGATACAGCAAAATCATTGCAAAAAGGAACCTTACAACAATGAATGCCTACATTTAGAAAGTAGAAATTTTTAAGAAAACAATTTAATTATGTACCTCAATGAACTAGGAAAGTAAGAACAAACTAAATTCAAAATTAGTAGAAGGAAATAAATAAACATCAGAGCAGAACAAAATGAAATACAGACTGAAAAAAAAGATACAAAAGATCAACAAAATGAAAAGTGGGTTTTTTTAAAAGATAAACAAAAATGCTTGCTAGACTAATCAGGCAAAAAGAGAGAAGACCCAAATAAGTAAAATCAGAAAGGAAAAAGGAAACAATACAACTGACACTACAAAAATACAAAAGATCTTCCATGACTATTATGAAAAAACTATACAGTAACAAAATGGAAAACCTAGGGGAAATGGATAAATTCCTGGACAAATACAAACTTCCAAGATTGAAAGGAGAAAATAGAAAATATGTACAAACCAATAATGAATACTGAGGTTGAATCAGTAATAAAAACTCTCCCAACAGAGAAAATTTCAGGTATATTTGGCTTCACTGCCAAATTCTACCAAATTTTCAAAGAACTAATACCAATTATTCTCAAACTATTCCAAAAAATTGAAGAGGAGGGAATTCTCCCTAATTCTATGAGTCCAGCATTACCCTGATCCTAAAACCAAAGGTGCAACAATAACAACAACAAAAAGAAAACCCAGAAATCTACAAGCCAGTATCCCTATCAAAAATAGATGCAAAAATTCTCAAAAAGATACTAGCAAATCAAGTCCAACATCACATCAAAAAGATAATACACTATGATACAGTGGAATTTATTCCAAAGATGCAACAATGAGTCAACATATGCAAATCAATAAATTTTATACATCACATCAAAAGAACAAAGGACAAAAACCATACAATCATCTCAAAATATGCAGAAGAAGCATTTGGTAAAAAATATATTACAAGGTTATATGGGCTGAAACAGAATGATACTGGCATAAAAGCAGACACATAGACTGATGAAACTGAATGGAAAAAAACAAAAATCCATGTACTTACAGCCAAGTGATTTTTGACAAGTTACCAAGAACATAATCAAGGAAAGAACAAACTCCTCAAAAAATGGTGCTGGAAGGATAGGATATCTATATACAGAAGAATGAAACTGGACCCAATCTCTCACTATGTACAAAAATCAACACAAGTTGGCAGAAAGACTTAAATGTAAGACCCAAAATAAAACTACTAGAAGAAAACATAGGGAAAACACTCCAGGACATTGGTCTAGACAATAATTTCATGGCTAAGACCTCAAAAATGCAGACATCATCAACAATAAAATTAGACACATGGGACTATGTTAAACTAAAAGTCCTCTGTGCAGCAAAGGAAATAATCAACAGAGTGAAGAGAACAATCTGCTGAATGAGAGAAAATGTTTGTATACTATTCAGCAGACAAGGGACTAGTATCTAAATATATAGGAAACTCAATAGCAAAATAATAATAATAATAATCCCATTAAAAAGTGAGCAAAGGACATGAAAGGACGTTTTTCAAAAGAAAACGTACAAATGGCCAATAGGTATATATAAAAAAAAAATGCTCAACATCCTAATCCTAAAAGAGTTAGGGAAATGCAAATCAAAACCACAATGAAATATCTTCTCAACTCAGTTAAAATGGCTGTTAACAAAAAGACAGAAAATAACAGATGCTGGTGAGAATGTGAAGAAAAGGAATGTTTTGTACAATCAGTGGAAAGGTAAATTAGAACAGATGCTGTGGAAAATATTGTGGCGATTTCTCAAGAAACTAAAAATATAACTACTAAACGATGCAACAATCACACTATTTGGTATTTATCCAAAAGAAAAAAAATCAGCATGTCAAAAAGATACCTGGACTCACATGTTTATTGCAGCACTATTCACAATAGCAAAGATATAGTCAACCTAAGTGTCCATCAATGGATGGATAATAAAGGAAATATGGTATATATACACAGTGAAATTCAATTCAACCAGATAAAAGAATAAAATTCTGTCATTTGCAGTAACATAAACGGAACTGGAAGTTATGTTAAGTAAAATAAGCCAGACACAGAGACAAATATCATGTGTTCTCACTCATATGTGGGGGCTAAAATAGTTGATCTCATGACGTAGATGAAAGATGTTAGAGGCTGGGAAGTGCGTGGGTGAATGTAAGGGATGGAGAGAGGCTGGTTAATGAGTACAAAATATATAGTATGATGGAAGATATAAGTTCCAGTGTTCAACAGCAGATTAGGTCTTGGCTGTAAAATTGTTGCCTAGACCAATGTTCTGGAGTGTTTTCTCCATATTAACAACAATGTATTATAAATTTCAGAGTAGCTAGAATTGCAGACTTGAATTGCTTCCAACCCATAGAAATGATATATTCTCAAGGTGATGGATACGCCAAATACCCTGATTTGATCATTGCACATTCTATACATGTAACAAAATATCACACGTACTTTATAGGTATGTAAAGTATTATGTGTCAATTTAAAAACTATCTGACTTCAAGGCTTATTATAAAGTTACAATAATCTAGATAACTTATTATTTTTGAAGGACAGACATATAGATCAATGAAACTGAATAGCATCCAGAAGTAGACCTGTATATATATGGTAAGTTTCATTTTAATAAAAATGTGAAGGTAATCCAAAGAGGCAAAATAGTGTTTTCAAAAAAATGACTCCGAAATAATTAGATACCTTATGGACAAAAGGAAATGTCTTGCAATAGCTCACCATGACATGAACATTGTCCAAAAAGAGATTATGAACCCAAATATAAAATCTAATACTACAGAAATTATAAAATAAAACATATGAAAATAATTTTGAGAATTTGGAGAGGTAAAATGTCTTTAGATTTGACAGAAATAGCACAGATTATAAAATAAAAATATTGATTAATCAGATGTTATTAACATTGAGAACTTAACTTTTGGTCATTAAAAACCTGTTAGGAAAAATAACAAGGCAAACCAGACTGGGTGAAAAATGTGTGTGTCCCTATGTACTTGCATGTACATCTGATGAAAAGCCAGCTTTCATAATGTATCAACAGTTCTTAAAGTTCAATAAAGAAAAGATAACCCAATAAAAACAAATAGCGAAAGTTTTGAACAAACTCTTCATAAAACATAGTATATTACTGGCAAAGAAACATTAAATCATATTCAACATCACTATTCATCAGGCATTTTAAATAAAACCATTATAAAATATCACAACACATCAACTTGAACATTTAAAAGACTGAATGTCAGACAAATGGAACTCTTATATATTGCTGACAGAAAAGTAAAGTTTCCAGCTACTTTGAAAATCAGTTTGACGCTGTGTTAGTCCATTCGCATTGCTATAAAGAAATACTTGAGGCTGGGTAATTTATAAAGAAAAGAGGCTTATTTTGGCTTACAGTTATACAGGCTTTACAATAAGAATGGCACTAGCATCTGCTCGCCTTCTGGTGAGGACCTCAGGAAAATTCCACTCATGGCATAAGGCAAAGGGGAATCAAGTGTGTTCCATGGCAAGAGCCGGGGGAAGAGAGACAGGAGGAGATTCCAGGCTCTTTTAAGGGACCAGCTATCACATGAACTCATACAGTGAGAACTCACTCATTACTGCAAGGATGGCACCAAGCCATTCAAAAAGGGATCAGCCCCATGACCCAAATACCTTCCACTAGGCTCCACTTGCAACATGTCAATATGAGGGGACACACATCCAAACCATAACAGACAATTTCTGATAAGGTTAAATACACACTTAAAATAGAGCTAGCAATCCTCTTCTTAGGTATTTATGCAAAAGGATTGAAAACTATACTCACACAAAGTCTTGCAGATACATTTTTTATATTATCAAAATGGGAAACAACCTTAATGTCCATTACCTGATGAATGGATTAAAACATTTGTGTACTCATATATAACACTCCACAGGAGTACAAACGAATACACTACAGATACAAGATAGATATGTACTAAAAAATGGGGCTAAGTGAAATAAGCCAGAAATAGAAAATAGTACATACTTTGCATTTATTTAAAGTTTTATTTTTTTATTTTTTTTATAATTTCAAATTTTATTTTAGATTCAAGCAGTACATGTACAGGCTTAATACCTGGGTATATTATGTGATGCTGAGGTTTGAGATGTGAATGATCCCCTATATAGTGAGGATAGTGCCCAACAGTTAGATTTTCAAACCTTGCCTCCCTCCCCACTCTAGTATTCCCCACTGTCTATTGTTGCCATCTTTATGTCCATGAGTACACCACGTTTAGCTCCCACTTATAAGTGACAACCTGTAGTATTTGGCTTTCTGTTCCTGGATTAACTGACTTAGGATAATGTTCTATAGCTGCCTCCATATTGTTCTAAATGGCATAATTTCCTTTTTTGTGGCTGCATAGTATTCCATGGTATATATGTGCCATATTTTCTTTATCCAGTCCACCATTGATGGGCACATAGACTGATTCCATGTCTTTGCTATTATTGCAGTAGTGAACATACAATGCATGTGCCTTTTTGGTGGAACAATTTACTTTCTTTTGGATGCATATTTAGTAATAAGATTGCTCAGTCAAATGGTAATTCTGTTTTAAGTCATTTGAGAAATCTCCAAACTGCTTTCAACAGTGCCTGAACTAATTTCCATCAACAGTGTATAAGCATTCACTTTTCTCCACAGCCTCACCAGCATCTGTTATTGCTTGCTTCAACAGCACATGTACTAATAATGGCCATTCTGAATGGTGTGAGATGGTACCTCATTATGGTATTTGATTTGCAGTTCTCTGATGATTAGTGATGTTGAGCATTTGCTCATATGTTTGTTGGCTGCTTGCATATCTTCTTTCGAGAAGTTTTTGTACATGTTCATGTCTTTTGCCCACATTTTAATGGTGTTATGTATCTTTTGCTTGTTGAACTGTTGAAAGCACTTTGTAGATTCTGGATATTAAAACTTTGTCAGATGCATATTTTGCAAATATTTCCTCCCATTCTGTAGGTTGTCTGTTCACTTTGTTGATAGTTTCTTTTGCTGTACAGAAGCTCTTTTGTTTAATTAGGTCCCACTTGACAATTTTTTTTTCTTGCAACTGCTTTTGAGAACTTAGTCATAAATTATTTCCCAAAGTCAATGTCCAAAATGGTGTTTTCTAGGTTTTTGGTTAGAATTTTTACATTTTGAGATCTTAATTCTTCCTGGGTTAACTTTTGTATTTAGTGAAAGGTAGGGGTCCAATTTCATTCTTCTGCATATAGCTAACCAGGTATCCCAGCATCATTTAGTGAATAGGGAGTCCCTTCCTCATTGCTTACTTTTGTCAATTTGTGTCAAAAATCAGATGGTTGTAAGTATAAGGCTCTATTTCTGGGTTCTCTATTCTGTTTTATTGGTCTTTGTGTCTGTTTTTTTCACTGGTACCACACTGTTTTGATTACTAGAGCTTTATGGTATAGTTTGAAGTTGGGTAATGTGATGCATTCAGCTTTGTTCTTTATGTTTAGAATTGCTTTGGACATTCAGGCTCTTTTTTTTGGTTCCATATGAGTTTTAAAACAGGTTTTTCTCACTTTTTGAAAAATAAAATTGGTTGATTGATAGAAATAGCATTGAATCTGTAGATTGCTTTGGGCAGTATGGCCATTTTAATGATATTAATTATTCTAATCCATGAGTATGAGATGTTTTTCCATTTTTTTTTTGTTTTTCATCTATGATTTCTTTCAGCAGTGTTTTGTTCTTATTGTAGAAATCTTTTACTTCTTTGGTTAGATGTATTCTTAGTATTTTATTTCCTCTGTGGCTATTATAAATAGGATTGCATTCTTGATTTGACTCTCAGCTTAAATGTTATTGGTATACAGGAATGCTACCAATTTTTGTATATTGATTTTGTATCCTGAAACTTTACTGAAGTCATTTCTTAGTTCCAGGAGCCTTTTGACAGAGTCTTTAGTATCTTATAGGTATACAATGAGATTGTCAGCAAGTTAAGATAGTTCGACTTCTTCTTTACCTATTTGAATGCCTTTTCTTTCTCTTGTTTGATTGCTCTGGCAGACCTCCAGTGCTATGTTGAACACAGGTGGTGAGCATCAGCATCCTTGCCTTCATGCAGTTCTCAAGAGGAATGCTTCCAGCTTTTGCTTGTTCAGTATGATATTGACTGTGGGTTTTGTATAGATGGCTCCTAATACTTTGAGGTATGTTCCTTCAATGCCTAATTTGTTGAGGGTTTTTATCATGATGGAATGTTGAATTTTATGAGGCTTTTTTCTACATCAATTGAGATAATCACATGGGTTTTGTTTTAAATTCTTTTTATGTAGTAAATCACATTCATTGATTTGCATGTAACCTTGAACCAATCTTGTATCTCAGGAACAAAGCCTACTTGTGGTGAATTAACTTTTGAGTTTGCTGCATGATTCAGTTTGCTAGCATTTTGTTGAGAATTTTAGTACCTGTCCTCACTGGGAAAGAATATTGGCCTGTAGTTTTCTTTTATCATTGTGTTTTTCCCAGGTTTTGCTTTCAGGGTGATGCTGGCTTTATTAAATGAGTTAGGGAGGAATTCCTCCCCCTTGATTTTTTGAAATAGTTTTCGTAGGATTGGTACAAGTTCATCTTTGTATGTCTGGTAGAATTTGGTTATGAATCCATCTGGTTCAGGGCTTCTTTTGGTTGATTGATTTTTTATTACTGATTCAATTTTAGAAGTTGATATTGATCTGTTCAGGGTTTCAATTACTTCCTGATTCAAACTTGGGAGATTGGGTGTTTCCAGAAACTTATCTATTTCCTCTAGATATTGTAGTTTGTGTGCATAGAGGTGCTAATTATAATCTCAGCATCTTTTGTATTTTGATAGTATTGGTTGTAATGTTGTTTCTTAATGTGTTTACTTGGATTTTCTCTATTATCTAGCTAATGGTCTATCAATCTTGTTTACCCTTTTGAAAAAGCAACTTTTGCTTTCATTGATTTTTGGTTAGGATTTTTGGGTCTCAATTTCATTCAGTTCTCCTCTGATTTTAGTTATTTCTTTGCTTCTGGTAGTGTTGGGGTATGTTTGTTCTTGTTTTTCTACTTCCTCGATGTGTGATGTTAGATTATTAATTTGATATCTTTCCAACTTTTCGAACTAGGTGTTTAGCACTATAAGCTCTCCTCTTAACACCGCTTTTCATGCATCCCAGAGATTTTGGTATGATGTTTCCCTGTTTTCATTTATTTCTAAGAATTTTTTGATTTCTGCCTTTATTTTATTGTTAACCCAAAAGTCATTCTGGAATAAGTTATTTTATTTCCATGTAATTGTGTTGTTTTGGACAGATATTCTTGGTATTAATTTCTATTTGATTCCACTGTGGTCTGAGTGTATGACTGGTATTATTTGATTATTATTATTATTTTTTATTTTTTGAGACTTGCTTTATGGCCAAGAATGTGGCCATTCTTGGAGTATGTGATCCATGTTCAGGTGAGAAGAATGTATATTCTGTGATTGATGGGTGGAGTGTTCTGTAGATGTTTATTAGGCCTACTTGGTCAAGTATTATATGATGTCCAGAATTTCTTTGTTATTCTTCTGCTTTGATAATCTGTCTAATGCTGTCAGTGGAGTGTTGAAGTCCTCCACTATTATTATGTGGCTGTCTAAGTCTTTTTGTAGGTCTAGATGTATCTGTTTATGAATATGGGTACTCATTGGTTGAGGGAATATATATTTAAGATAGTTAAGTCTTCTTTTGAATTGAACTCTTTATTATTATGTAATGCCCTCATTTGTCCTTTTTGACTATTGTTAGCTTAAATTCTTATATCTGTTTTATTTGATATAAGAATAGTGACCCCTGTTCTTTTTTGATTTCCATTTGCATGATAGATCTTTCTCCAATCCTTTTCTTTGATCCTGTGGGTGTCATAAATGTTGGATGGTTCTCTTGAAGATAGCAGATGTATTGATCTTGTTTTTTAATCCAAATTGCTACTCTATGCATTCTAAGTGGGGCATTTAAAGCATTTACATTTAAGGTTCATATTGATATATGATATTTTGTTCCTATTAAGAAGTTCTTAACTTGTTTCTTTGTAATTTCTTTTTTTTTTTTGCATTTACACTTTTTATTATGTATTATATATACTTGCTTTAATAATTTAAATGTTACAGAAATATAGGTTTAGAACATAAGAAACCCACTATAATCCCATCCAATCAAGGACAACTTCTATTATCAGTTTGATCTGTATTATTAATGTACTAAGATATTATTTTAACATCATGGGATTTTTTTTTTATTATACTTTAAGTTCTAGGGTACATGTGCATAACGTGCAGGTTTGTTACATATGTATACTTGTGCCATGTTGCTGTGCTGCACCCATCAACTCGTCAGCACCCATCAACTCGTCATTTACATCAGGTATAACTCCCAATGTAATCCTTCCCCCCTCCCCCCTCCCCATGATAGGCCCCGGTGTGTGATGTTCCCCTTTCCGAGTCCAAGTGATCTCATTGTTCAGTTCCCACCTATGAGTGAGAACATGCAGTGTTTGGTTTTCTGTTCTTGTGATAGTTTGCTAAGAACGATGGTTTCCAGCTGCATCCATGTCCCTACAAAGGACACAAACTCATCCTTTTTTATGGCTGCGTAGTATTCCATGGTGTATATGTGCCACATTTTCTTAATCCAGTCTGTCACTGATGGACATTTGGGTTGATTCCGAGTCTTTGCTATTGTGAATAGTGCCGCAATAAACATACGTGTGCATGTGTCTTTATAGCAGCATGATTTATAATCCTTTGGGTATATACCCAGTAATGGGATGGCTGGGTCATATGGTACATCTAGTTCTAGATCCTTGCGGAATCACCATACTGTTTTCCATAATGGTTGAACTAGTTTTACAATCCCACCAACAGTGTAAAAGTGTTCCTATTTCTCCACATCCTCTCCAGCACCTGTTGTTTCCTGACTTTTTAATGATTTCTATTGTGTGGTGCTGTATAGGCTGTGTGGACTATGAACTTAAGTGTGTTTTTGTGGTAGTAGACATTCTTTTTTCATTTCCATGTTTAGAATTCCTATAAGAATCTCTCATAAGGTTGGTCTAATGGTAATGTGCCCCCTTAGCCCTTGCTTGTCTGGAAAAGAGTTTATTTCTCCTTTGTTTATGAAGCTTAGTTTGGCAGGATATAAAATTATTGGTTAGAATATCTTTCTTTTAAGAATGCTAAAAATAGGCCCCCAATTTCTTCTGACTTATGAGGTTTCTGCTGAGAAATCTGCTTTTAGCCTGATGGAGTTCTCTTTTGTTATATATAAAGTTTTGGTGCTACAAAAGAAATAGTACTCAAATATAATATTTTCTTTTTAATTCTCAACAAGGCAAGGTACTTCTATAGAAGGGCACACCCTTACAGATGGAGCAATGGTAAACGCACACGTGTACAAGGGAGGGAAAGGGGTTCTTATCCCTGATGCACGTGGGCCCTGCAGCTGTGTCGTTCCCCTATTGGCTGGGGTCAGATGGCACAGGCTAAGCTAATTCTGATTGGCAGATTTAAAGAAAGTGATGAGGTGAGTGGTTTGGTGGGAAAAATGGTTATGACAGAGCAGGTAATTGGAATGAGTCAGGGTGGAGTAGGTAATTGGAATGAGTCAGGGTAGAGTAGGTACTCAGAATGAGTCAGGGTGGAACAGGTGATTGAAATGAGTCAGGGTGGAGCAGATAATGGAAAAAGGTTGCTTTATGAGGAAGTTAAGTTTAAAAGTAGACGGTAAAGAATTGAACATACTGACATACTGATTCTTTGAATATAAATTGATGACTTATATCTAACAACCCCTCCCCTCGTATTTCCTCACAGCTTTCTTTTCAAATGTTTTTAACATGTCTTGGCTTAGTAGATGTAGCTTATACAATCTACATTTTTATTGTCACCTACCAAAATATTGACTTAAATCCAGCAGCTATTTGATTTCGGGTTTTAAATTTGATCTGGTACTCCCCATGGGACTTCAATTGTGTTTAAATAGACATGAGAGTCGAAAGACCTATAAGGGGCTTTTCGCACTTTATGATGTCTTTTTTTCCTTCCTCTGGTTGATAAAATGCCAGGGTGAAAGGGATAGCCAGCTGGACTAAAGCACAAGTGCCACTCCAGTTATTCAGCAGAGTGTCCAGTAAAGTTCCACCCCAATACCACCACACATCCGCTAGGGGATGAACAAGGGCTGACTGGTTGATAAGCTCTTGAAAATTCTTAAGTTCACTGCATCCCTTCTGGTCTCCAAGGAACGCTAAGTTTCCTCCCTGTCGTGAGAGACACGAAGTAAACTTAGTGTTGGGAGATGGAAGCTGGATGACCCTCGGGGGCTGACCCACAGAGTGCCGGACTTTGGGATATAGCAGAGAGAGATCTTGGCATGACTTACTACTCCAGGCTGTAGAATCCTGGAAAAGAGCTACCATGCAGCCCATGCCCGGTTGACTGGAGGACTACCTTAGTGGAAAGGGGACAGTCTGGGCCTCTAGCCTGCCATGTGCACAAGCATAACAATTGCTTTAGTTTAACGTGCCGACAGAATATTTGATCCATTCCAAACAGGCATTTGCTTCTTGGAATCCTGTCTTAATCGCCAAAGTTTGTTTTAAGTCTTTTAACTTTTATGATAGCTATCTTGGTCTTGTCCTTAGATGGAGGAAGAGCTATTGTTCCATTGTGAGAGGTTTTGGAAGAAGGCTTAGAGGAAGGTGCAGGTGGTGGGAGATCAAAGAAATGCACTTCAAAGAATCTAATAGGGTTTGTCCCTGAAAACTCAGCCCTCATACCACAAAACCAGCTTAAAGAAGGGAACCGGTTTAGAAAAGGGGAAGAACTTTGAGGGTTTCAGATAATAACCTGTATAGAATTACACTGGTTAGCTGACAGTTAGTGGGGAGGGCTGTCCCTCCAGTAAAATGAATGTATGGTTTTAGGAAACTACAAAAACCGGTTGGGGCAGTCCATTCTTGCTCTTTAGTGGTCCACAGAACATTGGACTAACTATGGCCTAAAAGCTCTAGAACAGGGAGCAAGACTCCTGGTTGACACTGGAGTCTTTGTCGAAATCTCCCTGGAATGAATGGTCCCAATTCACTAATGCCCAGTCTGAGGAGAGTCAGGAGGGACAGTGGCGCTTTTCTGAAGTAGAGAGCTGTCTTTGACTTGGCAAGTCCCCACAAAGTATAACAAGGCAAGCGTTAAATGCAATAGTTTAAGGCAAAATTGACTTGGTTATGTTAATAACTAGATGGTCAACAATAGAGTGAGGAAAGAAGAAAGAGTAATAGAATAGAAGAAAGAGTGTTAAATTTTTTTTAGCTTTAGTTTGGTAGGGTTTTTCCCCTGGGACCGTGGCCCATGACTCTGGAGGGGGCGGGGCTTTCTTGACTTGGATATGATGAGTCCATCCCCTTTTCACTGTACAAACAGCAGTCTAAGTGGCTAGCAGCACAAGGTAGGGTCCTTCCCAGGCTGGCTTGAGTTTTCCTTCTTTCCACCCTTTGATAAGAAGAATCTTCAAGCTGGTTCTGGCTTACTGGAAGTTCTAGGGGTGTTACCTGTGCTAAAAGACTTTTAGTTTTGAGAGAAAGGAAAGAGGAAGATAAACCAAGTATATAATTTCTAAGAAATTGATCTTTTGTTTTAAATGTGGGGACATCAGCAGTGGACTTTATAGTCTTTGGTGCCTTCTTCCTGAGAAATTTCCTTCAGCACCTATTTTTATCAGTTTTTAGACCAAAGAAAGCCAAACACCATTTTATATTTGACAGTACTTCCTGTATGATTTTTATACCAGAGAAGCTAAATCTCACCTTTATATTAGTGTGTTATTAATGTTAAACTCAATTTTAATAAAACCTTGTAGACATATTTATTTACTTTTAACATCTGACCATAAGGCAAGATTTTTTTATAGACTCTTTTTAACCTTTTATAATTTTTGTTAAAGAACAAGTTAGTGCTTTAAGAAAAACCCGTTGTGCTTTTATTTTAATGTTCGGCTCACAGAAAAACTGGATGATACCTTTTTAACTTTAGCCAATATGTTTACACACAGAATTTCCTTTACAATTAACATTTTAAAACTTGCTTAAACCTTTAAAACAGAATTCTTTTAGCCTTTTAATGTAGATAAAAATCCACATTATTATGCCTCCTTATAATCATTTTACCAAAAGTATATTTTACTTTCCTTATACACTTTGCACATAAACTGTTTCTTCAATAGTTTTACATTCAGGAGGCCTAATTACTTTTAAATTATACAACATTTCTTGCATAAGTTCCCTTTCACAACACACTTTTTTTTTTCCATGACTTTCACAGACAATTCTTCAACCTGCCTCAACTTTCTGACTTGTTGCAAACATCCCTTTCTTTAAACAACCAGTTAATATTTTTAGGAAAAGAATTTACCATATGACATTCTTTTTACATAAATTCTACCTCTTTTTTTTCCCAAAGATGATAACCATTCTTTTCCAAAGGAAACTTCCTGCATGACTGTGGACTAGACTGCGTAAGGCCACAAGATTAGAAGTTAAGATAGTACATGTTACACTGTTAACTTTTAACAAATTTTACTTTTGTTGAAAACCTTGTAAGTTTGGGATTTCAATTATCTTTTGCTATTAATAAGACCTCGTTTAGCCCAAATTAACTTAGAATTGGTATAGATGGTTCCTTCCTGGTTCTGTAAATACTTTAAGGCTTGACTGGGTGCAAACAGCTCAAATGTTTGAGCAGACCAATTATTAGGCAATTTTCCTAACTCTGCTTTTAGAAGAGTTTCCTTATCAATTACTGAATACCCATTGTGTCTTTCTTTTTTTTTTTTTTTTAAGTTCAAATTTGACCTCTGCTTCTTTTTTTTTTTTTTTTTTTTTTTTTTAATACTTTAAGTTCTAGGGTACATGTGCATAACATGCAGGTTTGTTACATATGTATACATGTGCCATGTTGGTGTGCTGCACCCATCAACTCATCAGCACCCATCAACTCGTCATTTACATCAGGTATAACTCCCAATGCCATCCCTCCCCCCTCCCCCCTCCCCCCTCCGCATAATAGGTCCCGGTGTGTGATGTTCCCCTTCCCGAGTCCAAGTGATCTCATTGTTCAATTCCCACCTATGAGTGAGAACATGCGGTGTTTGGTTTTCTGTTCTTGCAATAGTTTGCTGAGAATGATGGTTTCCAGCTGCATCCATGTCCCTACAAAGGACACAAACTCATCCTTTTTGATGGCTGCATAGTATTCCATGGTGTATATGTGCCACATTTTCTTAATCCAGTCTGTCACTGATGGACATTTGGGTTGATTCCAAGTCTTTGCTATTGTGAATAGTGCCGCAATAAACATACGTGTGCATGTGTCTTTATAGCAGCATGATTTATAATCCTTTGGGTATATACTCAGTAATGGGATGGCTGGGTCAAATGGTATTTCTAGTTCTAGATCCTTGAGGGATCGCCATACTGTTTTCCACAATGGTTGAACCAGTTTACAATCCCACCAACAGTGTAAAAATGTTCCTATTTCTCCACATCCTCTCCAACACCTGTTGTTATCTGACTTTTTAATGATTGCCGTTCTAACTGGTGTGAGATGCTATCTCATTGTGGTTTTGATTTGCATTTCTCTGATGACCAGTGATGATGAGCATTTTTCCTCAATCACCCAGAAGGAACCATGTATCATATTGTACTGAAGGGAGTTCCTCCTAGGTCTGGTCGGACCTTTGTATGGTAATTAAGATTTAGATCCCCTGTTAGGAAACTTGCTGGGTTAAGAGAATTTTCAGTGGTTAATGTTAAATCATCTTTTTCTAACATGATAGCCCCATACTTTAAGATTTTTAAGATTTTTAAGTTGGTAAGTTGCCTTTTTGCTTCTTCTTTTTTTTTTTTTTTTTGACTTAGGATAGTTATGAACTGGTGAGGTGTGCTCACAATGAGGTTTCCTCTAAAAGCTATTTTTCTACTTTCTTCTACTAGCAAAACAGTTGCCGCTACAGATTAAATGCATTTGGGCCATCCATGGGTTACTGGGTTAAGGATTTTTGATTAGGAAGTCTACAGATTGTCAGTGGTCTCAGTGCTTTCAAGCTATGCCTTTGTTTATACTGACAACAAAGTGGTATTGGAGTGTTATAGTGTCACGGAGAAGACTTTCAATTATCAATTATAGGTTTTAAATTTACCCTGGTTTTTAAAGGAATAGGATACATTGTTCTCTCTTTACTACTTCTATCTCTCTCTTTCTCTCTTTCTTTCTCTCTTTGAGTTTCTATCTCTCTCTCTTGCTCTCTCCCTCTCTTTGACTCCCTCTTTGTCTCTCTGTCTCTTCTTCCCTTTCTGTCTCTCTGCCTCTCTTTTTTCTTTCTCTTTCTGTTTTTCCTCTCTCTCTCTCTCTCTCTCTCTCTCTCTCTGTTTCCTCTCTGTCTCTCTCTTTCGTCTCTGCTGGTCTTTCCCTGCCTCTACCAGCTGCTTATGCTGCTGTTCTCCCCTCTCCTTCCCCTTTTATCCCAGAGACTAAAAGTTCCTCTGAGGAGAAGACAACATTAGATGGGGGGAAACAAACAGAGGAGCGAGCAGTCCCTGAATTGACTAAAAAGGTGATAAGCTCATGTTTAAGTCCCACCTCCAAATTTATCAAGGGCTTCTGGTGGGACTCAAAATAGAAGGGACAGAGCCCCTCATCCCCTATTCTTCCTCGAAAGAAATGAGAGGAAGGGCTTCTTTCTCCTTTCTTAGTCCAGGACATCCTCTCTTGAAGTGGCCTGTTCTTCCACATCTATAGCACCTATCTTGTCCTTCCTCCCTCTTAGTTCTGGGATTCTTTAACCCTGCTCCTCCATACTCTTTAGGGGGGCTGGTAGACAAGGACCTTGGTCCTCCAGATGGAGGCTGAGGTCCTTTTAGAGAAGAGTCTTTAGGTTGGGAGGAAACAGGCAGTGGGATGGTAATTCCTAAGAGTCAGGATTATAAGGAGGAGGGATAATGTGAATAGAGGGGGAAATTGGAATGGGATCTGAAGTGGCAGTGGCTGTCTGAGGGGAAAGACTGGGGACACTGAGTGAGGGAAGATAGTCTAGGGGAATCCCATGCACTGGAGTCTTTAAGCATGAGAGCTGGCTCATCTAACTTTTAATTTTGAGGTGCCAGATTGGGTTCTTCCCTATTTGTTTTTAAGGGAAAAAGGAGTGCGGATCCTTACCTCCAACAAAAGGCATAGCCTCGTTCTTCTTGAGACACTGGACTTTTATCATTAACATATCAGGTTAGAAGCTTTCACATCACATCCTCATTTGAACCAAACTTTGGCCAGAATATTGAGGGTTTGAGGATGGGTCCCTGAGTCCAAATAAAATAGCAATATTTTATCATTTGTTGCTTTTTCTTATGTTTAGTCCTTTCATTATCCTCCCAGTGTTTTATCCTGAGACCTAGGGGCCTATCTAGGGGGATATCTTTGTTACCATCTTTATCCCCCTTGCTCCTTGTCTTGCTTGGGGTATTTCCCATCTTGATGGTTTTGGGATAAGTTTCAAGATTCAGTTTCCCTTACTGGAAATTTCTCACCTTTTGAGGTGAGGCTCAATTTCCCCCACTGGAAATTTCTTGCCTTTTAGGGTGAGGCTCAATTTTCCCACTGGAAATTTCTTAGCTTTTCTACTACTGGAGGTTCATGTGAGTTTCAATCCCCCCAGTGGGGATGTCTCACCTCTTTTGAACCTCTAAGCCACCCAACCAAGGAGTACTTCACCACCCCCCCGCCGCTCTATGGCTTTCTTACCTTGGTCCTGACCACCAAGGAAATACTTTACCAGCTCCTGCAGCTTCTCCTTCATTGGTGTGCACAGAGTCATCGCAGTAGTATATGAGGATCCTTTAAGCTAGGTTGCTGTGCTGGCCAGTTTTTTTTTTTTTTTTTTTTTTTAATTTGTTTATTTTTTTCTGTGTTGCTCAGTGCCCGGGTTATTCCTGGCACTGGGTGGGTTCTGATTTCTTACCCGTGAAGCCGCCACAAGGGGCGGGGTATGCACCTCCTCATGAAAGAGAGCCAGAGACCGACTCCAGAGGGGAATGTAATCATGGGCAAGCCCCCAAATTGTTATATATAAAGGTTTGGTGCCACAAAAAAATAGCACTCGAATATAACATTTTCTTTTTAGTTCTCAGCAAGGCAAGGGTGCACACTTCTATACAAGGGTGCACCCTTACGGATGGAGCAATGGTGAACGCACACTTGGACAAGGGAAGGGAAGGGGTTCTTATCCCTGACACACGTGGCCCCTGCTGCTGCATTGTTCCCCTGTTGGCTAGGGTTAGACCACATAGGCTAACCTAATTCTGATTGGCTAATTTAAAGGGCGTGACTGGGTGAGTGGTTTGGCAGGGGAAAATGGTTATGACAGAGCAGGTAATCAGAATGAGTCAGGGTGAAGTAGGTAATTGGAATGAATCAGGGTAGAGCAGGTGATTGAAATGAGTCAGGGTGGAGCTGGTAATTGAAAAAGGTTGCTTTATGAGGACGTTAAGTTTAAAAGTAGACGTTAAAGTATTTAACATACAACCTATTGATTCTTTGAAAAGAAATTTAGAACTCACATCTAACACTTTGTATATAATGTGACCTTTTCCTATAGCTGCCTTTTAGATTTTTTTGTTTAACATTGCCCTTCAGCACCCTGGTGACTGTATGCTCTGGTAGTGTCCATTTTTTATATTATCCCAAGATGTTCTCTGAATTTCTTGTATCTGAATGTCTACCTCTAAAAAAAGTTTAAAATTTTTTGAATTATTACCTCAAATATATTTTCTAGTTTTGCTTTTTCTCCTTCTTTCTCAGGAATGCCAATAACTCACAGGTTTTGTCATCTTACATAATTCCATGTTTCTTGAAGATGCTTCATTTTTCTAAATTCTTTTTTCTTTATTTTCGTCTGACTAGGTAAGCATGAATGACTGGTCAAGTTCTGAAATTCTTTCTTCTGTTTGGTCCAATCAATTGATAAAGGTTTCATTTATATTTCTAAATTCCTTAAGTGAGATTTTCAATTCAATATATTTATTTATTCCTTCATTTCCTGTATTGTTTAGAAGGTTTTTATTGTTGTTGATTTCCACCTTATCTTGGATCTCACTGAGCTTCCTTGCAATCTATGCTTTGAATTCTTTGTCTGTCATTTCTCAGTTTCCATTTTGTTTAGGGACCATTTCTATAGAGCTAGTGTGATAGTTTGGTGGTGTCAGTACATTCAGATTTTTCATGTTTGTCAGAATTCTTATGCTGGTTCCTTCTCATCTGGGAATGCTAGCACTTAAAATTTTGTAATTATTTTCATGCAAATAGGATTTTTAATTGTTTCTTTCCTTTTCTATAATATTACTGATTTTTTTCTTTCCTTTCCTCCTTTCCTTAGGGTGTGTGACTTTAGAGAATATTCAGTAGGATGTTTTGGCTTTGCTTCTACATCCCTACATGCTTCTTTTGACAGGTTTTATATTGAGTTGTGCGGTTTGACCTACAGTCAGTAGATGGCATTTATGGGTAAGAGCTGACTGCAGTCAACATGGCTGGATATATACTTGATCCTTGTTGTCCAAAAGAAGCTCTCTGTTGTCTCAGACAATGGGCTGATACATGGAGTGCAGTGTTCTGAGCTCAATGCCAAGCCCTAGATGGGCAAGAGATGGATGAGGCTAGATTGGGAAGCCCTGACCACCAGTCCCCTGATGGCAGGCATGAGCACCAGTGCTGAGGAAGAACCCAGTGGGTGACCAGCAAGTGCCCAGTTGTGTGCCTAGGAATGGAGCTGGGAAACCTCCTTAAACCAAAGTTATCTGAACAAGCTGGGGATGGGGGTGGCCTAAACTCCTGATCAAGGAGAGTGGATGTTACAGGTACTTGGAGATCTGCCTGGCCATGGAGTTGATAGAGCCCTGCTGCACCACAGCCTCTGTACTGGAAGGGTGGGGCGGCTCTGGCTGGTAATACAGATGAACTGGTGCTCCCGCTGCCTGGAGATCTGCCTGGGCTTTGGTTGGATAGGACCCTGCTTCCCCACAGTGTCTGCACAGGAATGGTTTGGCAGTGTAGGCTGCTGATTCAGGTGAGCAGATGCTCCGAATGCCTGAAAATTTGACTGGGTTTGGAGTGGAAAGGGAGCCCTGCACAAAGATCTCTTTACAGGACAGGTGGTGTGACTTACGCTGTTGAACAAGGCAAGCAGGAGCTCTGAATGACTGGAGAGCAGTCTGGGTATGAAGCAGAGAGCCAAGCTGCTACAGGACCTCCACAGGAAGTGGCTTAGGCTACCAATCTGGGTGAGCAGGTGTTCCAAATGCCTGGAGATGTGCCTGGGTGTGGAGCAGACAGGGCCTTGCTGCACCATGATCTATGTTGAGGAAGGGTGGGGTGGCTCAGGCTGCCTAACAAAGCGACCAGTTACTCAAAATGCCTGGAAATATGCCTGGATGTGAAGCAGAGTGCCCTGTCCCTCCCATACCACAATCTTTGCTTAGGAAAGGCAGGGTGGGTCAGGTTGCTGGTCCAGGAGTGTAGGTGCTCTGAATGTCAAGAGATAAGCCTGAGTGTGGAGAACAGAACTTTCGACTGTACCATGGTCTATGCTCAGGAAAGGTGGCACAGCTCAGGCTGCTGAACCAGACAAGTGATTGCCCTGAATGCCTGAAGATCTGACTGGTTGTGAAGTGAAGAGGGCCCCCTTCGCCAGGATCTCTGCAAAGGAGGGGTGGGGTGCCTCAGGTTACTAGTGCATGTGAGTATATGCTCCATTCTTGGAGATCTGCCTGGGCATGGAGCAAAGAAGACCTCATTGCACAAGGATCTATGTCTGAGAAGGGTGGGGTGGCTCAGGCTAGTGATCCAGATAAATGTGTATTCTGAATGGCTACCTAGGGGTAGAGTAGAGAGAGCCCCACTGCACCATGATCTCAGGGGAGCAAGCTGGGGCACCCAGCATTTACACACACAGACTGGTTCCAGATTGCCAAACTGGCCCTGGCTTCAATTCTGTTTCCCAGTAGAAACTGTAGCTATAGCAGCACTCCTCCTGCCCTAAGCCTGCAATAGGGGAACGCACAATTCTAATGCCTAATGTAGAGGTGCTTTTCACAATTCTGGCTGTAGGGACCGCTACCACAATCCAGAAAAAGTGCCCCAGTCTCTGGCCTGAGACAAAAATACCTGCATGACCACACTGCTTTTTTGCCAAAGAATGGTTGACTTTGTGTGCACCCAGATTAAAAATGACATCATGCTCTTGGTCCAAGGTCTGGGAAAATATTTGCAGCTTTTCCCCATGTCTTTTCCTCTCAGTCCTCCGAGCCTCTCCCTATGTTAGTTCCAAGGCTTGGGAGAAACAAAGTGCTCACTGTTGGCCTGGGTTGCTCAGATCCCCAGTGGAAAGATGTCATGGAGGCAGGCTCCCTGCCTCCCTCATGTACTGTACTCACTTTTATCAGCTGGATACCATCACAGAGGCTGTTTGCCAATGTTTTCCTCCCCAGGATCTGAGTTGTCCTTCAAGATTCCAGTGGATTCCTGTTTTCCTTTTTGAATTAAAGCTCCCAGAGTTGATCTTTTTGGACCATTTTGCTATTTTCAAGTGGCTGAAGCACACTAAAATCCTCTTATCTGCCATCTTGGAGAAAATTTTTAAAAACTTGCTTTATCAATTTGTATGCTAACATATAAGGTTAAGAAGCCAGTCCTTCACAAAATAATTTGTTTGCTACATTATTGACAGCATGGAGTTCTGGAATACTGTTGTTAGGCAGTGAAGTCTCATAGCCTCCTTTTTTCCCACCATAAGAGTCCTGAGGTAAAGGTTAGGGACAGATCTGTATAAAATTTTAGAACACAAAGCTAATCTATTGCTACAGAAATAGTATGTAAAAATAAAAATAATATAAATAAATACAATTAAAGAAAAACCTAATTTATAGTTATGAAAATTTGATCTATAATTGCTTGGGAAAGTGAATAGGGAAGAAATGATTTGAAGTGGGAATGAGGACATTCTGAGGGACAGAAATAATTTTATGCCACATGTTATAAAACCTCAAATTTTGCACTTAAAACTGGTTCATTTTATTATATTTAAATTATGCTTCAATACAGTTGAAAAAATACTTAACAGAGTTAAAAGACAAACCACATTATAGAAAAGTATTTTCAATATGTGTGCAAGACCAAATGCTCAATTGTTTAAAATATGAAGAGGACTAATTAGAAAATTCAAAAAAATGTATTAACCCATAGAAAAATAGGCAAAGAACAGACATAAAAAGACAACATGTGACAAGATGTTCAATTTACTTGGAAAAATTTAAATTAAAATAATGAGGCATAATATATTTACCTAAATACTTAGGAGACATCAAAAATGTTTGACAAAAACTGTCAGTGAGGTTTCAGAACACATCTTTTTATATATTTTTTGTTGAGTGACATTTCGATAAAATCTATGAAAAGAGTTATATCTTTCATTTCATGCAGGACTGTTACTGACAAACTAGCATATGTCTGAGTTGACTTACATACAAGAACATTTCTTGCAGTGTTGTTTGTAATCACATAATTAAGGAAATAACATAATGACTACAATATTTGGCAGGCTAAATAATTATGTTACATCCACAGTAGGCATGGACTAATATAGAGCCCTTACAAAGAACAAAATAGATTTATGTGAATTAATTAGAAGAATTCAGATATAAATGGTTAAGGGACAAAAACAAGGTACAGGCCCTCCTTCCCCAAAGAACATGCAGACGTGCATATATGTGTAAACAGCTGCACATACAAGAGGGTGATTTTTTTTTAGATAGAGAAACAAAATAGAGCTTTTTATTTTGACATATTTTGCTCATGTCATGATGACAAAGTGACTTTTCCCAAGTGTTCTGAGACTGGAGGAAAATTCCATCTTTTAGAAGTATTTTTACTTGCAATCTTAATTAATTTCTGAGTTCAATAATTGATCACATTCACCCTTCAAATGTGCATGCATATCAGAACAGTAAGATATATTGTTATAATATATACTGTAATTATATTGCATTATGTATATTAATATACTCTAATGTATATTAATAAACAAATGGCCATCACACAAAATCAATTTCTCCAGATTTGGTGTGGTTTTTTTTTAGTTTGTTTCAAGTCCAGTCTTTGATGTGTGAAATCCCTGCTATTATTTGCAATGCATTTCAATTAGTAAGGTCATTTTATGGCCTACCGGGGTTGTACAATCAGCTGACGTCTCTTGTGTGAACAAAATATTTACCTCTGAGAAGAGCTTTTGATAGTGCCAAGGGAGGAAATGCCCTGCTCCAGAATACTTTCCTAATTTTAGATGCTGGCTTTTCTTAATGATTTGCTGGTAATTAAATGTGTAAAATGCTTGAATGACTTTTGGTGCATGCTGTTTGAAGTCACACATTTGTACTAAGAACAATTGGGAAATATCACTAGTGAAAAAAGAAAAAATGAATTTGACTGATTTAACACAACACCAGCTACACCTATTTTTATACCTAATTTATTTCTGTGAGTCCAAAGATTAAATCAAAACTTCGTGAGTAAATTACATAGAAAGGGATTAAAAACTGACACAGGTTCCGGGTCCTCATTCTTGCCATGAGGTTTAATTGTGCCAACATATATTTTGCTAAGTATAAATTAAAATAGAGAATTTTTTTTCTATTTCTTGTCACTACATTTATAATAGTAGCTGAATGAAAGTCAAAGGTAAGTTAATTTAGAGATTTTTTAAAAAGTGGTGATATTTTATTCTGAATTTTGTAATAAAAATAATGTCTTATTCTAAAAGCCCAATAAATACTAAATATTTTACTTGAGTTTCATAATATAGTTTCTTAAGAAGAAGTCTATAGACACAATAAGAAAGAAAAGGAAAGAAAATATAAATTTGGCATTAATGTGTGTGTGTATGGGGTGGGGGCAAACTCTATGAGAGGGACTCAGACAAATGAAGAAGTCAGGGAACAAAACTGTGGAAGCACACTCCAAGAATTAAAGAGAATGGATGAAAAGAGAGTGGATAAATGCAGGTTAGGGAGGCAGAGAGATAATTATTAGATAGAGACTTTAGAGGTTCCAAAGTGTTAGGTAAATTACTCTTGTCAACCATTTCCCTGAGGTTGCGACTTCAGGATGTCATTACCTCCTACTTCTTATCACTACTCCTGTTAAACACTGTGTAAGACTTCATTTGCTCTTTATCTCAAATAGTTCCTTAGGTGAAATGTTTTTCTGTCATCACTGGGGGTGTGACCACATCAACTTCAACATAATGATGCCTGGATCTGACCTCCAGACTAGAAACTTCTGTACCTACTCTTATTTTACATGTTTCCTTTTCATTTGCTGAAACTTAGGTTTTTTTTTCTTCTCTTTTGCATTATAAAAGGATTCATGTATAAAAGGAACAATATGGATCATGATAGAGACACGTTCAATGTTTCATTATCCAGTATGTTTCAAGTGTAATAAAAATAGTTTCTCTTTTATATATTTGATTATCTGTTTTATTTAAAAACCACTTTTTTGGGAAATACATCTGAGTAAGAAAGTTATGCCTATGAAAAAGCAGGTATTATATTATATTTTAAGCTTGTGAAATGCTCTCTACCCTTCCTTATATAAGTACTACATATTAAGTTATAATTAGAAGTAAATGAATCAATTAATATTTAGAGGGACTGTAACATTTGGGGGCAAGTGTGAACTATTTATAATTGGCATACATACTGTCTAAATTTTTCTTAATTAAAAATTATATTTTTAGAAAATTCCTTGTTTGTATTTAGTAGACTTCATAGTTATACTGCAGTGTTGACTCTAGACCAAGCACCCTTCCAGGCTAGTTTACTCCACCTGTCCACTGTTTACTGAAAACCTTAAAGGTATTATTTTCCTTTAAATATGCATTCTGAAATAAATATCCCTATGAAAACTAGATAAAGAACTAGTTTTTTTAGGGAGTTTAAGTCCAATATGGCAACTTTTTAGTATAATTTAAAGGTTTTTAATTAAAACTATTTTCTATTAAAAATATTGTATGTAACAATACGAATTTGTCATTTCTAAAGAACAGAAGGTTCAAAATTGGCATTTTAATACAGTTCGAATGTCTATAAAATTATATTTTAGGCTACATTCAGATATTCTAGAAGAAAATATTTATTCCTAAATAAATACAACTATTACAAATTACAACGTATTTTTTGCAGAACAATATTTGTATATTTAAGTTGTTTATTTTATATCCTATTTAACTAATGATATATTAACAACTATTGTATAGTTAAGAATTGATTGATTTTAGAACATTTTTAAAGGATAGCATTTAAAATTTGAAGAAAGGCCAATACATTCTGTTTCGTATTTTAGAATAAGTATTTGATTCTTGATATTTTTCCTTCCCACTGTTCCTATTTATTTTTTCTTTCTTTTTATTTTTTTAAGACGTTGTATCACTCAGTTGCCTAGGCTGGAGTGTAGTGGTGCAATCTGGGCTCACTGCAATCTGTACCTGCAGGGTTCAAGTGATTATCCTTCCTCCCAAGTAGCTGTGATTACAGCCACCGTGCCTGGCTAATTTTTTTTTAAGTAGAGATGGGGTTTCACCATGTTGGCCAGGCTGGTCTCAAACTCCTTGCCTCAAATGATCTACCCACCTCAGCCTCCCAAAGTTAGGGGATTACAGGTGTGAGCCACTGTGACCAGCCCCTATTTCTTAATATAATTTTTGACACATGCAGCAATTTGAACACTTCAAGATCATATAATTAAAACTTGTGAAATGTATGTTCATTTCAGGTTTTTGTTATATACCTTCCCTTACATAATTAGTGCTTGTATAGGTAGGCAAAACCTATTATGTTTGCAAATATAATTCCGAATGAATTATTATTTTATGAAAAACTTTTTATGATTTTTTACAATCCTGCCAATACTCACCTGGGAAATATTAGGATTTCCTATGATGTGATTAAAAGCAAATTAGTCCAAAACAACTTGTTCATCAAACGTCTTTGTTAAAGTGCTTCTTATACGTTGCTTATAAATTTTGGACAGATGAATCAAGTACTTAACAAGTTGCACCTAAAGACAGAATATTGAACAATCATTACAGTCTCTAAAATGTTTTTGTAGTATTGAAAGTGCTAGAGTAGAAAGATGGAAAATTTAATCTCTCGTAATTTTTTCTATTCAAAATAGCAGATTAAATTCACAGAAGACAATTATAAAATGAATTTTGGTAATCTATCTGGATGGTCAACTTGAAATATCAGATTTCCGCATTCCCACATCCAGTGTATCTGGTGCTTGATGTCATCTGTATGAAAGACATGCATGACACAAATGATTGATAGCCATCCATCAGGAGGACATAAGGTGTAGCCGAGCTTCAATAAGAGAAATGAAGAGAACAGATTATTCTCATCTTTTCCATTAATTTTAGTCACAAACACTGTTTGCCCTTTCATTTGAAATGTTAACTGTGTATGAGTTGTTAGCAATTGCACCTTAAATAAAAACCATCCAATCTTTTTATTCAGTTTGTGCCCATTGTCCACCAACAGATTTCCATAATTAGAATAATAAAGATAAATGATGATAAAAGTAAGATATATTACATTAAGATTAATTTACTTTTTGTCACATTCTAAATCTTCTATGCCAAATACAATCAAATCATGCCTAACTTAAAAAATGTATTAAATTCTCGGGCTATACTGTTGTGACCCAAAATAGCTATTCACACTATGCATCTGATGCTACATGATAGTAAGATATACATACTGTGGATGTGATGGAATTGGTGCTATATGCTTACAGTTTTTCTTTCTCATTCTACCAACAACCACTCTTTCCAGAAATAACCTCATCATGACTTCAGGAAGACAAGAATAGTGAAGAGGGGCAAGTGTTTCTTTTTTTAAACATGGACAATGGATAGGATTCTATTATTTATAATGTGCTGTGTATGAGTGCATTGGTGTGTATTTACTATATTTAAAAACTTTAAGCTAAATGACAGCATCATATCTATTAATACTATGACCCTGTTTTATTATTGTAGTTTCTACCATGTTCTAGAACATCACAAGTAATCTTAGTGCCATCAAGTCCAGACAGCACAAGTAGGTTTCAATTTCTCTGCCAATTTTGATTAACTGATGGTGACTGTTTAGAAGGGTGTGTTAAGAAGGCTCCTGAAAACAAAGCTGACTCTTCAGGATTCTGTGCTGTAGTTGCTTAGAAATGTTTTGTATAAGTGTGAGAGGGGTGGTGCCCTTACTCTTATGTGATATTTCTGATCTAGTACAATTTCAATTCCTACTCCAGTCTGCTCAATTGAACTAATATTATTAAGGCCTTTTGTATAACATGCATTGTAGAGATTTTTTTATACCAAGATGAAAAAATTAGAATATTTGCTGATGTGGGAAAAAACATATGGATACAGATAACTATGAACAATATTGATAAAGTTTTATTATAATACAATGTGATAAGGATGTTTATATTGATAATTAATGGGGGAAGGATAAGAGACAAAAATCTTAATGTTTTTCTGAACCTCAAGTAAGAATGAGTACTAATGTGCATTGAGAACAAAACTATTAAAAAAAAAGTAAAATGTTATGATTTTCTCTCTCTCTTGGCATATATAGATATATACACATATATATATATGTCTTATCACTACTCCTATTAAACACTGTGTAAGAGAAGCATATAATATATATTAACATATATATATATATAACATATATATATATATAACATATATATATGTTTCTTAGTCTCTTAGCCCCGGAAAACAACAGAAATTCAAGGAGTCTTGAAAACAAGAGGTTAATCAGTTATTTTAAGAACTTGGAGATGATCTTAGTAGCAGTCACAATTAACATTATCACTGTCTAAAAACACTCTAAAATAATTAGTTGTGCCTGATAAAATTATGCTGCTTTTCCTGGTGACTGAAATAGAGCCATTGTTCTCTAGACTATAGAATTCACAGCTTTCAGAAAGTTGAAACTTAACATGTTGATGCAGTACTATATGGTTGTTTATAATATGAAACAAATAACACAATTGTGAATGAAGCAAAAAAGCAAATTGTGAATGAAGAAATTTGTACAAATTCTATTATCACTTGAAAATGTATTTAAGTGCAAAGTAGGAAACAACAATAACTCCTTCTGAATCTCTGGCCATAAAACAACTTTTAAGATCAGAAACAATATTTACTGTTCAGACATGAGAGCAATCTAGTGTCAAATATACTTCATTTTATTTTCTTGAATGAAGACTTTGATGTTTGTATGGAATGTGTACACACTAATTGAATCCGCTCAGCTATAATTACTATTTAAATTGGTACCTATATACCATAATATCTGGCAAGTATTATTTTAACCTGGGATTAAAATGTACTGATTTGTACACTTTTTTTTACAAACAAATTGGTAGATTTGTATTCATTAATTTGTCCACATGTAGCTGATTCTCTTCATGTCTACAAAGTGTAGCAAAATATCCATCTCTGCTTGGGAAACTTGTGCTATTAAGTCATTTCTATTTTCTTTCATGCATGTATCCTTCATTTAGTCAATAAGTGAACAAATATTTTTGAACCCTCACATTGTGTGCAAATTTTGCCATGTAGATGGTACAATAATGGGGAAGCAAACTGACATGGCCTCTGTCTTCGTTGAACTTCATTTCTGAGGGAGAGACCGAAACACGTGTGCTTAATTGCAGGTTGTGATACACAGGAAAAGAATATGAGCTGTGAGAGAGTGTAATAATAGCTATCTACTTTAGATTGGTTGGTCACAATAGGCCTTTGAGAAAATTGTAATTTAACGTGAGACTTATTGGATAGAAAGAAGCTAGCAAAGCGAAGTGTGTGATGAGAAGTAGAAGTGGATTTAGTTGATGTGGTTTGAATAATGAACAGAGGCATTTGCAGAATTCCTAAAACAACAAAAAAGAGTTTTTATTTTGAGTAACTGAAAGATGGTTAGTAGAGCTGGGAAGCAAGGCAATGGAGTAGAGGAAAGGCAGAAGAAGCTGGAGACAGGTTACACAGAGCTCTGAGAGCCATGTCAGGGGTCAGGTATTTTTGCCATGGAAAACTTGTTGGCATGCACACAAATTGAACTTATTAAAACCTATACTCTTTCATTCGTTCATTCATTCATTCATTTTTAAGTGCCAAAACTTAAGTATCAAGGATCAAGAAATTAATAAGATTGCTCTTTTGATTCTTTATAAAACCATAATCAAGTAGGAATAGGAAGATTTTTAAAAAGATTATGTCATAATAGAAATTACATTACATTATAACATTGATAGTGTAATAATATTTTATTTGGCAAAGTATTTAGGCTGTTAAGGAAGGGATGTGGAAAGTTACGAAAGGCTTTTTACAAAGGTAATGCTTACTTACTCCGGACTTCTGGAAGAGCAGACATTTGCCAGGTAAGTCAGGCATTCTAATCAGTGGCTCCAGCGGCACTGGTATGTTTGTTTCAGGGATGCATCTGTCATGTACAATGCTAGAGGAAGAGATGGGGCTCAAGAAATAGGTTGGAAACAAATTATTAACATGTTTTGATAGCAATATTTTAAAGACTAATCTACTGGACCAAAGACTTTCCAAGTAGTAACATGACCTAAAGAAGGGATGGTTTCTAGAATGACTTTTTAATTTTTTTTTTTTTTTACTTTAAGTTCTGGGATACATGTGCAGAACACACAGGTTTGTTTCATAGATATACACGTGCCATTGTGATTTACTGCACCCATCAACCCATCACCTACATTAGGTATTTATCCTAATGCTATCCCTACCCTGGGCCCACCCCCACTGAGAGGCCATGGTGTGTGATGTCCCACACTGCCATGTCCATGTGTTCTCGATGTTTGACTCCCACTTATGAGTGAGAACATGCGGTGTTTGGTTTTCTGTTCTTGTGTTAGTTTGCTGAGAATGATGGTTTCCAGCTTCATCCATGTCCCTGCAAAGGACATGAACTCATCCTTTTTTATGGTTGCAGGGTATTCCATGGTGTATATGTGCAACATTTTCTTAATCCAGTCTATCACTGATGGACATTTGGGTTGGTTCCAAGTCTTTGTTATTGTGAACAGTGATGCAATAAACATATGTGTGCTTGTGTCTTTATAGTAGAATTATTTACAATCCTTTGGGTATATACCCAATAATGGGATTGCTGGGTGAAATGGTATTTCTAGATTTAGATCCTTGAGGAATCACCACACTGTCTTCCACAATGGTTGAACTAATTTACACTCGCACCGACAGCGTAAAAGAGCTACTATTTCTCCACAACCTCCCCAGCATCTGTGGTTTCCTGACTTTTTAATGATCACCATTCTAACTGGTGTGAGATGGTATCTCATTGTGGTTTTGATTTGCATTTCTCCAATGACTGGTGATGATGAGGTTTTTTTCAAATGTTTGTTGGCCACATAAATGTCTTCTTTTGAGAAGTGTCTGTTCATATCCTTCACCTACTTTTTGATGGGATTGTTTTTTTCTTACAAATTTGTTTAAGTTCTTTGTAGATTCTGGATATTAGCCCTTTGGCAGATGGATAGATTGCAAAAATTTCCTCCCATTCTTTAGGTTGCCTGTCCACTCTGATGATAGTGTCTTTTGCTTTGCAGAAGCTCTTCAGTTTATTTAGATCCCATTTGTGAATTTTGGCTTTTGTTGCCATTGCTTTTGGTGTTTTAGTCATGAAGTCTTTGCCCCTGCCTATGTCCTGAATAGTATTGCCTAGGTTTTCTTCTAGGGTTTTTATGGTTTTAGATCTTACATTTAAGTCTTTAATTAATCTTGAGTTAATTTTGTATGAGGTGTAAAGAAGGGATCCAACAGATGCAATAAAAAATAATAAAGGGAATATCACCACCAATCCCACAGGAATACAAACTACCATTGGAAAATACTATATAGACCTTTATGCAAATAAACTAGAAAATCTAGAAGAAATGGATAAATTCCTGAACACATACACCCTCCCAAGACTAAACCAGGAAGAAGTCAAATCCCTGAATAGACCAATAACAAGTAGTGAAATTGAGGCAGTAATTAATAGCCTACCAATAAAAAAAGTCCAGGACCAGATGGGTTCACGGCTGAATTCTACCAGAGGTACAAAGAGAAGATGGTACCATTCCTTCTGAAACTGTTCCAAACAATAGAAAAAGAGAGAATCTTCCCTAACTCATTTTATGAGGCCAGCATCATCCTGATACCAAAACCTGGCAGAGATACAACACAAAAAGAAAATTTCAGACCAATATCCCTGATGAACATCAGTGTGAAAATCCTCAATAAAATACTGGCAAGCCAAAATCCAGCAGTACATCAAAAAGCTTACCCACCATGATCAAGTGGGCTTCATCCCTGGGGTGCAAGGCTGGTTTAGCATATGCAAATCAATAAACATAATCCATCACATAGACAGAACCAATGACAAAAAACACATGATTATCTCAATAGATGCAGAAAAGACTTTCAACAAAATTCATGCTAAAAAATTCAATAAACTAGGCATTTATGGAATGTATCTCAAAATAGTAAGAGCTATTTATGACAAACCCACAGCCAATATCATACTGAATGGGCAAAATCTGGAAGCATTCCCTTTGGAAACTGGCACAAGACAAGGATGCCCTCTCTCACCACTCCTATTCAACATAGTATTGGAAGTTCTGGCCACGGCAGTCAGGCAAGAGAAAGAAAAAAGGGTATTGAATTAGGAAGACAGGAAGTCAAATTGTCTCAGTTTGCAGAAGACATGATTGTGTATTTAGAAAACCCCATCGTCTCAGCCCAAAATCTCCTTAAGCTGATAAGCAACTTCAGCAAAGTCTCAGGATACAAAATCAATGTACAAAAATCACAAGTATTCCTATACACCAGTAACAGACAAACAGAGAGTCAAATCATGAGTGAACTCTCATTCACAATTGCTGCAGAAAGAATAAAATACCTAGGAATACAACTGACAAGGGATGAGAAGGACCTCTTCAAGGAGAACTACAAGTCACTACTCAAGGAAATAAGAGAGGACAGAAACAAATGGAAAAACAATCCATACTGATGGATAGGAAGAATCAGCATCATGAAAATGGCCATACTGCCCAAAGTAATTTACAGATTCAATGCTATCCCCATCAAACTACCACTGTCTTTCTTCACAGGATTGGAAAAAATAATACTTTAAATTTCATATGGAACTAAAAAAGAGTCCATATAGCCAAGACAATCCTATGCAAAAAGAACAAAGCTGGAGGCATCATGCTACCTGATTTCAAACTATACTACAAGGCTACAGTAACAAAAACAGCATGGTACTGGTATAAAAACAGATATATAGAACAATGGAACAGAACAGAAGCCTTAGAAATAACACCACACATCTACAACCATCTGACCTTTGACAAACCTGACAAAAATAAGCACTGGGGAAAGGATTCCCCATTTAATAAATGGTGTTGGGAAAACTGGCTAGCCATGTGCAGAAGACTTTTTAACTTTTAACGATGACTGCTTTGGTCTCTATTCCAGGCATCATTTAGCTTGTGGCAGTCAGAATACTGTGGGACTTCTTGAGTCTTTGGAGATTTTAGAAGCACTTTGACTTTATCCTGAGTTTCACCATCATGAAATCCCTAAACAGTCACAAAACTAAATTCATCCTAGGAGTTCTGTATATGCTGATTGGTTCTTGTATCAGTTTCCTATTGCTACTCTAACAAGTTACCAGAAACAGTAGCATTAAACAATAAAAATTATATTCCTTTAGTTCTGATGTTCAGAGGCTGATATCAGGGAGTTGGCAGGGCTGCATTTTTATCTGGAGGCTACATAAAAGCTTTTATCAGCTTTGAGAGGCCACCTGCACATGTTTGCTTATGGCCTCTTCCTTCATCTTCAGAGTTCACCACTCCAACCTCTGGTTCTATAGTCATATCTTCTTTTTCTGATTTTGATCACTTTTGATTACTTTGGCTTACCTGGATAATACAGGATAATCTCCCCATCTCAAAGCCCATAATTCCATCACTTCTGCAACATCCCTTTTGTCATGCAAGGAAGCATATTAACAAATTCCAGGGATTAGGCTGTGGACATCTTTGGGACATTGTTCACCCAGTCCTGCAGATATCTTTGTCTACTTGTGAATTCTGAACACTTTAGGTTCACAATATATGATTAAACAATTTTATTTTATTTTCTCAAAAAAAGGGCATATGGCAGAACCCTTGAAGTACTAAGTAGGAGACAAAAGCAACATGATATTTCTGTACTTTTCAACCTAGTCGCATTTCACTAAAGTGACATTGTCCCATTGAAGAGCATAAGAGGGACTTTGAAAGCTGGTGCCATGTGCAGCATCCTGTGGTGCTGAGATCCAAAACAGCTTTCACTCCTGTTTTCCTCAGAAGGGAGCCTATCACTCTGCAGGAAGTCTCTCTGAAGCAGCCACAGCTTTGGGGCTGCTGAGTGCAGGAACCACACACACACACACACACACACACACACACACACACCCCTCAAACAAAAAACCCGCTACTCTTTTCATTTCCTGTCAATGAGGAGTTCAAGTTGAAAAGAATATTCTGTTTCCTTGGTTTTTCAAACATCTATTAATAAGTCAGTTCCAAGGCTTTGACCAGGAGTTTATAGTAGATTCATGAGACTCATGATAATGGAATTAGGTTACCAAACTGTTCATCTCGTTTGTGCAATTTTTAAGTGACACAATGGAGGCATAGGGGTCCCATGCATTTTAGGAGGATCTTACTCTTGAAGACACAAGAAATCTTTTAAAAGCATTAAGCCAGTAATCCTTATACTTTAATTGGCAAGAATGTGGGAAAACTATTATCTCATTTCAAAAATGAGGGCAACAGCTGTATGAATGGCCAAATCAACCAGCCTGGAGATTTATTATTTTTTAATGTTCATATAGGTGATCATTTAGTAACATGTCTGTAAACATTTGCAGCCAAGGAGTCCCTGAGCAGGTTTAAGCCTAATTGACAGTAATTGTGGCACGACTTGTGGGAGCAATTTACCTATGCAAAGTAATCAATTGGAATAAATTGAGTTTGCCAAAATTGAGAGATGATGCTGAGTGTGGAAGGAAAGTTAAGGTCCAGAATACAAGTGTTTGAATAAATAGCAAATATGTAGGAACTGTGAAGTGTCCTGGAACATAGACATTTGCCTCTTTTCAATTCCCTGTTTAATAAAGATAGCTCTGGCCTTACCAGTTAATGATTGAGAATAAGCTTTAATCATCTTTAAGGTTTATTGGGAGGTTCGTAAATTGATTTCCAAGCCTATAGTCATCTTGACTCATTGCTTTTTTCTAGTTAGTTTCATTTTATATTTTACTACCAGCTTGTAATAATTTGATTCATTGCCTCTACAAATACAATTCAGTGGACTATTACCTATTACTTTAAAGACACATCTGTTGATTTAAACCTGGTACCTGACAAAACCCATGTCTTCCAAATTAACAATCCAGGAATTTCAGATCTTCAGTTACTGTAGCAAACCAAATGTCCCTCATTCTCAGAATTTAAGCATGTTCCTTTTCATGGAAATAAAAAAAGTCTAATGCTTCATTAGAACAAATATTCCTTTTAGTTTTAACTTTCTGTAATATGTTTGAAATTCAGAATACTCTTTGTCCCCCAAGAAAACAGTAAGTAGTGATGAAGTTGACTGATAAGCTTTTAAAACTCATACTTTGGCTGAGCTGTAAGCCTTCTGAGTTCCTTTGAGGTTTTTGATGAATGAAGAAATGAGGTGTGAAGAGGTTCTGGTGGAAGCAAAAGTGGAGAGGGCTCTGGGGTATGGAGTGTTTACAAGTCAAGAGGGACTTAGAAATAATTTTTCATCCAACACAACTTTTATTTCTCTAAGTAATAACCTCTGAGAGTTCCACATGTGCTGTAATATGGGTTTTCCTCACCTTTGGTAAATATTTTGTAGGCTAGGGGAAATGCTGTTGGGTAATCTTAGTGCATTTTTTTCCTTTTCCTTTTTAAAAATAAACCATACTTATTATAATGTGATGGGAATTTGTCATTCCATACTTCACTACAAAAAGTATGTTTTTTCACATCCTTTCTGGAGGGCATTTCTGCAAAGTATATAAAAAGCCAAAAATGTACATAATTTTTGAAGCAGCATTTTCTCTTTTAGGTATTTTCTCTGAGGAAATAATCACAGACACATGCAAATGTTCATGATCAGAGATGTTCTTTTTCATATTCTTAATAGTGATGAAAGATTAGAAACAGCATATATATTTACAACATGAATTGATTAAATGCATTGAAATTTTGTAGATCTAAATAGAACATAAAAATCATACAGTAGGTTAAACAAGGGGAAATTGATACTGTAGGTTAAATGGGGCAAATTTAATGTAAAAATAATTGAACTCTGATAAAAAGTAGCCACAATATATAGATGGATAAATGATTGATAGAAATAGAGATAGACAGATGACAGAAGATAGATAGATAGTTAGATGGACAGATAGATAGATGGATCATTCAGAGGGAAAGTACTGAAAGAAAGACAAATTTTGAAGGATTTTAGAACTTCTTGAGGAACTTGTCATTTAGTATTAGGAAGGTGCAAAACAATTGTGTTTTTTGTCATTGCTTTTAATGGCAAAAACGACAATTACTTTTGCATCAACCTAATAGTTTAGCTCATTGTATAGCAGAGAAGTTCACAGGTTTGGTTAGGCCAGAGCTGGTTTTGTTTGCTGCACTCGGCAAGCAGGAGGCAACTCTCCAGAATGCAGGCTGGGAGAAGGCAATCAGCAGTTAGGGGCACAGGTGTCCAGAGAAGTGCGAACAATTTGGGTTGCAGGCAGCTGTACCGTGCTCAACAGAGGCTTAGTGAGAATTCCCAGGACATAGGCAGGCTGCATAAGGGACTGCAGTGAGAATAGCTGCTCTGTAGGATCCTTCCAGGCTGCCGGCAGGCTGCCCAGGGACCTTCAGAGAGGATGGCAGAGGAGGAATGCTGATTTGGATGAAAGGCCTTCAGGGCAACAGTTTTCTTGGTCAAGAGAGCTATGGAAAGTTTATCTCCAGGCTAAGGTTATAAAGTTGCTGATGTTTCTTACATTCTGGGCCCACAGCTCAATCAGAGCTCTACCAGATGTTCTCACACCCATGGTTGCTGACACCCTACTCAGTGCTGCAGCTGGAAAACCAAGGGGAGCCCCTTCCTCAGGGAACTTCCTGCCAGTCCAGCACTCTCAACTGAGACAGCTTAACATCATGCTTCCTTTAAAAGAGAAATACTCAAAGGAATTCCATCTATTATTACAGAACATATATTGAGAGGTAAATTTGGAGGTGAAAGGCAATATATTATTACTAACACACACGTGATAAGACGACATTATGTAAAATACATGTAAGGACTAAAGGGAATTTGCAAGAGGCATATTAATTGGAGAAAAGACATACAATTTTATTGAACTTGTATATATGAAAGCCTTCAGAATGAAGATCCAACTCCCCAGTGAAGTGCAGGAGCTTATATACCATCTTAAGGTTACAGAAAAAGTGGAGGCTTGAATCCTGGCAAAACAGGTTGTAGGAAGGAGGAAGAAGAGGAATTCTTTTGAGGGGCAAGAAATAATTACTAGGGAGAATTCAATGGGCTTGAAGAACATACAGTGGTCGAGGGCAAAGTCTGTCGGGCCCACAGAATGGACAAAGATTTGTGACAAAAGTCTGTCCAGGTTTGTTGACAGACTTTAGTCTTCCTTCCTGCAATATAGGTTCAGTTAAGAAAAACTCAGAGGAAGCACTGAAGGTAGTTTTCTTCTTTGGTAGGTCTGGACTTTAGGCAGACAAGGAAGTTTAGAAAATCCTATGCCTGGGGAGAGACAGTGTGGGGTAAGGGGTAGGTCAGAGAAACCCGAGGCTCCTTTTTCAACTCAGCACGTACGAAGCACCATATTTTAAGATAGTTGTTTCTGAGCCCCAACACACACATCCTTATAATATGTAGTGCGTATTTAGAGTATTTCTCTGGAGCAAAGAGGAGGTTTTCTTAAAGTCTCATCTGTAAGTTTTGACTTTCCTAAGCCCAGATTTTTTTCCCCTGTAATATAATTCACTTGTGTTCAGGTGTTACCTGATCCTCTTTGACTCATCCTGTAGGAATTGGGACTCCAGAAACTGACACAGACACTATTGTTGTGAATAATAATGTACATTGTCTTTGACCCAGCAGTATCTCATCCCCTTAGAGCAATGAGAAAGATGTGTCAGGCTCACCTAATAAGTTTCAAGTAAGGTAAAATTTCAGACTCTTCCTCTTTTGTTCTGGACTCTATTAAAATAAGTAAGTAAATAAGTAAGGAAGTAAACAAATAAATATTTTCCTGAATTGACAAGTGTTATGGAAAAGATAAAATGGAAAAATAGCATAAAATGACCAGGAGTACTGCTTTAGTGAGGTGAGTAAGGAACACTGCTTTGCAGTTCCAACTTAAAGTTAAAATATGAATAATGAGAAGAAAAACGCCCTAGTAAAATTTCAAAGAAAAGAATTATGTAACAGGAAGGAAAAATGCAAAGCCCCTGAGGTGGCTTCCGGCTTGTGCTGTTTGAAGGACAGGCAGGGGCTACTGTGTTGTAGTAGGAGTGAGGGAGATACTGGAGATAAACAGTAGGAATGAGGGAAATACAGGAGTGAAAAGCATGAAGGAAGCAGCAGGGCCAAGTCCAGGGGAGCCAATGGAGGAGTTTAAGTAGAAGAGAGATGATATGATTAATGTTTTGTGAAGCTCATTCTGAATTTTCTGAGGAAGACAGAGCAGATGTATTAATAGAGTAGAGGCAGGGACACCAGCTAGAAGAGGACCAACATAAGCAGGCTTTGGGGACTGTGGCTTGGATCAGCATTATCTCATAACTGGGAAAATAAACAAATAGCACTAAAATCCAGTGAAAAAATTCATTAGCAACAAGGAAACAGAAAATGGATACTTTGTGATATAAGCCCTGACAAGTAAAGGCCAAGGAGAAACAAAAGATTTCATCGTGACTCTTTGCAGTATTGGAAGGTGCTGAACTCCATGCTCAGAGATCAGACATACTTCTGTGATTCAGTACAACGTGTGAAGTCTTACTTTGTTGATCCAGCATGGAAAATAGATATAAAATATATTTGAGAGCCTACCTATTCCTAAAGAATCTCACCTGGGCTTGCTATTTTTAGGGCCAGACAATAACTTGGGGAAACAATTTGACATTTATTGCTGACATTGCAGTTTTTGTTTGAAAAGACCTATGGTCTGATCTTCCTTTTTAAGTACCTCTGTGCCAGAATTATTTCCACCTAACTGGAAAGCTAGCCTATACCTAAGGGGAGAGGAGCAATCATAATTGTCAAATGATTCCTTCAATAACATATCAAAATTTATTTATATCCATGTGTATATAATTATATAATGTGCATATATATATATTCTTGTTAAGAAATAAAGTTTGTCAATTTTGAATGTACTTCTTCAGAGTTAATTTGACTTGAAATTCAAATAAAATTTAATAATTCTTCTTCAAATAGTATATGAAATAAGATCTCATTCTTAACAATTTTATTTCTGCCTATTGATCTACATGTCCATTTCTATATTTATCTATCTCTTGAGAAATATTTACAATCATACTTATCTGTTGTTAATAGTGCTCTGTAGATTTTTCTTTTCCTTATAATTTTTCTACAACTTTAATTCTTATTATAATCACATATGTTTTTAATAAAACATTCATGACTCTCACAAACATTTTAGAAGATGACTTAGCAACATGAACAAATATTGGTAAAATACTGAGTAAACCAACAAACAGGCTATAAATTAGTATGTATTATATGAGCCAGTGTTACAAAAGATTATATGGATACTCAAATACACATACATAGGAAAAAAAGGAAATTTGTATGTGAAATGCTAGCAGTAGATAATTCTGGATTTTATGAAAAAATGTTTTTGTTTCTTTGTGCTTTTTAACACTTTCTGAATGTTCAAGAACCAACAGGTATTACATAATAATAAATACCTGTTATTTAAAAGTATGACCTTCTATAATAATAGATGTGTGAATTTATAACAACCCTCTAAGAGAACTGGCAAAAGTAGACAAAATCAGGTTGAAGGCATTGGAGATGTAATTATGAATTGAACAGCAGAACTATTCAATTTTGAAGTTCTAAAGAATGTCAGAAATATGGAAAGATTAGAAAAGTAGGTCTTCCATTTTCAGAGCTTCTTATGTTCTGAGGTCATATGTTAAATTGGAAGAGATGGCTGAAAAGCCGATCAGTATTTTTTAGTACCTTAGGGCATGGTGGAAAGGTTATAGTCAGAGCCTGTTAAAGTGGTGCTATAAAACCACTGGCATTTTGAAATGGAAAAAAAAAAAGATTGAACAAATGAACTAGAAGTCTACTAGCTTTTATAAGGCTTATATACCAGTTTAGAGTTACATTTGAAGCTCAGAAAAAAATTGTCTCAGAAATTGTATTAAGAGGGTCTTAGATAACTAGTGTCCCCAGGCATCTCGCAGAAATAAAAGAAAAATATTATCTGGAAGAATATAACAAAATTTCTGTCCCACAAGCAAAGATAGCTAGATGTTGTGGGAAGTCAGGGACCCTGAACGGAGGCATTGGCTGGAGCCACAGCCGAGGAACATAAATTGTGAAGATTTCATTTTAAAGTGGACATTTATCAGTTCCCCAAATTAATACTTTTATAATTTCTTATGCCTGTCTTTAATTTCTTAATCCTGTTATCTTCATAAGCTGAGACTGTACATCACCTCAGGACCACTATTGTGTTAACTGTACAAATTGATTGTAAAACATGTGTGTTTGAACAATATGAAATCAGTGCACCTTGAAAAAGAACAGAATAACAGCAATTTTCAGGGAACAAGGGAAGACAACCATAAGGTCTGACTGCCTGTTGTGTCGGGCAGAATAGAGCCATATTTTTCTTCTTGCAGAGAGCCTATAAATGGACGTGGAAGTAGGGAAGATATCACTGAATTCTTTTCCGAAGGAGTGCATTCCTGGGGGGAGGTCTATAAATGGCCGCTCTGGGAGTGTCTGTCTTATGTAATTGAGATAAGGACTGAAATATGCCCTGGTCTACTGCAGTACCCTCAGGCTTATTAGGGTGGGGAAGAAACCCCACTCTGGTAAATTTGAGGTCAGACTGGTTCTCTGCTCTCAAACCCTGTTTTGTGTTGTTTAAGATGTTTATCAAGACAATACGTGCACAGCTGAACATAGACCCTTATCAGGAATTTTTTATTTTGCCCTTTGCCTTGTGATCTTGGCTTTGCCCTTTGCCTTGTGATCTTTATTGGCCTCAGAATCATATGATCTTTGTTCTCCTTTTTGCCCTTTGAAGCATGTGATCTTGTGACCTACTCACTGTTCTTGCACCCCCTCCCCTTTTGAAATCCTCAATAAAAATCTGCTGGTTTTGCAGCTCAGGTGGGCATCATGGTCCTACCGATGTGTGATGTTACTCCCAGAGGCTCAGCTGTAAAATTCCTTTCTTTGTACTCTTTATTTCTCAGCTGGCTGACACTTATGGAAAACAGAAAGAACCTATGTTGAAATATTGGGAGGTGGTTCCTCCGATAGCTAGACACATGAGGAGACAAGGCAATCTGAAGGTGAACCAGCAGAAGTACAATGTTAAATAGAAAAAATTCCCACAAGATCTTCAGATATTGAAATTATTGGAAAAAATTGAAAATAAATATGCCTTCTATACTCAAGGAAATTTAGATGAGATTAAAACAGAGAACTAGCAACAACACAAATTTACAAGGCTGTTTTATAAAAGAACCAAGTGTAAATTTTAGTGCTGAAACAATATCTAAGATTAATGACTCAACTCAGTGGATGGGTTTAACATGAGATCAGAATACCTAAAGAGATATTTGACAAACTAGAAATAAATCAGAAAAAACAGAAGGATACACAGAGACATGAAATAATCCTGGAAGGGAAGATTAGAGAATTAGAGATCTAGATGATATGGTAGAAAGATATAGAATGTATTTTTAATCAGAGTCATGGAAAGACAAATGAAGGCAAATGGGTCACAATAAAATTTATATAATAGCTGAAAACTTGCTACTATTAAAAAATACCCATGACTGGGTAATTAATAACATAAATTGATTTCTCACTGTTCTGGGGACTAGACTGGCAAAATCAAGGCAGTGGCATGTTTTGTGTCTTATGAGGGCTGCTTTTGTCCACCAAGATGGCACTTTGAAAGCTGCGTCCTCACATGGTAGGAGGATGGAAGGGGAAGAAAAGTTGAATGCAATGTGAATCCTCTTTAATATCATTATTCCCATTCACCAGAGTGTAGTCCTTCCTACTTACCTCCTAAAAATCCTACCTCTAAATACTATAACATTGGTGGATAAGTTTTAACATATGAATTTTGGAGAACATATTTAGACCATAATAAATATTAATAGTTTCAGAGATGTAATAAATATCAAGCAATATACTTAAATAAATTTCTGCCTCATAGTAAAACTACAGGAAATCAAACTGAGAGAGAATTTTAAGGTAAATACATATTAAAGATGGATTTGTTTTGAAAGATTAACAAACATCTGACTTCTTATTAGACACAAAGGAATCTGGAAGATGGTGTAATAAACAAAATTAACTATTAACCCAGTATTCCAGCTACTTAAAGCTAGCAAAGCACCTTTAAAAAATAACACACAAGAATTTTCAGAAGACAGACTAACAATATCTGTCAACAGAAGTGCTGCCCTAATGAAAATACTAAAGAGTGTTCTTCATGTAGAAGGAAATGTTACCAGATGAAAAATAGAAAGGCAGAAAAAGAAAATGAAAATCAGCATAAAGGTTACTATGTGGTAAATCTAAATGAATTCTGATTATGTACGTCTATTGTCTTGATTTCATAGTTCATCACAAAACAGTATATATAGAGAAATATAGCATATATATTTTGAGGGAAGTAAATGGAAATACAATTGCTTAAAGCCCTTTGATTATCCAGATAATGCAAAGTTCCAGGTATAATTAGATTTTATTAAGAATCTTTGTTGTAATTGCCAAAGAAAACCTACAAAGGAATATTAAGAGTGAATAACTTCCAAACTAACTAAAGGGAAAACTTGATAGAAATCTTTAAACAAATTATAGAACACTAATAAATAAAAAGCACATAGTAAAATAGAAGATTTAAACCCTTAATCATTAAGACTGCATTAACTATAAATAAATGAAAGGCTCAAATTCAAAGACAAAGTTGACTAACTGTGTGCCCCCCTACACTAATACACAACTATTTATTCCAGGAAATAATTATAATTTCACGTTTAAAAATTAATTGATATTAGTCAGTACAAAAATCGAGTAAATTTTAAAGATATGAATCAAATAAATTCAGAAAAAGCATTTGATAAAAATTTAACCTGTATTCATAACAGAAGCTGTAAGCAAAAAGAAAAGAAATACAAAAAATAATAGAGGATAACTAAATGTGATAAAAAGATGTATACATAAGCTCTAGAGTAACTATCATACTTAATAATGAATTGTTGACACCTTTCTCTCTCAGATTTGGAACAAGACAAATATGTCTATTCTCACCATTTCCAAGCAACAATCTATTCGAAGTTGTAACCACTACATGAAAAGAAAAAATATTATTTAAAAGATAACATAATCTTGCTTATATTTATTGTATATATAGAAAAATCAAGAATAATATAAGATAAATTGTTAAATTTACTGTAAAGTTATTATAGTAGTTGTTTATAGGGCCAATATACAAAACTCAATTGTCTTTGTACAATAAGCAAATTATTTAAAATAAAACAAAAATATACCATTTTGATGGTGTTAAAACATCAAATACATAGGAATAATGCTAATAAAAATTTAATTTCTACAAAAAATATTGTAAAACATGATTGCTAAAGTTATAGAAGACCTAAGTAAATAGAGAAATATACTGAGTTCATGGATTGAAAGATTCAATAACTTATATATGTCTCTGATTTTCAAACTGATCTATAGGTGCAATGAAAAAATCAAAATTCCAACAAATTGTTTTGTGGAAATTGGCAGAATCAATTTAATGTTGTATGCAAGTGTAAACAAATAAGAATAGGCAAAGCAATAATACAGAAGCATAAGATGAGAGAAGTTACTATAGAAAATATGAAGATTTATTATAAATATTCAGTTTTTGGTGTATAATGGTATGACACAAAGATAGAGACAAACAGGCTACTGGAGCAAAGAAGAGAGTCCGTAAATAGACCCTACACATCTATGAACACTTAATTCATGATAAAGATTGTTCAGCAGAGCAGGAAGGAAAAGATGGTCTTCCCAGTATATGATGATACGTCAATATAAGAAACAATAATAATTAAAAAGCATGACTTCTGCTTTTCACTCTTCAAAAGAACAACTGAAGGTAAGCCCAAACAAAGCATAAATCTTTTGAAGATAATATGACCTCAGGAGTAGAAAAGAGTTTTAATGATACAGGAAAAAAGTACTAATCATAAAATAAAGATTGCCAAAGTGGTCTGTATTAAAAATAAAAATGTTGTTCATCAGAATATATCATTAAGAGAGTGAAAAGCTAACATGCAGAACAGAGTAAGGGCTCATATGCTGAATTTATAAAGAGCTCCTAGAAATCAATCAGAAAAAGTCAGATGATTCAGGAGAATCATGGACAAAATACTGGAACTGGTTTTTCACAAAACAGGATATCCAAATGGTCAACAATCATTTGGAAAATTGTTCACCTTCCTAATCAGGAAATTACAAATGAAAACCTCAACTGTCATCTACAAAAATAGCTATCACTAATCAATCAATCAATGAAACACAAAATTCCATACAATATAAAGAATTGGTGAGAACATAGAGCAAAAGAGGCTGCTGGTAGAAGTACATATTTTTTTCAAAAGTATTGCAAGATACTTTAGATAACTTTAGCAGTATTTAATAAAGTAAACCTATGTATTCTACATGACCCAGTGTTCTGTTTCTGGATATAGATATATAGGTGTACACAAGAATGTTCATGGTAGCATAATGCATAAAAGCCAAACACTGGAGATAGCATGAATACCCATCAACAATAAAATAGGTAAGTAAATGAAATAAATACTATTCAACATTCAGGAAATGGAACACTCAGAAACAAAATAATGACCTATTGAAACCGAATAACATGGATAACCTTACAATAGTTGACAATGAATAAAGAAAGTCTGACACAGGTGTATGTATACTATACAATTGTATTTGTATCAAACGAATAAAGAGAAAAAAACTATATGATAGTGTTTACAGTTGTACTCAGGTGATAAAACTATAAACAAAAAATAGCTATCAGTAAAGTTACATTTCGAAGAGAGGAGATAATTGATATGCAACTTGTTTTTCAGCCTGGGTTCTGATTACAATAGTGTTTGCTTTATAATAATTTGTTAAGCATTGCAATTGTTTTATTTACATTCCTGAATGTGTCATATTTCAAATAGAACTGTTTTACTAATTATTGTAAAATGCAGCTTTTAGGTGAAAAAATAATTGTGAGGTTGATCTCTTAACCATATGTATATGCTCTTTGTATTTGTCATCTCAATAAACACTTATTTTATACCTAGGTAACAACTAGGGTGCTGTAATAAATGATTTTGAGTCAGAGTCACATAAGACTTGGTTCCTTCCAGAACTTATAGTGGAGTAGGGAAAAATCAACATAGAAGAATGGTCATTGATTTAATATAGTTGTTAGCGATGAGAGAGAATTGTTGTAAAAATTTCTATTTCCACTTATTTAAAATCTGATTTTAAAAGTTGCGTTGAACTCAACCCAAATGTCCATCAGTGACAGATTGGATTAAGAAAATGTGGCACATATACACCATGGAATACTATGCAGCCATCAAAAAGGATGAGTTTGCGTCCTTTGTAGGGACATGGATGCAGCTGGAAACCATCATTCTTAGCAAACTATCACAAGAACAGAAAACCAAACACCGCATGTTCTCACTCATAGGTGGGAACTGAACAATAAGATCACTTGGACTCAGGAAGGGGAACATCACACACAGGGGCCTATCATGGGGAGGGGGGAGGGGGGAGGGATTGCATTGGGAGTTATACCTGATGTAAATGATGAGTTGATGGGTGCAGCACACCAACATGGCACAAGTATACATATGTAACAAACCTGCACGTTATGCACATGTACCCTACAACTTAAAGTATAATAATAATAAATAAATTTAAAAAAAAAAAGTTGCTTTTCCAACATGGCTATTGGTCATGAATATTTGTGAGTGAGAGGGAGAAGTGGTAAGGCTGCTGGATTTTAAAAATCGATTTTCTTTTACAGTTTCTATCAGATGTTAACTCATATATTTCTATATTTTATGCTAATTTTTGATTGACATAATGAGTATAATAGATCCATTATAGTGATACCTATATGCAATAGGTAATATATGCAGAAAAATTAACTGTGCATGACCATGATTATTTTTGAACTCAAAAGTGAAGATAAAATTACTGATATACAAAAAGTTTAGCTATTTAAAGAAAATTAAGTAGCTTTTATCTTAGTCTTGCATTTTTCCTCTTAAACATAATAAACAGTATATAAACCATATAGAATAAACTATAAGAAAGTTAAAACATAAAGTCACAGGACAATGTAGTAAATCCAAAGTCTGTCCATTTTACCTTTGTGAATTTCAGGGCAGTATACTGACCCGTGTGCACTTAAAAAATGGGTCCACTCACAGGAATAGGTATTTTCAAAAGGATCTCATTATTAGACAATACTTTTCTCAAGTACTTTCCATTTTGGCACCATTAGTCTACCATAATCTGTTATTCATAAAATGTGGTCAAAAAATTATAGTGTAACTTAGAGTTGTTCTGCGCACTTAGGGCAGCCTGCAGTGGACAGTGCGGGGTGTTTTTAAGGCAGAAAAGTAAACTTCTCGACAGGCTCTGGCTATGATTTGGTGGTTTGCCCTCATATGATGCTAAAGTTAATTCATAGATAATTTCTGCTGTTTCCTCCTGTGATTATCTTTTCATTATTCCAGAGTCTTTGACTTTGGAGTAAGTTACCATTCCCACCACAAACCTACAGACTTTCCGTTATCAGTTATGAAACACAGATTATACATTCTATAAGCAAACAAGACCTTCTCTGTCATTACAACCAAATAGATCTTATTTATTTTTAATTTAATGAAGACAACAAAAGACTTTGTTGAGGACAAATTCCATATATGAAGTAAACTCTATAAATTTACTATTACTGTTCTTAAGCATATCGTATAGCAAATTATAGATAACATAAGTTTATAACCACACTGTGGGCTGAGTGTATTGTTATAACTTTAAACCTTCTTACTTGATATTGTTAAAGTGGCTATGTTTGTTATTCCTAATTTTGTTCTTGATCTTTTTGTTCTGTTATTTGCCTGGTTTTGAGTTCATTTTAAGTTTCAGCATCCTTAAGAAGGGGGATTCCTGCAGGTCTTATGAAAAATGCATTAACTGTGGAGTTAACTTTAACTTACTACTTTCTTACAATCTGCACTTTTGGCAGTTATTTAAAGTTCATTTTTAGGTATTGATTTTCTGCTTAAAAGCTGAATTAAACATTTCTTACAGTTCTTGAGATACTTGCTTTAATTCCTAATTGCAATTGCAGGAATGGATGCCAGATAGGAACATTAGGGTGCATAAACTTTGGGGTAACTCCATTAAGTGGTGCTTTTCTCTGCTCTGTCCTCTGTAGCTCTAGAGAATGTGCTGTTTACGTCTCCAGATTTGCACAACAAAATGACATTTCTACCGAAAGATTCATTGCCATACTAAAAAACATTGTAATCTACAGCTGTTTCCTATTTTCTGTATCTCATTACACATTTTCACTGCTGCCTTATAAACCTGTGAAGAAGGTATGGTCAGATGAACTAAGACTCATTTAAAACTTTCATAGTCATTGTGTATGGCATTGTCCATTTTTGAAAGAGAAAAGCAAAAGAATAAGTTTTATATTTGTTAAAATAAGTGTTTGGATAAGAAGAGATGAAGTAAAATCTTATGTTTTACTAAGATTTTCTTACAACGATGATGCTTCCAAAATTAGTATCTTATCCCCAATTACGTTTTTTTAATATGAATCTGCTCCATCCAAATATCTTGTATCCTTTAATTTATGTACTTCAAAGAAGATTATAAATAAGCAAAAGGTCAAATCACAAGAGCGGTAGAAGGAAGAACAGATCCAGAATACGTTCATGAATACTAAAAAAAAGTTTAAAAACAAGTTTGTAATTTACGGATGCCCTGAGGCAGCAATAACTAATACACTGAAAATTTACCCATTTTATGCATCTATTTTGCTTGTTTTACTACTTTGCTTTTCATAAAAAAACACATTTATTTCAGCAACTGTCAGTTCTCTTGGCATTTATGTGATCTCTGAGCTACGTGTGAAAATACACATAATTCTGCTTCACAATTTTTATTGAAAAATTATTTCTTTTACAAATTTGTATTTTTTTTGTTCCAGGCTAGAATTATTTTCATTGTTCTATTTTTCTCTGTCACTTCAGAAAATAAGTCCTATAGTTTATTATTTAGTTGAATATTTGCTTTAAATCCTTTTTCAATTGCAGCTTGAATGGCATTTTATCATTAACTATAAAGTGGAACAAGTGGAAATTTTCAGAACACAGGTCACACCAAAATTATTGAATGAGAATAACCCTGTAAATTACATTTAAATGACACTATGCTCGTAAATACTTCATGTGATTCACAGCTGTAACCTAATGAGTTCTCGTATTGCTCCTGAGAGTCAGTGGAGTGGTGTGAAAAACTGATTATTTTCAGATATATGGTAGTAGTATAAACTTGAGCAGAGTAAATAGAAGCAGGTGGCTTTTCAGTTCCTACTTCCCAAAAGAATGGGAATGAAGTATCTAAGGCTTGGATTTCACAATATTTTATTGAATAAAATTTGAGATAATAACACAAAGGAATGGTAGTGGGCATCTCCTTTTTCCTGCTTAGCTTTAGTTATGATATCTTCTGGTCAGAGTACATGCATTTTTATTATTGTTTTGAAAAATAAAAATTTCAGATGTGGGTATCTGAATCCCCAGTTTCAGAGATGGTGCCTTGATGTACTCCTGGACCTTCAGAACCTTACTTCCTGTTGGAAGCAGTTATTGATTCAACAACTTACAAGTAATCAGTCTATTTACTTTTCTGTGTACTATATCCCTCTCAATCTTCTGTGGCATATTCCCCCACTTAACATCCCTAAAAATTTCCAGTTGGAAGAGTAATCTAAAGTAATGTACATGTGAGGCAAGGGCAGGACTATAACTACTCGTCCCAGGTTACTCCACTTTGCACTTTCCTAGAAGTCAAGACTGAGGATGTTAAGCTTATTTCTTGACTGGGGAGTTGGGTACCGTGGTGGATTGGCAAGAACACCAAAGCCTCTTGTTAACAAAAACAATATTCAGACTGAGTTATAGAAGTAAGAATTGAGTCAACAAGTCCCCTGGAGTGGACTAAATGTAAATTGCCTCAAAGCTACTGAACCTTGTATAAATTTTTATTGACAGGAAAATAATACCTAAAAAACCAACTGTGATTGTTTATCTCTTATGGCAATCCCCACAAAGCAATCTCCCTTCCTTAACCAACATCAAAGTCAAAAGATTCGTAAGCCATAGAGCTAGGATTTACCCTGGGTGATTTGTTTTCAGAGATTGTGTTTTTAACTACTCTGCATATTGTGCCATGCAGTCCAGGTTGGAAAGCCCTTAACTCATCTACAGGTTGTCCCACACAAAGACGTGTGCTCCAAAATCCTGGATTTGGAATTGAATACAGTTATGGGCATGATATTAGATTGTCTGGCTCTAAGGAGTAACAATTTTTATTAAATGTGAACCACTGCACAGGTTTGAGAAATATGTGCTTGTGTGGCCCATAACTTTGTAAAAATGAACTTAATTTCTAAATAGTTTGGATTTATAACAAGGAAGAGAATAATGGAGTCCCATACTCAGTTTTCCCTATTATTAGTATCTGACATCAGTATGGTACATTTGTCCCAACTGATATTTGTATATTATCACAAACCAAAGTCCATACTTTATTTAGAGTTCCTTAGTCTTTACCTAATGTCCTTGTTATGTTACCATATTATGTCATCCAGAAGATCACATTACATTTCATTGTCATGTCTCCTAGGCTGTACTGGCTTTCAACAGTTTATCAGAATTTTTCTGTTTTGGTCACCTTAACAGTTTTGATGAGTATTGGTCAGATATTTTCTAGAGTCACTCTCAATTGAATACATAGATTTGTCTGATGTTTTTCTCATGATTAGCCTTGGGTTATGTGTTTTCGGGAGGAAGATAATGGAGGTTAAGTCTCATTCCCATCATATCACATCAAAGATAGATATTATCACCATAATTTGTGACTGTTGATGTTGACCTTTCTCATCAGGCTGAGGTAGTATTTGTCAGGTTTCTCCACTGTAAACTTACTCTTTTTCCCCTTGTTCTCTTTGGAAGGAATTCACTATGAGCAGCACAAACTTAAGGTATGAAGAGCTATGCTCCACCTCCTTGAGAGTAGAATATCTACATAAATTGTGTAAGAATCTTCTGCAAGGGATATTTAACTATCTCCACTTAATTTATTCCATTAATTTTTTATATCAATATGGACTCATAAATGTATATTTCATACTTTGATTTATAATCCAATGTTGCTTTATTTGGTTTCTTGAATTGTTCCAGCTTTGGCAATTGGCTTTAAATTGGTTCCTGGGTTTTTCTTATATACCCGCATTATTGTGGGAGGTTTTTGAAAGCACTTTTTAACTTTCTGATATTACAAAATGTTCCTCATTCAATTTATATGTTCCCTGCTGAAGCCTGACAATCAGTCATCTCTCTGAGACCCAGTTCCTTTTATTGGAGTATCGTATTAGGAAAAACCAAATGTCTGAGTGATAGGTGAGTTTCTTGCTCTTGGGGTGCCATTGTTTCTATCCTCTCAGCTGATAGAGTAAAAAGAATATCTGTGTGTACTAACCAATGCATATACACATGTCTACACATAAGCATCTGTATCTATATTAAGATGAACATGATTCCATACTGATGTCTCCTGTTCTAATCCATCACCACATGGATTATTCCAGCCTTCTCTTCTTGCTTTTCTGTAAACTTGAGCTTCAAAAATGAGAAATCTGGCTCCCATTATGCATTGTCCATTTATTTTATTGTTTAATCCCAGTACAGATATGTAGTTGTTTCAGAATTGTTAACTTCTACCTTCATGGGTAACAACTTTATCAACTAAAGTACAGTGTTTACGTACAGTGCTTTTTGCCTTTAGTCTTATAGAAGCCACTCGTTTGCAAGGTTACTTAGATCAGCATCCCCCATTCAGTTAGATTGCTTTATATATTTTTACCATAGTTATATTATTTTGGGGTTACAGTCTGTATTTCATCCTGGGGTCCTCTGCTTCCTAAATGATTTTAAAAATGTTTTCATATTTAATGTTCATTATTTGTGCTGCAAAGTTTTAATGGTTTTGACAAATATACAGTGTGTCTGCCATTAAATTATCATATAAAATGGTTTAATCACCCTAAATAATTCCCTGTTTTACTAATTTAACCCCCCAGATCACCCCACTCCTGGACCTTTGTCAACTACTTATCTGTTTACTGTCTTTATAATTTCGCTTTTCTAAAATACCATATAAATGAAATCATACTATGTAACTTATTTAGACTTCCTTATTTCACTTTGCAATATGCAATTAAGAGTTATCCATGTCTTTACATGGCTTGATAGCACATGTTACCATTGAATAGTATTCTATTGTATAAATATACTACATTTTATTTATTCATTTACCTGTTGAAGGTCATCTTGCCTGTGTCTTGATTTGGTGATGATGAATAATCTGCTATAAACATTCATGGGCATGTTTTTGTGTGGATGTAAGTTTTCTAGTCATTTGTGAAATACCATGGAGTGTGATTGCTGGATCATATGGTAAGCAGGTTTAGTTTTCTAAGACATAGCCAAACTGTCATCCAATGTAGCTGAAACATTTTGTATTTCTACCAGCAATGAATTAGGGTTCCTGTTGCTTTGAATCCTCACCAGCAATTGTTATTGTTAGGTTTTTGGATTTTGGTCATTTGAATAGGTTAAGAAATGCCATCTCATAGTATTTTTAATTAACATTCTTCTAATGACAAATAATGTTGAATACCTTTTCACAAGTTTATTTCCCTTTTCTATGTACTCTTTGGTCATATGTCTTTTGCCTATTTTTTAATTGGAATTTTTATTAATTTTGAGCTTCTTGTGTTTTTTTAATATGTACTTTGGATACAAATTAATTATTAACTATGTATTTTGCAAATATTTTCTCCTAACCTGTGGCAGTTGTGAGCAATTCTCTTGCCTCACCCTCCCAAGTACCCAAGTAGGTGGGATTGCTGGCATGCACTACCATGCCCAGCTTATATATATATATATAGTGGAGATGGGGTTTCACCATGTTGACCAGGCTTGTCTGCAACTCCTGGCCTCATGATCTGCTCACCTTGACTTCCCAAAGTGCTGGGATTATAAGCATGAACCACTGCGCCCAGCCCTGGCTTGTCTCTTATAAGTGATTTTTACAGAGAGGATTTCAAAATTATACAAATTCAACTTACCAATGCTTTCTTTCACAGATCATGCTTTAGATAATTTTCTAAAAACTCTTCACCAAAGTCACATAGATTTTCTCCCAAAAGTTTGATAGTTTTGAACTTTATATCTATATTTGCACTTTATATTTATATATTTATATAATATATATTTTAATATTCATTTTTATATAAAGAGATTGAAATTTTGATTTATTTTGAGTTAATTTTGTGTAATATATAAGATCCATGTCTAAGTTCACATTTTGTATACAGGTGCTCAGTTTTTTGGATATCTTGTCCTTTATTTAATTGCCTTTGCCTCTCTGTCAAAATAAGCTGTCAGTATTTGTGTTGGTCTTTACTGGTATCTGTATTCTGTTCCATTGGACTATATATTTTTTTCTTAAGTCAGTACCACATTAGTTTGATTCTTATAGCTTTTGCTGTTTTTTCTTTTATGTTTTAGGATTCAGGGGGTACATGTGGATGTTTGTTACATGGATATATTGTATAATGTTGGAGATTGGGTTGCTAGTGTACCCATCACCCAAATAATGAATGTTGTGATTACTACAGCTGTTATAGTAAGTCTGCAAATATTGGATGGTGTAAGGCCTTTAAATTCAATCCTTCTTACGAATTGTGTTTTCTGTTCTAGGTCTTTTGTCTTCCCATACAAACTTTCGGTTCAGTATGTTGATAGCTACAAAATAGTTTGCTAGAATTTTGACCGGGGTTGTACTGAAGAATCTACAGAACAAATAGAGTAGTACTAAAATTCTAACCATGTTGAATATTTCAATACATAAATGTGGGGCATGTCATCATTTATTTATATCTGTAATTTCTTTCCTCGGTGTTTTGTAGTCTTCTGCAACAGATATTTGACATACTTTGTTAGATGCATGCTAAATATTCTATTCTATTAGTGCTATTATAATATTGGTTTTTAAATGTGAAATTCCAGTTGTTCATCGCTTGTATTTATGAAAACAATTGATTTCTGCATATTGACCTTCTATCTTCCCTATCTTAAAAAGCAGAGGCTGGGAGAGGTGACTCACACCTGTAATCCCAGCAGTTTGGGAGGCCAAGGCAGGTGGATCACCTGAGGTCAGGAGTTTGAGACCAGCGTGACCAACATGGTGAAACCACGTTTCTACTAGAAATACAAAAATTAGCTGTGCGTGGTGGGTGCCTGTAAGCCTAGCTACTTAAGAGGCTAAGGCAGGAGAATTGCTTGAACCCAGGAGATGGAGGTTTCAGTAAGCTGAGATCGCACCATTGAACTCCAGCCTGGGGGACAGAGTGAGACTCCATCTCAAAAAAAAAAAAAAAAGTCAGCTGATTAGCAAAATTCTATCTGCAATATTTATTTATTTATTTATTTTTAAATAACGTAACATTAATAAGTTCAGAATGTGGACATCTTGGGTGGGAACATATTCTGCCTATCACAGTCCAAAATCTGGACCTCAGATTACCTGAATACAACCTACAAAGTACAGTCACCCTATTCAAACCACCCCCAAATCTTAACCCATTGCAGCATCAACTAAAACCCAAAATCTTATCTAAATCTTAGAAGTTCAAAAGTCTCATGTATCATCATCTAAGTAATACAAATTAGGCATGGGTGAGGCTCTGGTTATAATCCATCCTGCAGCACAATTTCTTTTCTTCTGTAAAGTTGTTGAAACACAAGAATTAGGTTATCCGATCAAAAATATAATGGTGAGACAGATATATTTAGTAGCTACAGATATTTCCATTCCAAGAGTGAAACAATTGAAGGAAAACCAGAATCAACTGGTCCAAGCAATTTCAGTATCTAGATGGGCAAACTTCACTTGTTGGCAGTGCCTGGGAATAATCTTCCGAGGCACATGAATTCATCCTTTGGGTTCATCTCTGTCCTATGGGCTTTTGACTCTACCTTCTAAGTCACTCATTCCTTTTCATAAAAAGTAGAATGTATTTGTAAATGAGTAGTCTTATTAGCTTATATCTTGACTATGGAATATTGCAGTTCAACAACTTTCTTTTACTTTCTGTGCCTTCTGGACAAAACTGGCAGGGTTTCTACTCATATAACATTCTCAAATACCTTGTGGGTCTCTCCATATATGGCATGGGAATTCACTCCACTAAACAGGAAATTTGTCTACAGATCTTTCTGAGATAATCTCTTCTACTTTTTGGTTCTGCTAATATGGCAAAGGCGGTCAATGCATGAGCCTTTAATTTACTTAAGAGTTTTTGTGTGACTGAACACTATGAACTTCTGATCTTTCTAAGGTATCATCCAAAGGTTATAATGCCACATACTCATATTTTTCTCTAAAAAATACTTGGTACAGTAAATGTCTTAATTTTAGTATCTTTCGTAATGTGTGTAGGCCATTTCCTTTATGTTTATAAATATTTCTTCAATTTATTTATTTATTTTTGAATTTCACTAAAAGCAGCAAGAATAAACCAGTCTATCACTTCAATACTTTGGTTGGAAATCCCCTCACCTAAATTTCTAAGTTCATTTCATTGCTAGAATCTTTGTTCGTTTTTTCTTTATGCTTTCTTTTATGTGCCTAGACTTTCTTTTTTTAGCTGAGACTTTTTATTTTACCATTCAAGCATGTTGAAGCATTTGTATAATGTCTGCTTTAAAACCTTTTTCTGATAACTCTAACATCTCTGTCAACTTAGAACTGGAATCTGCTTTTTAATTTATCTATCCATCTAGCTATTTTTTATTTATTTTGAAGAGGTGGGGTCTTGCTATGCTTCTCAACCTGGTCTTGAACTCCTTGCCTCAAGTGATCTGTGTGCCTTGGCCTCCCAAATTCCTGGGATTACAGACATAAACCAGTGCACTCAGCCAGCATCTACTGATTATCTTTCTAAATTCTGTTTGATATTTTTCTTGTCCTTGAAATGATGATTGATTTTTCATTTAAATATGGACATTTTGGGGTACTTTTTTATGAGACTCTGGATCTTAGTCAGTCCTTCCATTTCGTTGGCTGTCTATGGCCACTGTTTCGGCTAGGGAAAAGGGTAGTTTTCTTATTACTGTTAGGTATATATAGAGTGTGTTTTCTCCATTTTACCTTTATTAAAACTTAAAGGGGTTGTTCTCATTACTGCTTGGTGGAAACGAGAGTTTTTGCTCTCCGTGTGGTACTCACTGATAACGCAGAGATAGTAAGTCCTGCCTAATCATTGGCTGGCAGAAATGAGAGTCATGTTTCTTTCCTTGGACCTGATAGAGCAAGGTATTATTTCTAGTGCACATTAACTGGAGATACAGAAAGTGATATTCTGAAATTTTGGAGGTTACATGATAATTCTGATGACAAAGTGTAAGTTTGCTCATGAGAGGACATGACTGAGTTCAAGTAGAATAACCTGTTGTAGCAAGTGAGGAGGTCAAGGAAATGAAAGACAGAAATTCTGGATGAATGATATAGGTGGAGGTTGATATTTTCAAGAATTTTGGGTTCAATTGTGAGGAAGGCTAAAATCTTAAACAAATTAAGGCAAATGATGGTATAGTCTAAAAAAAGAATTTCAGCAAAATCATATTTTTTTTTTTTTTTAGGAAATATGGAATAACTCAGTCTCTGAGGTCTGTCAAGAATGAAGAAGAATACCTTTGTTTGAGAGGATTTCAAGAGAAACATTGTTTCTGGGTTACAGCAAGAATTCAGCCAGCACAGAATGTGCAAATGGAGCTTTATAGAAGAAGTGGGAGAAAACTTGATTTTACTAATTTCAGATAATAAGTTACAAGAGGGATGAGTTACTGGGAAATAATAGCAGGTGAGAAATGGTGTTGATGAGTAGATGAACAGAAGGATGTTATGTTTTGCATCTGGGTGATGATGGTCCCTCTGGAAGGCTGTGTCTCAGCCAAGGTTTGGGTAGGATTTACTAACAGTATGTAGAGTTCTAGGAATTTCATAAAAATTCCTCAAATAATTTAAAATCTATTAATAGAAAATGTAGTTAATTTAGTTAAATGTAGTTAATGGTGTGAAAACTGTGATAATTGTTACAAAAATGAGTTACCAGGGGATCAATTGAGAGAGGTTCATTGAAATGCTATTAGGGCTGGGTAAGTAAGAATACTAAGACATCAGGTAGAAAGCCGTTCTTGACAGGAAGAAGGTCATGAGCAGAGTTGGAAAAGCATTCCCAGAAACTTATGTAGAAATATTGCAAGATATAGTGAAAAGAGAGAAAGCATCACCACATACAATGATGATGGGGTGGAGTAAAGAATAAATACAGTTTAATTGTGCTCATTGCTATATACGTATTCTGCTATGTTTTGGTTAGGTCTTGGATGACATATAATCTCTGGTTCATTTACAGCCTAGGATAGTTTGATAGAGAGGGCTAAAAGTTACTACTGGTAGAATAAAGGAATAGAGAAAGTTAGACACATACAACATTTTGAAGGATCTATTTATTCTTATTCAATTTCAGTGTTTCTAGGTAGCTTCCAGTTTTCTAACATTTCTCCAGTGTGGTTATCTACATTGGCATATTCTTTCCTCTTCTTAGCTATATCTGAATTTCCTGTATCTTTAAGGTAAATTCAGTTGGCAATAGGGAGAGCATTCAGTCAAAACATTTACATGAATTTATAATAACTATCATACATTTAATCCTTTTGGGGCAGTTGAATTTTAGAGACAGAATTGCTTAATCAAGAGTAACAAATCTTAAATAGTGCATGATAGTCGGGTAATGTTAACGTTTCTAATCATCATAAATAATCTCACTGACATATTCTTCTAGAAAAGGAAGATACAATATTTATTCCCCTTGTGCTCTTCTAAAGAGTGTTCTCAAAATATTTTTTAAAATCATTTTTAGTTTTTATTTTCTTATATTCACAGTACTTAAGGTTTTGTAGTCTCTCATGCTGAATGCATTTAATGTATAGATTCAACTGTGCCTAGTTTAAAACACAAGCCATGGTCATCTCTTTGTGAAGCTTAAATATGTATCTGTCTTTTGTTTCAAATTTCCTCCAGAATCTATTTTGTTACAGTGAATAAGATTTGCATCACTCAATACTTCTGATATTAGTGGTATCCTTGCTGCATCTTTAATTTTTTCCATTGTTTTATTCTTCTGCCAGAGCTCCACAGAGTAGCAGATAATTTCTTACTATTGTGTAGCTATTTATTCCTCTAGACTATTTGGATGTGTTCAGTTACAGCACTCTGTCAGGTGTCTTCCAACTAAATAATGATTATACTGCTTTTTTTCTTCTATTCCTGGCTGCCTTAGTCACTGGCCAGTCACAAGGCTAAGGTAATTTGTGTATTTTTAGAGAGTTCTCTCTTCTTACCCTCTACCTTGATAGCATTGCTTGCATTATGAGAATTGGCTAATTCTCAATGTGTGGGACTTCACTCAACTTTTTAAGAAAGCATTTGTCATTACTTTCAACTTTGACATTCTAGGCAAAATTATCACCTATTATATTTTTTCATAGAAAATGTTTGAGCCTGCTTTCAAGCCTTTTAGCAAGTACTTTGTATATAAATAGATAAGGAAGAAAATCAAAGGAGAAATCCTTATCATACATATCTTCTTGCATATGGCAAATAAGCAGCCTAGACATTTTGGTCTTCTGTAAGCACATCATGGGAATACAGTGCCTACTTTAAATTTGGAGATGTTAAAAACAGTTTTTTAAATCACCATGCACATATACCCACCACCAGCATTACTGTATCATTGTGCAAAGTTGTCTGAAACAATTGAATTGATTTATTTTATAGTTTATATCTTTTCTCATTCATTTCTTCATGTTCACAGTAATATCATTAAAAGTCATTACTAGATTCTATTTACTTGACAGTTAGTTACTTTTAAGACATATACTATATAATACCCCAAATTCCTAGGAACTTGGAATTTTCTTAAGAACCTTAGCAGATTCTTTCTCAAGTTAGCTAACTTACGCTGTCAGGCTCTGATCCAAAGTAAAGCAACTTGGCTAATATTTTAATTCTTGCAACAACTGTTAAGTTTCATGGCTGATGTAGTGTTCTTAAGTTTTGTTTTATTTTACTGTTTGCATAATTGCTTACTTGTTCTATTTTAAAATTTTATCCCTTTCATTTATACATACTTGAGAGAAATATTTGCAAAAGGAAAGGGCTCTTTGCTATTTTTCCTGAAAATCCTTTTCTTGGTTATTTAGGTTTCCTAGAAGGAGAACCTGAGGTAAGACATAGATGCTAATTTTATTAAATGTTTATGTGAGTGGGTGAGTGCAATCTTATGGAAACAAAAGTGAGGGGAAAAGGAGAGCAAGGCAGAGAAGGAAAGTGTTGCAATGCAGAGCTGCCACAGCTTTGCAAGAAATCACAGCTGGTTACGATGAAAATATTGTATCTTCAGGGGGGAGAGGAAGAGAAAATAATTTGTTCTGGCTTCTTCCTGTCTCTCATCTATTATTGGTTAAAGTTACCTCCAAAGGGCATTAACATTTTCTTGTGATGTTATCTGGCTCCTCCAAACTGCAATTTTTTTATAGAATCTGGTGCAATGAGACCCATAACATTATAGCATCCACAGCCAGCTAGCAAGCAAATGTTAGCTAACAGCTTTCTGTCTGCCTGTAGGCTGGGTGTCAAAGGAGTCCTATAAATTTCATTCATCAGAGGCAACAGCAAAGCTCCATTGTGGGAAGTGAGCAGTGTACCTCGTAAGCAGTGAGGCAAAGCACTCTCATCTTATGATCTGAGAGGCATGGGGGACAGGGAGAAGTAGGCTGCATTGGCAGAATGGTCTTACATCATTACTTGTGAAGGCTGAGTCAGAGTTCTATGAGTTTTCTCCAATGAAATAATAAACCAACTTTCTTCTATGTAAGGTCCGAGATTGTCTTCTGTTTTTATGATGATTTAATCTACTTGAAACACTTTTCTGTGGGTTAATTTTCTGTTTTGTATCTTGGAGTAGCTCAAACCGTTCCATTATGATGGCGCTTTTCATCTCTTTCTCACAGTACCTTGTTGCGGGAAGTCAGGGACCCTGAATGGAGGGACTGGCTGAAGCCGTGGCAGAAGAACATAAATTGTGAAGATTTCCTGGACATTTATCAGTTCCGCAAATTAATACTTTTATAATTTCTTACGCCTGTCTTTACTGCAATCTCTGAACATAAATTGTGAAGATTTCATGGACATTTATCACTTCCCCAATCAATACTCTTATAATTTCCTATGCCTGTCTTTATTTTAATCTATTTTTAATAGATTTTACTTTAATCTCTTAATCCTGTCATCTTCATGAGCTGAAGATGTATGTCACCTCAGGACTATGTGATGATTGCATTAACTGTACAAATTGTTTGTAAAGCATGTGTGTTTGAACAATATGAAATCAGGGCACCCTGAAAAAGAACAGAACAACAGCGATCTTCAGGGAACAAGGGAATATAACCTTAAGGTCTGACTGCCCATGGGGTCAGGCAGAATAGAGTCATATTTTTCTTCTTGCAGAAAGCAAATACTAAAAATATCACTGAATTCTTTTCCCAGCAAGGAATAACCCTGGGGAAGGAATGCATTCCCAGGGATAGGACTGTCAATGACCGCTCTGGGAGTATCTACCTTATGCTGTTGAAGATAAGGGATAAAATACTCCCTGGTCTCCTGCAGTGCCTTCAGGCTTACCAGGATTGGGAAATTCCAGCCTGGTAAATTCTAGTCAGACTGGTTATCTGCTCTCAAACCCTGTTTCCTGTTAAGATGTTTATCAAAACAATGCATGCCCAGTGGGTCATGGAACCTCATCAGTAATTCTAATTTCATCCTCTGCCTTGTGATCTTTTATTGTCCTCTGAAGCATGTGATCCCTGTGACATATTCCCTATTCGTACATCCCTCCCCTTTTGAAATCCCTAATAAAAACTTGCTGGTTTTGTAGCTCAGGTGGGCATCACAGAACTTGCCAATATGTGATGTCACCCCCGGAGGCCCAGCTGTAAAATTTATCTCTTTGTACTCTTTTTCTTTATTTCTCAGACCAGCTGACACTTAGGGAAAATAGAAAGAACCTACGTTGAAATATTGGGGGCTGGTTGTCCCAATAGTACCTCACATTCAGGTTGTCCTATCTAATCATTTTATTTGTCTTAATTCTTCAACATACTTTTCCCCTGGCATGAATTAACAACTATCCCTTTACATTGTAGAATCCAAGCAAGTAGTTCCTAAAGTGTCATACTAATACATGGAAACATTCTCAGTTTGAGCTAACTGATGTTTTTCTTGTAGTTACCACATCCGAAAGTGCACAAATTGAAACAGTACTTTAGCCAGAGTAGCTACCAAATATAGAAAAGGCTTGTTATGATTTGAAAATCTGATTAGAATTAAAATGCATATTTATTATTAAAACACTTTTGCTGTATTCAAGGGCTAAATAGAATAGATTTTTATTATAGAAAGCTTAAATAATAGAGGTGAGTATTTCCCTATCCTTTAGAAGAAAGCACTTTGCTACTGGAGTAGTACTTTGCTACTCAGAAATTTTAAACAAGTCCCAAACCTTGTTTCAAGGTGAAAGGAAGTTTATATCTAGTTTTACATATAGTAGACTAAGAAATATATTTAATGTTGTAAGCACTGGTTGTTTTGGACTTTCAGACCACAAAATGTGCAAATCAAATGATGGTATCATTTTAAGATACTTGTTCCAGGCCGTTAGGTTAGCGTGTTCTTTAATCTACTCTTCCTTGTCTCCTGCACATGTTCTTTTCCTTTGGCGTGTTCTGATGCTAGGAGTCGAGCCAATATGAGCAAGAATCACAGAGGCACTGAACGTGCCCCTTTCTGAAAATGCTGCTAGACTTTTTCCTCTTACTGAAGAAGTCCTTATGTCTTTGAAGAAAGAAGATGGTTCTCTCTGCCTGTTGAGCAAGTTCAATTTAAAATCTTTTGGTGAGAATTTCACAGCATGTAAGTGGAAACTATTTTATGCCTCTATTTTCAGTCTTTTTTTGAATTACAATAATGTACCCAAGAAGCATATAGAAAAAAATAATTTTTGTGGGCTGAAACAGAGCTTTTACCCTTTAAACCCAAAATATAAGTAAAATAATCATTTTGTTCTTAAGAGCTTATTTTCAAATTCGAAATGCCATACTTCAGGAAATGTTACATTATTCTAGAAGCAGAGAAATAAATGCTTATATAAAATAACAATTTTCTGTAAATATTAGACTCATCCATACTGAAATTCCTCTCATCATTTACCACTTGTTCAACATAAAGTGAATTTTCATTTCCTAAAAATGTTTATATGATGTTGGGGGAAATTATTGCTTTTATATGTATTAACATTTCCTAATTTCAAATGTATTATATGCTAGTCATTTTTATGAATTACCATACATAGAAAAACAACTGAACAAGAAAATATTTAGTTTCCATGTTTATATTCCCTATAAAGTTTTCATTCACATTTGTGAGGGAAATCTAAACATTTAGATATTGATCAACAAAACTGGGGATTACTATATCCAGGTGAGGAATTTGTTTAACATATTGTTTTACAAAGCATACCTTTGCAAATGAGAATGATTTATGTTTCTTAGTGTAAAACTAAAACTTGTTGCTTCAAATATTTATAAGAGGAGGGTTGAAAATTAAAATTTTCTAAGTCTGTGTCAAACTAAAAAATTCTTAGGGAAAACTCACCATAAGATAGATAACTACTCTTGGATATTTGGAAGTTGATATGTTATTGAATAAATCAACTTATTTTATACATAATCTATTCCCTGAGTTAAGTTACTTGAAGATTCTGAAATATGTTCATATATACACATTTAATGATGAATTTAGGCAGGGGAGAATCAAGTACTAATATACCTGGCTATGAGACAAATGGCTAAGTAAATATTCACTTATTTTGTTACTACAGTCAATAGAACTTTGCTCGTGTTGCAAGGATCTGTGAGATGAGAATGAAAGTCCCTCTCTACAGCCTCAGTCAATGCTTTGCCATCCTATTACTAAGACTTCATTGTTTTACTTTTAAATATTTCTCTTCATAGGTAGGATAGGTAAAACATAATTATTTTCTATGTAAGTGAGAGGTGACAACTGCTATCAGTCCTTGCTCTCGACACCTCCTCGGCCTCAGCATCCACTCTGGCAGTGCACGAGAAGTCTTTCAGCCCACAGCTGCACTGTGGGAGCCCCTCTCTGGGCTGGCCGAGGCCGGAGCCAGCTCCCTCTGCTTGCAGGGAGGTGTGGAGGGAGAAGTGCAGGCAGGAACTGAGGCTGTGCAAGGTGCTTGTGGGCCAGCATGAGTTCCGGGTAGACCTGGGTTTGGTGGGCCCCACACTTGGAGCGGAGGGCCAGCACCGCCAGCCCTGGGCAGTGAGGGGCTTAGCACCCGGGCCAGCAGCTGCAGAGGGTGCAGCTGTGTCCCCCAGCAGTGCAGGCCTGCCAGCACTGTGCTCCAATTCTCACAGGGCCTCAGCTGCCTCCCCAGGGGGCAGGGCTCGGGACCTGCAGCCCGCCATACCTGAGCCTCCCCCTCCCCCCCGCCATGGGCTCCTGCACTGCCCCAGCCTACCCGACGAGTGCCACCCCCTGTGCCAGGGCACCCAGTCCCATCGATCGCCCAAGGGCTGAGGAATGTGAGCACACAGCTGGGACTAGTGGGCAGCTCCACCTGCAACTCCTGTGCGCGATCCACTAGTTGAAGCCAGCTGGGCTCCTGGGTCTAGTGGGGACTTGGTGAACCTTTATGTCTACCTATAGGATTGTAAATACACCAATCAGCACCCTGTGTCTAGCTCAAGGTTTGTAAATACACCAATCAGTACTCTCTATCTAGCTAACTTAGTGAGGACTTGGAGAACTTTTCTGTCTGGCACACTGTCTAGCCAAAGGATTGTAAACACACCAATCAGCACTCTGTGTCTAACTCAGGGTTTGTAAATACACCAGTTGGTACTCTGTATCTAGCTAACCTAGTGGGGACTTGGAGAACTTTTCTGTCTAGCACTCTCTGTCTAGCTAAAGGATTGTAAAGGCACCAATCAGGACTCTGTCAAAATGGACCAATTAGTTCTCTGTAAAATGCACCAATCAGCTCTCTGTGAAATAGACCAATCAGCTTTCTATAAAATGGACCAATCATCAGGATGTGGGTGGGGCCAGATAAGGGAATAAAAGCAGACTGCCCAGCCAGCGGCAACCCGGTTGAATCCGGGTCTAACTGTGGGAGTTTTGTTGTTTAGTGCTTTGCGGTAAATCTTGCTGCTTCTCACAGTTTGGGTCCATGCTGCCTTTATGAGCTGTAACACTCACTGAGAAGGTCTGCAGCTTCATCCTGAAGCCAGGAAGACCGTGAACCCACCAGAAGGAAGAAGCTTGAACACATCCGAACATCAGAAGGAGCAAACTCGGGACACACCATCTTTAAGAACTGTAACACTCACCGCAAGGGTCCGCGGCTTCGTTCTTGAAGTCAGGGAGACCAAGAACCCACCAATTCGGGACGCATTTTGATGACCACGAAGGGACTTTCACCTGTCACCACGTGGTGAGACTTTCACCTATTGCCAAGCAGTGGGACATCGACTATCACCAAGCAGTGAGCACTAACAGACCCCTTTCACTTGCTATCCTGTCCTGTTTTTCCTTAGAATTCAGGGGCTGAAGACCAGGCACCTGTGGGCCAGTTAAAAGCGACTAACGTGGCTGCTGGACTAAAGACATGAGATTCAGGGTTTCTGGGAAAGTGCTCTCTAACAACCCCCGACTCTTTGGAGCTGGGAGTGTGGGTTTGCCTACAACCAGCTTCCACTTTTCCTGTAACCTAGGGTCGACAGAGAGGAAAGCCATGCTGCTCACTCTTTGGGTCAACGCCACCTTTATGAGCCGTAACACTCACTGCAAAGGCTGCAGCTTCACTCTTGAAGCCAGCAAGACCATGAACCCACTGGGAAGAACTAACAACTCCAGACACGCTACCTTTAAGAACTGTAACACTCACCACAAAGGTCTGCAGCTTCACTCTTGTCAGCAAGACCACAAACCCACCAGAAGGAAGAAGCTCCAGACACATCTGAACATCCGAAGGAACAAACTCTGGACACACCACCTTTAAGAACTGTAACACTCATGAAACGGTCCACAGCTTCATTCTTGAAGTCAAAGAGACCAAGAACACACCAATTCTGGACAAATAAGTACTTGCATTTCTAACAGGTTTTTAGAGACAAATTTTAGAGACAAATTGCCCTTTGGAATAACAAGAATAGTCATATTATAAACACAAAAAGCAAAATCATTCAAAGTCTTACTAAGACCTTGAAAATAAATAACATTTGTTGCTTTTTGAAGAAAAAAATCCAACAAGATATAATTCATTTTATCAGACAATATGAAAATATTTTGTAAATGCATTAATTTTTTTAGCAGTTACCCAGAGTTGAGTCAGTAACAATTTCAAATCCCTAGGAAACTGCTTTAGACTCTGAAATGAGATGAGCAAATATTCTCTAGTGGTTAAAATATCCATTACAAGCCTTGTCTGATAAAACCAGCATAAAATAGGTGGCACAAGCACATGAACAAAAAGCCAAAAATTTTATTAGAAAGGAGGAGGCCCGTTCCTATGTCCTGAATGGTATTGCCTAGTTTTCTTCTAGGGTTTTTATAGTTTCAGGTTTTACATTGAAGTCTTTAATCCATCTTGAGTTAATTTTTGTATATGGTGTAATGAAGGGGTGCAGTTTCAATCTTCCACATAGGGCTAGGCAGTTATCCCAGCACCATTTACTGAACAGGGAGTCCTTTACCTATTGCTTGTTTATGTCAGGTTTGTCAAAGATCAGATAGTTGTAGATGTGTGGCCTTATCTCTGGGCTCTGTATTCTGTTCCATTGGTCTATGTGTCTGTTTTTGTAACAGTACTATGCTGTTTTGGTAGCCCTGTAGTATAATTTGAAGTTGGGTAGCATGATGCCTCCTGCTTTGTTCTTTTTACTTAGGATTGCCTTGGATATTCAGGCTCTTTTTTGGTTCTATATAAATTTTAAAGCACTTTTTCTAGTTCTGTGAAGAATGGCATTGGTAATTTGATAGTAACAGCATTGAATCTGTAAATTACTTTGGTCAGCATGGCCATTTTTACAATTTCAATTTTTTTCTATCCATGAGCATGAAATCTTTTTCCATTTGTTTGTGTCATATCTGTTTTTGAGAAGTATTTTGTAATTCTTATTGTAGAGATCCTTTGCCTCACTGGTTTGGTGTATTCTTAGGTATTTTATACTTTTTGTGGCAATCGTGAATTGGATTGCATTCTTGATTTGGCTCTCAGTCTTCCTGTTGATTTTTGTACATTGGCATTGATTTTGAACCTTTGCTGAAGTTGTTTATAAGCAGAAGGAGCTTTTTAGCAGACCCTGTGGGATTTTCTAGAGATAGAATCATATCATCTGCAAAGACGGAGAGTTTTACTCCTCTCTTCCTATTTGAATGTCCTTTATCTTTCTCTTGACTTATTTCTCTGGCCAGGGCTTCTAATACTCTGTTGAATAGGATTGGTGAGAGACAGCATCCTTGTCTTGTGCCAGTTTCCAAAGAGAATGCTTCCAGATTTTGCCCATTCAGTATGATCTTGGCTGTAGGTTTGTCATAGATGGCTCTTATTATTTTGAATAATGTATGTTCCTTCAATACCTAGTTTGCTGAAATTTTTTAACAGGAAGGGATATTGAATTTTATCAAAAGCCTTTTTTACATCTATTAAGATAATCATGTGGGTTTTGTCTTCAGTTCTGATTTTGTGATGAATCACATTTATTGATTTGTGTGTGTTGAACCACCTTGCCTCCCAGGGATAAAGTCTATTTGATCATGGTGGATTAGCTCTTTGATATGCTGATGCATTCAGTTTGCTAGTATTCAGTTGAGGATTTTTGCATAAATGTTCATCAAGGATATTGGCTTTGTGTTTCCATTTTTTGTTGTGTCTCTGCCAGGTTTGGCTATAAGGATAGTGCTGGCCTCATGGAATGTGTTGGGGAAGAGTCCCTGCTCCTGAATTTTTGGGAATAGTTTCAATAGGAATAGTTACAGCTCTTCTTTCAACATCTGGTAGAAATTTGCTGTGAATGCATCTTGTCTTGGGCTTTTATTGCCTGGTAAGCTGTTTATTATTGATTCAAATTTGGAGCTCATTAATGGTCTATTCAGGGTTTCAATTTCTTCCTGATTCAGTCTTGGGAGGTGTATGTGTCCAGGAACTTACCGATTTCTTCTAGATTGTCTAGTTTGTGTGTATAGAGGTGTTCATAGTAGTCTGTGACAGTTGGTTTATTTCTGTGGGGTCAGTGGTAATATATTCTTTGTTGTTTCTAACTGCATTTATTTGGATCTGCTTTCTTCTTTATTAAGTGTAGCTAGCAGTCTCTGTTATTAATTTTTTCAACAACACAGCTCTTGGATTTAAGTCATGTTCAGGTCTCCCATTATTGTGTCAAAGTCTACATCTCTTTGAATGTCTCTAAAAACCTGTTTTATTTGTCTGGGTGCTCCTGTGTTGGGTGCATATATGTTTAGGATAGTTAGCTCTTCTTGTTGAACTGAACCATGTATCATTATGTAATGCCCTTCTTTGTATATTTTGAACCTTGTTTAGAGTCTGTTTTGTCTGAAATTTATTTTACAATTCCTCTTTTTTTTCTGTTTTTCATTTGCTTAGCAGATTTTCTCCATCCTTTATTTTGAATCTATCATTGTCACTGCATGTGGGATGGGTCTCTTGAAAACAGAATACTATTGGATTTTGCTTCTTTATTCAGCTGGTCACTCTGTGCCTTTTATTTGGAGGCATTTAGCCCATTTACATTCAAGGCTGGTATTGTTATGTGTGGATTTGATCCTGTCATCATGTTGTTAGTTGGTTATTTTGCAGGCTTGTTTGTGTGGTTGCTTTATAGTGTCACTGGTTTATGTACTTAAAAATATTTTTATAGTGTATAATAATGGCCTTTCATTTCTATATTTACTGTCTCTTTCAGGAGCTCTTGTAAGGCAGATCTGGTGGTAATGATTTCACTCTGCATTTTGTTGACTGAAAAGGATCTTATTTCTCCTTCATTTATGAAGCTTAGTTCAGCTTGACACGAAATTCTTGGCTGGAATTTCATTTCTTTAAGAATGTTGAATATGGGCTTTCAATCTCTTCTGGCTTATAGAATTTCTGCTGATAAATCTTCTGTTTGTCTGATGGGCTTCCCTTTGTAAGTGACCTGTCCTTTCTCTCTACCTGCCTTTAATATTTTTTCTTTCATTTTGACCTTCAAGAATCTGATGATTATGTCTCGTGGTTGATCTTCTTGTAAAGGATTTTGCTGGGGTTCTCAGCATTTCCTGAATTTGACTGTTTTCCTCTCTAGCTAGGTTGGGGGAAGTCTCATGAATAATATCCTGAAATATGCTTTCCAAGTTGTTCACACTCTCACCATTTCCTTCAGGGACAACAATGAGTTATGCATTTGGTCTCTTTACGTAACCCCATATTTCATGAGGGTTTTGTTTCTTTTCTTTTCATTTTTTAGTCTTTATTGTTGTATGATAGTCTTATTTCAGAAAGCCAGCCTTCAAGCTCTGAGATTCTTTCTTCTGCATCGTCTATTATGCAGTTAATGCTTGTGATTGCATTATGAAGTTCTTATACTGTGTTTTTAAACTGCTGTATCTTTTTATTGTGATTCTTAGCTTCCTTAGATTTGGATTCAATGTTCTCTTGGATCTCAATCATCTTTGTTTCTATCCATATTCTGAATTCTATTTCTGTCATTTTAGCCATCTCAGACCAGTAAACAACCCTTGCTGGAGAAGATGGATCATTTGGAGAAAAGAAGACTCTGTGTTTTTGAGTTGTTAGAGTTCTTGTGCTGGTTCTTTCTCATCTTTCTGGGCTGATGTTTCTTCAATCTTTGAAGTTGTCCTTTGATGGTTTTTATTTTCTTTTATCCTATTTGATTACCTTGGATATTTGATTGTAATAAAATATCCTAGAGAGGATAATTTGATTGGATATTTAGTTGACTGGCTCCATTTGTGGAAAATTTTAGGGAGTGAAGGGCCAGTTCAGGACTCCTGGACTGCATGATTTAACTCTGGGGGACTGGTATTGGTCCTGTGTTTTGTCCTTTGACTTCTCAAGATTAGAAACCTGCTGCACTAGGAGGGCTGAGGTGCCCCCAGACTGGTGATCACCACAGTCCGATGGATGGTGCCAATCAAAGCACTTCATAGGGCAGTGGCAGTGGGATCTTTCCTTGTTCATAAGTGCCAGCAGTAGCAGCTGCTGCAGCATGGTGGGGTACATGCTCATTGACTGTGTCAGTGAGCTAGCAGGTGCCAGGGTGCTAACTTCCATGTGGGCTTTGTAGCAGTGGCTGTCACTGATAGCACAGCTCAGGGAGGCACGGGGCACCCATCAGGGACTATATGCATGTTCACGCTGGCAGTGTCATTAACATGGAGGTGGGGCACTTGTGGGTACAAGACTGTGTGAACCCTCTCTGTGCATTCCTGTAGGCAATAGTAGTGGCTGCTCAGGCAGGAGCATCTCACTTTTCTCCTTGCCTATTTTCACACTGGCAGCAGTTTTGACATAGGTGCAGTGTGCTAACAGGGCAGGGCTGCAGGCTCTGTTCCTACCAACACTCCACTGACAGCGGCAGTGTGTCCAGGGAGAGGGAATACAGGGTATACGCATACTGGCAGCAGCGGCATGGCAGGGTTCACATGCACACACACACACACACACACACACTGCTGGTGGAGGGAAGGCAAGGTTCACCTGTGTACACATACATTGGCAGAGTGTTGTGAGGTGTGGCCCTGGGCTAGTGTGTTCAGGCAAAGTGACATGGTGGAGGCTGCAGTGCGGGGAGAGTGTGGATGGGCTGGTGCATATTCACTGGGGTCTCTCTGAGGGATCACTCTACCAGTCAGGTGTGGTCTGCCAGCTCCAGAGCTATGATGCAGGCAGCCAGGAGGTACCTCAGGGCTGCACTGCAATAGACTTGGCCAGGCTGGGGCCTTGGGAGAGGTCAGCAGAATGAGAAGTGTTCAGGTCAGACTAACCTCCTCTCATGGGCAAGACCACCCTGCAGAGTTCAGGTCTGACAGTTCTCCTAGGGCTAAAGTCTCCTAGGGGAGTGAATTGTGCCTAGGAGGACAGGATGCTCCACTACAGATGCTCCTGCACCAAACTCTTTGCACTCCACTCTGGTTGGAGCTCTGCTTCTACTACTTCTCTGAGCAGTTCTTCCTGCCAATTCAAGTGTCTGTGGTAGTCAAGGGGTGTCCTCGCCTCCTGCTGGGATTCTAGAGGCCCATGGCAAGAACAGGTTGCTGCTTGCCTCTTCACCTTACCCATTTCCCAAGAGTCACTGGGGGCCAAGAACTAGTCCTGGTGCACAGTAGCCCCTTGCAGGGCTTCCAGCTTCCTCTCCCTTCATCTCAGCCCTAGTGCCTCCCCTCTATCTGCTCTCGAGATCTTCCCTCTCGAGATCTGCTGGGCGTGCGCCAGTCTTCCTGATGTCCCAGTCTTTCAGTGGGAGATGATCCTCCTGGCTGTCTCTAGTTGGCCATCTTGCTGCCCCCCCCCATTGTTATATGTTCAATAAATATTCATAGCTAATAAATTAATTAAAGTAATTAAGTTTGAATCAGTTGAACAATTTCATAGAAAAGAACAGGAGGTTACACAAATGCTTTTAGCAATTACTTAACCTTCGGTAAAATTAATTTTTTTAAGATGTAACTGATGTTCTATTATAATAGATTCCTTAGCCATAATTGGAGCTCTGGGCAATATATTGGGGTGTATAGACTGCCAGCATTGGTAGTTACAAGGGGAGCTATTGGAGAGGGAGGTACAAATATGGCCTTTATGTATTTATACTTATTTTTAAATTAAATATTAAAATATGTTAGTATATGGATTAATAAAAATGTCATTCTTTGGTCCATATATCAGACAATCCTGTGCCTAATGTAGCTCCTAGCTACTATAAGAAAAAGTGTTCTCTAGTATAAATAAGGGCAGTTTTTCCTGCAATGCATTATATTTTCCTTTGCCCAGTTACACAAATTTATGGATTATGATAACACCTAAATTTACACTCACACTATATGTTACACAGTATACATTACTTACACTAATTATGTAAAAACCAGTGAACAACAAAACCTTGATGGAGCCTTCACCTAGTTTTAGAATATCCTCTGTTTTAGCTATATGATGAAGTTAAAAAAATAAACCTTTTAAATGTAACAGGAAGTTTATTTAAAGTATCAAAATTATCAACAAGGTTCTTTAGCATCTATAGTTAATGATGAAAATTGCCTATTTATGTACAGCTGTAAGCCAATGACACTCTGAAGTCATCATGAGTAGTGAAATTTTGAAAACCTACATACCAAGAATATATGGCAACCCTCTACTATTTATTTCAGTTGAGACAGCTAAAATTTAGTCAGCACAAAATGTGTACTTTAGATTTTCACTAAATTAATGATTGTTTAGCAAACTATTTAAAAGTTTCTTGGTACAAAACTGAAAACATCACTTTTCGTTAAAAATATATTTGTTTTTCCAGCTAAGTAAACAATTCTGAAAATATACAGCAAGTACTATGTCACCTAACTAGCTACATAAGTTGCTCAGCACCTAGTGCTGGAAAACAAACAAAAAAATTCTGAAATTTAAAGAAGCAAGCACCTTAAATTTATTTAAAACAATATAGTAAAGCAATATACTCAGTTTGGAAGTGTTGCTATATCATGGCTGAAAAATACAGCTAGATTTCCAAACTCAGTCTCATATTATTGTGTGACACATACTTTGTATTATTAGTGAATTTTATAACAAATTATATTTTTCAGGGGATGCTAACGATGTACTAGAAAAGATATGTTACTGACCATAAATGTTTCCTTTATATAAAATATTTTAAGGTAAAAATTTGCAAATGTAATAGTCAATATTGGAGCTATTTTGTCTGGAATTTTAAAAGAATTCTAGTGTAAGTTTTGAGTTATAGCTATATATCTGAAGTTTATTCCCTGCATAATTCAGAGGAACATCTTAAAACAAAAACAAAGGGCACAAAATACTACATTAATATCTTAAATTGTGATTAGTGTTATAGGAATAAGACCTTGAATATTAAAATACTTAAAATGCTACGCAATGATACAGATAATGCTCTGAAACTCTTGTTACCTTAAAGAGTTACCTGAATATCATGGTGATGATACAAACAAAAAGGTAGAGTGAGAAATAAATTGAACATTTTCTTTTCACCAACACCAGGTGTTCTAAATGAATTGACATTCTCTGTGATGTGGTTGTCAGGAATACACTCACTAGTAGAGAGTTATAATTATAAATGCAAAACAAATATTCTTTTTCTTCAAAATATAGTTTGCTATTTTAAATAGAACTTTGAGTAGCAAATACATTTATATGGCTCAAAATGCAAAAATCAAAACTATCATATCATGAACAGTCTACACTCTCTTCTTATTCTTCATTCAATCAATTCCCTGTACACATATATTACTAGCCTTTTTAGTTTCTGATTTATTCTTACACGCTTTTGTATGACTATATAAGGGTATAAGAAAGTGGATTTTTCTCCCCTCATCCTTTTACTTACACAAAATGAAGCATGTTATACATACTGCTCTTAATTTATTTCACATGACATTAGACTTGTAGATTTTTATTAATATACTCAGTCTATCTTCATTCTTTTTCTTAAATAGCTTTTTGATACTGCTTTATACATATTTAGCATAATTAATTAAAGTTGCCTATGGATGGACATTTATTTGTGGTAGGTAGACTTTGTTATGTTCACCATATCCATTTCCAATTCCTGAGCATTATTATTCTCTGTCCTTGTGAAAAAGACCTGGCCACATGTCTAATTTTAACCAATGAACTATGAATGACAGTGCTAAAATTCACTTACGGTAGAAATTTTAAGAGAGAGTAAATGGTTTGCCATATTCTTCCTTACTTCTGTTCCCGTCCTCCTCTTCCTTCATTTTTCTTACTCGTCCTCTTCTCCTCCTCCTTTTTTAATTCACCAGACAATAAAACTAGTACAATTCCAGATGTTTTATTCTTTTTTGACCTGGAATCTATATAGAACACAGTATTTAAGACCCATGCTAGACATCTTGTGTGAATGAGAAATTAACATTTTTACTAAAATTTACAAAGAGTTTGTTTTTATTTGTTACTATAGCATTATCTAGGCAATCATGACTGTTATAAAAAATCGGACCAGAATTTTTGTTCTACCAAAACTTAGAACCTAACAATATATTATTGGCATCTTGTTTGGGCAATGAGTGGCAAGAGAAGTGTTGTTAACTCTGTAAAGACAGAGGTTTATGTTATGCTTTGAAGAACCAGTATTAAAACCATAACCTGCAACAACTTAGGACATCAATAATGTCCTTTTTGGTTGGTGAAAAGTGTGGTAAAAGAATACTAGTAGTATAAGTTGTCTACTGTTGACTGTACTTGAAAATGAATTACAAGGAGAGATAAGCCCAGGGCAGAATTACTAGTTTTATGGAGAGAAGGAAAGGAAGCAAAACAGTCATAAAAGTTAGGATATGAGGTTTGCAAGAGGAAATTGTCTTGATTTATGACAGTAAAAGGTAAAATTAAGAGAAAAATTGTTTGATGTCAGTGTTTGGCAAAGACCATATAAAACTTATGGCCCAAATAACAATTTCTATCACATCTGAACAGGTTAAATGGCAGGCAATACATTTGTTTAGTTGGAAAGTTGACTTAGTGAAAAAAAGGGCTAAGGATAAGGTTTCCTTCAAAAATCTTGGCCGTTCAAGACATCTGCAATTAAGAATATGCAGAGAAGCATGTCTTGAGAAGAATTTGTAAGTGTGGTTATTTGTACATAATGCTGATTGAAATTAAATAGAAAAGAGTTCAATACATTATTTGAGTTATACTACAAAGAGAAACACCTTCCTGAACTAAAAAGGACATTCATTGTTTGATACTTAAAAATCACTATTTTGCTTCAGTCCTCTGTGGGCAGAAAATGAGCTGAGAAAACTTCTCAATGATTAAAAAGTCGTACTGTCACATAACCTATTCACTTGTAGCCTAGGGGAAAAATGAAAAAAGAATTACCACCCAGGTGTTGGACTCAAAAACTGTGGAGAATGATGGACTGGAAATTAGTCTTAGGAAGACAAATCAGAAGCCAATCAAGGAACATTCTCCACTCCCAGTATAGAAGCCCATTTCTGTATATGGCCAGTATGAATCAGCATTGCTAAATACAAGTAATTGCTGTAAATTTGTCCATCTGAATGGAGTGTTCATAGCAGGTGGGCTGTTCTACTTTATATTTGGTACATCTGGCAGATGGTGTTGGACTTGTTGAACTTCTGAAATGACTGAGACCTAGAACTTTGAGCTTAAAGCAGTAAATGGGTGAGAGGTTTGGATGTTTTCCCTTTGGAGGAAGTGAATACATATGTGAGAGAAGGATGAAACCAAATATTTGTTTATCTGAATGGAAGACTACAGTAGATCTCACAGATTACCAATATTCAAATCTCTACCTTGAAAGAGAATTATGCTATAATTTGTACTCTCATTAGGGCCCAAATTAGCCATATATTTTACTTTGCTAAAGATGTGTAAATATAGTTGATGTAGTCAGAATCTTTATTTAATCTTTATATAATGATTTTATGTTCTCTTTTCTGTTCTGTCACTGAAGCCTGCACTATTCCAGGCAGTTTCTTTTTGGTTCTAGTGGCAGTTTAAATTCTGTGAGCAGTACCCTTGTAAAGCCCATTGCTAAACATGCAGCATGAGTAATAAATAAAACTTTGCTGTTTTAAAGTACTAAGATTTTGGTGGTGTTTGTCAGTTCACCATAACCTAGACTATCCTGACTGATACACGGCTATCTCCAAAGTTTTGCTATAACACATAAAGCTGCGATGACTTACACAGGCCATTTAAAAATGTTTAAGATAATTTAAGTTTAAATTCTCACTTATCAGAACTGGAATTCATGAGTCAAAGGATATAAACAAAGTAATTTTGATAGATATGGCTAAACTTCCCTCCATAACATTGATATCAATATCAACTTATCTTTTTCACTAGAAGTTTATGAGATGCTTATTACCCACAGATTTGTCAAGAAGTATATTATCAACATTTTGGATGGTCAGTCTAGAAAATGAGTATCTCAGTTAAAGCTAACAATTTAAAAATGAGCAAAACTTATAAATGTTTGTAAGAGAAGCTCATCCTATGGAGAAGGCATTCTGAAAACATGTTTTTAAATGTTTTTCTTTTCTTTTTTTTTTTTTTTGCATTTTCTTATTTTTTTTTAAATTTATTTATTATTATTATACTTTAAGTTGTAGGGTACATGTGCATAACGTGCAGGTTTGTTACATATGTATACTTGTGCCATGTTGGTGTGCTGCACCCATCAACTCATCATTTACATCAGGTATAACTCCCAATGCAATCCCTCCCCCCTCCCCCCTCCCCATGATAGGCCCCGGTGTGTGATGTTCCCCTTCCTGAGTCCAAGTGATCTCATTGTTCAGTTCCCACCTATGAGTGAGAACATGCGGTGTTTGGTTTTCTGTTCTTGTGATAGTTTGCTAAGAATGATGGTTTCCAGCTGCATCCATGTCCCTACAAAGGACACAAACTCATCCTTTTTGATGGCTGCATAGGCATGGGCAAAGACTTCATGTCTAAAACACCAAAAGCAACGGCAGCAAAAGCCAAAATTGACAAATGGGATCTCATTAAACTAAAGAGCTTCTGCACAGCAAAAGAAACTACCATCAGAGTGAACAGGCAACCTACAGAATGGGAGAAAATTTTTGCAATCTACTCATCTGACAAAGGGCTAATATCCAGAGCCTACAAAGAACTCAAACAAATTTACAAGAAAAAAACAAACAACCCCATCAAAAAGTGGGCAAAGGATATGAACAGACATTTCTCAAAAGAAGACATTCATACAGCCAACAGACACATGAAAAAATGTTTTTATTTTCATGTAATTTTGCAGCCAGTACAGATATGGATCCTCAAAAACTTTCTTATCTTGATAGAATTATACAATGTAGACATTTAGAGATGCACTTTTTCTAATATAGTTTACAATTTTCCATGTAAAGCATGTCAATAGGTTTTGAATCAAATTTTTAAAAATAAAAACGTAACATATTTTAATTGGTGAATCAAATTTTTAAAAATAAAAGTGTAACATATTTTAATTGTTTGGCAAAACTGCTAATTTATGCCAGGAAAGGTACTCATTGATTAATAAAATTAAAGTATAAAAGGCAAAACATTATGTAATCATATTACTAGATACATAAATAGTATTTAATAAAGTTCAGCATTTACTGATGGAAAAAATCTTAATAAACTAGGAATATAAGGTAATTTGCTTAATTTAATAAATTACACACATGGGCAATTTATAGACATGCTTAATGGTAAACTATTGACAACTTTCCATTTGAGACTGTAAGTAAGATGAAGACATCAGCTAATGATATTTTTCTTAAACACTGAGACCTTATTATTTACTATTTATTTTTTTAATTTATTTTTTTCCACTTTCATTTTAGGTTTGGGGGTACATGTGCAAGTTTCTGACATGGGTAAATTGCATGTCACTGAGGCTTGGTGTATGAATGATCCCATCACCAATGTAGTGAGCATAGTACCTGATAGGTAGCCTATCAGGTTACAGGGTAGGCCATGCCCACCCTACTCCATCAAGCATTCCCCAGTGTCTGTTGTTCCCATCTTTAAGTCCATATGTATTCAGCGTTTAGTTTCCACTTAAAAGTGAGAATGTATGTTATTTGGTTTTCTGTTCCTGCATTCATTTGCTTAGGATAATGGCATCCAGCTTCTTCCATGTTGCTATGATTTTATTCTTTTTTATGTCTGTGTAGTATTTCATAGTGTGTAAGTGCCACATTTTCTTTATTTAGTCCATTGTCGATGGGTATCATGGTTGATTGCATGTCTTTGCTCTTGTGAATAGCTCTATAATAGACGTACAAGTGCATGTGTCATTTTGGTAGAATGATTTGTTTTCCTTTGCATATGCCCAGTGGCAGGATTCTGGGTTGAATGGTAGCTCTGTTTAAAGTTCTTTGAGAATCTCCAAACTACTTTCCACAATTGCTGAACTAACTTACATTTTCACCAACAGTGTATAAGCATTCCCTTTTATCCACAACCTGGCCAGGATCTGTTGTTTTTTGACTTTTTAATAACCATTGTTCTGATTGGTGTGAGGTAATTTTGTAGTTTTCATTTGCATTTTTTATTAATGAGGATGAGCATTTTTCATATATTTGTTGGTCACATGTATGTGTTCTTTTGAGAGGTGTCTGTTTATATCCTTTGCCCATTTAAAAGATTAGGGTTATTTGGATTTTGCTTACTAAGTTCCTTATAGATTCTGATTATTAGACTTTTGTTGGATGCATAGTTTCTGAATATTTTCTCCCATTCTGTAGGTTGTCTGTTTATTCTGTTTCTTTTTCTGTGCCAAAGCTCTTGAGTTTAATTAGGTCTCACTTGTCATTTTTTGCTTTTGTTGCCATTTCTTTTGGTGTCTTTGTAATGAAATCCTTGCTCATGCCTAGGTTGTTTTCCAGGGCTTTTATAGTTCTGGGTTTTACATTTAAGTCTTTAATTCATGTTGAGTTAATTTTTGTATATGGTATAAGAAAGGGGTCTGGTTTCAGTCTTCTGCTTATGGCTAGCCAATTATCCTAGCACTAAATATTGAATAGGAAATTCTTCCCCCCATTGTGTGTTAGTGTCAACTTTGTCAAACATCAAATGGCTGTAGGTGTGTGGCTTTATTTTTAGGTTCTGTATCCTGTTCCATTGATCTAAGTGTCTGTTTTTGTACCAGTACTATGCTGTTTTGGTTACTGTAGCCTTGTAGTATAGTTTGAAGTTGAGAAATGTGATGCCCCACTTTGTCCTTTTTGCTTAAGTATTATTGATTTTTGGTATTTGAATGTTTTTTGGATCTATATGAATTTCAGAATAGTTTTTTCTAATTCTGTGAAAAATGACTTTGCTAGTTTGATAGGAATAGCAACAAATCTGTAAATTGCTTTGGGAAGTTGACTATTTCAACAATGTGGATTCTTCCTATTCATGAGCATAGAATGTTTTCTCCTTGTTTGTATTGTCTCTGATTTCTTTGAGCAGTATTTTAAAATTGTCATTGTACAGATTTTTCACTTCCTTGATAAGGTGTATTCTTAGGTATTTTATTATTTTGTGGCTATTGTAAATGGAATTTCTTTTACTTGGCTCTGATCTTAGATGTTATTGGTGTAGATAAATAATGCTGATTTTTGAACAATGATTTTGTTTTCCGAAATTTGACTGAAGCTGTTTGTCAGTTCTAGAAGCCCTCTGGTGGAATCTATGGTTTTTTTATGTAGAGAATCATATTTTTCTGTGAAGAGAGACAGTTTGACTTCTTCTCTTCCTATTTTGATGACTTTTGTTTATTTCTCTTCCCTGATTGCTCTGGCTAGGACTTCCAATACTATGATGAATAGGAGTAGTAAGAGTGGGCATCCGTATCTTGCTTCAGTTCTCAAGGGGAATGTTTCTAGCTTTTGCCCCTTCAGTAAGATGCTGGCTGTGGGTTTGTCATAGATGGCTCTTATTATTTTGAGTTATCTTCCTTCAATATGTCAATATATCAATATGTAATTTGCTGAGGGTTTTTAATATGAAGGGACAATGAATTTTATCAAAGCCCTTTCTGTGTGTATTGAGATGATCATGTGGTTTTTGTTGCTAATTCCCTTTATGTGGTAAATTATATTTCTTGATTTGCATATATTAAACCAACTTTGCATCCCAGGAATAAAGTCACAAAAGAATAAAATACCTAGGAATACAGCTTACCACAGAGGTGAAAGATATCCGCAATGAGAATTTGAAAATACTGTGGAAAGAAATCAGGTTTTCTGATCATGATGAATTAACTTTTGATGTGCTGTGGGATTTGGTTTGTATTATTGCATTTTGTTGAGGATTTTTATGTCTATGTTCATCAGAGATATTGGACTGAATTTTTCTTTCTTTTTTTTTTTTTTTTTTTTTTTTTGTCTCTGCCAGGTTTTGGAATCAGAATGATACTGGCTTTGTAGAAGGAGTTAGGAGGGAGGGAAACCCTCGTCCTTGATATTTTTGAATAATTTCAGTAGGATTGGTATTAGCTCTTCATTTTACATCTGGTAGAATTTGGCTTTGAATCCGTTTGGTCCACAGCTTTTTTTTAGTTGATAGGTTTTTATTACGGATTCAATTTAAGAACTCATTATTAGTCTGCTCAAGATTTTAATTTCTTCCTGGTTCAATATTAGGAAACTGTGTGTTTCTACGAATTTGTCCATTTCTTCTAGGTTGTCTAGTTTGTATGCATAGAGGTGTTCATAATAGTTTCTCAGGAATTTTTGTATTTCTGTGGGGTTGGTTGTAATGTCACCTTTGTTGTTTCTGATTGTGTTTATTTGAATCTTCTCTTTTTTCCTTTATTAATCTAGCTAGTGATCTATCAATCTTGTTTAATCTTTAGAATGACCAACATTTTTGATGTTTTGTATGGATTTTTGCATCTGAATTTTATTCTATTCAACTCTGATTTTGGTTATTTCTGTTCTTCTGCTAACTTTGGGTTGGTTTGCTCTTGTTTTTCTAGTTCCTCTAGGTATGCCATTAGATTGTTAATTTGAGATCTGTATATGTTCTTGATGTAGGCATTTAGTACTAAAAACTTTTCTCTCTTTTTTTTTTTTTGGAAATGGAGTGTCACTCTGTCACCCAGATTGGAGTGTAGTGGCACAATCTCAGCTCACTGCAACCTCCGCCTCTCGGGTATAAGCACTTCTCCTGCCTCAGTCTCCTAAGTAGCTGGGACTACAGGCATATGCCACCACACTCTGGTAATTTTTTGTATTTTAGTGGAGATGGGGTTTCACTGTGCTGCCCAGGCTGGTGTCAAACTCCTGAGTTTGGGCAATCTGTACCTGCCTTGGCCTCCCAAAGAATTACAGGTGTGAGCCACCATGCCCAGAAGAAAAAAAACTTCTCTTAACACTGCTTTAGCTGTGTCCCAAAGATTCTGGTATATTGTCTTCATTTTCATTAGCTTTAAAGAATTTTTTAATTCTGCCTTAATTTTTTGTTTACTCAAAAGTCATTCAGAAGCTGATTTTCTAAATTCCATGCGATTGTTCAGTTTTAATATATCTTCTTGGTATTGATTTCTATTTTTTTATCACGATGTAGTCCAACAGTATGGTTGTTATAATTTTGATTTTTTTGAATTTGTTGAGACTTGCTTTATGGCGAAGCATGTGGGTCATCTTATATGCCTTATAAGGCATCTTATATGCCTTGCATGGGTGATAAAAATTTATATTCTGTTGTTCGTAGATGGAGTGTTGTGTAGATATTTATTATGCCTAATTGGTCAAGTATCAAGGTTAAACCCAGAACATCTAAGTTCATTTGCTACTGCAGTGATCTGTATGATGCTGTCAGTGTAGTGTTGAAGTTCTCTAGTATTATTGTGTGGTTGCCCAAGTCTCTTAATGGGTCTCTAAGAACCAGTGTTATGAATCTCGGTGCTCCAATGTTGGGTAGGTATATATTTAGGAGAATTATGTCTTCTTGTTGGATTGAGCCCTTCATTATTATGTAATGCCCTTATTTGTCATTTTTCAACATTGCTTAAAATCTGTTTGATTATCATATACAAGAATAGCTACCCCTGCTCTTTGTTGTTTTCCATTTGCCTGATAGATCTTTATTCATCCCTTTACTTTGAGCCTGTGGGTATCATTAATTGTGAGATGGGTCATTTAAAGACAGTAGACATTTGGTTCTTGTTTTTTATTCAACTTGCCACTTCATGCTTTTTAAGTGAGGTATTTAGCCTCTTCACATTCAGGGTCAATATTGATATGTGAGGATGTGATCCTGTCATCATGCTGTTAGCTGGTTGCTGTGTAGACTTGATTGTATAGTTGCTCTATAGTGTCGATGGAGTATGTGCTTAAGTGTGTTTTTTGGTGCAGTTATTGTTCTTTCATTTCCAAGTTTGGCACTGCCTTGAGGAACTCTTGTAAGGCAGGTCTAATGGTAATGAATTCCCTTAGCATTTGCTTGTCTGAAAAGGATTTCATTTCTCCTTCACTTAAGAAATTTAATTTGATGGGATATGCAACTTTTGATTGAAATTGACTTTTTAAAAGAATATTGAAAATAGGTCCCCAATCTCTTCTAGCTTGTAAGATTTCTTTCTGAAGGATCTGCTGTTATCCTGATGGGGTTCCTTTAGTTAGGGACCTGCTCCTCTCTAGATTTAAGATTTTTTCTTTTGAATTGACCTTTGAGAATCTGATGACTATGTGTCTTGGGGATGGTCATCTCACATAGTATGTCCCAGGGTTTATCTGAGTTTTTTGAATTTGACCATAGTTAATAATGTATTGTGTATTTCAAAATTGCTAAAAGTATATATTTTCAACATTCTCACCATACAAAAGTTGGTGAGGTGATGGATATGTTATTTGCTTGATTAAATATCAGTGCAATAGATCTAGATCACTAAAGCTTATTCCTCAAGTCTAACTAAAAGTTTGTACCTCTTAATTAGCATTTCTCTTTTCCTTATCCCTTTCTCTCCCCTTCAGCCTCTGGCAACCACCTCTCTACTCTGTTCCTATGAGATTGACTGTCCTAGATTACACGTTGGAGATCTTAACCAGTATTATAAGACATGAAAAAAGAAAATATTTAATACTTAGAGAGAAGGATATAAATCTGTCACAACTGAATAGAGAAAATATTAAAAAGTTATAATTGCTATGTGAATTTTGGAAGGTCCCTGGATACAAGATCAATACATAGAAATTAATTCTGTATCTATGATTCACTAACAGCTAGAAAATGACATTTCTAAATGTAATAAACTGAAATGTTATAGAGAGAATGTTACTATTTACAGTTGCATAAAACTAAGCAAAATATTAGGAAATATAACTAATAAAATATTTGCCCCATCTCTACAACAAGATTTTTCAATAACATCGCTACAAAACTGTCCCTAGGTGAGAAACACCACTCTATAAAAAATGACATAGCATCAACAAGAAAAATTGAAATAGAACTAAGCATAGAGATTTATGATGTATATTGGTTGAAAGGTTTAACACTATAAAGTTGCCAGTTCTTGACAAATTATTTATAACTTTAATGTAATCTCAATAAAATTTCCACTTGTCTTCCTTTGTGGAAGTTAATGAGTTGGTTTTAAAATTTATATGATTTGCAAAGGAAGGTAATTCAGAAAATAGAAGAAGAATTTGGTCTGTTATCTTAGTCCTCTGACAAAATGAGGAAGATCCGATTTCCATTGGCACCCACAGTTTGTCAAAACACGTTTACTTTTGTTTCTCTGTTGACAGTCCACATCCTGATTTGTGTGGTGAGAAACTACTTTTTTTCCTGGAGTCTCTTTACTTGCTAAACCATTTGGTCTAGGGAGGGTGGGTAGCTGCAATGAAGCTTCTGTGAGGATTACCTATGATTTTAGTGTCTATTCTTTAAGCAAAGACCTACCTGAACCTATGGACAAAAGAACCTCTCATAGTTCTACCTTTGAACAAAATAATTATTAATTGAACTTAAACTCTTAAATAAACTCTCAGTAAAACCTACTAAGTTGTCTCTATTTCTAAGAATCCAAATGGCAATATATAAAACCCACAAAAATCCTGGCCTTTGATCTTTTATTTATATCTGGGTGGCTTTTTCCTGTTTTCAGGAATGCCTATCCCATTATTTCTTATTTCATTAAACTTCCAACCTGAATTTAAGGTTAATTGCTGGGAAACTCTCTCAGCCTTCTCATTCTGAATTGAGTTTTTCTCCTCTGTGAACTTTAGGGTCCTATTTATTTATCATCTTGGCACCTTATATTGTAATCTCTATATTACAGGAATTTTAAACTCAATTCATCTGTTTGGCTAAACTGCAGAAACAAACAGACCTCATTGTCTCAAAAACAATACAACTAAAAAATAATAGAGGTTTATTGATCACTCAAGGAACATTAACTATGTAAGTACATGTCATTCTCATGTGTCTTATCCTTGAACTAAGGCATCTCCTACTCCCTATAGGGCTGCATTGTCACTTACATTCTGTGGCAGAAGGAGAAAGAACAAGGAATATGCATGGGAGGATTTTTTGGCCAGGACTGGAAGTGGCACACATCACTCAGGCTATATTTGCTTAGATAGAACTCAGTCGCATGTCCCAATTAACTACAAAGGAGGTTGGGAATTGTAGGCTAGCTGTGTGGCTGAAATCAAAGCCTCTACCATATGTGCAAGCCAATTTAATTGTATTTTCTAACACCTCTTCCTTTACCTGTAGTCCTAATTTCTTTCTTTTATTATGTCCTCCTTGACTCATTCTCTAAAACTATAAAATGTAGTCTTCCATAGGCAAATGGAGTCTAAGGAAGATGACTTAGCTCTTTGTTAGTACTCTTGCTACAATATGCAAATGTCCCCTCTCCCCACTGACTGGCTTGTTTTGCTTTTTATTGTTTTTGTTTTAAACCACTGCTTTGGACTAGATCATACATATCTCTTACATAATCTATTCTGAAAGTCAAATAACTCATTTTACTGCCATACAGTACTGCTTTATTGATAACACATTTTGCAATCTTCAAAAGGAGATATCAAAAATCTACAAATATGATATTAACATAATCTTAATTGAATCCCCATTATGAATCTGGTTTATATGGCTCCCCATTTCCTAGGGTTAAAAGCGTATCTCAATAGGGTGTTCAATGCCTTTTTTTGGTATGAATCTACTATCTTCCAACAGCTTTGCCTCTTCTCTTTACCCCACCAGACTTCAGATACAGAATGCTATTTCCTGCCCTTTGAATAAAACATGCAATTTTAGGTCTTGGATTCTTTCCTCCCTCTGCCAAAAATATCATTTTCTTCCTCACCCTCCTCTCATTTTCCTTCTCTGCCTTTTTGAAGTAACTATCCTTTAAGGCGTAACTCAAATGTCATATCCTTTCCAAAGCTTCTCTTTCTTAATATCTATAATCCCAATTAATCAATCACTTTTTCCTTTTTGCTGCCACAGGAAATGTTTATAGTTTCCTTACAGCATTTATCATTGTGTACTTGCATTGCAGTTATTTGTGCATATGTCTTTTTCCCTTCATCCAGGATAAACTGAGATTCTTCATAGTAGTTACAATCTCTTACCTTCTCTGTTTCTCCAGTGGGTGTCTACAAATTACGTATTAGTGGGACTGAGTTTTAATAGTCCTGAGACTTGTTTATAAATGTTTGATACAAAGACAAAAACAACGCAGAATGAAAAATATTGCACAATCACTTATATGTGAAGTGTGTGTGTGTGTGAGAGAGAGTGTGTATAAGAGAGTTTAAACATACAGAGATAGAAAATGAAACAGTTGTTACCATGGGCTTGGGCTAAGGAGGTAAGGAAATGGGGAGATACAGGTCAATAGATACAAAATAACATGTAGGGTGAATGAATTTAGAGATATAATGTACAACAAAATGACTAACGTTAATAAAATTGTATTTATTAGGGATTGTGGTTAAATAAGTAGATTGTAACTGTTCTTGTCACAAAAGAGTAACTATGTGAGCTGACAGATATACTAATCTGCTTTATTATAGCAACCATTTTACTACCTGTATGAATCACATAACATCATGTTATAGATGTGTAATATATGCAACAACATTTATTTAAAAAAAAAAAAAGCTCATAGAAATAAAACCATTGTGTGTGCCTTCTTGATTTTTAGAGAAGAAGAGGTTGGAAATAGTTTTCAAAAACTAAGAGAATATCCTGTACAGAAATATAACAAATTCAGGAATCAGAAAACAAAATTTAATATATGTTAAATGTAACTACCTAAGTAAATCTTTTGAATAGCATTAACTGTTGTAAATGGAGATTGTTTATATATTCAAACAAAGTCATATGACCTAAATCACCAAGGCTATTACTAAGAAGACACAAAACGTATTTTTAAATTCTGTGTAGATATACTTCAGGGTATGAGTGATCTTTATATAAAGAATATATTTTCTATGGGTATGAAGGAGAAAGAAAAACTACCAGAAAATGTATACATAAATACAAATTTTCCTTTAAAGAGCTTATACAAGAAAGACAGTTAAGGCAGTTTATCAGCAACTGACAAGTAATCTGTAAGTCACAGGAATTTTGTAGATGACAGAATTAGAGGTCAGGACAACTTTTGTGTAATGTAGAATGCCAACTATTGCTTTTCCTGACTGTCTCGAGCCCTATACAGAGTCAGACTAGTTAGTCCTTGCCTAATAAAACCAGCAGTTTTTATTAGTGATTTTCAAAAGGGGAGGGAGTGTACAAATAGGGTGTGGGTCACAGAGATCACATGCTTCACAAGGTAATAAAATATCACAAAGCAAATGGAAGCAGGGCAAGATCACAGGACCACAGGATGGGGTGAAATTAAAATTGCTAATGAAGTTTTGGGCACACATTGTCATTGATAACATCTTATCAGGAGACAGGGTTTGAGAGCAGACAACCTGTCTGAGCAAAATGTATTAGGTAGGAGTTTCCTCATCCTAATAAGCCTGGGAGCACTACAGAAGACTGGGGCTTATTTCTTCCCTTTGGCTTCGACCATAAAAGACAGTCACCCCCAAGGGGGCCATTCATAGGCCTACCCTCAGGGGTGCATTCTCTTTCTCAGGGATGTTCCTTGCTGAGAAAAAGAATTCAGCAATATTTCTCCTATTTGCTTTTGAAAGAAGAGAAATATGGCTCTCTTTCACCCGACTCACCAGCAGTCAGAGTTTAAGGTTATCTCTCTTGTTCCCTGAACATTGCCGTTATCCTGTTCTTTTTTCAAGGTGCCCAGATGTCATATTGTTTGAGCACACATGCTCTACAAACAATTTGTGGAGTTAACGCAATCATGACAGGGTCCTGAGGTGACGTTCATCCTCCTCAGCTTACGAAGATGATTGGATTAAGAGATTAAAGTAAAGACAGGCATAGGAAATCACAAGGGTTTTGATTGAGGAAGTAATAAGTGTCCATGAAATCTTCACAATTTGTGCTCAGAGATTGCAGTAAAGACAGGCATAAGAAATTACAAAAGTATTAATTTGGGGAACTAAGAAATGTCCATGAAATCTTCACAATTTATATTCTTCTGCCATGGCTTCAGTCAGTCCCTCCATTCGGGATCCCTGACTTCCTGCATCAAAGCCTTACATAGAACTTTGGCTTTATTGTTTGCAGATGTGATACTCTAACAATGTCTGAAGCTCTGTCACTTGGGTGCTGAATCCTTTTTTATACTTTCTCTGTACTGGTTAGGATTTTATGGTAAGTTTGTTACCTTAGGCCTAATTTTACCTGTCATTGGCTTCCTACACTCCATGCTTGTGGTCCAGATGTTAGTTCAGATCTCAAATTCTGACTTGACCAAATCAGAGAAGACTTTGTGAGCTTTGCATGGCTTGATTCTCTCTTCTAATCTACTTTCCTGAAGGGCTAATTCTACAAATAGATCTGTTTCCCCAGCTTTCTCTTTTATGTTACTTGCCTGCCTCTTCTCCAGTTGGGAGGATATTGGTGTGTCTGATTCCTTTTTGGCATTAGTTACTACAGGACAATATGGTTTCTGCTTGCAGTAATCACTGTCCTATGTGCAAGTTGATAATTAGTCCTTTGATTCCTCTTGATCAGTGACCCAAGTGCTTTAGTTTTTGCATCATCAAACTACCTTTTCTGAGTTTCTATATAATGCATGTAGAGATATTTACTGGCTTTCACTCCTATTTCTGTAGCATTGATGAGCTTGCTTGTTATCCCCTGATATGTATCATGTCTTATTTTTATTTATTTATTTATTTTTATTTTTTTTTTTGAGGCGGAGTCTCGCTCTGTCGCCCAGGCTGGAGTGCAGTGGCGCGATCTCGGCTCACTGCAAGCTCCGCCTCCCGGGTTCCCGCCATTCTCCTGCCTCAGCCTCCCGAGTAGCTGGGACTACAGGTGCCGCCACCACGCCCGGCTAATTTTTTTGTATTTTTAGTGGAGACGGGGTTTCATTGTGTTAGCCAGGATGGTCTCGATCTCCTGACCTCGTGATCCGCCCGTCTCAGCCTCCCAAAGTGCTGGGATTACAGGCTTGAGCCACCACGCCCGGCCTATCATGTCTTATTAAGCTTGTAGATGCTTTGTTTTCTCTTCCTCATCCCCTCTTCTCATAGTCAGGGTAAAGGGTAAAGGTACCAAGACACCTGGCATAAAGGAAATATCACAGTAGTTAAGTAGGTGGATTATGAAGTTTTGTCATTGAATCACATTTCAAACACTGTTTTTTTTTTTTTTTTTTTTTTTTGGTGGGGTGGGAGGCAAATCATATGTAACCTCTCTAGATCTCTGTTAGATTTCTTATCTGTCAAATGAGGAAAATAATGTATTTAATTTTGTTGCAAGAATTTTAAGACAGAAATAAAGTGAAAGGCTTATAATACTTGGCATGTATTAAAGTGTTTGTGGACATTAACTATGATTATGGTCAGCATTTAAAATGCTTATTAACTAAATAACTGAAACAAAATAAGAAATAATTAGAGTAGAAAAACAATTCAAGGGAAATCTAGTCTCAGGAATACAAAGAGTTAAGAGTATTTGTTCACATAAAATTCAGGAAGATCTTTTGATATAATGATACTTGAGAGTTAGAAAGTAGTTATCAGAATAACATTGTTTCTGTTAGCAAGACGTAAGAAATATAACTATAGCCAAATCTAGAAAGTCTCAGTAGTGTAAAATATAGTAATAGTTGTTCATTAAATATAATAAATTATACAAGTACATTGTACTCAAGACCAACCTTCTTACTATAACTTTCTGTGCTGATGAAAATGTACTTGGTCTGCAGGGTCTGGAATGATAGCCACCAGTAATCTGTGAGAATTGAGTATTTGAATTGTGGCCAGCAACAATAAAGATATTTTAATTATAGATTTTAATTAGTTAGTTGTGACTCTATTAGTCCAGAGTCACATTCCTGTAGAGAATTGTATCCATGCACCAACCAACAGCTTTGATGTCATCTGGAAGTTTGTTAAAAATGCACAAAAGAACTTCGGGGAGCAAAGAAACCTGAAGACAGAAGAAATTTGAGTTCCTGGATGATCTCACTGAGCAGGGCCACCTACCTACTCTGGATTTTATGTTGCTTTCAAGGGAGAAATAAATTTATTTCTTCTGCCTAATTTTCCCCTCCCCTTCCCTTCCCTCCCCTCCCTCCCTCCCCTCCTCTCCCCTCCCTCCCTCCCTCCCTCCATTCCTTCCTTCCTTCCTTCCTTCCTTCCTTCCTTCCTTCCTTCCTTCCTTCCTTCCTTCCTTCCTTCCTTCCTTCCTTCATTTTTGTTCTTTTATGTCTTTTTCATTATGGTAGCTTAGCCATGCTCTGTGTGGTAAAGAGCAGAAAGTAGGGAGCAGTAAAGAGTTGATGTGCCTCATTTCCCAAACTGGATAACTAACCGATTTAAAAATAGTGTAGAATCTTTTAAAATAAAGTCCAGTTAAAACAACAAAAACATGTTTTTGAAGGAAGAACCATAACTTGGGTATATTTTGCTATTTTAGAATGGGGTCAATAGATATATGATCAGAGAGATATATTATTTTATATTGTGCTTACATTTTTGTGACAATTGCTGAAAAACATTTACATTCAAAGACTAAGAATTTTGAATTATACAATTAGGATAATCTTTCACTGTTGATCTAGGAATGAATAGTGTCTAAATATCCAATGACTTATTTTTTTCCTTCACTTCCCTGGTCCTCTATACTTAATGTTCCATTGACAGGTGCAGACTGATTATTTTCAGATGATTCAAAAAGCTTAACTGTATCCATGATAACAACAATTAACACTGTTAGATTCCATTCTGTTTACAAATGGAATTCTCTAATTTTTATTTTGGACATGAATAACATCCCCCAAATAAGGTGCTCTCTTTGTGGATCTCCACTAGCCATTCTTTTTATTTATTTATTTATTTATTTATTTATTTTATTTTTTATTATTATTATACTTTCAGTTCTAGGGTACATGTGCATAACGTGCAGGTTTGTTACATATGTATACTTGTGCCATGTTGCTGTGCTGCACCCATGAACTCGTCAGCACACATCAACTCGTCATTTACATCAGGTATAATTCCCAATGCAATCCCTTCCCCCTCCCCCCTCCCCATGATAGGCCCCGGTGTGTGATGTTCCCCTTCCCAAGTCCAAGTTTTCTCATTGTTCAGTTCCCACCTAAGAGTGAGAACATGCGGTGTTTGGTTTTCTGTTCTTGTGATAGTTTGCTAAGAATGATGGTTTCCAGCTGCATCCATGTCCCTACAAAGGACACAAACTCATCCTTTTTTATGGTTGCATAGTATTCCATGGTGTATATGTGCCACATTTCCTTAATCTAGTCTGTCACTGATGGACATTTGGGTTGATTCCAAGTCTTTGCTATTGTGAATAGTGCCGCAATAAATATACGTGTGCATGTGTGTTTATAGCAGCATGATTTATAATCCTTTGGGTATATCCCCAGTAATGGGATGGCTGGGTCATATGGTACATCTAGTTCTAGATCCTTGAGGAATCGCCATACTGTTTTCCATAATGGTTGAACTAGTTTACAATCCCACCAACAGTGTAAAAGTGTTCCTATTTCTCCACAGCCTCTCCAGCACCTGTTGTTTCCTGACTTTTTAATGATCGCCATTCTAACTGGTATGAGATGGTATCTCATTGTGGTTTTGATTTGCATTTCTCTGATGGCCAGTGATGATGAGCATTTTTTCATATGTCTGTTGGCTGTATGAATGTCTTCTTTTGAGAAATATCTGTTCATATACTTTGCCCACTTTTTGATGGGGTTGTTTGTTTTTTTCTTGTAAATTTGTTTGAGTTCTTTGTAGGTTCTGGATATTAGCCCTTTGTCAGATGAGTAGATTGCAAAAATTTTCTCCCATTCTGTAGGTTGCCTGTTCACTCTGATGGTAGTTTCTTTTGCTGCGCAGAAGCTCTTTAGTTTAATGAGATCCCATTTGTCAATTTTGGGTTTTGCTGCCATTGCTTTTGGTGTTTTAGACATGAAGTCTTTGCCCATGCCTATGTCCTGAATGGTACTACCTAGGTTTTCCTCTAGGGTTTTTATGGTTTTGGGTCTGACATTTAAGTCTCTAATCCATCTTGAATTAATTTTCGTATAAGGAGTAAGGAAAGGATCCAGTTTCAGCTTTCTACTTATGGCTAGCCAATTTTCCCAGCACCATTTATTAAATAGGGAATCCTTTCCCCATTTCTTGTTTCTCTCAGGTTTGTCAAAGATCAGATGGCTATAGATGTGTGGTATTATTTCTGAGGACTCTGTTCTGTTCCATTGGTCTATATCTCTGTTTTGGTACCAGTACCATGCTGTTTTGGTTACTGTAGCCTTGTAGCATAGTTTGAAGTCAGGTAGCGTGATGCCTCCAGCTTTGTTCTTTTGACTTAGGATTGTCTTGGAGATGCGGGCTCTTTTTTGGTTCCATATGAACTTTAAAGCAGTTTTTTCCAATTCTGTGAAGAAACTCATTGGTAGCTTGATGGGGATGGCATTGAATCTATAAATTACCTTGGGCAGTATGGCCATTTTCACGATATTGATTCTTCCTATCCATGAGCATGGTATGTTCTTCCATTTGTTTGTGTCCTCTTTTATTTCACTGAGCAGTGGTTTGTAGTTCTCCTTGAAGAGGTCCTTTACATCCCATGTAAGTTGGATTCCTAGGTATTTTATTCTCTTTAAAGCAATTGTGAATGGAAGTTCATTCATGATTTGGCTCTCTGTGTGTCTGTTATTGGTGTATACGAATGCTTGTGATTTTTGCACATTAATTTTGTATCCTGAGACTTTGCTGAAGTTGCTTATCAGCTTAAGGAGATTTTGGGCTGAGACAATGGGATTTTCTAAATATACAATCATGTCATCTGCAAAGAGGGACAATTTGACTTCTTCTTTTCCTAACTGAATACCCTTGATTTCTTTCTCTTGTCTGATTGCCCTAGCCAGAACTTCCAACCCTATGTGGAATAGGAGTGGTGAGAGAGGGCATCCCTGTCTTGTGCCAGTTTTCAAAGGGAATTTTTCCAGTTTTTGCCCATTCAGTATGATATTGGCTGTGGGTTTCTCATAAATAGCTCTTATGATTTTGAGGTACGTTCCATCAATACCGAATTTTTTGAGCGTTTTTAGCATGAAGTGCTGTTGAATTTTGTCAAAAGCCTTTTCTGCATCTATTGAGATAATCATGTGGCTCTTGTCTTTGGTTCTGTTTATATGCTGGATTATGTTTATTGATTTGCGAATGTTGAACCAGCCTTGCATCCCAGGGATGAAGCCCACTTGATCATGGTGGATAAGCTTTTTGATGTGCTGTTGAATCTGGTTTGCCAGTATTTTATTGAGGATTTTTGCATCGATGTTCATCAGAGATATTGGTCTAAAATTCTCTTTTTTTGTTGTGTCTCTGCCAGGCTTTGGTATCAGGATGATGTTGGCCTCATAAAATGAGTTAGGGAGGATTCCCTCTTTTTCTATTGATTGAAATAGTTTCAGAAGGAATGGTACCAGTTCCTCCTTGTACCTCTGGTAGAATTCAGCTGTGAATCCACCTGGTCCTGGACTTTTTTTGGTTGGTAGGCTATTAATTATTGCCTCAGTTTCAGAGCCTGCTATTGGTCTATTCAGGGATTCAACTTCTTCCTGGTTTAGTCTTGGAAGAGTGTAAGTGTCCAGGAAATTATCCATTTCTTCTAGATTTTCTAGTTTATTTGCGTAGAGGTGTTTATAGTATTCTCTGATGGTAGTTTGTATTTCTGTGGGGTCGGTGGTGATATCCCCTTTATCATGTTTTATTGCATCTATTTGATTCTTCTCTCTTTTCTTCTTTATTAGTCTTGCTAGCGGTCTGTCAATTTTGTTGATCTTTTCAAAAAACCAACTCCTGGATTCATTGATTTTTTGGAGGGTTTTTTGTGTCTCTATCTCCTTCAGTTCTGCTCTGATCTTAGTTATTTCTTGCCTTCTGCTAGCTTTCGAATGTGTTTGCTCTTGCTTCTCTAGTTCTTTGAATTGTTATGTTAGAGTATCAATTTTAGATCTTTCTTGCTTTCTCTTGTGGGCATTTAGTGCTATAAATTTCCCTCTACACACTGCTTTAAATGTGTCCCAGAGATTCTGGTATGTTGTATCTTTGTTCTCATTGGTTTCAAAGAACAGCTTTATTTCTGCCTTCATTTCCTTATGTACCCAGTAGTCATTCGGGAGCAGGTTGTTCAGTTTCCATGTAGTTGAGCGGTTTTGATTGAGTTTCTTAGTCCTGAGTTCTAGTTTGATTGCACTGTGGTCTGAGAGACAGTTTGTTACAATTTCTGTTCTTGTACATTTGCTGAGGAGTGCTTTACTTCCAATTATGTGGTCAATTTTGGAATAAGTGCGATGTGGTGCTGAGAAGAATGTATATTCTGTTGATTTGGGGTGGAGAGTTCTATAGATGTCTATTAGGTCTGCTTGCTGCAGAGCTGAGTTCAATTCCTGGATATCCTTGTTAACTTTCTGTCTCGTTGATCTGTCTAATGTTGACAGTGGAGTGTTGAAGTCTCCCATTATTATTGTATGGGAGTCTAAGTCTCTTTGTAAGTCTCTAAGGACTTGCTTTATGAATCTGGGTGCTCCTGTATTGAGTGCATATATATTTAGGATAGTTAGTTCTTCCTGTTGAATTGATCCCTTTACCATTATGTAATGGCCACCTTTTTTTCTTTTGATCTTTGATGGTTTAAAGTCTATTTTATCAGAGACTAGTATTGCAACCCCTGATTTCTTTTGTTCTCCATTTGCTTGGTAAATCTTCCCTCCATCCCTTTATTTTGAGCCTATGTATGTCTCTGCATGTGAGATGGGTCTCCTGAATACAGCAGACTGATGGGTCTTGACTCTTTATCCAGTTTGCCAGTCTATGTCTTTTAATTGGAGCATTTAGTCCATTTACATTTAAGGTTAATATTGTTATGTGTGAACTTGATCCTGTCATCATGATATTAACTGGTTATATACTCGTTAGTTGATGCAGTTTCTTCCTAGCCTCGATGGTCTTTACATTTTGGCATGTTTTTGCAATGGCTGGTACCGGTTGTTCCTTTCCATGTTGAGTGCTTCCTTCAGGGTCTCTTGTAAGGCAGGCCTAGTGGTGACAAAATCTCTAAGCATTTGCTTATCTGTAAAGGATTTTATTTCTCTTTCACTTTATGAAACTTAGTTTGGCTGGATATGAAATTCTGGGTTGAAAATTCTTTTCTTTAAGAATGTTGAATATTGGCCCCCACTCTCTTCTGGCTTGGAGAGTTTCTGCTGAGAGATCTGCTGTTAGTCTGATGGGCTTCCCTTTGTGGGTAACCCGACCTTTCTGTCTGGCTGCCCTTAAGATTTTTTCCTTCATTTCAACTTTGGTGAATCTGGCAATTATGTGTCTTGGAGTTGCTCTTCTCGAGGAGTATCTTTGTGGCGTTCTCTGTATTTCCTGGATTTGAATGTTGGCTTGCCCTACTAGGTTGGGGAAGTTCTCCTGGATGATATCCTGAAGAGTGTTTTCCAACTTGGTTCCATTTTCCCCCTCACTTTCAGGCACCCCAATCAGACGTAGATTTGGTCTTTTTACATAATCCCATACTTCTTTCAGGCTTTCTTCATTTCTTTTTCTTCTTTTTTCTTTTGGTTTCTCTTCTCGCTTCATTTCATTCATTTGATCCTCAATCGCTGATACTCTTTCTTCCAGTTGATCGAGTCGGTTACTGAAGCTTGTGCATTTGTCACGTATTTCTCGTGTCATGGTTTTCATCTCTTTCATTTCATTTATGACCTTCTCTGCATTAATTACTCTAGCCATCAATTCTTCCACTTTTTTTTCAAGATTTTTAGTTTCTTTGCGCTGGGTACGTAATTCCTCTTTTAGCTCTGAGAAGTTTGATGGACCGAAGCCTTCTTCTCTCATCTCGTCAAAGTCATTCTCCATCCAGCTTTGATCCGTTGCTGGCGATGAGCTATGCTCCTTTGCTGGGGGAGATGCGCTCTTATTTTTTGAATTTCCAGCTTTTCTGCCCTGCTTTTTCCCCATCTTTGTGGTTTTATCTGCCTCTGGTCTTTGATGATGGTGACGTGCTGATGGGGTTTTGGTGTAGGTGTCCTTCCTGTTTGATAGTTTTCCTTCTAACAGTCAGGACCCTCAGCTGTAGGTCTGTTGGAGATTGTTTGAGGTCCACTCCAGACCCTGTTTGTCTGGGTGTCAGCAGCAGAGGCTGCAGAAGATAGAATATTGCTGAACAGCGAGTGTCCCTGTCTGATTCTTGCTTTGGAGGCTTCCTCTCAGGGGTGTACTCCACCCTGTGAGGTGTGGGGTGTCAGACTGCCCCTAGTGGGGGATGTCTCCCAGTTAGGCTACTCAGGGGTCAGGGACCCACTTGAGCAGGCAGTCTGTCCCTTCTCAGATCTCAACCTCCGTGTTGGGAGATCCACTGCTCTCTTCAAAGCTGTCAGACAGAGTTGTTTGCATCTGCAGAGGTTTCTGCTGCTTTTGTTGTTGTTTACTGTGCCTTGTCCCTAGAGGTGGAGTCTAGTCTACAGAGACAGGCAGGTTTCCTTGAGCTGCTGTGAGCTCCACCCATTTTGAGTTTCCCAGCGGCTTTGTTTACCTACTTAAGCCTCAGCAATGGCAGGCACCCCTCCTCCAGCCTCGCTGCTGCCTTGCCGGTAGATCACAGACTGCTGTGCTAGCAATGAGGGAGGCTCCGTGGGGGTGGGACCCTCCCGGCCAGTTGTGGGATATAATCTCCTGGTGTGCCTGTTTGCTTAAAGCGCAGTACTGGGGTGGGAGTTACCCAATTTTCCAGGTGTTTTGTGTCTCAGTTCCACTGGCTAGGAAAAGGGATTCCCTTTCCCCTTGCACTTCCCAGGTGAGGTGATGCCTCGCCCTGCTTCAGCTCTCACTGGTCAGGCTGAAGCAGCTGACCAGCACCGATTGTCCGGCACTCCCTAGTGAGATGAACCCAGTACCTCAGTTGAAAATGCAGAAATCACCGGTCTTCTGTGTCACTCACGCTGGGAGTTGGAGACTGGAGCTGTTCCTATTCGGCCATCTTGCTCCGCTCCCCTCCACTAGCCATTCTTAAGCCCAATCTTTCTTTGTTTCCTCCTTTACAATTCTCTTTCTATCAGCCTTTTGGAGATTCTTATCAAGCTCTTCATTTAAGTAATTGATACATAGTCTGTTAATCTGTGAATATTAGGAGAGGTGAAAACTTCTCTTGGATAAAATAATATTCCTGGCCAGGCGCAGGGCTCATGCCTGTAATCCCAGAACTTTGGGAGGCCAAGGCAGGTGGATCACAAGGTCAGGAGTTCGAGACCAGCCTGGCCAACATGGTGAAACCCCAGCTTTACTAAAGATTGAAAACATTAGCTGGACATCGTGGCATGCCAGTAATCCCAGCTACTCAGGAGGCTGAGGCAGGAGAATCACTTGAACCCGGGAGGCAGAGGTTGCAGTGAGCTGAGATCGTGCTATTGCACTCCAGCCTGGGCAACCAGGGTGAGAATCCGTGTCAAATAATAATAATAATAATATTCCCAGGATGATCTCCTAAGACCCAGTTATTTCATTGCCGCCTTAAGCATATTAATATAATAAAAGAGTTTCTTTTTCAAAAGTTTATGATTACTTTACCCAAATTCTGTATTTCCTTAAAATCTCTTTTATAAATGGTTAATACATTAATAGAAGGGTTTTTTAAAATTTGTCAAAATGTGTAGTTAATACATTGCTTCGGTTCTCTCTTGACTTAGCAGCACAGGAAGCTTCCACTTGTCACTGATAATTCAATCAGATTTATCACAAGAGTGTATTGTTGATATTTGGATTCTATAAATAGAATTGTAAATGTTAGGGTTATAATACCTATTTGGCTCATATTTCTCTATTTCATTTATTTCTTTTATTAAGTCATTTTTTTCTCCTAGGCTGCTTTGTTTTTTGTTTGTTTGTTGTTGTTGTTTGTTTCTTTTTTTCTTTCTTTCTTTTTCATTTTTTTTGAGACAGAGTCTCACTCCTTCACCCAGGTTGGAGTATAGTGGTGTAATCTCAGCTCACTGCAACTTCTGCCTCCCAGCTTCCAGTGATTCTCCTGCCTCAGCCTCCTGAGTAGCTGGGATTACAGGTGCTCAACACCACATTCGGCTAATTTTTGTATTTTTAGTAGAAATGCGGTTTCATCATGTTTTCCAGGCTGGTCTTGAACACCTGACCTCAGGTGATCCACCTGCCTCAGCCTCCCAAAGTTCTAGGATTACAGGCGTGAGCCACTGCACCCAGCCTGCTGCTTCATTTTTTTTTTATGCAAGATAATATATTATTTTTACTTTTCAATCATTTATAAACTTTTCAGATCTCAAGTTGTTAATTAAAAGAGAATTTTTAAAAGCTTGTTTTGCTGTTCATGTAATTATTGTTTATTTTGTGTGGAGGATAATTATTTTTAAACTATTGAAGAAAAAGCATTAGGTTCCTGAGTATATGAAACAGAAGGAAATGGGAAAAGAAATGATCAACTCAGGGACATAGATAAATTACTGAAAACTATTTCTTAAAAAAACAGTAGCTGTGGAGAAAACAGAATTAAATTTGCATACTGGGTCCCTTTGCATACTTGGGTAGCATTTATTATGGAATATGATGAAGGAAAACATCAGGTTGATTACTGAGAGTGTATTCATTCTGACCTAAAACAACAGCAACAAAAACATGTGGAAGAAGTAGTTATTACAGTTATTAGGGTTACCGGAGAAGCTAAACAATCTGCAACTACATATTTTTAATTTTGTTTTATTTTGTTCTGCCTTATGTTTGAAGAGTTTGCATTTGTTTTGAATCTATAGAAGAGGGAGTCACTTTACTTGTGCGGGTGTCCAACACTTAGAATTGCTTCAGAGGAAAAATCAGCTACTTTGCATGCTACCTTAAATTGATTATCACTTAATCTTCACAACTATTCTATGAAGTAAATACAATCATTAATTTAGTGATTAGAAAACTGAGGCTTAGAGAAATTTAGAAAACAGACCAAACTCATAAAATTAACACATTGTGCTGTCAGGACTCAAATTCAAGTCTCCACATATTCATGCCTTTTGTTAATGCTGATGTTACCAGGTAGCTGTCTGTAATATGGTTTAATACTACAAAGTGCTCTCATAGTTAGCTGAGACATCATTTACATAGGTGATACAACTGAGGTTAAGAGAGTTTGTGACTTTCCTAAGCAACACTCAGCGAAGTAGAATTCAAATCTGTCTCAATTTCTTAGGCTTCAGCCTGAATGTTGACAGAATATAAATAACAAATTCCTTTGGTTTGTGGATCTCTATAATTTCCAAATATTAAATGTTCTATTCTGTTCCTTACTGACTTTCTTTTTTTCTTTAGTTGCCTAGGGGAAAGCAACCAGGATGGGCATGGAATGATTGTGTGAGTTCACAGAAGAGAGGATTTCAGAGAGGGTGCAAGATATGACCAAATATTGACACCGCTTCACCTCTACTCCAAATAATGCTTCTGTGCTACTTTTTAGACATCTTATTCTACACTTACAAGTGCGATACAATGAGATTACAAGAATGTGCTGAAACAGTTAAGTATAGAGAAAATTTTTAGGAGTTCCATGTACAGATAGAAAACAATTTTGGTAGTGTTTAGACTGAAGGCAATGATTGTGGATCCCTACTTGATGGGAAATTAAAAGTAACAACAGTCATATTGCTATATTGATATCGTATTTTTATATCATATATTAACACATTTTTATAACTTCATATCACCTAAATGTTTTGTTTTCTATAAAACCTTTGAAAGGTACTTAATTACACACATTAATTTAACTTTGAAATAATAGTGATATTGAGAACACTATCTGAATTTTGATTTTGAACTTTTCAAGCAAGACTCTATTTTAAAAAGCTCGTATTTAAAACTTCACTAGCTTGTTAATCTAAGAAAAGACCAATTCATTGTAGGCTACTAAAGTAGCTACTGCCTTTTCAAAGTCCCAAATCTTTTAAACCTCTTTTTGCCTTCATTTTAGAAACGTGAATAGCAAGACTCAAATCCGGCAGCCTGATTTCTGCAAGGTGTTTTTCTCTCCAAAGGAGGTAATGTATTTCTTAAAACAGTCTTTATAATAAGGAAATGTGTGTGGAAAAATATCAAGGGTTAAACAGAGCCATGCAAATTAGCCATCTGGATACAACAACGTTGTCTTGCCTAATATTTAGTTCACTTGATTCATAGTCTTATAAAGAATCTCATTTTTTAGCCTTTGCAGTATTCCAGTATATTTGACCAATCCTTATGGTTCCTCAAATAGACAGTTCCCTTGAGAGCTTAAGAATTCTGTTGCTAAAAGTTGTGAGAAAGGATGACATTATATAAACAAACAAATTTTGTGATTTGATGGGTAGGCAGATTATGCACAGCAGAGGCCAAAGAGCTTCTACAATTTAAGGAGGAATCATGGCATTCTTCCTCCTATTGTTTGCTGGAGGCTTGTCTATCTACTTGTCTGAGGATGTTACTCCAAATGTTTAAAAAAAAAAAAAAAAAAGAAAGGAGGAGAGAGAATAGAGGAAAGGTGAGGAAAAACAGAGAAAGGCAAATAAAAATTGACTCATTCTTATCAGTTTACAAATAATGTTTGAGATGTTTATTCTGATGTTTATAACCTTCACTGTTCTAACTCTATTTAATGTTCTAATTTGTGTTGCAACAATTTATGTTCATTTGTCTTCTGTTCCAATTGAATGGAACTTGCCACTACTCCCACAGATGTCCTATGTGTTCCTCCCTAGGTGCCTTTGCTCGTGAGTGTACCTTTTTCATATCTATTCCCTCTCCCTAGCAACCACTTCCTATTTTTTTCAGTTGAGTTTATTGAGGCATGGTTTATAAATTAGAAAATATACTCAAATGAAAGTTTCAATGAGTTTTGACAAATTATTATTATATTTTAAATAAAAAATATATACACAAAAATTTATTCATGATCCTTACAATGAAATCTGCCTTCATTCCCATGCACTTTTACAAACACCCTGAACACAAGGCAAAAACCAATCTGCTTTCTCACATTATAGACTATTTTTGTCCTTTATAGAATTCCACATAAACAGATTCACATAGTATTATTTACTCTTCTATATGTGGTTTCTGTTCCTCAGTATAATGGTTTTTTCAGATTTATCATGTAGCTGCATTTATCAGTACTTCATTCATATTTACTGGTAAGTAATAAACCATTATATAGATATTACCAAAAATGTATTTATCTGCCCACATATTGTGAAATATTTATTTGTTTCCAGTTTCTGATTATATGAATACAGATTCTATGAGCATGCATGTTGAAGTTGTGTGAAAACATGCCTTTTATTTCTCTTTAGTAAATGCATAGATATAGGATTGATAAGTCATATGGTTGGGTTTTTGAGAAACTGAGATAAGCTGTTTCCCCAAGAGTTTGTACCACTTAAAATCCCACCAGAAACTTATAAGATTGCTATACATATTCACCAACACATGATATTGTATGTCTTTCTGATTTAACTGTTGTAATGGATGCATAATGACATAACATTGTGGATTTTATACGTATTTTCCTGACGACTAATAGTGCTGAGCTATATTTCAGGATTTTTTTAAACAATTTATGTATTGTCTCTGTATGAGTCATTTGTGCATTTTTTTCAGGTCATTTGTTTTCCCATTTTAAATTTCAGTTTCTTTTTATGGATTTGTAAGAATCATTTCATCTATAAGTAAAAAATTTTTTTTGCTTCATTTTCTATCCACAGGCTACATAAGTGTTCTCTAGTATTATTCCACTAACTAGGTCCTTCTATATGTTGAGTAGGTGTGTTGAAAATGTTGAATAGGTGTGTTGAAAGTGCATATTTTTAGTTTTCCTTTGATCCTGGGTGAAAGCCTTTAGTCTGTCATCATTAAGTTTAATGTTTAGTTGTTTGCCGTGAGTTATTGTTTTGTGCTTGTTGTTTATCATCAATAAGTGTTACATTTTGACCAAGCATATTCTGCATCTGTTGAAATAACTGTATGGTTTTGTTTTTTTTTTTTTTTATCTATCAGTACTGTGAATTACACTAATTGTTTTTAATGTTAAACTATACTTGTACTACTGGAATTGTTCATTTGTCAAATATCTTTGAACTGTACACTTGGTCAGGTGGTATTCACATTTCTTTTGGTCTTGGGATTCCATTTGTTAAAATTTTCTTAAGGATTTTTGTTTCTATGTTCCTGAGATATATTGATCTGCACTTTAATTTTAATGTCTTTGTCTCAATTTTTTATCATAGTAATGCTAGCTTCACAAAATTGGTTTGAAAGTACTCTCTCACTTTCTAGTTGTTGCAACAATATGCATAGAATTTATATTATTTCATTTTCTTTTTTTAATACAATTAACCATTAGAGCCACATGGGTCTAGACTTTTTTTTGTGGGAAGTATGAAACTACAGATTCAGTTAGCTTAAATAACATGAATTATTCAAGGTATCTTCTATTCTAATGTGTTTTGTTAGTTTTGAATTTGTTCATTGTACTTATGTTGAATTTATTCACAGTACATTGTTTGTAATGGGCTTTTGTTATGGTGTTAATATTAATTGTAGAATCTTTTTTTTTCTGAACTGTCTGTCTAGGACTTTATCAAAATAAGCTTTGGGGCACATTCATTTTCCTATTTTTATTTCAGTAGAATCTGTTCTTACTAAAATTATTATTCCATTCCTTCTGCTTATTTTGAGCTTAATTTGCTCTGCTTTTTTTCAAACTGTATTTTAAGATGGAAATTTAAATAATTAATTTTAGGATTTCTTCCCCTTGTAAAGCCATAAATATTCTTCTAGACACTGTTTAAAATTGAATATGTTGCATTTTAATTTCCATTTAGTTCAATATGTTTTCTAATTTTACTTGTAATTTCTCCTTTGACTCATAAGTTATGGGAAACAGTGAGACCAGAACAAGTATTATTTGAAAACCTGAGTAATGGGATAGGAAATCAAGGAAATGTGGTTTGAGTTTGTATATTTATAAGGGCAATAATCGTTCTTTAGGAAACTGCATTAAGAACTCCTGATTAAAATTGTTATTTTTACTCATTATAAATTTTACACATATTTATTTGAGGTTTTCTTTGTGTCAGGATTTTTACTAGATCCTGGGACCACAAGATAAATAAGACAGAGAACCCTTTCTGTCAAGGTGATTTTGGTCTAGGTGGGGAAATGGCAAAATATTCATATAATGCTGTGCAATAGAAATATTTGTATTTTCAAATATTCTAGTAGCAATGTTAAGTAAAAAAAGTAGAATGAATTTTAATATATTTGATTTAACTGTATATATATCTAAAATATCATTTCAACATGCAATCAATGTAAAATTATGAATGATATATTTTGCTACTTGGGTACTAAGTCTTCAAATATCCAGGATTCATTTGACTATTACAGCATATCTTAATTCAGACTGGTCACTTTTGAAGTACTCAGTACTCACGTATGGCTGATGTGACTGTATTAAACCTCACAGTATTCTTGAAATATACAAAAATTGCCAATTTAGTCCTCTCAGGAATCTGTCTTTATTACATTGGATAAACTTCATGTCAGAAAGATTTAAGTAACTGATCCATGATGTTTCAGCAAATAAGTAAAAGAGAGATGGTGGAAACCAAACGTATTCTGTATTATTTTCATGACCCTTGGTATATGTATAGTATCTAGTTTCCTTGATTCCTGTCTCCTATTAACTCCTGATTTCTCCTAATCATCATTTTAAGTCATATAATAAAAAATGATGTGCTCAAGCATCACTGGGTCTGAAAGTTGAAGCAAAGTGCTCTTACTGATGTGAATAAAGGCTAAGGACAGGAATGTAATTTCGTCTCTCTCTGTCTCTCTCTCTCTCTCTTTGTAAGAGATGGGATCTCAGTATGTTGTCTAGACTGGAGTGCAGAGGCTATTCACAGGCATGGTCATAGTGCACTGCAGCATGGAACTTCTGGCTTCAACCTCCCACCTCAGCTTCTAGAGTAACTGGGACTACACGTGTGGCTGCCCAGCTACTTATGTGTGTGTGTGTGTGTGTTTGTGTGTGTATACACACACAAATATGCACATATATATATATACACACACACATACATATGATATATATGTACATACACATACATATATATACATATACATATGCTATGATGCTTCTCTTTACAATGCTGGTTAGTCAAGTTTATATTCTTTATACTATGTTTTCTTACATCTTAAAAGAAGTGTAAAAGTATATTCAAAGGTGAAGTACTGTTTTTTGGCAGTCCTAATCCTTACTCTATTTCGCTGCTAAGAGTTTTAAAGAATAGTTGGGAGAATTCTATTTGGATAATAAGCAATAATGGGTTATATTTGGTTAAAATGATTAAGGTGGGCTTTCCTGTAAATAATCAGATAAAAAAGTTTTCTTTTCATTTATTGACTAAGAAAATGGGTCTGGTTGACAGGATTAAGGGTCTTGCACCCAAGCAAAACTATGTCAAAATGTTACTAGTATTGTTTAGGCTTATTTATAAGACACTAAATCTATGTCATATTTTTGAGATTAAATTTCTTGTGTCCAAAGAAGTTTTTGCATATGTATGGATGAGAAATCTGCAAAAACCCATGTTAACAATTAACTGACTTGTTGGAAAAATTTAGACTCATTAATCCACTCACTGCCTGAGACATATATACATATTTATTAGGAATGAGTGATTTGAGTGCTGGAATTGCTTTACTGAAGCCACAAGAGTTCTGGTTTCTAACATTATGTCTAATTAGATGTCTAAACTTAGACAAATCTTTTAAACTGTCAGTTCTGTCTTCAGTTAGTATAGTCTGAAAACTTATAAGCCTATGTATGGCTCATGTCCATTGAGCATTCAAGAGTGAGACAAGGCTGTGTTTCCATTTTGTCCAATCAGATATATAGGCAAAAGTATTTGATTCATCACAAGAATTCTATGAAGAGCTTTGATTCCTAGGTTTCTGCTTATCAGCTCCTAAATCTTGCCATATTTTTAGACAATATCTGATTATTGGCATGTTTTTTACTTAAAAAAAGTATTGAAAAATATTTTAAAATAGCTAAAATAGAGCAGTTTGCCACATTCTTAGAAGGAAGGAATTAAATATAATTATAAATATATAATATGTGTTATATATTACATATAAAAATTTTAACCTCATTGACATATAGTTTTGGTAGAATTCCAACCAACTTCTCAGCATTTGGAAACACCTAGACACTGACTTGCGTCAGGAATGATGATTTCGATGCTGGATTGGAGGCGTTGTTAGCATGCCTCACCCACCCGGAAAGACAAAATAGTGTGTAGAAATTCGTGCTGTGAACTATTTTCCAAGAGGCAATGTAGGAACTTAACAGGAACACACTGAAAGAAACCACAGACCCTTTGAAAGAAGAGGCGGGCTGCAGCCTACACTGTGAGCCAGGCAGAAAACTACAAGTCTCCAGAGTGTGAGGGGAGAGAGACTGCCTCTGTGACACACACTCCCACTGGGAAACCTGGTAATCCAGACCACAGGGGAATGTCTTAATCCTTCCCAGCACTGGAGCTGATTTAGTGAGTGGTGGGGAGCAGATGAGAAGGAGCGGCATGGGGATGTGCTCTCTGTACACTCCCAGACTCCAGTGGGGATGGAGGAAAGCCATTATTGATCCTATCTCACAGGGGACGTTGCAGAAGTCCACCAGTTAACTTGGGTGGTGGTCACGGTTTGAGGGAAGCTCCCAATTAGGATTTGTGATACAATATTGAGTGAAGACAAACTCCCTTGGCCAGAACTGAGTGGTGAGTGGGAAGTGTGCTGTATCCATGGATGCAGGAGCTGGATGCCCCTGCATCATGGGCAGAGGGGAGGGGTGTGCTTTCAAAGCCATGGTTTCAATCTCAGCAGGGAAGGCATGTGGCCTGGGGCAGTTTTGAGGTCTCAGTGCAGGCTACTAAAACCCAGCAAACTGCTGCTAGTGGAACACTACAGATGTGAGACCTACCTTGGCAAATACATGGGAGCTGGGTAGGGGTTACTACCACCTGCTACCCACCACTGCCCATGTGGATTCTTCTGTGCAGCAAAGGCAGCTCTGCTTCTTTCTGGAAAGTCCCCCAGTGCCCAGAGAACTGTTCTCTAGTCTCCACTGGGGCTGATGCTTGTGCCTGCATGTAAGGAGCAAGAGTGCAGATTTGCCTAAGCCCCCACCTGCTTTGCTCTTCCACCTGCCCTGGTAGCTTAACAGAAAGGACAGGAACTTTTTGCAGCTACCTGGCCCTGTTCATTGCCTGAGACACCAGGGTACCTTCTTCGGGTAATATAAGGCCTATCCCTTTGCAAGTATAAAAGTATGATTGGAAATGACTGAATTTGCCATTGTGAAGAGATCAGCAACTTACAAAAAGTGCAGCACCTTTATTTAGGGTAGGGCAAAGACAGCTTCTGTGGTGGAGTGATGGTGGTAACTCTGGGTTTCTCCCAAGTGGAGTGTGTGGTGATCAAGTATTCACTTTTTCATTGAGCTGAACCAGAGAAGGGAATGCTCCTTAGTTAAAGCTATCCTTAATAATCAAGGCTTCCAGTTAATTATATTTTCCTGTTTCTACTTAATTCCTTGACTCCAAATTAAAAAAAATATATTATTCCTAGTAACTATCTTCTCTGTGTGAAGTACTGTTCTTGGATCTGAGGCTTCAACCGTGGACAAAATAGTATTTTTTTTTTTTTTTTTTTGTCTTATGGAGCTTACATTTAAATCAGGGAGACAGATACTAAAAATTAGGAGAAAATTTAGGTACGTATTTAAGTTAGAAATAAGAAGTACATTTAATAAGAGGCAAAAGGAAAGAGAGTGATGGATAAAGTGTTATTTTAACAAAGGTCATGAGGCAGGAGTCTCTGGTGGGATGACATCTGAGGAGAGACCCGAGTGAACTGAGGGGTGAGAGGCATTGACCTCTGGGGAAGAGAGCTCCAGGGACAGAGAATGAACTTGTATAGATGCTTTTGCTCACATATTGTCTGTGCCCGGAGGGTTTGTCTTTTCTCCGCCTACCAGTATCTTATTTGTCTTTGAAACTCAAGATTGAATATTATTTCCTCTTTGAACCACTTTTATTTCAAACAATCAATAAGATTTGTTGTCACATTCCAGGCTAATAGAACCTTTTGTTCATATGCTAAAATAGCACTTGTTTAATTGCCAAATAATTATTAAAGTATGTGCTTGTGGTTGAGAACACAGAGAATAGGAGTACTTGCCTTCCAGAAGCCAGTGAAATTACATACACTTCCCTCAAGGAACACCCTGAATTTTAATTTTTTGTGCTCCTTATCACTCCTTTATTAGACTGAAAGTAACTTGAGGAGAGAGACTAGGTCTTATTCATATTGATATTACTACATAATTTTAGCATGTCCTATGTGTTGCAAAATGGTGTATAGCCTACAAATATTGTGTGTAATGTTAATAAAGAGTAATGCCAACATTCATTTTGTAGTGTCAAGGAGTTGTACATCAGGATATAATTTTAGCTATGACTCTAATTGAAAAGTGGTTTTTCCTGCTTAAGGAGATAAGATAACTTTCTCTCTCTGTAGCGAAGAAGCAATACTACGCTGAAGAAATTTAATTCTGGCATGGCAGAGATCAGGTATAAGACAGTTAGCTCTTAAGGCCTAGTGTGCAGGAAGCATTCTAAAGAGCATGCCAAGGCTATCAAAGCTGCTATGGAAATAAATTGAAAATGCTGTTCTTAAACTCATCTTTAAACAACTGCAAAAGTGAAGACCAAGAATACGAATGTGATTACAGAAAGGGCCAAATCCAGTGCAGATCATTGTAGAACAAGCTTTAAAGAGAAAGACCTGTAGCAAGGCTGCTACTTTTAACAATGCAGGCTGTGCTGGCTGCACAACACCAGGGAACATCATTACATGCACCACTATGCAAATGGTGCATTCTGGAGGTGTGCGAGGTGACAGCTACTAAGCTACTGATTCCCTTTCTCCAACAAAACCCAAAGCCTCAGAATCCAGAGTAGAAAGTGACTGGTTCCTTTGTCACCCAGGCCAAATATTTCCTCTGTTTCATTTTTCAGTACAATTTGTAACTGGTATTAGAATATTATTCTTCATTCAAATGGATACATCTTAAAGTACAAAATTCTCTCTTTCCTCAGTGTGCTTAATAAAAATAGCCACATTTTTTACAATTTTACTAAACCTTACATTAAAGATTCCCTATAACAGAATCAATTGCTTCTTGAAGAGAAAGAACCATTTCTTACTATGCAAAAGATGTTGGTGCCAGAGTAGTTAAAAAAAGTTAAAAATAAATTCCTGACAGAATCCCATTTCAACAAAGTTTCTTTCTGTCTTTCGTGCTGCATATTATAGGCATTGAAGAATATCTGGAAATCACTGGGTTTCATAGTTATAGGTGGCTTGTGGCCCCTAAGATCAGCCTGTGTGCTATCTTTGATGATACACTCTAGGCTTGCCATTATCAGGACCTGCTTGCGCCTCTTATCTCAGGTTCAACCAAACATGACCCTTTTACCATACTCAAGTCAGACAAGCTGGAAATTGATTCTTGCCTTCATAGAAAATGTCCTAAAATGAAGCACAGTTTTGGATCAGTGGCAGCAGAGTAAATTTTCCTGTTGTTGTTCATGTTTACGTGTTTCTGTGGCCCACTCTCTCAGCCTATTTCTGTTCCTTTCATTGCTGAGTCCTGATTTCTGCTGCCTTTCTTCCTAGACCTTTGAGATTCACTTGTTCCTACAAGCTCTGCCAAGCTACCATGGGCAGCAGTGACTTCTGGTGTCTTAAGCACACACTCTTAAACTTCAATTCTGATTCACCTTGGGTACTTGATTCTCAACTTAACTGCTACCATCAACCTCCAGAAGTAAGGACAGTCTTACCTCATCTTTTTTTCTTTCTTTTTTTTTTTTTTTTCTGTATATTTAAGTTCTGGGATACATGTGCAGAACGTGCAGGTTTGTTACATAGGTAGATACATGCCATGGTGGGTTTGTTGCACCCATCAACCCGTCATCTACATTAGGTATTTCTCCTAATGCTATCTCTCCCCTAGCCCCACAACCCCCGACAGGCCCTGGTGTGTGATATTCCCCTCCCTGTGTCCATGTGTCCTCATTGTTCAACTCCCACTTATGAGTGAGAACATGCGGTGTTTGGTTTTCTGTTCCTGTGTTAGTTTGCTGAGAATGATGGTTTCCAGCTTCATCCATGTCCCTGAAAAAGACATTAACCCTTCTTTCTTTATGACTCCTTAGTATTTCCTGGTGTATATGTGCAACATTTTCATTATCCAGCCTATCAGTGATAAGACATTTGGGTTGGTTCCAAGTCTTTGCTATTGTGAACAGTGCTGCAATAAACATACGTGTGTATGTGTCTTTGTAGTAGAATGATTTATAATCCTTTGGTATATACCCAGCAATGGGATTGATGAGTCAAATGGTATTTCTTGTTCTAGATCTATGAGGAATCACCACACTGTATTCCACAATGGTTGAACTAATTTACACTCCCATTAACAGTGTAAAAGCATTCCTATTTCTCCACATCCTCTCCAGCATCTGTTGTTTCCTGAGTTTTTAATGACCGCCATTCTATCTGGTGTGAGATGGTATCTCATTGTGGTTTTGATTTGCATTTCTCTAATGACCAGTGATGATGAGCTTTTTTTCAAATGTTTGTTGTCCACATAAATGTCTTCTTTTGAGAAGTGTCTATTTATATCCTTTGCCCACTTTTTGATGGGTCTGTTTGTTTGTTTTTCATAAATTTAAGTTCTTTGTAGTTTCTGGATATTAGCCCTTTGTCAGATGGATAGACTGCAAAAATTTTCTCCCATTCTGTAGGTTGCCTGTTAACTCTGATCATAGTTTCTTTTGCTATGCAGAAGATCTTTAGTTTAATTTGAACCCATTTGTCAATTTTGGCTTTTGTTGCCATTGTTTTTAGTGTTATAGTAATGAAGTCTTTGCCCATGCCTATGTCCTGAATGGTGTTGCATAGGTTTTCTTCTAGGGCTTTTATGGTTTTAGGTCTTAGATTAAAGTCTTTGTTCCATCGTGGGTTAATTTTTGTGGAAGGTGTAAAGAAAGGGGTTCAATTTTAGTTTCCTGCATATGGCTAGCCAGTTTTCCCAACAGCATTTATTAAACAGGGAATCCTTTCCCCATTGCTTGTTTTTGTCAGGGTTGTCAAAGATCAGATGGTTGTAGATGTGTGGTGTTATTTCTGAGGCCTTCTGTTCCATTGGTCTATGTATCTGTTTTGGTACCAGTATCATGCTATTTTGGTTACTGTAGCCTTGTAGTATAGTTGGAAGTCAGGTAGCGTGATGCCTTCAGCTTTATTCTTTTTGCTTAGGATTGTCTTGGCTATACAGGAGTTTCTTGGTTCCATATGAAATTTGAAGTGGTTTTTTCCTAATTCTGTGAATAAATCCATGGTAGCTTTGTGGGGATAGCATTGAATCTATAAATTACTTTGGTCACTGTGGCCATTTTCACTATATTGATTCGTTCAATCCATGAACATGGAATATTTTTCCATTTGTTTGTGTCCTCTCTTATTTCCTTGAGCAGTGGCTTGTAGTTCTCCTTGAAGAGGTCCTTCACATCCCTTGTAAGTTGTATTTCTACGTATTTTATTCTCTCTGTAGCAATTGTGAATGGGAGTTCATTCATGATTTGGCTATTGATACTTGTGTATGCTTCACGAAGTTCTCCTGCTCTGTTTTTCAGCTCCATGAAGTCATTTATGTTCTTCTCTAAACCAGTTATTCTAGTTAGCAATTCCTCTAACCTTTTTTCAAGGTTCTTAGCTTCATTGCATTGGGTTAGAACATGCTCCTTTAGCTTGGAGGAGTTTATTACCCACCTTTTGAAGCATACTTCTGTCAATTTATCAAAACTCATTCTCCATTTAGTTTTGTTAGTTTAGTTTTGTTCCCTTGCTGGCAAGGAGTTGTGATCCTTTGGAGGAGAAGAGGCATCCTGGTTTTTGGAATTTTCTGGTGTTTGCACTCTTTTTTCCTCATCTTTGTGGATTTATCTACCTTTGGTATTTGATGTTGGGGAACTTTGGATGGGGTATTTGTATAGACATCCATTTTGTTGATGTTGATGCTATTCCTTTCTGTTTGTTAGCTTTTCTTCTAACAGTTAGGCCCCTCTGCTGCAGGTCTGCTGGAGTTTGCTTGGCGGTCCACCCCAGACTGTCTTTTCCTGGGTATCACCAGCGGAGGCTGCAGAACAGCAAAGATTGCTGCCTGTTCCTTCCTCTGAAAGCTTCATCCCAGAGGAGCATCCACCAGATGCCAGCCAGAGCTCTCCTATATGAGGTGCCTGTTGACCCATGCTGGGAAGTGTCTCCCAGTCAGGAGGCATAGGGGTCAGAGACCCATTTGAAGAGACAGTCTGTCCCTTAGCAGAGCTTCAGTGCTGTGCTGGGAAATCCACTGCTCTCTTCAGAGCCAGCAGGCGAGAGCATTTAAGTCTGCTGAAGCTGCGCCCACAGCTGCCCCTTCCCCTAGGTGCTCTGTCCCAAGGAGATGGCAGTTTTATCTACAAGCCCCTTACTGGGTCTGCTGCCTATTTTTCAGAGATGCCCTGCCCAGAAAGGAGGAATCCAGAGAGGCAGTCTGGCTACAGCGGCTTTGCAGAGCTGCAGTGGGCTCCACCAAGTTCGAACTTACAGGTGGCTTTGTTTACACTGTGATGGGAAACCACCTACCCAAGCTTCAGTAATGGTGGACGCCCCTCCTGTCACCAAGCTTGAGCATCCCACATCCACTTCAGACTGTTGTGCTGGCAGCGAGAATTTCAAACCAGTGGATCTTAGCTTGCTGGCCTCTGTGGGGGCGGAATCAGCTGAGCTAGACCATTTGGCTCCCTGGCTTCAGCCCCCTTTCCAGGAGGGTGAATGATTCTGTCTTGCTGGCATTCCAGGTGCCACTTAGGTGTGAAGAAAAACTCCTGCAGCTAGTTTGATGTCTGTCCAAATGGCTGCCCAGTTTTGTGCTTGAAACCCAGGGCCTGGTGGCGTAGGCACCTGATGAAATCTCCTGGTCTGTGTGTTGCGAAGATGGTGGAAAAAGCATAATATCTGGACCAGAGTGCACTCTTCTTCATGGCACAGTCCCTCATGCCTTCCCTTGGCTGGGAGAGGGAGTTCCTCAACCCCTTTTGCTTTCTGGGTGAGGCGACACCCCACCCTGCTTTGGCTCATCCTCCGTGGGCTGCACCCACCGTGGCTTGAAACTCGTGGCTTCAAGCCAGGATGACAGAATAAGAACAGCTCCGGTCTGCAGTTCCCAGTGAGATCAATACAGAAGTTGGGTGATTTCTGCATTTCCAACTGAGGTACCCAGCTCATCTCATTGGGACTGGTCTTACCTCATCTTTCTGGTCCCTTCCACCTGTACTGGCTTTCCTGGTTCCCCTGAATGCTGAGCACATCAGCTGCTGTCCATCTCCTGGCACTTAGAGGGCAACTTGTGATCTCAGGTTGTCAGTCAGACATCCTGGTGCTATCGGGAGTGTCTCAAAGGTAATTCTGAATGGAGCTACCATGTAGAGAAAAGCACTTTGGGTCCTTCGAAATAAATGGATAACCAGCAGAGTTGTAGAATTTTTGACCTGAGCATGAGCTCTCCTCTGAAATCGTAGATGAAAAGACGTGTTTATGATATAGTTTTATTAAGAAAAATTACAATAATAATTTTTACTAAAACAAGACAAAAAAGCAATGTGGAATATTGATTGTAAAGTTTCACAACTGTATGTATATTATACACACAGAAAAGTAAAGTTGCACAACTATATGTATATTTTGATCGCATTTTTTAGTGGAAAACTAGACACACTGTCTATAAGAGCATGATTATTATGGGCAAACATAATTCTAGGACCTCTATATGTATTATACCATTTAATCTTTATAACCACCTTATTCATTAGATGTGATTACCAACTCAGTTGCCGAAATGAAGGCATTACTGTGAGGAGAAGCTAAGTAACTTTCTCAGATTTGCAGAACTGCTAAGACTAGATTTGAACTCAGAGGGATTTGAACTCAGACAGACTAGCTGCCTAATGGTATGGTATTAACCCTTTGTTACATTGCCATTCTCATACATATACATTCACAGGAAAAGGCCAATAATAGTGTTTCCACTTGGAAAGTCGATTGAGAAGTAGGAAAGGTGTGAATGGGATTTTACGTTTCACTAAATATAATTCTATTTTATTTTCATTGATTTTTTCTTCAATTAAATTAAATTAAGAAATGCTATTAAGATAATCAAGGTTTTTTCTGTGGATCAATTCCTATTCACTGTAATAATTTGTTTTTGATATTCATGAATATATTACAATCTCAAACCTACAGAAAAGTTGCAAGTGTATTGTAAAACCTTTTCATTTGAGGATGTGTTGCTGACTTGATGTTTCATAACCTTTGAGTATTTTAGTGTGTATTTTCTTCAAACAATATATCTTCTGCATAACCACAATAACCATCAATACCAAGAAATAAACATTGGGACATTACTGCCATCTAAACCTCAGACATCATTCAGGTTTCATCAATCACACCAATAGTGACCTTTAGAGCAGAATGATGGAGTTCAGAACCATGCATTGCATTTAAATATTCCTCTTTAGTTTCTTTCCATCTGAAACAGTTCCTCAGTTTTTCCTTAGCTTTCATGACCTTGAAGTTTTTAAAGATTCCTGTACAGTTATCTTGTAGTATGGCCTTTTACTTGGAGTTGGCTCATGTTCCTCATTAAGTGCATGGGATGCTGTGATTTTCTCATTGCATTCTATCAACTGGCAAAATATTTTAGTTTATTTCATTTTTGATACTCTTGACTTTGATCACTTCATTAAGGTGATGTCTGCCAGGCTACTGCACTGCAAAGTTGCTAATTTTCTCCTTTTAATTAATCAGTATTTTGTGAGGATGTACTTTGAAACTATATACATATACCATTTCTCCTTAAGCTTTCAAATTTTCTATTTATTCATGTATAACAGCATAGACTCATGGTTCTTATTTTAGTTGATGGGTTATCCCACATTAATATTATTATCTATTTCGAAGTCCAAATTGTCCATTTGGTTGGCTCCTATATCCTTTTAACATGCTCCATCTTTCTTTGACAATTTTCTAACTATGGTCCAAAATATTCTGGGTTCATCTTTTTTTGTTTTCTTGCCTTATCCCTGTTTCTGTCTTGGAGAAGGAGCACTAGATGCATTCATTCCTTAGAGTTGAGAAACATGTATTTTTTTTTTCCTGTAAAAATTTGGGCATCAACTTCTGGATAGAAGTCAAAATTAAAACTATGATCTAAGTAAAGTAGAGTCTATCAAAGATAAGTCTAAACGAGACTGTTTACAGTGAGTTTAGATTTATTCCAAAGTGTTTCTCAAATACTACTTTTGGAAAAGTATTTTACTTCTCTTTTGCCATCACCAAGAAATTTTGCTTTCTGAGGACTTTTGATCTGTAGTTGCAGCTGTTCCAGATCTCAAGACCTTGGGTGACAGTGTTGAGCTAACAACTGTAGATAAATACACAACAAAAGTAAAAATTCCCAAGAGTGAGGGGACGCAGGATGGGCAGATGTAGTCACTGTCTTAGTCTTTGATCCAAACAAAATAACTTTTCTTTCTACTGATAATTTTAAATATGACTTCAAGGCAGAATTACCCAGGTTGAAAAGTAGTATTTATTGTTTTTTATCGTGACTTGCTACAAAATCAATAAATGTTTTTAGGTAAAAATTATCATATCAAAAAAGTATATTTCAGCTGGAAATATGAACACAGAAAATAGTCATCGATTGGCTTTCTAAAAACAGGAGAGTCATGAAATGCCAAAAAATGTCTTGGGTGTTAGCTGATGTTAATGCATAATAAACCTTCAAGATATTATTATTATTTTATAAGCTATCTCCTATTAGATATACTCTATCTTAAAATTCTATAGTTTTACTGAGAAATGGTAGATAACATGTTAAGTGTTTTGTAGCTGAAGAAGGTATTCATATATATCATTTCATATTCTCCTTGAGCAACCTGGTGATACAAGTATTATTAGTCTCATATCAGCGTAAATGGAATCTCAGAGAGTTAAAAGATTAGTCCAAGGTACTATGTAGCAGATCAGCAACTTCTAATTCCAAGTTCTCACTTCTCTTTTTCTTACCTCTTCACACCGTTTCTTCTACTTTTTCATTTGACCGTTCACAACTACTTTTTACAAAAATCCCTGGATTTAGTTTACCAGATGTGACACGTGAGTCTTCTGAAACTGAACAAATTAACCTTAAAATATTAATAAAATTACATTAATGGCTTTTTTTTTGGTAATTAAAGTTTTTTCTTTTTTTCTTAAAACAGGTAGAATCAATAGGCACAGAATTGTTTCATACACAATAAATTATGTTGTATTTCATGGGGCTTTCTAATCATAACAAGTGAAAAAGTGTGCTTTGTGGAGCTTTTTACTAGCAAAAGAGAGGTGAAATCTACAAATCAGAGAGAGAAAACTAAAAACTAAAAATAAGAGTCATCATGGCAGACAAGATTCTACAGGCAGAGAGGGCAGGCTGAGATTTGACTAATGGTGAGATTTAGATGTTGATAATTGTTTATTTATTCTAAGTGTTGCTTAGGCTTCTGTTGTGTCAAACACTGTTGCGGCTTTTATAAGGCACTCGTTTGATGAAGAACCAAAGGGCAACTGTAGCACCATATTTTGCTTTGGAAATTTTGACTATTTGGGTAGATTATACAAAATGTTTTCATCAACCAATGAGTTAAAATATCACATCTCACCTCTTTGGTCACATTAGGCTCAAGACAGGAGGGGAACGAGACTTCATAGTCTCTGTTTTAATTAAGTGATATCTTCATAGCACTCCAAAATGCTCGGACAGCTAAACGATAACATTTTCAACATTCACTTTCTCCAAATCGCGTTTTCTATGAAAGCAAGACAAATGAAAGACATATTTTCTTAACCACCATATGCTGCTCAGAGCACCACAGTTTGTGAATTTTTAAGTGAAAATGGAAATTGTTTTTATTTCTCTGATTTTTATTTGCATGTTTCTTACCCCAAACCTGTGTGTCTTCTGATCAAATGTGACAGATAGAAGTAGCAACCCATTTAAGAGTGACATATTGTGTTACACTCAGCACATCTCTAGTTTAGAGAAATAAAGAACAACATATGCAAACAGAGGAGGGAAGACTATCATTTATCTTCATTTTCCCCTATAACCAAGTTAAAATAAAGGTAAAGCTACATGCTATGACTCCAAATATGAATCAAAATAAATAAATTAACAGAGTTAGTTTTCTTTTCCTGAATACTCTACCTCAACCTTACTAAACTGCTCTTCTCAACACCCTGTATGAAAAAGAGAAACGAAGAAGCCACACAAAACTGTAGAGAAAGTAGAAATAGTCTCATTTAAAAATCTGATTTGTGTTTTCTTCTGTGAAATCAGTGAAAAACAAATTGCCTTTGAGTTTAATTTCCTTTTTTTTTTTTTTTTTTTTTGAGACGGAGTCTCGCTCTGTCGCCCAGGCTGGAGTGCAGTGGCGCAATCTGGGCTCACTGCAAGCTCCGCCCCCTGGGTTCACGCCATTCTCCTGCCTCAGCCTCCCGAGTAGCTGGGACTACAGGCACCCACCACCATGCCCGGCTAATTTTTTGTATTTTTAGTAGAGATGGGGTTTCAACGTGTTAGCCAGGATGGTCTCGATCTCCTGACCTCGTTCTCTGCCCGCCTAGGCCTCCCAAGAGTTTAATTTCTTCATGCAGAGATTCAGAGACATCATATGAGTTACTTGGAGTTATATCAAATACTGCTGACCAGTTCAGTTTACAGACCCGTTTGATTATATTTGACTCCTAAATCTGTATTCAAATACATCGTTTTCATTTCTATGAGAAAGAAAAGGAGATTAATTATTCCACATTCTTTATTGTATCTAAAATTAGGTTTTGGTGGGGAATATTTTTTTTCTCATAAATAAATGCATGCAGAAATAAAAACTTCTTCGTTCTTATCTTGGAAGTTTGGAATATAATGCAATTTTGCCTTTAGCATTTTAAAACAGTTTTAATAGGATATCTTACACTGAGTTCCCTTGAAATAAGTTTCTGAGACAAGCATTTGATACAGGTGTGTTTTGGGGAAGGTAATCTCAGAATTATGAGTTGAGAGATGAAGAAAGCAAAATGCAGAAGGGGAAGCAAATACAAGGCTATGTAACTGAGTTGGCCATGACTATGAGCAACTAGTACTGTCAAGCAGAAAATTCTGAGAAGTCTTATAAAATCTACGTTAAAACTATCTACTCAGGTGATAAAAGACAAATGCATCTGACCATTTTTCCTGTACCCTGTGGATCAAAGCTGATATTGAAAGTGTTCATTACTCTGGACTTTCTACATGTTTATATATGAGTGCTGATCAGGATGCTACAGGGTTCCATTTACAAGAGTGTCAGAGAAGTTTCACGGCAGAAATCAAGAGGTGTCCACTGTGCTCTGAGGCAAGGATCTGCTTATCATTTTGTACAATACATCTTTTTGACTGGTTCTCCAGAAGCTCCCTCCAGCATCTTATGCATGACGGCTAAGGCTAGTATCATGACATCCTCTTGGTCATATTGCCTCAGTGACAGAGAAACTGTTACCCCAGTCTAGACCTGTGGCCTGAACTTGGAACTATATCCAAACACTACTTTAGACTAGTAGGGTTCCATGGCACCCATTAATATAGAGTCTGCAAACATGGCCCATGTCCTAAATCTGGTCTGCTACCTGTTTTATTTTTAAGTAAAACGTTATTGGAACACAGCCACGCTAATTTGTAAGGGAATACTTCCAAAATTCCACTTTTAAGCATCTCCCTGTACTCCTGCCTCCTCCTCCTTTTTCTATTAATTCAGCTGGACAAATTTACTATTTTATTTTCTGTTATCAATTGTTAGTTTCATCTTCCAATTAAAATTCCAGTTCCAGATCTTGTGTTTCATCATTAACATTATTCAATTAGAAAAATCCTTATTTCTTGACATTTTCCCTTCTTCTTATTCACCTGACTGAACTGCAAATCTATTTAACCTAACACTTTTTCTATACTACATTTATATCTGAAAAGCTGAATTTTGCTGTAGCAAATTATTCAATCAGGTTATATGAACTACCTTTCAATTTATACCCACACAGCTGAAATGGGTAATCAACATATTCAGATAATTTTTTATATTTCCCTAATAAGTGAGAATTCCCATTCCCAGGGACAATTGTATTTTTCTTCTCTCTTCCAACCTCTCCAATCCCCTAGCTACTCTCAGATGTTATCTTTACCTTATGTTTGCTTATCAAGATATAGAGAGGAATTTGATTTAATCTTCCTGTAACAAACCAATAACCTACAGAATTTGTAACACACATGCTCTGTTTCTCTTCCTGATACTACAAAGAAGTGTCTGTGGTCCTACTAAAGGCCAATCCTATACTTGTGACCCAGATTTTCGCCCTCTTTCCTTCCTAAATATTTCAGTTTTTCTTGCCTCTTCCCTTTTCTCTCACAACAACAATTTTTCTGCTATACCAAATAATTAAACCAATGTGCTTTGGTATCTCAAATCTTGCAATAAAAAAAGTGCATTTTTGTCTAAAAATCTCCACTGTTTATGCTACATTTTATTCCAGCATTTGCCTTTTTTCTCACCTTTTCAAAGACTAATTTAAAAATAATCTATATTGCCATCTCTTTGTCCTCATCTCCCATTTTCTTTCAAATTCTCTTTGATCAGGCTTTTGTCCTCTATGCTTTGCTGATGTTGCATTAAATTCCCTAGTGTTCTCCCTGCTTCTTTGTTGAATTTTACACGTTGACAACTACCTGATTCCTGACTTGTTATCTTGCTTTTTCTGTGATAGTACATTTCTTGATTTTTTTCTTAACTTTTTGAATGTTTTATTTCTTGGTTGTAAGTTCTATTTTATTATTTCTCTAATATGTCTTTCTATTTCATCTTACCCAGTTGTATTGCTGAAAATACTATAAATTGGGTGATGAGTTCCAAACATATGTCCTCTTGTCTAACTTTTCCCCTGAGTTCCAGATTCATAAACCCAGCTGTCACTTGAATGACTAATAGGCATCTCAAGTTAAACATGTCTAAAATAGAACTTTTTGATTTGTGCCTCTCACCTCATAACATGATTTTCCATCAATCTTTCCTATTTCAGTAAAAAGTACTATTATTCACTCAGTTTCTCAAGACAAAAGAACAAGGACCCTGTCATCATTCTTAATACCTTTCTTTCCCTTACTACCACTCCCCACCCCACAAACACACACACGCTTAATCCAGTGCTACATCATGCCAGGTCTACCTCTAATATACAAACCAAATTTTATTACATTTTTACTTCATGCTTGTGAGTGCCTAATTATTATATTGAAGCTTATGAGCCCTTGGATGGGTATAATTTTATTGTACATTTTTCAATTGGCTTATGACATTTTATGCCTGTATAGAGAATCTTGAGGTCAGTTTGATTTCTTTTGCTTGTAAGTGATTTGTTTGTTATACCCGGATGCCTTTAAAATGTTTTTATTTTTATTTTATTTTTTTTGAGACAGAGTCTCACTCTGTCACCCAGGCTGTAGTGCAGTGGCCTGATCTTGGCTCACTGAAAACTCTGCCTCCTGGCTTCAAGCAATTCTCCTGCCTCAGCCTCCTGAGTAGCTGGGATTACAGGTACTGCCATCACGCCTGGTTAATTTTTGTATTTTTAGTAGAGACAGGGTTTTACCATGTTGGTGAGGTTGGTCTCAAACTCCTGACCTCAGGTGATCCACCCACCTTGGCCTCCCAAAGTGCTGGAATTACAGGTATGAGCCACTGCTCCAGGCTGAAAATGTTTATCTTAAAATTTAAATGCTTAATGAAACTATGTCAATGTGTTGATTATTGTAATCAGAAATGAAGTCTGGTAATGTCAGTCTATATAATAAAAAATATAAATATCAACAGAGCACATATCAATTATATTTTTGGAGGCTAAGTTATTTGTCATCTTTTTTAGAAAGTCATAGATTCACTTTGAGCTATTCAAACCAACTAAATATTAAATAAGGTCAATGTCCTCCAAGGAGAGACAAGGGAAACCCACTCTTCTACCTATGACAGGAAATTGGAGAAAGATTTAGCTGCCATTCACCAGTTAAGGAGAAATCAGCTAAAATTCTAACAAATTCTTAAAGGCCGTGTTTAGAACAGCTGGGGAACCTAAGGGGAAAAAAGGAGTTTTCACTCACTTGCAAGCTTTTCTTCAACATCCTCAGATTGGGACAAGGCAGAAGATCTAAGAGGCTCATAGAAATGCTGAGGTGCTTGGCAGTTTTGAAAGTGACAGATCAAAAACTTGTGCTCTTTCCTGGATTTACCATTTATACAAAGAAAAATTCTTACCCAGCTGGAAGAGGAGGAACAAAACTTTTCACGTTCAGGGCGCAGGCAAAAAATCCATTTGTCCAAGAGAGACATATAAGCAAAATGCATCTACAGGAGAGGTGTGGGACCAGTTTTTTCCCTGGAAGCTACATTTATAATCCACTGAAATCGACACATAAAGCTCCTGTTCAAGGCCAACCACAGATACAAACTCAGTCTCGATGCCAGTAGGAGAAAGGCCAGAAATGCTAAAAATGTCTAACTTTTGAGATATGGGTTCTTAGGACCTGCCTAAGACAGAAGCTGGACAAAGACAACAGAGAGCATCTATCTTGCCTAAAACAAAAGCCTAGCACTGAGAAAGAAACAACATCAGTCTAACACTGAGGATGTGGAAACTCTTAGCTGTGGCACAGGACTGAAGGAACTGCTGAAAGCTCAGAGTAAGCGTAAATGTTGAGAGGATTCTCTAGCATGCCAAACACACACTAAGAACAAAGTAACAGGCAGACCATCACTGAAGCAATTTGAATCATGATATAAAAAATAAAACTCAAACCAAACTCAACTGGCTACATTAATCCAAACCTTATACTAGGTGTCTAATGATACAAGAGTTGTGCCTGTCAATGAGCAGAAACTCTGTCTTTACCGGCCTCTATTCTTCACTACATAATATCCAGCATTCCATCGAAAATTTTGAAACATGTAAAGCAAGCAAATAAAATGTGATTTATTTTCAAGAAATGTATAATCACCAAGACCAAAAAAAGGGTGCGCAGTCAAAGACTTTAGAATAACTATGATTAACATGTTAAAGAACGTATTGGAAAAAGAGGACAGCATTTGTTAACAGATAAACAAGGAGTTTTGGCAGAGAAACTAAAACGGTAGGATAAAGTCAAATGAAAATGCTAGAAATAAAAGCTAGAAATGCTTTTAGAAAATGCTGGAAATAAATTATCAATAACATTGATAGAGAATTCATGCAGTAGGATTATTAGAAGAATGAACAAAGCTAAAGAATCAGGAAACTTAAATTTATATCAATAAAAATCCTCAAAATGAAACAAAAGAGAAAAAATAATGAAAAGACCAGAGCATCCAAGAGTCATGACGTCAGACTTTTTATCAGAAATTATGCAAGCCAGCCCTAAAGTGCTGAAAGAAGAAACAACCATTCAAATTAAAATTCTATTTTTCCATCAAAAATATCATGAAAAATAAAATGAAGGCAAAATAAAATGAAGACAAAATAAAGGCTGTTAGAAAAAAGTTTTAAAAAATTACTAGCAAAATTGAGCTACAAGAAATATTAAAGAAGTTTCTTCAGGCAAAGGATAAAAATGTGGATCTGCACAAATAGAAGAAGAGTGCTTAGTAATGGTAAAATGAGAGTAAATACAAAATGCTTTTTTCTTTCATTACTTATTTTAAAAGACAATCATCAAGCAAAAAGTACTATATTGTGAGGCTTATAACATATAAAATTCAAACGTATTACAAACACAGTATACAGGATAACTTGGAGGAGTTAGAGTATATTGTTGCAAGGTTTTAATACTATGTGTGAAATAATATCATATTGCTTGAAAGCAGACTGTTATATTAAAGTTGTGTGTTTTAAGTGTTAATGAAACTAAAACATTCTAAACAAGTAAAACTAATAAGCTAATAGGGAAAAAATGTGTAATCATAAAAATAATCATTTTTGTGTGTTTCAAAACAAGGAATGAAATAAAAGAGAAAAGATGAGAAAAGCAAGAACATCTAGAAGGATGACAGATTTAAATTCAATCATATTAATAACTATTGAAAAACTATGTAAATTTATGTTATATGAAACTATGTGAAATATTCTAAATTGTGAATAGAAAAAGTTTGGAATATTAGATTCAAAAATCAGAAATTAGATACTTTTAAAAGAAATATGCTTTTAATATATAAACATAGATATGTTAACATTATAATGATTAAAAATGCTATATAGTACAAACAGTTATCAGAAGAAAGATAGACTTTATTACTATCAAAACAAACTCTGAGCAAACAATATTAGCAGAGATAAATGAAAATTTACAATGATAATGAAAGCAATTCATTAAAAATATATAATAGTTTTATGCATACATGTACATTTCCTTCAAAAATATATAAAGAAACCGACAGACCTGAGAGGAAAATCAGACAAGTTTGCAATTACATGTAGAGACTTCATGACCTCTCTCCTAAAGACAGAAAACCATTAAGAATATATGAGACTTGAACAATATAATCAATCAACTTGACCTACTGGAACAGTCCACCAAACAGAAGAATACACATTCTCTTCAACCACACATGAAACATTCACCAGGAGACTATATTTTCTACCTTAACATAAACTAACAGATATAAAGAATTGAAAACCAAATAAGTAAACTAGAGTACATAATGAAAAGATGTTGGAAATATTTCCCAAACACTTAGAAAGTAAAAACACACTTCTCAATAACATTGGGTCAAAAAGAAAGTCATAAGGGAAATTGGTAAATATATTGGATTGAATAAAATTTTAAAATATATAAAAATGTGTGAAGTGGAGGTATAGGGTTCAAAACAGAATTTATATATTATATCCTTATATTAGGAAAATAGGGAAAATCTCAAAGTGAATCTAACTCTGTATCTCAAGGAATTAGTAATTGAACAGAAAAGTAAGCCCAAAGGAAGAAGGAGGAAGAAAAAAAAATTAGAGCAAATTTGAATATAACTATTAAAATAATAAAAAATTTGCAAAGAAATATTAATAAAAGATGTGTACAGAAAATATAAAGAACTATTACAAGTTACCAACGAGAACATGAACATACAATAAGAAAAAATGGGAAAAGATTTGAACAGACACACCAGCGAAGACATAGACAGCTAATAAACAGGTAAAATTACTCAATATCGTTAGTCATTATGGAAATTAAAATTGAAAGTACACTGAGATATCACTTCATATCTAATAGAATGGCTATAAAATGAAAATAAATTCAACAATTCCAACTTCTGGGAATGATGAGGTGCAGTGAACGTCCTCATGTGGTATTGGGGGAAATGCGAAACAACATAACCACTTTGGAAAACACTTTTTGCAATATTATAAGAAGTTAAACACACTTCTGTCATATGATTTAGCAATCTTGCATCTAGGAATATAATGTTCCTCCAAGAGAAAATTTCTCTAAGACAAATGAAATCGATTTCCATTCAAAAACTGTTTGTAAACATTTATAGCAGGTTTCATAATTGCCAGAATCTGGAGAGAAACCAAATGTCCATCAGCTGTTGAATGGGTAATCAAATTGGGGTACAGTTCAATAATGGAATAATATTCAGCAAAAGAAAAGAAATCACTGCAAATACATGTATGACATGTTAAATATTTATGACATGTATGACATGACATTAATGAATCTGAATGGCATTACTTTAAATTTAAAAAAAAGCCAAATCCAAAAAGCTATATGCTGTAAAATTCTGATATGGTTTGGCTCTGTGTCTCCACTCAAATGTCATCTTGTAGATCCCATAATTCCCACATGTTATGGGAGGGACCCTGTGGGAGATAATTGAATCATGATGTCGGGTCTTTCTCATGCTGTTCTCGTGATAGTGGATAAGTCTCAGGAGATCTGATGACTTTAAGAACAGGAATCTCCATGAAAAAGCTCTCTTTCTGCCTGCTGCCATCCATGCTTGACGTGACTTGCTCCTCCTTGCCTTCCGTCATGATTGTGAGGCCTCCCCAGCATGTGAAACTGTAAGTCCAATAAACTTCTTTGTTTTGTAAATTGCCCAGTCTTGGGTATATCTTTATTAGCAGCATGAAAACGGACTAATACAGATTCCATTTATATAACATTCTGGAAATGGAAAAACTATGGCATCTCACCACAAAAACAAAACACAACAAACAAACCAAAAAACCACGTGGAGTACTGGATATGTTAATTTCCTTGATTTAGCCATTCCACAGTGTGTATGTGTAGATACATACATATGTATATATGTGTGTATATATGTATACGTATATATACATATGTATATACGTATATGCATATGTATATGTAAATATGTATGTATATATGTGTATATATATGTGTATATATACACATATACACACAATATCACATCACCATAAATATATACTATTTTCATTTGTCAATTTAGGAAAACAAATACTTTCAAAGAAACAAAAACTTTCAAGGGATCAGAAATCATATCTGAGGTTGCCAGGAGCTGGAAGTAGGGGAGGGAAATGATTACCAACTGGCATTTGATAACCTTTTGGGAAAATGAAAATATATATCTTCATTATGGTAGTAGTTATGCAAATATATTTGTGTGTCAAAACTCTTAAGGCTGTACACTTATATAGGTGAATTCTACTCCATGTAAAGAAATTAGGTATATGAGAAAAGCAAGAAAAAATGGGAGAATGTAGGTGGTAGATACAGAGGATTACTGAAAATTTTTTTCCACTTTGTTCTATATTTGAAAGTTTTTATTTAAAACGTTGAAAATTCGGAAAGACAATATTTTTCCAAAACAAAAATCTCTATGTTAAGACCAGGTGTAAAAACTTATTAACAAAGGCAAAAATAAATAAATTTAGCATAAACAAATTTCACAGTGTATTAATCATTTTCCACTCAGGGTCATGTGAGCAATTAATGGACTCTAAATAAAATATATCATAAATACAAACATGTCAATATATTATAACAATAATAATATTATAAATATTAATTTATTCATAAAACTCACATATATTTAACTTAAGAGTTTTATGTAGTATACTTACCATATATGATCCCTTTTGACTTATGTTAACTAGTAATTTAGGTAAATGACATTACATTATAGATGCAGTAACTAAGACATAGAGCAATTAAGCAACTTGCCTTAGGTGTCTAATCCAGAAACTGTAATTTCAAATCTCATATCACTTGTTCTATATCTTCTTTTACTGAAGGATAATAGATATACAGAAAAATGATTATATTGAAATATAATACATATTTAGAAAAGTGACATATAAAGGTGCATCTCAGTGAATTATTAAACACCTGTGTAACTAGAACTGAGATCAAGGAAGAGAATATCCCCAAAACACCAAAAATAACTTACTTTTAAAAGGGGAGCCAGATTAGAAAATAAATTTTTACAAAACATTTAATTTTGTGGTATTATGCAAAATATATACAGTCTTCTCTTTAAGGGTTCTTTAAATAGTCAACTATTTCACAACATTTCAAATATGGTTTTGTTTATACAATGCTTTTATGCACACAGCTTTGTAGGAATATAGATTTAGGCAGACTAATATAAAAATATTCCCAAGATAACATCAATTGGTAGTCACCGTTTATGTACTTAGTATTTCTATATAGAAAGGTCAATGTATTAATTGCTTTTAGCCATAAGTATATTTAGAATGCATATAACTAACGGGAGTCACATCACTGGTCACAATCACAATCAATTCTTAAGACATTTGCCAAACATGACCAAGATAGCCTTAATGTTCCCCTTAGCTTAACTGTAAACTGGTTTCTTTCTGACTTTAGGTCCCTGATCTCCCTTTTTTAGAGTATTTACTTTAGAAAATCTGAAATTGTAAATTCTTTCTCTGCCCCTTTGAGATGCAAATCTTTGCTGGGCTCTTGTGTGTTTTACAAATCAGGAATTTCTTTCTCAAGGATCTGGGAGCCATTTCTTTCAAATACAATCATTAAGAAAGATAGAGCCTCCATATGTATTTCTGTGAAAGGGTAGAAGCCTAACTTTGATAATACGATTAGCAAACACAGGTGGCCTAATCACATTGACCAACACTGCCTCCCCAAGGTCCTCCAGCACTTTTCCCTCATTGAGATCACCTCAATGCTTGAAGGCTGTCCTACCTTTTGTTTCAGAAGGGTTGAGTTCAGTCTGTCTCCTCTATTGCAGTAGTCTTGACTCCTACTGCAATAGTCTATTTCCTAAGTAGAGTTTTCCTTACCTGCTAACTCCCTAAAGAAAACTTTTTCTCTGATAAGCACCTACTGTACTCTAGGTAATAAGCCACCATCTCACATCCTGGATCTGTTTAGCTAGACACCTAGGCAAATATAAATTAAGGTGATAAGTTTAAGGTCCACATTTACAAATGTGCTATTAAAAAAAGCTGAAGGAGGAGTTTCTTTTCTCCTGAAGTGAGAAAGGCTTTGGGGAAGTTATACAGATTAGAAAACAAAATTGAATCATGAAGAACAAGGAAAAAATATCCTAGTATACGTCATATGAAGACAATTCTAGGCAAATGAAACTACGAATGACAATATGTGCAGAGTTCATAATGTATTTGGGGAATGTTAAGAAGTCAAGAGTTTTTGTAACATAGTATAAATTTGTTGTTTCATGAAGGAAATGAGAGTTGGAGTGGCTGGGAAGATTGTCTGTTATTAAGTTATCAAAATGATTACAAGTAATTTTAAGTAATTTGGATTCCAGGAATTGGGAAGTCAATAGAAGTACAGTATGTAAAAAAGTGACCAGGTGTGTGTTTTGAATATTATTAGGCTAGCAGAGTAGGATTAATTTGCTGGTAAACTGGGTCTCCAGCAGGCAATGGGGAGAAGAAAAAGCACAGATTTATAGAATTTACAGATTTCTCTGGTATAAATACTCCCACTGTGGCTGATTTCAAGTTGCCAATTGTTTAATAACCAGAGTTCAGAATTCCTGAATTTTAACAGTTGTATGTTTATGAACCATTACAGCTTGTTCTGAAACACCACTGGTAGTAGAGGAAGAGAATAAAGTTTGTCTAGGTGAGATAGATGAAGTTAGAGACTCATAAAACAACTGTGAATGTGGGTAGGAGGAAACCAAATCAAAACATATTTCAGAAGTAAAGCTGACAGCTCATGTCAGAAATACTATTCATATTATAAAGAGGCTTCCCTTTAAGGGTCTTTTAAGTGGTCAGCTATTTACAGTTCAATTAATGTGTGTCAGAGATCAAGTAATGTTCCCATGGTTACCCACCTTTTCAGTGGCAGAGCCTGGATTTGAACCCAATCTGCCTAATTCCAGAGTCCCATATATAGGATTAGGTGTTCATCTCAGATTCATCTGGAAAATGAACCTAATGAGGTTGTTCTAATGATAATACGTATATCCAAAGCATTTAGAACAATTTTGACACCTATAAATGCTTATGAAATTGCAGGTATATTATTAATATTGTAATTACCATTATCCTTGTTTTTACCACAATTGTCATTATGTCTGATTGAATAGGTTAGGGTGGTTATGACACAACAAATCATGAGCTCCTAGTACAAAAAGCAATTTTCTATGCTTAAAAAGTTTATGACTGGGGGAAAATAATACATTTAAAATGCTGTGGGTTTTGAATTCTATTTCTTAATCTTTTTTCTCCTAGTATAAACCAAGTCTTATAAATGAAACTACATGGCATGGAATATCAGCTTCTTTTATATCATCACAGCATGGGATAGGCTTGCTAGGTGATGATAAGCTCATCAAACATTCCTCTATGTTAAAAGCTAAGATATTGGCCCTGTAAACATTAAATCTTATTCTTCCTTGTCCTGATAAAATCAGGAGTAGGATTAAATTTTGAATTATGCTAGTAGTGACTTGTAATCCTCAAGTAGCTAAAACCTCTATTTTTCAAGGAATATTTCACAAAGGAGGCTGACACTAGTCTCTAGCCCAGCTTTGACCACTGAAGATGATATAACTTGGGCATTTTGCACACCATTGGACTTTGGCATCTGTGTAAAGCGTTAGCTTCTCTTCTAGTGAGATAAAAACTTTTAAATCTATTTACAGAGCAAGAATCTTTTGGGCCACAGCTTTATCGCCTCTGGTGTTTTGGACCTACAGATAAATCACTCTTAGGATAGAAAATTTAGCAGAAAATTTTGGACTCTAAAATAGGCTGCAAACTATTTAATTTAAAAAATTCAATAACTGCTATCAAACACACATGATGAAGACGAATGTATCTCCTGCAATTTTCTCAGTTGGCACACCAGAGAATACCTGAAAGACAAGGTCACTGGAGCTGGGATTGTGTTCACACTTTTGAATTTAAAGTCCTTGATAAATAAAATATCTTTACTCGAAACATATAGTCATGAACAAGTATTAGCACATAATAAAGCAATGTTGCTGACTCTGGGCAATTTGTAGAACTATCCAATGCAAATCAATGCCAAAGGATGCATGTCACATTAGTTATTGTGGGAAAATAGCTTCATTACATAATTACACTCTTTTTACATTGGTACTTTTGTTTAATATTTGTTATTATTTGTCACTCAAACTGTCAGCCTTGGCATACACATTCACACTGTGAAAACAAAGAGCACGTAATTGTTACTTTGTTTTGACAAAAAGTATATATACTACAGTCTTTATAATAAAATTGTGTTCTGCATGTGAGCACAAAGGGGTTTGCAATTGAAATGTGATACCTCAAAGGAAAATCTATTTAAATTCTGGCACAGAGGACAAGTTGAATTTCTTCTCTCGGCCAACTCTTGTGTGGTAAAGTCAAATACTTTCCCTATCTTTGTGTGAACTTTGATTATGCCTGTTTAAAATAAAAAGGGAATTCACATTATGAGAAATTGTATGAGGTATAATTTTATATTCTCTTTTGAATCTCTTTTCCTTTAACTGCCCCAAATTGAAATTTTAACTCCAAATCAGTGGAAGTAATGGTTTCACACACACTGTGGTAGAACTCTTTATACCTCCTAGGTACAAATCCTGTGTGCACCACAGGGAGTGGATTGTGATAGAGATAGATTTGAAAATATAATGAATTAATAGAAAATTTGAGATATGTTAAGTCCAACAGATCAGAAAACAATTGCCATTGAAAAGATAGCTTATTACTCAGAGTTTCTAAAAGCAGGAGGTGTGTTACGTCATTACGTCTGTTACATCAGAGGTTGGTCATGCAGCAGAGGGATGGGAAGGAGCATTAAGGCAGAGGACTTTATTATGGCTTTGGTGGGAAAGAATAGGTGAGGCAGCATAAATAGATTTAGGATTGGCTGGTTAAAATAATGTCAGTGGGCTCTAGAACAAAGGAGGTATTTCTAGTTGTCTGGTTCCTTTGCTGTGGGGGTGATTAGAGCAGATGTGAGAGTACAAAAAATGAGGTGGTTGAGCGTGAACCTGGAGTAGCTGGTTTGTATTTGAAAAGTGCCCTCACAGAAGGAGGAAGGGGAGGGATGAGGAGTGAGGTAGGAAGTCAAAGCAAGGTGATTTAGACATACTATTGGGTTGTCCAGAGCAAAGAGTGTCTAGCATAGGGCAGATGTTAAATTATCAAGTTTACACAAGCTACAAATAGTTAATACAAGAGAGAGATTATTTACTGTAATACAACTAAAGCATTTAACATGTAGTGGGTGCTGTTGGTGGCCCACCTGGACTTCCTTCACAGAGTTGTTGAGCCAGCATTTAATGCTGTGAGGACTGGCTGCTAGGAGCTCACAGCTTTATCATTCTCTGGAGGATTGCCCTAAGCCAGTGGTTCTCAAACTTCAAGATACATCAGAGTCACCTAGAAAGCCTATGCAATCACAAATTGGTTGGCCCCACTTCCAGAGTTTCTGATGTAGTAGGTGTCATGTCTTACAAGTTCTCAGGTGATGCTGACCCTGCTGGTCTTGGGACCACACGTTGGTAACAACTGGCCTAGATTGACAGAAATAACCTTCCCCAGAGATTCTTCAGGGGTTCCACCCTCCTGGGTCAATGACTGTACAAGTCTTGCTTCCTTGCCTTAAATCAGGGCACTCTGTGGAGCTATTCATTCTCCAGAGATCCCTTGGGACCAGGCTGTGGCTAGACTGCCACCGACTCCTCACCAAGTCGCTTCCTCTATCCAGTACTGCTTCCAACTTCACCAAGTTGCTTCCCCTATCCAAGACTGCTTCCCTATTGCTAATTGGGGTTCCCCTTAGTAAATCACCTGTGCAACATACACCATTCTGTTTCTGATTTTAGAAAACTCAGACTATGTGAAATATTTTTACAAAAATTATGTTTTTATTACTGAAAATACATCCAAGAATTACTTTACTATTTTAGAGTTTTGTTTAGTTCTCATTATTCCTACTGATTCTGAAACACAGCAATGGTTTGGAGAGTGGTCAGTAGTAAATAAAATGCACCAAATGAAAATTATGTATAGCAAAAAGTATATATATACAATTTAAAATTAAGGCAATGGGCTATTTATTTGGAGAGTTGAATGTGAAAAGGGAGCTTAATTAGTTTTCCTTGTCAAGAATATTTAGTGTCTATTCACTGTTGGTGTTGTTCTTATAAGGCAAGTTAAAAAGAAATTTTCCTGCCTTCCACCACTTTAGATTATAAGGTGTTATCTGAAAACAAATGTACATTTTGTGAGGAGGGGACAAATTCATTCAGTGAGTATCACAGGCAATATTTTGACATCTAAATTAGCTCCCATAGCTGATTTGTTTCAATTAATAAAATGTAATTAAATTACATGCATGAATTAATAAATAAATTAGTATACATTTAATAATATACACATGTCACACATTGGGCTATTCACTTTCTCATACTTTAATTATTTAATCTTCATGATGAAGGGCTCCAAACAAGTTTCCTGAAAACAAAAGAAATTCTGCACATTTTTAAAGCGAGGGTAAAGAAACTTGGTAAAGAATAATTGCTATTTTCCTCTCAATAATATAATATTGTTAGGCAATTTCCATGAGTTAGCATATTATTGAAAAATGACTAATATCATGCCTGCCACTGATTTTGACAAAACACTGCAGACTGTAGGTCTATCTCTACCTCACGCTATTCCAAGCTTTGAAACAGGACTTACCACATTTTAATTCTGATTCTGCTAGGAAAAAAGACAAGTATTTTTTATTTGCACTTTCTTGTTAAAAACAAGAGCATATGATGAATGAAAGAAATGGAAGAAATAGTGTGAAAATAATTTGATTAGAGCTTCTTAAATCACTATTAAAGAAAATTTATTACATAAATTATCACAAACCCAGGAACCTGATTAAAAAGAGATAATTTTGTGTTTTAGTCTCATCTGACTTTTCCATGAGGCAACATGTTGTCATGAAAAGAACAAAATACATATTATTTCAAATTCTAGTTTTCCCACAAAACATCTGTTTGATTTAAATTAAGTTACAGTTGCTCTGGGTCTCTTAAAATCCTCATCTTTAAGTTGGTGATGATTATGCCTATCTTGATAGTATGGTTGGGAAGATAAATGATGTAATTTATGTAAATTTGTTTACAGCATGGCCAAAATATTGAAGGCTCACAAAAATATTGAGTTTCTCCACTTTTAATTCTATACCCACCTTCTTCTCTTTCTGAACACATATGCTGTGCTCCAGTTAAACTAAGATACTACGACCTCTAAACACATCTGGTATTATTCAGATTATCTGCTTCTTTATACCTCCTACTGTTCATCTTATTTGGTTTTCTCTCTATTTCATCCAGTCTTTATAAACCAGATATCCTTATTCTCTAATGAAGTGAGATTTTTTCCTCCTTTGTCTGTCCAAAGACAGAACTCTCATGACATTGAACCTGTTTTGCCATGCATTCTTCTTGTACACACATTATTTCTTGGATATTATCTAGTGTGATGTTTTATTCTGCCTACAGTAGGTGCTTATCATATGCATCCCAGAAGTTATCACAATAAATAACATAATAACAATTTGAGTGGTTATTGTTTTTTCTGCCTCCCACCATATATTATAAGCTCTTGAAAAGTACTATGCGTTTCATCTTTCTATTTCTGAGTCCCACTTCACTGGTATATTCCTCTTAGCATATAAGAGTTACACAATAAATTTTTACAACAACATATAGAATTTTCTATTTTACAGGCATATACAAGAAGGCTTCAAAAAGCTCGTGACAAAATACAAGTAAAAGATAAGCATAAAAATAAACTTTATTTTTCAATATAAACTCCAAAATAAAAGTAAAAGATAAGAATAAAAAATAAACTTTATTTTTCAATATAAACTCCATCGAAGTAATACACTTTTATAAGTGATGATACCAGCCATTTAGTCCATCTCTAAATAACCGAGGATCCTGGAAAGTTAACCATGTCAATGCTGTCTTTTTGACATTATTAACTAAAGAAACACAGATGCCCTTTAAAGATTTCTTAACATTAGGAACCAAAAAGAAGTCAGAAGGAGCCAAATCAGAATGGTGACGTGGTTGCCTAATGATTTCCCATCGGAACTCTTGCAAAATTACCCTAGTTTAAGGAGAGGAATTAGCAGAAGCATTGCTGTGGTGGACAAGGACTCTCTGGAAAGACTGTCTCGGATATTTTTCTGCTAAAGCTTTGGCTGACTTTCTCAAAACACCCTCATAGTAAGCAGATGTTACCGTTCTTTGGCCCTTCAGAAAGTCAACAAGAAAATGCCTTGAGCATTACACAAAATAAACATTGCTATGACCTTTGTTCCTGACCAGTCTACTTTTGCTGTGACTGGACCATGTCCACCTCTTGGTAGCCATTGCTTTGATTGTGTTTTGTCTTCAGGATCATATTGGTAAAGCCATATTTCATCTCCTATTACAATTCTTGGAAGAAACACTTCAGGATCTTGATCCTACTTGTTTAAAATTTCCATTGAAAACTTTGCTCTTGTCTACAGTTGATCTGGGTGCAATGGTTTTGGTACACATTCAGTGGAAATTTTGCTCAGTTTTAATTTTTCAGTCACAATTGTGTAAGCTCAAACAATGGAGATGTCTATGATACTGGCTATTGTTTCTGCCGTGAGTTGCCAGTCCTATTCAATTTGAGAACCGACAAATTTTTTTTTTCTTGCAAATTGATGGGGATGGTTTGCCACTGTAGGCTTCATCTTTAACATCGTCTCAACCCTTCTTAAAATAAGTTTCTATAAACTACTGATTTATATGGGGCATTTTTCCCATAAACTTTTTGTAAAGAATCGATGAGTTCACCTTTCATCCACTCAAGCTTCACCGCACATTTGATGTTTGTTCTTGCTTCAGTTGTAGCAGATTAACGTTGCTCTTATAGAGGCTCTTTTCAAATTGATGTGTTATTCTTCTTAATGTCTCAAACTATATTCTGTTCAGACATATTATAATAAGTTAGCAGGAGTTTATTTTGGTCAAAAAATGGAAATCCATACATACTTTTTTCATAATACACATTTTCCACAAATATTTTGAAGATCACTTATATATCCAAGCCTATGGTTTATTCTGCCAATGAAAGAAAGTTTCATATGTTTAATGATTTAATAATTAACATTAGTGACTATAATCTGAAAAAGGGACATTTGATAACATACTTTCAAGCAATGATGGGAGGGAGAGCAGTTATTATCCTCTATCTTCTCTGTGAGATAGTCATACATGTAGTTTATCAGGCCATAGGTTATTCAATCCCCAAAAGGTAACTTATAAGCTACAGTCAGGTGGAGTTACAAATACCCATCAAATCATTGAAGTTAGCATTCCCAGACACCTTCATCTTAACTTATAACACTTTTTCCTTTCTGTTGAACTTATTCAACCTCTGTAACTACCCTTGCTGACTTTTGCTTAGTAGATTTGACTCTACTTCCCTATGCTTCTCACTATGACTTGTCATCCTCATTTGGATCTTTGGACTACTTTTTTTCTCCAGAGTGAGATTATTGTGTTTTGACCCATGTTGATACTCAATGCTATGTTGTTTTCCATTCGTCTTTTTTTGTACTTATAATACACTAGCCTGACTAATCAATTCATCTTAGCATTATAGCCAGAAGTAATTTTTTAATGAAAATGACCCTGTAAAAATATGGATATGAAATATTTATCTTTTCTTTTCCCAGCCACAGCAAGACTCATACTAGGTTACTGGTGTCTTTGTCATCATTTTGCCACTTTATTTTATTTATTGCGTCTGCAACATTGGAGATGAGGAGTAAACTTTTCAATAGACATCCTAGGGAACAGGAACTGTAAGATTGTATAGAATTTCCCCAGATCTTCATAGGCAATACATCTAGAAACCAATTCACAAGAAAATTTGAATCTTTATTTGTCATGTAGAAACCATGAAGAAACGCCTGCATAAACATTTTGTAAACATGCAAACTATGGTTATGTTTCATAAATCACCTATAGAGAGGTCACAGGAAATGGCAAGCAAGGTTCCCAAAACTTGAAGCAATCAAAGTTCCCAAAACTTGAAGCAGGAACTCCTCTAATAGTATTAAGTAGAAAATGGGAAACTTGTGGACAGGTAATAGAACTCACCTCGCCAAATTTCTGCCAAATTTCAAATGGAAAGAAAGTGTGCCTTTTTAAAGTAATGTGAAGCATATTAAATTTCTCAATACAAATACTGACTGCAAAAGACCACACATTTTATTGCTGGAGAATATGGTAAAAACAAATTGTTCACAAGTGTTAAATGGAGAGTTGAAGCATATAACCCAATATTTTAAGCAAAACAAAATGGATTCACTCAAATAAAATATGTTAGTGGATTATGTTAACATGGCCTAGGCAAAACAAAGAACAAGGCCAAGGTCATAGAAAAAAAAAGTCCGAAATGGGATGAGAGGTCAGAGAGAAGAAGGAGATGATGCAGTCATACTCAGAGATAAATTACATAACCTTTACATAGAACAAATCCGGGCATACCGGGAAAACATCACCAAAGAAAAGAAAGAAAACAAAGTGTCCCTGTTAGACAAACACACACACACACACACACGTACACACACACCCCAACTTCAACAAAACAAAGTGACCCATTTCCAATTTTGGGTATTCTATGAGCATGATGCCAAATATTCCAGATGGTTTTGTTTCCATTGCTCTGCTTAGCTTTGGCTTTGTAGTCAGATTGTCTGGGTTTCATTTGGACTTGTCGTTCTTCTAATAAAAATATATACTCTAATCCCTGAAATGCAAATTGTTTTCATGGTCATTGGGGAAACATACCCTGCAGACTTTTTTTTTTAATTTCATCTAATTAGAGGTCACTTTCTCTGTAGCTATAAATATGATGTTTGGATGAAAATAATTCTGTGAGATAAATATTTTTAAGTTATATTTACATTGCAATTTAAAATATAATAAAAAAGAAATGTAATTGTATTTTTAAATAAGAATAAAGCTGTCTAGCTCTTTATTGAAATACATTTTAACTTTGTGAATTTATGGGTCTTACAGGCAAGGCTTGAATAATACATAAAAATTGGACTTCAAAATTTGTTTAAAATTTAAAATCAAGATGCATTTTGCTTTCAATTCAAGCATTAGTAGAGGAGGCAAGAAACATCATTTTCTTAACTCTGAAGTCCAATTCCATGGCTAATCAAGGTTGATTGATTGGAGATGTCAAAAAGAGTGGCAGCTGATATCCTCCAGTCTGCTGACCTTGCGTTTCAGAAGACAGATTAAACCAGGCTGTCTCTTTCTAAATTCAAATGGATTGGGGAAAAAAAAAATCTGCCTTGATCCATTATGGGTCTTACACTTAATTGATCTTTGACTCATTACTGCAGCTGAACAATTTAGTGTCACTGACAGGAATACTTGTTTACAAAACAGTAAACCAGGGTATTCGTTCATCCTCAACTTTGAAACAGAGTAACAACTTAATAACCTAATGAAAACGAACTGCAAGAAAATCATAAAACAGTCCCCAATCCAGCAGTATCCTATTTACTTATCTCCATTTAAAAATTATTGGTAGCAGGAATGAGTTGCAAATATTGGTATTCTCCACATCCATATACTTCATGAAATATTTTGCTGATAATTTTTCAATATTTAATTTAGGCAGGAATATCAGTTTGTCACAATGAAAAAACAACTCCTGTGTATGACAAATGCACAATGACTATATACAGCTTACTACTTTTTGGTAAAATAATGAGTTGTTTACTACTTCAAGTTACATAACAATTTTGGATAGCTGTAGCGTTTACATTCATTTCCAAGGCCAATTTTCATTATAAAAGCAATTATTAAATATTTGGAGATACAATTTTGTTGCAAAATTACTATGAATAAGTTATCAATGTTCTCGCATGTGCCATAGTTTTATTTCTAGTAAATTGAAAGTAATCATTAATATTTTATCAAGATATGTTTTAGTTGTGAAATTTATAAGAATAGTTTAAATGTATTTGCTTGATAAATAACAGAGTAAATTTTCATTTGATGGATTTATAATCGGAGCATAACACCGATAGTCCCCAGTTTATAATGGTTTGACTTTGAATTGTTCTATTTTATGATGGTGCAAAAGGGGTATTTATTCAGTAGAAACTGTATTTCAAATTTTGAATTTTGATCTTTCCCCAGGCTAGGGATGTGTGGTACGATATTCTTAAGATGCTAGGCCACAGTTGTGAGCCTTAGCTTCCAGTCAGCTACAGTCATGAGCGTAAACAACTGACACTCCACAGTGTACTGTGTCATGAGATGATTTTGCCCAACTGTAGGCTACGAAGTGTTCTGGGCACATTTATAGTAGGTGAGGCTAAGCTATCATGTTTGGTGGGTTAGGTGTACTAAATACATTTTTATTTATAATATTTCAACTTAAAATGGGTTTATTGGAATGTAACCCCACTGTAATTCAAGGAACATCTGTATATTTATCCTCCCTTTATAAAGTATTATATGTGATGATAAACACACTGATAATATACCATGGGAATTTATCCTTCTTCTCAAATATCCCATGTAGGAACTCATTAATTTGTTGCTTACTTATTATTTTTGATTAGGAAAATAAATTTTCTCTTAAGAAATTCTCAAGAATCCTTAAGTATTCAAATACTTAAATATGGTAATGGTAATGGAGAGAGAGAGACAACAAGAGACAGTGAAAAACAGAGAAAGAGAGAAATATCTCTAACTTGTGTTTGTGCTGTGTTGTATAGTCATCTTATTAAATTTCATTGGATCTAAAAGAATTAGATCCAATAAAATTTGGATACAAATTACAAAATGTACTATTATTTTATGTACCAGCATTAAAAAACTCTGCCAATTAAATTGTGACACAATCTGAAGATGCCAGTATTACAAGATGCATACTGATATCAGTTATGTAAATGCGGAAAACAAAGGCCATCTTAGACTAGATGAACTATGGTAACTTGTTATTGGAGGTAACACTACCACACACTCCTCAAAATGATTCATGCAGCCAAAATGAATATGAACAAAAAAACACACTATCCTGATTTTCCTCTTATTTTACTCATGACTTAGTCTCCTTTCATGAATCAACCTCTTCACTTAGCATTTCTAAGTGCTCCAACGTTCAACCCTTAGACTTCACTTCTCTGTCTACTTTCACCCCATAAGTGATTTTACTTAATCTCATAGATTTAAATATCACCTATATGGTAGATGGATGAATCTTCAATTTGCAACTTCATCCTGAACCTCTCTCTGATCTGTATATCCAACTGCCAATGTAATAATTCCACTGCATGTCTACAAGACATTCATAATTCTAGACCTAACATAGAACTCTTAGTTGCTGCCATCTCTTAAGTTCTTCTAAATTCAGCACGTAGCACCAGCCATCCAGCTGTTTAGAGAAATTTAAGAGCTTTTCTGGATTGTTTTCTCAAGCTCCACATTCACTTCTCTTAGATCTAACTTCAAAATTTGTTCAAAACTGGTAAATTTTTAACTCCCTTGACAATCTCACCCTAGTCCTAAATACCTTCAGTTCGCTCCAACACTGTCATCTTGAACTCCCAACTGGTTGCTCCACTTTTCTATTTTCTCACATTCTACACAGTGTAGCCAAAGAGGTATGTCTGCAAAGCAAATCTGATCATGCTCTTTTCCTGCTCAGATATTTTCATTAGCTTCCAATCAAAGTTAGAAAAGTATGTAAGTGTGTGCGTGTGTGTGTGTGTGTGTGTGTGTGTGTATTTTATGGTTATGAAGTCCTACATTATATCTGACTCATGGTTACCTATTAATACTATTTTGCGTGCGCGCACACACACACACACACACACACACACTCCCTATAACCCCACTAGACTTGGGTCTGCTCATAGAATGTAATTTTATCTTACCATTCCATAACCATACCACTGACTAGCATATAATAGATGCCCATTGAATACTGATGATTAACTGAATAAATGAATGAATGGATGGATAAAACAGGAAAATGCTTTGTAAATACCAACTCATTGCCTTATCTCTTTCCACCACTTTTCTGTTATGTTGGATCTGGTAGAATAAGATGTGTAAACGTGTCTGATGTTGGATGCAGAAGAGCTGAAAGTTTACAAAGATGAAAGGCTTTCGGTGTCTGTCCAAGAATACAGATATTTTGGTAAAGAACTGACTTGAGACTATTGGTGTTTTTAGGTCAGCATTGTTAACTATAATATAATGGTCAGTTAGAATATAAGCTTTTTAAAGTCCCTGACTAACATTAAAAACAAGACATTCCTAATATCAAGCACTCTTCAGAGTGTGCTTTCTCCTTGTTTGTCATTCTGACAATTCTGAAGTTAATAATCTGCCACATATCAAGGACTAAGGCAGGGAAGTGTCTACCAGACGTTCAAGGAGATTGCTGTCCTGACTGCTCAACCTAAGGCTAGGAATTTGGTGTCAAGGCTCTTCATTGCTGCCTGGCTATTAGGCTAGTGAACAGCAGAATAACTGTTGGTACTGAAATTCATCACAGGATGCTCTTTCCAAAACTTACACTGAGGCAGTCAGTGAAATCAGTCTCCGTAGGGCAGAGGGTCATCTGTCATTTTGAAAGAAGCTTGTGTGAACTCTCAGGCTCTGAAGGGGTTTCTTTAATATGAAATATTTATGTGAGAATGGGGATTGAGTGTGACTTTGGGCCTGTGGAGCACATTATGGCACTATTTTTGCTGAAAGGCAGAATGTTGGGTGGTAAGTAAAGCAGCCCAGGATTCTGAATCTATTCTAGTCATGTGATTTTCTGTCCTCACGATTCCCATTTGATACTGTGTGCTCCTTGTTCACTGCTGTGAGCTTGTCACCCTCTAATCTTAAGGGGATTATTAGCAAATGCACTGCGAATGGAGAGATACCAATTATAAAGGCTTTGTGTGATGAAATGACCATCTCTTCTCCTTGGTAGGAATTATGTCTTATAATAGTTCTGTGTTATTAAGCAAATTTTATATTGAAAACTGTGGTCTATTTTTAAATCCTTTACTTTAGGTGGAGATGAGGATTCTGAAAGTTTGAGGATGTAGGTGGAACTAATGACCCTAGCTAGGGATAGCTGAATACCTCAGTTAGTCTCAGGATATGTTAGTCAAGAAAGAGAAAACAATATATTCTAAGAATTTTGTGAGTTATTACAAGGAGACCAAATAATAAATATTAGTGGAAGCATTCATTTGGCAGAAATGAGATGGCTAGTCAGGATCATTCCTCAGAACATTTAGGAAGGTCTAGGCTGATAATGAACTTAAAGTAACTGTAAAAGGAACTATATCTAACAAACAAACACTTTCTCATTTGAAACTTAGGGATAGTCATGGAATAACGGATGATTCACAAAATTCTTGTGAAAACTTAAAAAACACACATAAAAGTACCCAGTAAATTGTGAATGGTAAAACAACATTCAAAAGTTACCTTTTTGTTTGTTACTTTCATTGAGTGTATAAGAACCTTAATTATTGCCATAGCATCCAAAGGTATGCTGAACTTCAACTTGAGAAGAAAATAGTAATTAATTGGACACTTACGTGGATTTAGAACAACAAGCATAGTCTGTATCTACATCTATCTATCTATCTATCTATCTATCTATCTATCTATCTATCTACCTATTGATCGACGATATATCTATTCATCCATTTCTCTATCTTCCTGAAGTATATACAGAGATATTTATTTACCTGTTTCTTCTTGAAATATAGTAAGAGATATGTGGTCAAGAATTGGTATATGATCTAAAGAGAGAATTGCACTGTAGGTAAGGCCACATGATAAGACTTAATAACTCAATATTAGGATGCATTTAGAATAGAGAACACTTATTTAGGTAAATGTCTCTAGGAGACACTGGTAGCCTATAGCAATACTTTCCAACTATATTTCTGTTAAGGGATACATATAAAAATGACAATCTGTGTATGGCCCACAGGTCTAAAGAATGAGGTTACTCACAGATAAAGACAACTGGCTAGATGATTAATGGCACATAAACTCTGCCTGGCAGCCTAAAACCTGAGGAGATAAAAATATTGGAACACGCCGCTCAGAGATCTCTAGCTTTAGGTGTGGAAACCATCAGATCCTGGCAATTTCAGTTACTAGCTTGGGGAAGTGAGTGAATCTTTCTGAACATTTATTCCCATGTGTGTAAGACTAGGATAATCATCTTTTCCTTTAGGTACCCTATATCATCTATATGAGGTTCAAATAACGTGGTACCTGGAAAGATTATAGTAAAGTAAAACATATAAATATTTGATATTAATACCAAAATAATATGGGGTTTTGCTTAATTTTTAAAGTTTGGATGCAACTGAGCAACTTGGAGTAGTAACTGTACTTAAAAATAAACAAGTTGTATAATGGAAAGTAGTAAGATCATATTGGACAGGATGAAAATAAAAGAAAATGAGGCCGGGCGCGGTGGCTCAAGCCTGTAATCCCAGCACTTTGGGAGGCCGAGACGGGCGGATCACGAGGTCAGGAGATCGAGAGACCATCCCGGCTAACACGGTGAAACCCCGTCTCTACTAAAAAATACAAAAAAAAAAAAAAAAAAAACTAGCCGGGCGAGGTGGCGGGCGCCTGTAGTCCCAGCTACTTGGGAGGCTGAGGCAGGAGAATGGCGTAAACCCGGGAGGCGGAGCTTGCAGTGAGCTGAGATCCGGCCACTGCACTACAGCCTGGGTGACAGAGCAAGACTCCGTCTCAAAAAAAAAAAAAAAAAAAAAAAAAAAAGAGAATGAGCATAATTTTATTAATATGTTTGTTGTTGCAATTGCCATCATTCAAATGAGATGAAATTCTGCTTTTAAACACAAAAGAAAAATGTTTTCCCACACTTAAAGACATAAAATTTCTGCTCTTAGCCATATTATCTTTAAATGCCTAGGTCTCTGAAAGTCAATCCAGAACATACTATGCTGAAATGCTGCATTAGTATCTGTGCCCTATGCCCTTCCGAGGGGACAATTTCTCTCTTCTTCAGCCAAATGTTAAATTAAGGCTTTCTAAAGAAACCATGTTGAAGTGACAATATAGCTCACACATTACATAGTCCTCTGTTAATATTCCCATTCAGTTATGCTGAGGGCTTTTGGGAATCATAAAGTACATTTTCTGAATAAAGACTTACTATTTAAATTTCTCCCTACCTTTTCTTACAATACCAGCAAAAATAATATAAGAGAAAAAAAAAATGGGATAAAAATTCTGCTTAAACTTCTCCCAAGCTGATCTGGCTGAAAAATCTAGCAGGGGATGGCCTGATGGTTAAGATTGATGAGCACTGACTCCCTAGTTGAAGATCAAGTCTGTCTCATTTGTAATTTTCTCAGTACCCTTGGCTAAGGATGAAGGGTCCTAAGGCTGAACACATCTGCTTCCACCCTTGGAGCCAGTGAGAACAACCTCTGCTCTAACTAGGCAGACCCTCTTTGCCAGATGATAAAGGAGAAAAAAAAAAATGTATATATATATCTATCTCGCAATGCCACAGTATTGAGGGTGAAGAGATGTGGCCCGGTATTATTATTTCATTTTTAAGTTCGTGACAACCCATACTTTAATAAATAAATCAAAATGCACTGTTGTTCAAATGTCGATGGCTCTTAGGAGATAAGGGAGAACATTTTTACTAATAAAAGCAATGATAATTTAATTGTTATATATGTTAAATTTTAATTTAAGCTGCTATTTTATCATATGTATCCTTGGTATATTATTTTGAATTTGTAGCAATACAAAATAAATTATGCAACGTATATGCAAAATAATATATTATTTTCCATTGCTTTTAAGTTCTTTAAATAAGATACAACATACTTTAACTGAAGGCAATTATAATAATACATATATAAATTTGGTTCTCTCAGGGCCCTGAGTAAATGATAAAATTAATTCAATTAAATCTACTCCAAAATTATATATTAGCAAGGAAGAAAACCATGGATTATATAAAATTGACCAGGGGACACTGTAAAGACAAAACATAACACAACACACATGTGGTATCAAATATTCACAGTCAGGCACTGTTAGGATCTCATTACTTTGTCAGAATCTTGGATCTTTTTTTGCAAGTTACTTTGACATCTTTCTCCCAGAGCACAATTTGTCACTTATTCTAACAAAATAGAAAAGAGATCAAATTTCGGTCTGATGCATACAACACTGCCTTTCTAAACATTATTGCCTTTATTCCCTGTGTGTACAGGTATGAGTACAAAGAAATACAGGCTGTAGGGCCTTATTTTGATGGGTGTCAGGCTTAATGAGAAGGGTTATTTGTTAGTTTCCTCAATTCTATGTGATTTAAACATTTTTTAAAACCACATCTGTCTTCAGGATTAATGCATTTGCAAAACACCTATGAAGATGTAATTAGAAAGACATTTCCTATGACCATTCTTAATATTCCTTTTTCTTCCTCTCTTTTGAACTTCCGTTTCTTTCTCATTTTTTCCATAAAACATAGTTTTAGATGGATTCTAGAGAAAGTGATTGGTATGACAAGATAAAGAAGAATCTTTGGAAATTCTAAAATGGGAGTAGAATCCAGGAAGGAAGAAAGACCAGGTACCCAGAATCAAAATGTAAGAAACCTGTGTTCTCTAGCCATCCAGAATTTTTGCTTAGGTAAGCATATTCTGGAACACTGATTATGTTTTAGTTTAACAAAAGAGATAGTTCACTCCTGGAAAAATAGCAATCCAAACTTACGGGATCTGCACAGTTACCTGTCTTTGTGAGAAGCTGCATTCTTCAAAGATACAACATAGACAAAGATAAGCAAACCCAGGCTCCCTGAAGAGCCTAATCACATAACTGACTTAGAAGCAACTTTCAAAGCTGCCAGGGAAACTGAAAAGCCTGCCAGTGAGTCAGATCCTGCTGCTAACAAAAGGTCTTTCAAAGGCTGGCATCTGGGTCCTGTGATTGCCATTCAGAAAGGGCTGTCGGGATTTCATGCTTTATCTCTGGTGATCATGTGTGCAGACCATTACCAGGTTATTTGGACTGTGATGACGGTTGTCTTGATTGATGATGAAAGCCTGTCTTGTGATTTCACTTATAAATAAGATTCTTTTAAGCTGTCCTTTTTATTTATTTACAATTCTGCTTTGACTTCAGCATGTATTTTCTCTATGCTATGAATTGACTAAGCTCTCTCTTTTCCACAAAATGAGAGCTAAAACTAAAAACCTAGCTTTTTACACACTTATGACTGGGAAATTTCATGTACAATGAACTTCATATCCTCTCTTATACAATATGGTTTTGAGAAAGCTCTTTTTTATCAATAATAGATCCTCACATTTGTTTTACTTAAAAATTTATTTAATTTACCTTCATAAAGCAACTAGTATCATGCAGTTACTGGACATATTTATATTTAAAGTCATGAAAAAGACTATTGCCTCTCCCATCCACCACATCCACCTCCCTAGCACCACCACAACACTCCCAACCATGTTCCACGGTTAACACGGTCTCTCATGAAGAGCTTTATGTCAGTATTGAAAATACTGATGCTGCTTTTTAGAAAAATGTTTCTTCTAATTTATCACAGGTTTGACTAAGGAAGTTACCCATGCTGCACTTCCCCAGTCAATTCTCATTCAGTCACCAGTGGAGGCACCTTGTGGGTAACTCAGTCTACTCCATTCTGCATGATTCACTACCGCCTTCACCTTCCTTCACCTCTTCTCTAGTGATTCCCATTATACGGCATCCTTCTCAATCGTACATAGTCGGATAATTGCATACCCTTGGAATCGCTTCACAGCAGGTCCTTTGGTCCTCCTTCAAGTGCATGTGCCGTGAACTACTCAATCATTACACAGTCTGCCTGCTCCTAGCTCTCAGTTTTGTCATTGGCTATAGAACAGTCTTCTCTCCTAAACATCACTGTGCTGTATTAATCCATTGTAGTTAAGCAATTATGGTCATGATATTAGCCACTTTGTGATTATTCTCAGTAACTTGAGGCTTCTGTAATAATCTTCATGCAAGTATGCAAAATTCAATATGAAACCATATACGAAGTAGAGAAAATGCTACCTGAACACTGACACTTTTCTGAAGTTTTTTTCGTTTTGTGATTGGAAGTATAATTATTGCATACAGACCTATAGAGTAGTAGAGAACAGATTTTGAAGGGATTACTGATTGCTAAGGTATTTTACAAACTACTATCTGAATATAAAGTTATAGCCATGGGAAGTCTAAATATTATAACTGTAGCCACTTATTTATCTTTTAAAAATTGTTTGAAATGATAACTGAAGTTTTGACTCATATTTAAAAGATAACTAGGACTGGAGATGTGGTTGCTGCCACCCTTAATTAATGCCCTTCATATTCTGACCTCTGTGAGTTGACAACTAATAGACCACATAGACCTGAAGCAAAGCCTACTAGTTGACAAGTGTCCTCCCTTTTCACAAAGCATCTAGCCAAACTTTCCATTTTAAGAGGCAACTGATTAGGGAAAAGAACTTACATGTACAACAGTGGAGGAAATTTATATGTAATATTTAGATTAACCCAATTTCTAATTCTTAAAATAGAAATAAATGGTTAAGGATAATTCAGCAAATGAAGAACATTAACAGCAATAAGAAGAAAGACTAACAGAATAGCTAATTCAAAAGCCCCAAAATTACAAAGGTAATTCAGGAATTAGAAGATAATTTAAAAATTATATTTGATATATAAAGACAAATTTATAAAGTAAGAATCAAATGCTATAAACAGACAACATTTAGAGACCGGGAAAAAGCCCTTTGAAATAAAAGAAATACACACACACATAACACATACACCCAAATATAAGTCTGGCTGAATGCAAAATTCAAAAACTGAAAAAAAAGAGATTTTTTTAATAGAAAATTAATCCAGGAGGTTGTTTTTGATTTTACAGGCTCATAGGTGGAAGGGAATTGCCTTGTCTTAGATGAGACTTTGGCCTGTGGGTTTTTGCGTTAATGCTGAAATGAGTTATGACTTTGGGGGACTGTTAGGAAGCCATATTTTGAAATGTGAGGATGTGAGATTTGAGAGGGGTTGGGGTGGAATGATATGGTTTGGCTGTGTCCCTACCCAAATCTCGTGTTGAGTCGTAGCTCCAATAATTCCCATGTGTGTGGGAGAGACCTGGTGGAAGGTAATTGAATCATGGAGATTGGTTTTTCCCATGCTCTTCTCATGATAGTGAATAAGTCTCACAAGATCTGATGGATTTATAAAGGGGAGCTCCCCTGCACTTCTCCTTCTGTACACCATGTAAGACATGACTTTGCTCCTTCTTTGCCTTCTGCCATGATAGTGAGGCCTCCCCAGCCATGTGGAACTATGAGCCAATTAAACCTCTTTTCTTTATAAATAAATTTTAAAAAGAAGAAGATATATTAATAAAAATATTAGAAAAATGGATAAAAATATTTCATAAGAAATATTCGAATTAATTTCTCATTGTTGAAGAAAATAAAAAATCATTAGGTTGTATAGTCCTCCAACGGCCTATAGAAAAAAAAAATGAAGAAAGGTCCATATATTGATAAAGTCTTCTAAACTTTCAGTGGAAAAAGTTTAAAAAAATTCCAAGACATTGTAAAAAGTTTCCAGAGAAAAGTGACCTGTCACTAATAAATGTACAACTATTCAAGTGGCTAGACTTTGATCACTAATGTAGTATGAGTGAGGACAAACAAGCAACATCTTCTAAGTTTTAATAGAAAATAATTGGATACCAGTATTTCCAGCCACTCAGCATTAAAGGTTCACAGCACACAAAAGTTATTTTCAGACAAGAACACAGAAATGTTATCTGAGTCATTCTTTCTAAGAAATTTATTTGTGGCTGTACTCCAGCAAACATGATGGGAGAAACTAAGAGGAACACATGCAATAGTGCAGTTGTTCTAGGAATGCCAAGAAAAGTATTCAAGAATGATGGTTCTGGAATGGGCCTAGAATGAGAGAGACACAAATAACAACAACAAATAAAAATAATATATAACACTAATTACAGCATCGTTTGTGGAAGTCACTGATCTAAGTACATTAGAAGTCACTGTTCTAAGTATACTCATGTAAACTGAATCCCTCTCATCAGTCCCAAGAGTAGGATTACTATTATTACCATTGTACAATGGGGAAATCAAGACACACGCATAATTCAGATGACTTTCCCAAGTTGTGGCACTGAATTCAAGCCCAGATAATCTGGTTTCTGTGTCTGTAGGCAGTCAGTGGTTCTGAAAAAAAAGAAAGCCTTTAACGAGATTGAAATAAAATCTATTCAACCCGAAAAATTTTGGCGACGTGATTAAGAAGATGAATGCTGCTTCTTTCACAGAAAAAAGATACTTCTGTCACACAGGGGAAGAAAACAGTCATGGTATTTGAATGAAGGAGAATATAATTTGACATATTGTTGGTATGTTCACAGCCTTCAAAGGAAATTGATTATTGGTTTCTGAGTCGACTTGAGAAATTAACAACAGTTTATCTCAATTCTTTCCTATCTCTTCTGGCTTTCAAAAAACCAAGTTAAGCCTTCTTTGCACAAATGATTTAAAATTGAAACAAATCTTACTTATTTGGGTGTTTTAGACATAAAGCTAAAAATAAAATGTCCCAAATGTCACATTAAATCTTCATCCTTACTCTTAAGGTAAGAACTTTTCTTGAGGATTTTTATCTCAGCCTGAATGTGTTGGGAAATAAAATTAATAGTCATTCCTCCTGGACCGTAGTTAGTCAGATTCTGGCCACTGTTTTGACTGAGTAGCTTGTTCTTGAGTGAGAAGTTGTAAGGGATAGGGATGGGTCTCCTTGAACCAATTTAATGGGGCAAGCTGTGCCTCCAGAGCCAAGCTTCCTACTTCCCTTTCTTAGAGTGCGCTAAGGTGCCTAATTCCTCAACAAACCACAGTCCTCTCCAATGCTGCAGAAACAAGCCGGTTCCTGATTTCCCTTCTTCCAGTACTACCATACCAGAAAGGGAAGACAAGATCAGAAGCATGGATAAGGCGCTTATAGTTTATGTTTTTTTTCTTTCACTCCCAGAACCCAGTCTGAGGAAGGAGCACACCATTTTTCTTTTTTTCTTTTTCTTTTTTTTTTTTTTTTGAGACGGAGTCTGGCTCTGTCGCCCAGGCTGGAGTGCAGTGGCGCGATCTCGGCTCACCGCAAGCTCCGCCTCCCGGGTTCACGCCATTCTCCTGCCTCAGCCTCCCGAGTAGCTGGGACTACAGGCGCCCACAACTGCGCCCGGCTAATTTTTTTGTATTTTTAGTAGAGACGGGGTTTCACCGTGGTCTCGATCTCCTGACCTTGTGATCCGCCCGCCTCGGCCTCCCAAAGTGCTGGGATTACAGGCGTGAGCCACCGCGCCCGGCCCACACCATTTTTCTTAATTGCCTTTTCTGTTTTATGGAGACAAGTGTAGTTGTAGCAAAAGTCAAAACAGTATATCTGGATTTGATTATTTCACGGCAATTTTGTGTAATTTTATATAAAATACATAATATAAATACTAAAGAGAGTACTGAGTCTTGGTTGTAACAGTATTATCATTTTAAAAAAATTTATCTGGTTCACGTTGGTGTTTGAATAAAAAATAAATAAAATAAAAAAATTAGTCTTGATAATTTTATTTAACTTCATGGTCTTAATCCCTTTGTCTTTAAAATGGTGATAATACGTGTTCCACCAACTCAAAACATAGTTATGAGGATGACATAATTTGGTTGCAAATGCTTTTTATAATGCTAAGCACTATATAAAAATAAGTTTCAATATTTTGTCAGTATATTGGGGTGTAGTATTTCTTTTGAAATTTTGATCTTTAGATGTGAGGTCTTTTGATGCCACTAAGATAGACTGGGAGCTATGGGACTTTGGAGGGAAAACAAAGTGTTTTGAAATGGTGTTAATTATCTATATTCTGTACTATTAAAAGTTTGATTTTTGTATAACAATTTAAGTGAAAACGGTTAACTTCCATTGTTATCGGCTTACTTTTACATCTGTAGTCCCCAGTCTGTTTGCAATGGATTTGGTAAATTGAGTGAGTAGAGATCTGATTCTTTGTTGAGTACTGGAATAATTCCAGGCCCTAAGATAACTTGAGTGCTCTCTTTTTCTATGAAGTATCTTTCTACATTATTCCGGGGGCAATTTAGAGCACATATTGGATTCAGAAAGTGATCCGGGTTAAGTTGTTCAGTGAATGGTGAACACTGTTCTTTTCCTTGCTTTAAAAGCTTGAAATATCCTAGTTCCTGCATACAGGTAGCAGCCTTCTTTACTTAAGCCTGATGGCCAGTTTCTCTTGTTGTAGTTTCTAGTCTCTAAAGACCCAATAATACTTGTATTGCTTTCATTGAAAATGTTAACCCAGTTCCTCTAAGTATTATCCTAGACACTGCTCTTTTCTCCACATTTTCTATTTTTATTCACTGGAAGGAACAAACACTATCTGTGTTTCAACATACATTCCTATGGCTTTTTGATTATGAGTTGATGAAAGTTTCAGATAGATTCTTTTTTATTCAATATACTACTCTGTCATCAGAACTTAATTTCATTATAGTAGTAGTGAGGGGCAACTGAACATTTTTCCTTGTATATCTACTATACAAATGTAATGCAGAATTCAGTAGAAGACTGAATAGAATAGATAAATAAACTCATATATTTAAGAGTAATCAGAATAAGGTTTTCCTATTATAGATTGTCCACATCTATAAATATATTTGCATATAAATGATTTTCAATAAGACTCTATAATTGCACTATATAATTTCCCCAATTAACTTACACTATTTTTCAATTGTTTCTTATGTTTCAGCATGACTAAGGTGGGGTATGGGTGTGTGTATGTGTATGTAAGCACCCTTTGAAAGTGTTATTATTTAGCCTCTGCCATCAAATACAAGAACAGGACTGTGATATTATTTTCAGCTAAAATAATGTATGTTAGCGTTACATTATTTTCACAAATGGATAAATGTGTCACATTCAAAAGCCTCCATTATTATACATTCAAGAAAGGAAGCAGTGGTCACAACGGGAAGTTATTGTGCAGCGTTGTCGGCTATTTATTTTATCAGATGTCTGTAAAATGCCTATCAGTTCCATTTGCTTGTCTGCATGCAGAGCTCATGCATATAGTTGTGCCTCTCTGGTGGTCAATTTTGTTTGAAGGTTATACATTTCCTTTGTCAGTCTACTGTCCTTACCTGTTTCCTATTATCTTTGTGTGACTGATAAAGTCTGTTACATTTTTATCCCTAATACCATTAGAAATAAATGATTTAATTCACATTAATGAATTTCTTATTGGAATACATTAGATAAGCAACTCTCTAAAGGAAAGTGACTTGTACATTTAATTGAATCTGATAAAGAAGTTGAAAAATACATTTGCCAAGTTAATTTCTTTCTCTATTATTAATTCCCTACTTCCTCACAAATATATCTGTTGCAAGTTAAAACAAAGGACACAAAATCAAAGAGACATTAATACAAGGGTTAAATAATAAGCCAATATCATGTCCTCTTCCTAAGTTGCATAGGTATATTATAGAAAAATAGCTCAGAGAGAATACATTATAACATTAACAACAGTTATTTCTGTCCGGGCGCAGTGGCTCATGCCTGTAATCCCAGTACTTTGGGAGGCCGAGGCAGGCGGATCACAAGGTCAGGAGATGGAGACCATCTTGGCTAACACTGTGAAACCCCTTCTTTGCTAAAAATACAAAAAATTAGCTGGGCACGGTGGCAGGCGCCTGTAGTCCCAGCTACTCTGTAGGCTGAGACAGGAGAATGGCAGGAACCCGGGAGGCGGAGCTTGCAGTGAGCCCAGATCGCGCCACTGCACTCCAGCCTGGGCGATGAGCAAGACTCCATCTCAAAAAAAACAAAAAAAACAAAAACAAAAACAAACAAAAAAAAAATAGTTGTTTCTGTACCATAGTTATGTTGACAATTCTAATTTTATTCTCCATAAATTCTACTTTAAAAACACTCAGCAACAAGTACTGATCAAGATAATATTTTTAAAAATTAATACTTTCTTAAATTTAAATTTTTAATAAAAAAGTATTTGAAAATAAAAGCTTACATAAATGCTACAAAAACAAACAAACAAGCAAACAAAAACATGGCTGCATAAAATCTCTGGTGTCTCCAACTACATATATCACAGAAATCATAGCATATCTATTTTTAAATTTTGTTTTACTATCATTTCATTTTAAGTTCAGGGGTACAAGTGCAGGTTTGTTACATAGATAAACTGCTGTCATGGTGGTTTGTTGTACAGATTGTTTCATTACCCAGGTATTAAGCCTAGAACCCATCAATTATTTTTCCTGATCCCCTCCCTTCTGCACCCTCCATGCTCAGACAGGTCCCCAGTGTGTGCTGTTTCCCTCTGTGTGTCCATGAGTTCTCATCATTTAGCTCCTATTTATAAGAGAGAACATGCAGTATTTGGTTTTCTGTTCCTTTGTTAGTTTGCTAAGAATAATTTTCTCCAGCTCCATCCATGTCCCTGCTCAGAAAATGCAACTACTTTTTCTTTTAACACACGAATAGATGGGTTCCCAAAATGTTAAATTATTTTTCTGTTGTTTTATTGGTTAAATCTAGGATTTCTAACCTCTCTACAAAATGTTTTAAACACTAAAATCTTCTCTTTTCAGGAAGAGATACTTTTGGAAATACCACTACACCTTTAATAAAGAAAAAAATTTGTAATTTATATCTTACCTGTAATTTCTTTCTTTTCCTTCTTGATTTTCATGCTCAAATAAAAATATGCATATTTGTCTCCACCATAACAGAGAAAAGAGAGAAATCGCACTGAATGAATTACCAATTCTTCAACTATTCTTATCCACTTACCCCTCTGGTTAAACAGCTTTCCAAGTTGTTTCCAGCTGTGTGAAGTAACTGGCAATAATTAAGTAACGCTGGTAATATGGGAGGTAAAACCTATGTTGCTATGAACCTTAGAAAGAAGAGGTTGTTTAACTTTCTCTAATTGCTGGTTGAGCTTTCTTAAAGCTGGAATTGTTAAGTCCCATCTTATTTTCATTTGAAGAGAGCTCGCCAGGGTAAAAAGCCAACCCAGAAGCAAGGTAGCACCGAGAGCCAGAGTTAGAGTTAAACTCCTGATAGTATCATTTAACCACCTGAATCAAAATATGTCCGGAACATGTACACTCCTGAGAGTTTCATTTACTGATCCTACACATTTCACATTTAGAGTTCAGTTCATAAAAGGGATTTTGTTTTGTTTTCATCATTTATTTTTTTAAAAATCTTAACTAATACAGGGATTTTATTATCAGCTTCTGTGTTAGTTTTCTTAGGGTTGCTGAAACATTGTGCCACAAACTGGGTGGCATACAACATAAATTTATTGTCTCACAGTTCTGGAGGCTAGAATTAAACAATCAGGGTATCAGCAGGATTAGGTCCTTTGGAGCGTCGTGAGGAAGAATCTGTTCCCTGCCTGTCACCTAGCCTCTGGAGGTTTCCTGGCAATCTTTGTGTTCCTGGGCTAGTAGAAGCATCACTTCAATCTCTGCCTCTCTCTTCACATGCATTGTCTCTTTGGGTGAATCTGTCTCCAAATTTCCCCTTTTTATTGGCTTAAAGTCCACCCCAATGGCCTCATTTTAACTTGCTTATCTCTATAAATACCCTGCCTCTGAATAAGGTCACATTTTGAGATACTGGGAGTTAGGACTTCAACATGTGAATTTCGGAGGGGTGCGATTCAACCCATAATAGCTCCAATCTGAGATCCAACTGAGCTATTGATATTTGTAACCTTCAAAGAAGTACGGTCCAGAGCCTAGAAATGGAATTTCAATATCCAGATATAAGAGGTATAACCTTCTACTCTGTCACATATTCAAGAGTGACTGATTCTGTTACCCTGAAGGTTCCTCTCTTGTTTTCTTTTTGTTTATAACTCTTTTTCATTTCCATGTTGGCTCCTCTCTGTTCACTGTCCCTTGCCATGGAAATGTGGTTCTCCTGGCATCATGGGATGCAGGTAGGCATAGTGTCTATGTGAGTTTTGGGCCACATTGCTTGGTGAACTTTAGCCACTTGCCCACCTGAGGCAGCTACTCTGCCTTGGGGCCCACAAACTGTCTTTGTATCGCATGAGTATGGACTTTCTTAGAAATCAGTCCTGTCTACCAAAAGTACTATTTCCAACTCTAATTCTTCCTCTAATGTCATCACCTTTTGGTAATTAGAGTAAGTTTGATGATCTCTTTCTTCTCTGAACTTTCATCAAGGGTGACTTTGTGCTTCCCATGTGAACCATCCCTCATTCTGGCCCCCCAAGCGAATGAGTCTGCCATTTTGCAGTCAGAGTTAGCAATTGCACTGCTTGCTTGCCACACCAGCAACTTCTCAGCCATCTGTCGGATGGCAAAATAGGTCCACTGGACTTCACTGTCACTCACAATCTGATTACAGGAACTAATATTTATTTTATTAGTGGAACATACACTTTCCTCCCTTCACTGTTCCGCTTTGAATTTCTCGTTTTTCCAAAGCTCATACAAACTAACCTTGTGTACATACAATCAATTAAAACCTTGAGTAAGAGTAATAGTGTAGTTTTGTCAGAGACTGCAAAACACTTTAAAGACACTGCCTTTTAGTCCACAAGAAGTACTCATGAAGGATATACTATTGTGTGTATGTTTTGGATGGAGAAATAAGTAACTTTTTTTAGTAATTACTATAAACTAGGCACAGCTTCATGTATTAAATATGCATTGATTTATTTAAACCTTACAAATAGCTTATGAGGTAGGTATTATCTCATTCAGTTAGGATCTTTGCAGGAAAAGAATGGCTCAAAATAAGATAATACAGAGACTATGACAAAGAAACAATGCTGAGGCACCTAGGTCAGCAATTTTGTTAAGCTATTTCACCCTGAGAGCCGAAGGGACTAAGAGAGAAGATATGTGATGAAGCCAGCGTTGGAGCCATGATGTGGGGTCAGTTGGCAGGTGCTGTAGTCCAGAAAGGTTGAAGATGCTATCAAAGACAAGAAAGAAAAGAAAGATAAATTATCTCTCTGAAAAACTGATTCTTAACGTTACACACATCATTTCTACTTACATCCCATTGACTGGAACTTAGCCTTGGTCCCATGCCTAGATGCGAGAGCTCCTGGGGAATTTAAATTCCATTGTTAATTATCAGTAGTCACGTACCTAAATAAAATATGGGGAAAAATTATATTGGAAGACCAAGGGGAGTTGTTAACATACTACTCATTCAAGGAAACTGAAAATAGGGTGTGGTAGAATCTGGCACTAATTAGCTTTATCAATTTGGGAATCTATTAAATCTCTCGCTTTTAAAGTTTATTATTTAAAACAAAACAATTTTAATTCATTTACGATGATGCTTGATACAAACTATTTGCTGATTTAATATGCTTTGAGAAAAGTGAGTAGAGTTTAGTATTGAAATCTAATTTCTATGTACCAAAATGAGCTACTTAAGTGTCTGTCCTTAAGGATTAGAGGCAAATGTCTTTTATAAAAATGCCTTTAGGATTCCTGTCTGTCATGGTACATGAATAATTTAGTTTGATGTGATTTGGATTCAGCATCAATCAATATCTACTGAATGAACATCACAAAACGTATGTTTTGTAACTCTAAATGTGTTGATTAAAGTCTCAGAATTCAGACAATTGCTAACACCATTAGGAGAGCAGTAGTTTTCAAAGTGTGGTCGTCTGACCAGAAGCATAAGCAAATTATTGGGCTGAATTAGATCATCTGGTGTTGAAATCAGGGAATCTTTTAATAACTTTTTAAGGTGTTTCATAAGCATGTTAAAAATAGAACTACTGGCCTAGATCAAGTGACTTGACCTTATAGAGCCTCAGTTCCATCCTCTCTCAGAAACAATAACTGTAACTATATTGTAGAGTTATTTGGAGAGTTAAACAGTGTAACACAGGTAAAGCCTTTAATAAAGCCTGGCAAAGAGTAAAGGCACAATAAATATTAGCAGCTTGCTTTTTTTTTTTTAACAATTAGAAGTCTTTGATCTATTATTTTTTATAGGAAATATGCAAATAAAAATATTGGGTAAAATATTTATGAATAATGATTTAGAATTCAGAAACTATGCCTTCTAAGTATACTCCTGTATAATTTTTTTTAACTCTTACTTTAGGTTTTGGGTACATGTGCAGGTTTGTTATATAGGTCAATTTTTGTCATGAGGTTTTGTTGTACAGATTATTTCCTCACCCAGGTACTAAGCTGATATGCTTTGATTCCTCACTTAAATTTCATGTTGAATTGTAATCCTCAGTGTTGGGGGAGGGACCTGGTGGGAGGTGATTGGATCATGGAAACAGTTTCCCCTTGTTGTTCTTATGAATTATCATGAGATCTGGTTGTTTGAAATTATGTAGCACTTCCCCCCCACACACACTTTTTTTTTTCTCTCTCTCTCTTTCTTCTACTGTCACGTGAAGACTTGCTTGCTTCCCCTAGCCCTTCTGCCATGATTGTAAGATTCCTGAGGGCTACCCAGCCATGCCTCCTGTACATGTACAGCCTGCAGAAGTGTGAGTCGATTAAACCTCTTTTCTCCATAAATTACCCAGTCTCAGGCATGTCTTTATAGCAGTATGACAAGGGACTCACACATAAGCCAAGTACCCAACAGTTATTTTTTCTAATCCTATCCCTCCTCCTACCTTCTACCCTCAAGTAGGTCCCAGTGTCTGTTGTTACTTTGTGTTCATAAATCCTCATCATTTACTTCCCACTTATAAGTGAAAACATGCACTATTTGGTTTTGTGTTCCTTCGTTAGTTTGCTAAGGATAATGGTCTCCAGCTCCATCCATGTTCCCACAGAATATATGATCTCATTCTTTTTTATGGCTGCACAGTATTGCATGGTGTATACGTACCACATTTTCTTTATCCAGTCTGTCATTGATGAGAATTTAGGCTGATTCCATGTTTTTGCTATTGTAAATAGTGCTACAATGAAAATCTGTGTGCATGTGTGTTTATAGTAGAATGATTTATATTCCTCTGAGTATATCCCCAGTAATGGGATTGCTGGGTCCAATGGTAGTTCCTTTTTAGCTCTTTGAGGAGTTCACATATTACTTTACACAATGGTTGAACTAATTTACACTCCCACCAACAGTGTATAAGTGTTCCCTTTTCTCTGCAACCTCAACAGCATCTATTATTTTTTGACTTTTTAATAATAGCCAATCTGACTAGTGTGAGATGGCATCTCGTTGTGGTTTTTATTTGCATTTCTTTTGATCAGTGATATAGAGCTTTTTTTCATATGCTTGTTGGTCATGTGTATATCTTCTTTGGAAAAGTGTCTGTTCATGTCCAGATCCAGACCTCCAAGGTCTATTCTTATTAAATAAGAAAAGGAAGCATCTGTTTAGGAGACAATAAAATGTAGTTGTTAAAGCCCCAAAAGTAACATTGCCTTGACTCAAACCTCAGCTCAACTCAGATCTGGGAAAGTTGCTAATCCTCTTCCTTTCTCTGTTTCTGCATCTGCATAGTAAGCATAATAAACAAAGTTCCTTCTATCATAGAGCTGTCGTTAGCACAGATAGTTAAGATAGTTGCTTCCACAAAAAAATTTTAATTTAAATGTTATCCTTCACAAAATAAAATTTGAATTTAAATGTTATCTACTATTATTCTCAGGCAATTATGCTTGAAGAAAAGTGTTTGTTGCATTTATTCCAGTACATTATTGCTCATACAGTGAATTCATTTATTTCTTCTAATATTTATTTCAGTAATTCTATTTTGTTCTTTCCCTTAAGAAAAACTCTCCCTGCCCCCCAACTTCATAAAAAATTCTTCAAAACATACATTTTTTGTAATTGTTTACTTTCATTTAGCTCCTAAGCACCTCTCCTGGGTGAATTAAAGTTGAGGAACAATAAAATAGAGATACTTTAAATAATTATAAATAAAAATGTATGTCTAGTCATGTTAAGGGCTCAGAATAATCCTTAAATATTTCTTTAAAGTCTACTTAATTTTTTTCCCACAGGTAACATGTCCTTTTCTATAAATATAAGCTTTCTGTGCTGAAGAAAATCAGGGTGTATACCTACATAAAATACTTTTCTGAACCCTAAAGCCAATTTAACATTTCATGTCACTTTTACAGTTTTTCTCACTTCAAGTGGAGCCACTCATGTTGTCTGGGATGTTTGGTAATTGAGTTTCTCAAGGAATATGTGACACATTGTGATGTACTGTAAAAGGATTTCAGAGTTATCCATTCCCAGACCCTTCATAATCCACTAAAAATACATTTCAGTGTCCCCTGACTGTGCCTCAGGAGGCCCTACCAACCTCATATTTCTTAATCTGATCTTATTTTCTGGTCATCAATTTGATTTCTCAGCAACTGGAAGCACTAGGTCTTCTTTGAATAGCCTCATGTCTATAAATCTTTATCTCTATTTTTTCAATTTTCCTCCCAGTCTATGTTGATCTTAACCCCTAAATTTTTATCACTTGTAGCCTGAATTACAGGTGACCTTTTCAATGCTATCGGTCAAGTTTCCACTTAATAAGCCTGGAATGGCCCTTGTCATTTTAAAAAAGAAAAATGAACAGTTCTGAACGAAAAGTGTGGGATAGAAGGAACAGAAATCCACAGAAGGAAGGAGAGGGAGAGAAAAAGAGGACGGACCGAAACAGTGCTGAAAAAGTTGAGGGCCTCACTGCTTGTATATTTTCCCTTCATGTTTAATCTATTCTGCTCCCTGTTTTAAATGACAGATTGTTCACCATTTCTGGAAAAATAGGCAATTAGAATCTCATAATAAGCCACTGTGAATAAATTATATATTTTATATGGTGAATTAACCATTAGGAGAAAGAAACTCAACAATTTTACTACTGGCCTAAGTGTATCTTTTTATAATAATAAAAAATGAATCACATAATTTTGTATTTTCTCTGTAATTTTTAAAAATACTTTTGGAAAGAATTTATGTTTAATAGTGCTTCAAAGACGGTGGATATTTCCTTTTACAAAACATTTTCTGTCTAGTCCGCAACCCTAATTGAACAGAACAAATGTAACTGTGATGCTGGAGAGCACCTGATCAACATCCATCTTATACAAACTAGGCTTTTCTTTTTAAGTGATCACCTTCTCTCCTCCTGATTCTCTGATGAATATGTCAGTTATGAAGTTCATTGTCCAACATGCATGTATATAGCAGGCATTTCAGTGAGTCTATGGCAACAATTAAAAGAATAAACCACAGATTTCATTGTCTAAAATTGGGGTCCAAAAGAAATAGACACATGGCTAAAAGGGATGTTCAGGCTGGGCAGAGTGATACTTCGACTTGTTTCTTAAACTGTTTGTTATTGTATAAACCTCCTATATAATTCAGAATATTCCAATAACTTGAAACAAAATGCTAGATTAAAATAATGACAACAAATACAATTTGGAAAGAAAACAGATTGTTGTCTGTGTGAATCAAATAGAACAAGCAATCGGATCACATATGCATCTAAAGAATTCAATTTGAATTCTTGGTCATTTTAGATAGGAAGGTTGATTTTGAACAGACTTAATGGAGTGATAAATACAGAAAAGTGATACGTATGATGTTCGTGTAAGAGCCCTAGCAATGATTCTATCCTGCCCCACCCCCACCAGTCATTACTAGATTGACTGTTTTGTGCAGTTTGGAAATGAAGTTAGTTTATGATTCTATTTATTGAGCAACTACTGTATAATCTAGGTGTAGTTAAGCCTTCTAGATTAATACAAATATATTATAAAATAGCTTTCTAACTTAAGTGCCAATTTGTAGCAGTTGTAGAGGAAAATGACATACATTCGTAAAACAATTAAATAATATGATATCTTTTCCTTTGTTAAATAGTGCAGTGTATAAAATATTAAAAAATACATTAGAGCTTCATGACGTGAAAGAAGTTAGAGCAATGTTATTCAAACCATGTTCCAAGATATCTCAGTAAGATAATCTGCAAGAAAAAATGTTCGTGGTGAAATATGGATCATGGAAAATGCTGAGTACTATAATGTCATCTTGGAAATTCTGCATGTGCATTCACATAGTAAAGGCTTTGAGAATTGCTCCAGATAGTTAATCTTTTTATATTTGTTACTTAAACTCCTGGTAGCTACCTGCTTTATATGAACTGCAAAGCAATTTTTCAATTCCAAACAAAAGTATCAATCGCTTTCTGTGATGCCTGGAATAATTAATCAAGACTACATAAGCACAAGATAGGACATATATACATACACATACACACATCAAAGAAAATGCCTATTATTAAGAACTATGAATAAAAAATACACTGCCAATTCAACCACGGTCATGCTTGCTTATCACAGGTATTTTACTTTATACTTACTGAAAGATACATTTTCAGGGAATTGTATCACATATTACTTCTGTGCTGTTATTTTATTTTATGTTATTTTTTTGAGATGGAGTCCCGCTCTGTCGCCCAGGCTGGAGTGCAGTGGCGCCATCTCGGCTCACTGCAAGCTCCGCCTCCCGGGTTCACGCCATTCTCCTGCCTCAGCCTCCCGAGTTGCTGGGACTACAGGCACCGCCACCATGCCTGGCTAGTTTTTTTTTTTTTTTTTTTGTATTTTCAGTAAAGATGGGGTTTCACCATGTTAGCCAGGATGGTCTCGATGTGACCTCGTGATCCGCCCACCTCAGCCTCCCAAAGCTGTGCATTTATAAAACTACAAACTATACATGAAATAAATTGGTTAAGATATTCCTGAATAATTATTTATATTTTGGGTTTGAACATTGATACCCCTTTTTACCAGGTTCACAGGGGGAAAACTGGAGAATGGAAGCTACATGTGAAGGAAGGCTAGGCAGAAAGCTTGAAGGAAATTGAATTTTGATAGTTCCTTGAGACCAATCATGGTTTGCCAACTTATGTACAAGAATAAAATAAACTGATTAGTAATTTAGGCCACCATTTGCCAGGTTGTCTGTTACTTGTAGAAAAACACAATCCTAGTGAATATACTTGCCATTCTATGTTTCATGCCCTTGCAGGAGTGTGACTTGTTCAGTGTTTCTTTCAGCTATCAAATTAAGGCAGTAAGTTAGATTTGAATGTGATGCAGGTATTCAGATACGCAAGGAAACAGTAAGCACAAGCTTTCTAGTGTGACCACCATTTTTCACACATGGATGAATATGGAGTGCAGTTAAATCAAAAGTGAGATGAGACCCTGAATCTTGAGGCCATTTTAGAAGAGTGATATGGTGCATGTAAACTTGACATTCCAAAAGAAACAATTCCATGATAACTTAGGCTCTATCTCTTGATGTCAGAGAGAGACTTAACCATCTGTCATCTCAACAAACCAGAGTGTTCAGAGAGGTAGACTTTGTATGGCCTATTTCTCTGTGCTTCTTAGCTGCTCGTTGACAGCAGCATAGGAGTGAAGGATCTTAGGGTTTCTTAAAGTTAAAATAAGAAGCATCATTGCGGGAGTGTCCATCAGATTAGAGAAGCCTTAAAAAATAAAGGAAAGTGTAACTTATTTTATTGTGAGTTTAAAATGTTGAAATATTTTATATTCTCCTTCAGATGATTGCAGTCATCAAATAGCCATAATTCCTTAGAAAATTCTTATTTTTTTAGGAAATATCCTTAGAAAATGAAGAGTAATGACATACTACTTCATATTTGCACTTTTCTTTCGTAAAGGAATCTTTGGGTCCCTCATTTTTTAGGTACTACTGGGTTCGGTAACTCACATTCTGTAATGTCATGTGCCCGTTTTTCTTATGGTATTTATCATATTCTAAACTCATCAGGTATATTTCTATACTTGTTTAATGTTTGTTTCTGACAACTAGAATGCTCATTTTATAAGAGCAGAAAATTCATCTAACTTGTTCATCACTGATTTCCCAAATCTTAACGTGTAGTAGGTTGAGAATGTGTTTGTTGAATAAATGAAGGTATGAATTATTAAGGAAAAATAAAAGTCAGGATTATAGTAATTTCAAGACTAAATGTACAGCTTTAAAAGTATTGTGAAATGACTTGAAACATTACCTGATATCCTGACCTGCCTGGTATTTTGAAAGCTCATAGAATCATACTGGCAAAATCAATGAAATTTTCCTGCTGAGTGACCACTGAAATCTTTGAATATGCTTTTTTTAAAAGATGTTGTAAATGTTTTAATAATACTTTCAATTCTTCTATGTAGTTTCAAGAAACTTATTAAGTTACCTGGGTTTAGTGAAGAAAAGAATATTGTTACAATGGCCAAATATATCTCAGCTGCAATGCTACATGCACAAAGAAACTTAAAGAACTACAAATGACAGTATAGCAGAAAATACTGGTTAACTGATTTTTTTTTCCAAAAATGATCTGAAACCATGGACCTGTCCTTTGTAGAAGAGTCTTCAAATTCATCATACAACTTTTTAATAAAATAGTCGTATTTGAAAACCCATGCTTTTCTGACAGGTTCCAAAGTTAACGCATCTATTCAAGCTAGAATTGCAAAAATAAATGTAATTTTACTGTCTACATATAGCCCCAGATACAGAAACATTAACCAAGAAAGAATTGCTCCTTTGTTAGAAAGAAAATTGCAATTATTCATTGAAGTTAGTTAACAGAAAGTTATTTTTGTGTTCCTCTATCTAACTGAGACTTGTGACTTATATATTGATTTCTATGTGGATATTTTAGGGAAGATAATTTCTCCACTCATGCAACTTGGACTTTACATGTCCACATTAGACAATCATTTTGCAAAACAATGAGACTTTTTAAAAATGGGAATCCAAATAATTTAGCAAACTCTAATATCTGATCACTACATACTTTCTGTTATTTTTAAAGTTTCCCAACTACCACAATCATCAGCTGACAATGCTTGGAAAGATTAATATCAATTATTATTCTTTTATGAATTGCTTTTTTTGAACTTCAGTGAGTGTTAGACTTTTATATAGTGATTATAGTAAATATAAACTGTTTTTTCATGAGGTACATTTCATTGGCATCTGCTGTTTAATTATCCAATTTGCTGGATGCTGAATGGCTTAAAAATGTATTACTAACAACGGTTCTACCAATGAACCTGAAACTGTCACCATTAAAATACACCTTTGACATTGAGTTATAGCGTTTCCCTGAGTCATGTGTTAAAATCCCAGCATACAGCTTTGGGAAGCATAACCTTTTAAACTAATGTTCAGAAAATTATGGCCCACAAGCCAAACATAACCCATTGACTATTTTTGTACATAAAGCTTTAATGGAACACAGTCATGCTTATTTACTTACATATTGCTTATGGCTGCTTTAGTGTCACAAGGCAGAATTGAGTAGGTGCAAGAGAAACTGTAAGACCTAAGAGCTGAAAATACTTACTATCTGGCCCCTTACAGGAAAAAAGTTGCTGACCCTATATCCCTGCATTAAACCATTATTGCACACTATTCACAAACTTATCTCTGCTTATTAGATTCACTGTATACAATTTTGAGGAAAACAAACAGAATAGAAAAAGACAATACCTGCTTACTGTGGCACTGGATGCCACAACTGGGTATCTTGGAGAGGCACATGAGGCACTAGCTGTCTCAAAGGTAAAAGTGAGGAAGAAGAGTTGAAATCAGTAAGAGTGGACCAAAAATTAACTTCAACTACTAAATCATTTTGCCATTCACAGCCAAAAACAGAGGGGTAAAATTTGAAAAAAAAAAAAAAAAGTGAATTTTTAAATGAGTTTCTATGTGAGTCACTATAAATTTCCATGGCTGTTTAATGATTCCCTAGTTAAGCACACACTGTCTTCAAATTCAAAAACAACAGCAACAAAATATCAAACAAATTACATAATCTGGTTCTCTGCTGAATAAAATAAGATACAAAGAAACCAAAACAATTTTAAAAGAGAAATTAAACTACAGTTGTTTTACATTTAAGCCATCGTACACTTTATTAGTGTGCCCATATTTATAAAAATTTTAAGTTAAAGAACAGCTTTACTCCTACAGCATCTTAATAAGCAGTCCAAAGCATTTTAATGAGCTTATCATAAAATTCAACAATATGCAAGAGTAGCATTTTCTGATGTCATTAATATTTCTGGTATCATTTTCATGTGTAAAAACACAAGAAAAGCAAGTTCACATATGGGGTCTCACTGCAAACTCCCAAACTGAAATCCAGATATGTTAGGAATTACGTCTTTATCAGTTAATTTTTTAATTAAGAAGTTTTTTTTAAAATCAAATATGTAAAGGGAAAAAACGATTTCTTGTCTACCTCCTAGAAAAAGAAAGAAAACACTAAAACACACACACACACAACAAACCAATTATGTACGGTTTAAACATCTTTCAGATTATAGGCAAAATTTCTTGGAATTGAGTCAGACATCACACCAGATGTGTACCACTAGGACAAGTGCAGCTCCATGTGCTATGACCCAGCAGGAAGATGAAATGGCCCCGTGGTTAGCCAACAAAAGCTTCCATACAACATTTGCTTTCAGCTGAGATGGATGATTAATACAAATCAGTTTAACCTTCTACTTTAAACAACTAAAAAGCAGTTAAATATTTAACACAATGACTTTAAGGTAGTAGACAACAAGCATTGCAGAACAGTTATTCCTGAAGGGAAGAGAGGACCAATGAGATAAGCCTGTAACTGCCTTAGCTTGCTGCATTGAATGAATTTCCTTCACATAAAGCTGGCATCCTCAAAGATCTCTTTAGTGTGGCTGAGATAGCCAGGTCATAGGATTACACATATTTTGAGCTTTAGTTGATCCTGCAAAAACAGTCTTGCAAAGAACAAATTCACACTGCAAACAGCAGTATGTGAGAGTGTTTTTCATCTTTTTCATTTTAACATTTTTAGGGTATAATAGGTATGCTACCATGGTTTTGATTTGCATTTCCCTAATGACTAATATCTTCTAGGACCATTTTCAATGTGCATTGATTATTTGGATATCATTTTGGGGTGGGGGGTGTAAAAGATCATTTATATTTTTTTATTTGGTTTGACTTTTGTTTCTGATTGATTTGCAAGAATATTTGTGTGTTTTGTTTTTTCTTTGTCCTGCAAATATCTTCTCTCACTCAGAGTTGCCTTTTCACTCTTTTAATGGTGTCTTTTGATTGACAGAAGTTTGTAATTTTAATTACATTTCATTTGTTCCATGTTTATGCTGGATACTTTTTACATTCTTTTCAAGAAATATTTACTCCATAGTGATGGAGTTTTAAATAATCAACTAGACTGAAGTTAATAAGGATATATAAGATTTCAAAAACAAGTAGTAAGTTAATCTGACTCAGTGATATAGAACCCTATACCAAATGAAGGGATAACACATACTTTTTAAAAGCAGATATTCTTTGGGTCTCTTTCATAATAGCTAGGTAAGCACAGTCAATACAGATCAATATGTGCCAATATTGTTTGTACTTTCAAATACTTCTTGTAGTGCTACAAGTTTATTAGATACATATTTAAGCAAGTTATAGCACATAACATCTTCATTAAGTGTTTTGCTCATATGCAACATGGATTGTCACCTTTCTCACTGCTAGGCCTCTAATATCACCCCACATCCACCACATTAACATTGGCTGATAATCCTGCAGTTACAAAAACACCCAAACTCTCGCTGGGTTAGTGAAAATATATTTCAAGCTACTGCTACATGCCAATACAATTAAGCATTGAGTCACAGTCATTATGAGACAGGGGATACAGGCAATATAAGCTTCATCACAACTGAGAAGATCTAGAAACACTTGTTAAATAGCATTGCTGACTACTGTGTACGTGTGACACTTGGAAAACTTTACCAAGTAATAGGTTACGTGACATATCATAAGAAATATTCAAGAAACTGGATCACATAGAATTATATGCCTAGGGGTAGTTTTTTTCGGGTTGCATCTGTTTGGTGATCTCTGACCTGCCTGTACCTGGATATGTATATCATTCTCTAGGTTTAGAAAGATTTTTGTTATTATTTCCTTGAATAAGCTTTCTAACCCTTGTTCTTTCTCAACTCCCTCTTGAAAGACAATGGCTCAGATTTGTTCTACTGGGATTATTTTCTTTTTTTTTTAATTTTTATTTATTTATTTTTTATTATACTTTAAGTTCTAGGGTACATGTGCATAACGTGCAGGTTTGTTACATATGTATACTTGTGCCATGTTGGTGTGCTGCACCCATCAACTCGTCAGCACCCATCAACTCGTCATTTACATCAGGTATAACTCCCAATGCAATCCCTCCCCCCTCCCCGCCCCCCATCCCCATGATAGGCCCCGGTGTGTGATGTTCCCCTTCCTGAGTCCAAGTGATCTCATTGTTCAGTTCCCACCTATGAGTGAGAACATGCGGTGTTTGGTTTTCTGTTCTTGTGATAGTTTGCTAAGAATGATGGTTTCCAGCTGCATCCATGTCCCTACAAAGGACACAAACTCATCCTTTTTTATGGCGGCATAGTATTCCATGGGATATATTTTCTAGGTCTCAGAGGCATTCTTCATTCCTTTTCATTCTTTTTTTTTTTCTCCTCTGTGTGTTTTCAAATAGTCTGTCTTCAAACTCACTGTTTATTTTTGATCAATTCTGCTGTTGAGACCTTCTGATGAGTTTTTCATTTCAGCTAATGTTTTCCTCATTTCCAAGATTCCGTTTGTTTGTTTGTTTTAATTATTTCAACCCCTTTGTTAAATCTTTCTGATAAATTGCTTTTGTGCTTTATCTTGGAATTTTCTGAGTTTCCTCAAAACTGTTATTTTGAATTATTGATCTAAGAGTTCTTATATTGCTGTCTCATTGGGTTGGTCACTGGCTCCTGCCTTTGTCCATTTGGGAGGGTTATAATTCCTTGTATACTGTTGTTTCTAATGGACACCTGTTGATGTCTTTGCACTGAAGGATTAGTTGTTTATTCCTGTTTTTCCAGTCTGGGTTAGTTTGGCCTTTCTAGTGTATGTATGTTTAGAGTATCTATGCAGTTTGACTATTGATTTCCCTTATTCCTAAGTTGCTGCCTCCTTGTTGGCACTACATGGTGCCCTAATTTCAAGTTTGCCTCAGCTTTTACCAAAGTTTGATGTGCCATTTGTGCTGAATTGGGGTTAGGGGGAGGAACCCAAAGGGGATTCCCTGGCTGTGTAGAGAGGCTGGTTAGGGGTTCATGCTGAGTGCTGCATTACCTCTTTGATTTGTCATCTCCTTTGTGTGAGCTGGAGAGCAGTGCCCATGTTTTGTGCACTGGGACTGCTAACCCCACCTCCACTGTCTATTTCCAGCAACCCTTTAGGGGTTCCTCTCCCTAAAGGCACTCAAGTTGTTTTCAGTGGGTTGAAGGAAAAACAGCTTTTCTGTGTAGGAACCCAAGATGATGGGGAAACCAGCTGTCTGCTGCAATATCACATTTCCCAGAGACAGTAACTCCAGGGGAACTTTTCTGTGAAGTGCCTGACAGTTTGTAGGAAGCATGTAACACATGGAAAAGTCCATTTCTTCTACCCTCCCCATGCAGTTTACTTCTCTGTGGCTCAGGGATTATCACAGCCTCAGTTTTGAGTTCTGGAGTACTGGTGGTGATAATTTTGACACTGGACAGGATTTTGTTTTGTTTTGTTTTCTGCGGGGAGGGTGAAACCAGATTGCTTCTATTCCACCATTTTGTTGTTTTGTTGCTGTCATTCTTGGTTTGAGACACAGTCTCGCTCTATCACTCTGGCTGGAGTGCAGTGGTGCGGCCTTAGCTCACTGCAACCTCTGCCTCCCATGATCAAGTGATTCTTGTCCCTCAGCTTCCCAAGTAGATGGGATTACAGGCATGCACCACCATGGGCAAGCTAACTTTTTTTCTTTCTGTATTTTTAGTAGAGACAGGGTTTTACCATGTTGGCCAGGCTGGTCTCGAACTCCTGGCCTCAAGTGATCTGCTGGCCTCAGTCTCTCAAAGTGCTGGCATTACAGGTGTGAGCCACCACACCGGACCCAACTCCACCATTTTGGTGACATCACTCTCTTGAGTCACATAGAAGTAATCAAAGTTTAGAAATTAATAGAAATTGAACACACACTTCCCAATACATTTGGGTTAAAATATAATCAGGTACAATCTTCCAAAAAATTCACAGACCAAATAAGGAGTTATATTGATAATAGAGATTAAAATACATTTTGAACTAATAACAGTGAAAATACAATGTGTCCAAACTTGTTAAATGTGTATAAAGCAATAGTTTCAAAAAACTGGCATGAAATGCTTACATTAGAAAAAAGTAAATATTGAAGATTTTTTGAAGTTTTCCAACTCAAGAAATTAGAAGAAAATAGAGAAGGTAAAGAAGGTAAACAAATAACATTAAAGAGCAAGAGGTAATTAAATAGAAACTTTAAAATAGAGATTAAAAACACCAATATATTTTATTTTAAAATAACTCAAAATGTTGGCAAAATTGAGCAAGTAACAAGGTTAATTAGTAACTGAATAATTATAAGTAATTTCATAAGTGTGAAAAGCAAAATTGAAAATTTGTAGAAAAAACAGAGGTGAAGAATATTCATTTGATGTTAGGGGAGATAAATAATTTTTAAACAAATAACAGGAAAAACAAACCAAATTTAAAAAGATTTACAACTAAGACTACATTAAAATGAAAACTTTTATATGATGTAATGCACAATTAAAGTGAAAAGAAAAGCTGAAAAGCACAATACTAAAAAAGAATTAGTTTCAATAATTTACAGATCCCTTTGGAATCAGTAAGAAAAATAAAAACAACCCAAGGAAAAACTGGGCAAAATTATGAAAATGTGATGCACATAGGAGAAAACTAAATTCCCTAATACTCAAAAAGATGTTAAACCTCAGCAGTAATCATGTAAATGTAATTAAAAACTAAAATGGAATACAATTTCATATTATCTCGAAGGCAGGGTGTACTAGATCCAATAACACTAAGGGAGATTATGGGTAAAGAAGAACCAAGCAATTACATTAAGTATGAATCATGAAGAACCTCCTGTACAAATGCTCAAGCTTACAAATAGAAACAAGATCATTACCAAATTAGTTTGTAATAGAATAAAATCAAAAAGACATATGCATGAAAATGGGTAAGTATGTTATGAAATACTCTATGAAAATGGACAAATAAACATGCCACAAACTACTACATAATAATTAAAATAGATTAATTATAACCACTGGAACAAACATGAATAGAACTCAAAAAAATTTATGTAAAAATAAAAAAGAAGAACGTGATACTAATATGTTAAAATATATGCATAAACTCTTTAAACCATACTCTATATTGTTTATGGATACATACAAATCTGGTAAAACACAAAAGCATGCCTGGGAATGATAGTACCATTTTTAGGGTGGAACTTAAGTTGAAGGCAATCATATGAAGGGTTGGAAAGCTGACCCTAGCATTTCTAAGATTTTATTTTAAAAGAAAAATAGAGATATGAATCAAATATGGCAGTGTTATAATTTATTCACTCTCAGTGGTATTTACTAGATGTTAGTTTTATTATTTTCATATTGTATATATTTTATAGTTAAAAATATTAAATATTAGTTCATGATAAAAATCAGAATTAATGATAAAATACATGTCAAAAATTTTCATCCTATTATTCAATCTCATTCTTGGCGACTTATATTCTAAAAATATTTATCAGAAAAAAAGAAGCAAAGCATGAAGAGAATATATATGTATTTCTTGAAAGTTCAAATGTAGCAGCATAAATTTTAAGCCACCTATTTGTTCCACAGAAGAGAAACAATTAACTAAATTATGATACAGGTATATAAATATAATGGATCATTGTACACTCTGTTTTGTTAAAGCAATGTGAAAATAGAAAATATTTAACACATAATCCTTTTAGCTTGAATTTTACTTTTTTCTATGGATATATGATACTTGTACATGTTTATGGGGGTACATGTGATATTGTGTTACATGTGTATAATGTATAATGATCAAGTCAGGGTACTTAGGATAACAGTCATCTTGAGCATTTATCATTTCTATGTATTGGGAACATTTAAAATCTCTTCTAGCTATTTTGAAATGTGTAATATGTTGTAATTATAGTTATCCTGTTGTACTATTGAACATTAGAACTTATTCCTTCTATTTAACTGTATGTCTGCATCCATTTTCCTACATTTTTTCATCCCCCCATCACCACACCCCTTCTATCCGCAGGTAAATGTCACTCTACACTTTACCTCCATGAGAACAAACTTTTTTAGTTCTCACATATGAGTGAGAACAAGCAATATTTGTCTTCTATGCCTGGAATGTTTTACTAAACACAATGACCTCCAGTTCTGTTCCTATTACTGCAAATCACTGGATTTCATTCTTTTTATGGCCAAATAATATTCCATTGTAAATATATGCCACATTTTCTTTATTCATTCATCTGATGATGGACACTTAAGTAGATTCCATATCTTTGCTGTTATGAATAGTGCTGCAAGAAACATGGGAGTGCCTGTAGCTCTTTGATGCACTGACTTCACTTCCTTTGGATAAACACCCAGTAGTGGGATTGTTGGATCATATGGTAGTTTCATTTGTAGTTTTTTGAGAAATCTCTGTACTGTTTTCCATAATAGTTGTGTTTACATTCCCATCAACAGTGCATAAGAGTTCCTTTTTCTCTGTGTTCTTGCTGGCATCTGTTTTTAATTTTTCTGATAATAGCCATTCTAACTGCAATGAAATGCTATCTCATTGTGGTTTTGATTTGCATTTCCCTGATGATTAGTGATGCTGATCATTTTTTCATGTACTTGTTGGCCATTTGTATGTCTTCTTTTAAGCAATTCTTATTGAAACCCTTTGCCCACTTTTTAATGGGATTATTTACTTTTTTTGCTGTTGCGTTGTTTGAGTTCCTTGTATATTCTGGATATAGTCCCTTGTTGGATGAATATAATCTTACTAAAAGTATAAAATGTTGTGATTGCAACTATATGAAGCTATAAATCCATGTAGACAAAATGAAAACCATTGTGTTTTAATTCAGAAGTAATCAGTTAAAAATCATTTGACAATTAATACTTGAGAATGTAGGGAAATTATAAAGCAGATACACATGATACAAAAACAGACAAAAATATCAACATTACAGTGGAATATGGGTCTTTGTTCTGAGTGGCACCAATCAAATTTTGGAAATGGATTCTGATGCTTTGCTTCTCTAAATTTTGATTCTAGCAGAAAAAAAAAATGAAGCAAAGTTCTTATCAGCTATTATTTGGTAATTATTTTATGGTTACAGGAAATGTAATGATTACCAGGAAATACCCTGCAACTACGAATGAAGGCAAATGGAATACTCGTTGCAGGGAAATGACAATCCAGTGTTTAGAGATGGAAATGAGGAAGTGTTTGAATTCCAAAGCTGATCTAGTCCCGAGGCATAATACACATTGAGGTCTGGTGGCAAAATCTGCCATAAAATTTGCTGCCACTCTCTCGCACGGTTTGTTCCACAAACCGTATTGAGGCTTCTTTATTCTAGACTTTCCATTGTAAACATAATTGCCCAATAATATAATAATCTTTACCTTCCTACAGGAAGAACAAGTTATTTGGCTTCCTGCCCACATTCTCATTAAATGCTGAAAATTTGTCAGAGTACTCTCTGGTACAATGATTTCTATTGCTATATTCAGAGTGCCTGAAATGAAAACAAACCTTTTCTTTTAAAAAAAGACACTCAAAGGATAAAAATTAAGTTTAAAGTGGAGTTAAATTTGATACGTCTCACAGATATTTTTGTTATTTCAAATGTACAAAATATAAAAGCTGAAGAAACATCAATAAAATTAAAGAAACTATGAAATTGATTTGATTCTACACAATTCCAAGTGGTAGTTTTAAATAAGCCTTCCTGTTTCAAATAAATTGCCTTGAGCAGAGCTCTTTATGAAATAATGTGCCATTTACTAAAAGCTTGTCTTGGTGTTCTGCTCAGTTAGTGAATATCTTCCATTAAGGTTGGACCAATTACAGAGTACAAATGCTGTTTCAATTTTTTTTTTTTCATTTCCTGCAGACACAAAGGTGAAATGTCTGAGAAACTCTTTCTTAGGTAGATTGAGTTTTCATTTTGTTCCAAATGAGACTGTATAATTTATTGGGAACTCCCAGTTCTTAGAGAAGGGTTCTGAAGCTTATAACGCATTCATCCCTTTTCAGGCTAGAGTTGAACAAGAGATGGATTAGTTATAGGGATTTTTTACATGATATAGCAACTCTTGAACTAGTGGCATGTTGTTAGTAACAAAGAAATTTCCCAGTACAAATTGTTGGTTTTGCTTCAATTTGCAAAATTAATTTATAAGTGTAGTAGGTGGCTAATGTCTACCTCTTTGCTTATTACACAGATGACACATTAATTTTTATTGATAGATTTCAGTATTGTTTTATACTAATTGCATTAGATGCTGTTGCTTTTGACGTCTCTTTGGCTACAGTCTTTCTGACCATAATATTTTATAGTATTCTCAGCATATTTTTATGGTGATTTCATGCATCCAGTGAATACCAGATTTCTATTTCCTATTTCAATACCAACTTCACCATCTTGAAATGATCAATTTTTATAAATTACATCTGAGGGGAGACAAATAAAATAATGAATAAAAGCGTCAATATGTTTAACATTCTTTAGTAGAGGTTAACATCTCTACTGAGATGTAATAATCCCCAAGAGGTTAACATACAAATATAACTAGCACAGCAAGAGTAGAGCTACATTAAGTGAACTCTGCTACAGTTGGCTATTTTTCTACTACTGGTCTATTTTTTCACTTATTTGTGTACGTACAAACTTAATGTTCTTGTCAGCAATGGATAGTTAGATGCTTAATTATTCAATACATTTCACATTTGAGTTCAAGTTAACTTGACTGCCAACTTCTAAAGATAACTTTGCAAAGGCCCTTGAGAAATATGATTTAAAATGCTGTACTGTTCTATAGGTAAAAATGTGATTTCTATTTCTCCACATCCTCTCCAGCACCTGTTGTTTCCTGACTTTTTAATGATTGCCATTCTATGGGGAGTGGGGAGGGGGGAGGGATTGCATTGGGAGTTATACCTGATGTAAATGACGAGTTGATGGGTGCTGACGAGTTGATGGGTGCAGCACACCAACATGGCACAAGTATACATATGTAACAAACCTGCACGTTATGCACATGTACCCTAGAACTTAAAGTATAATAATAAAAAAAAAACATGTGATTTCAGTCAACCTTCTCTTCCTGTTCCTAGTTAAGTAGAGTGATGGCAAAATAATCTATAATATCAGGGATATTCCTGTGTCATACAGGTTTGACTTGAAGAACACTGCATTTTCTTTTTTTTTTTTCTTTTTTTTTTTTTTTGAGACGGAGTCTCGCTCTGTCGCCCAGCCCAGGCTGGAGTGCAGTGGCGCGATCTCGGCTCACTGCAAGCTCCGCCTCCCGGGTTCACGCCATTCTCCTGCCTCAGCCTCCCGAGTAGCTGGGACTACAGGCGCCCACAACTGCGCCCGGCTAATTTTTTGTATTTTTTTTTAGTAGAGACGGGGTTTCACCGTGGTCTCGATCTCCTGACCTTGTGATCCGCCCGCCTCGGCCTCCCAAAGTGCTGGGATTACAGGCGTGAGCCACCGCGCCCGGCCAGAACACTGCATTTTCTAAAGCAAATTTATTTTCTGGTTTGGCTTGATTGGAGTTAACATTCAAATGTGTTGGTTTTCCCTTGGAGAGTGAAATCTGAAGTATGTTCCCTTGGAAAGTGGAATTTGAACTATGTTGGGTGCCAGGGTAAATGAGCCTGGAACTGCTGTATAATGTATAATGGTCAAAAAATTGATGGCCTGTATTTACTTATAATGGAAAACAAACTATATGAGTGTGGCTTTTCTAAATCTATTATGTGCAAATAATTTGTATTAATTTCATTATTCTTAATTCATTTTAAAGCACTTTTGAGGTTATCTCACTTGAACTTTTCAATAAATTAGTGAGGCTTTAACATAGATCATTATAAAAACAAATAATTTGAGAAAAATTTTAATATATATAATGGCCATAAAACATCCACTTTTTGTATATAATAATGCCACTTTTTTCTTCTAAAGAGTTATTCCAAAGATGATACTAGTAATGCTTATCAAATTTACAGCCGTTTTAACATTTCATGTACTCTGAGTTTTATAATTTGCATATATAGTTTGTGCTTAGTCCTACATTTGGTATAAAACTTATTTTAAATAAAAAGTATAATTAATTGATATGTGACCAATCAATTTGTGAGCTTATACATCTTCAGTTCCCCAACTTCAGAATCAATTGTTATTTTCTTGATTCTCCCTTTAAGGGCTGCCTTCAACTTTTCCTTTTTTGAGAAAATAACTTTAAAAAGAATTGAAAAGGTCTTAGAATTTAGATAAGGGCCAGGGCAAAGAAGTATCTAGGACTATGGTAAATAGTGGAATTTCTCCCATGTAATTTATACAAAAATACAAGAGGTTATACACTTGGGTTCTTCTACTTGCCTTTAGACTCTCAGTCTTTTAGGGTTATTCTTTCTTTTTTTATGATTGTCATGTTATATTCTCAGAGTATGTTCTAAACTTTGTTTTCATAGACAATTTACTTTCTCTCTGGTTTAATGATTTCTTTTATTGACATCATCATTGGTATACATCCACCTGGTGGTATTTATTAATAACATTCTGTATCTACATTATTACTTAAGTTTAAGACAGTCTTTATTCTGGGTTTTTCAATCCAGGTGAAATATTATTCTTCATTAAATTACTTCATTTTGTACATTTTAATAGAGACGTGGTAGAGACCAACTACCTTGCATCGTTCAGTGCTTTTCATGTTTTGAGACAGGGTCTCATTCTATCACCCACAAGATCATGGCTCACTACAGCCTCAACTCCAGGTTCAAGTAATCCTTCCACCTCAACCTTCCAGGTAGCTGCAACTAGAGGCACATGACACCATGCCAGGTGTTTTTAAAAAATTTTTGTAGAGATGAGGTCTCACTGTGTTGCCCAGGCTGGTCTCGAACTCTTACTCTCAAGCAATCCTTCCCTCTTGGCCTTCCAAATTGCTGGGATTACAAGTATGAGACATCGTGCCAGGCTGCCTTCAATTCTTTCAATAGTGATGCTAATTTCTGCAAGTACTCAAAGTATGCAATATTGCTCCTAATTTACTCTCTGTGACCAGTGAATATATAGGGAGACATTTTAGGATCTTTTATTTGACTATTCCTACCACATTCAAGTCAGCTAACCAATACAAGATACGAGAGTCCTTCCAGATGGTGGTATATGTATTCCAATTATGCATTCAAAGACAAGAGGAATACCACCATGGTTTTCCATGGACCTACTGAACCAACTGTCAGAATGACTGGAAAAACTCCATTTGTCACCTGTTATTCATAAACTCCATTCTAGCAAGAGAACTGTGAGAGGGATTTTTGTTTGCTGTTGGATTGATTGGTTTTTGTTTGAAGATTTGTTTGGTTCCATTCTATCTTTCTTGGCTCATGACAGTCTCTAGCAATCCTTAAAAACTTCAGTAATCCATTCTTCCCACTTTGCTGTTACCCTGGGAAATGCCTGTAACTCACTTTGGGGAAAACTGGAGAACTATTTCTTTCATAAATACTTATGGTGGCACAGTAGGGTCCTCCCTCAAGTGTAGTAGCCTTCCTTTCAATCACTGGGCTTTGGTCTCTAAACTGACTTAAGTATTCAAAAGAGTGGGAGCCTCTAATTTTTCACTGGAGGACTGTCAACTTTCTTCTTGCCAGACCTTGACTATTTTGTTACACAAATGGAAGGATATCCTTGCCAGATGTCTATCTGTCAAACTCCTAGGAACATCGTGATTGATTAACCATCACCTTATCTCCTGTAGGAAAAAACATTATTGCCTGAAGTAATTATGACTTCCTTGCTTCTCACAGCTATGTTCTGCTCTTCGGGCTATGCCCTCCTGGAATCCCATCATCCCTATTGATATTAAATACCCCAGTTCCATGGCAGTGCCTTTACTGCCTCTGGACTGCAGAGGTCAGTCATCACTGAAATTCTCAAAGTTCAGATGCTTTCCTCGTCAAAGCATCCCCTACCACCTTAATTTTTTAAAAAGTATCTTCTGAACCTCCTGGACCTACAAATAGAAAGAATGATTGTTCTTAGCTATTACTGAGTAGATTCATTCTGAATTTACTCAACTACTGAAATCTGAGACTTTCTTCAAAATAATATCAAAGAATTTATATCATCTCTACATCATTTGCTCTAGATTGTGATGCCCAGGATTCAAGAAGTGATTCCAGAAAATTATGTCCAGTTACAGATATTTTTGCCAACATTTCAATCCTAAATCATAGGTGAATACCTTCATGTGATGAATTTTTTTGTATTTAATTTCCACGTTTTTGTCTCTTGTTCTAACACCTTCAGGATCCATAACCATGCATTTCAATTTGTGTGTGCTAGTTCATATTTTCCAGGTTTCCTCTTTCTTTGATATTTAGATAATTTTTCAGCCTCTTTGGGATGTGCTAAAACCTGATTCTGGTTAGCCTGGAGACAATAGGTGGTGGTGGAGTGTAGGAGACGAGCAACATTTTATTTGATACCTACTTCAAATGAGGTCTTTGTTTGGTCTACTGGCAAAACGGAGGCTCTGATAAGTGGTAAGGAACAGCCTCTGCCAGCCAGGAGGGGTAAGAGGAACTTGGAGATTCCATGATCTTTGGCTCTTCTACTCAAATATTTCCATTCTAATCAATTTTCCTATTATGATCCTGGCATTGACATCAGACATGCTTCTGATTGCATATCTACTGAGGATCTGACACCGTTATGATCATAATCTGGAGTTAAGTTTAAGCACTGTCTGCTATGCGGCTGCAGCATATCAGAATCTCCTTTAAACTGCAGAAGATCTCTGGCTTTCACAGCATCTTTTATGCAGCTGCATCCATCCTATTATTTTATTTTGCAAGACCTATGATGTCATTAAAATAAGCATCTGAAATTACAATCTTCATAAGTATCATTGTCTCCACAGTGATCAAATGATGCACCCATTTGATTTCCCCAAGCCTTGGTCACAACTAACCACAGGCCAATGTTTAATGATTGTGGTACCACTGCATGCCAAGTTACTATCATCTTCCCTTTGTTATTGTGATCTCACTTACCAACAGACAGGCAAGTAATCCAGTAATAAAATCTCACTCTGAAGATCTGCATTTGTGGGATACTCTTGGAGAAAACTATCTTGGTCCAGATTTCTTAAAATTTACAGCCTGATTAAACACTGTGAGTGACTTTATTTGGAAATGCAGTACTTGGGCTGCAAGAATAAAGGGAGAAAAGGAAATGAAAAAGTGAGGCAAGACAGAGCAGAAGAGAAAATACAAATTGATACATTATCCAACTGGCCACAGCTTCAAAAATATAACACAGCCAGTTTTGAGGTCATAAGGCTCATTTTTCAGACAGGATGTGTAAGCCCACCCCATCCTGAACAGTTTCGCAGGCAGAGAAAATGAAAGGGATTAAATGTTCATTTCTTTTTGTCTATCTCTGGTTCACTACAGTGTGTTATCTTTCCCAGGCTTCTAGGTTCTGTTACCCAGGCCTTTACTTGGGTAAACCAGATTGCATGAGGTGATTTTCACCTGAGTCAGGAAGAGTTAGAGGAGACGAGAGTCTCTGTGAATCTGACCAAGTTGTGCTTTGCGCATCTCACTGAGGCATGTACAAAAGAGAACACAGCAAAGTCCATCCTTCACCCTGGAAGAGACTGAGAAAGAGATGTTAGGAGAAAAAGTGGAGAAAGTAATCACAAGGTCACTTGGTTTGGTCCAAGATTTTGGAGACAGGCAAAACTGTGATATCTTGAGAGGCATATAAACTTGCTTCAGTTCATTATCTATTTTTGAAATCTCCTTACTTTCATTTTTAACCTCTTTTACTGTCTATATTGCTGCAAATCTTTGAATCATTTTTTAATGAAACTGTACATATAACCCAAATTCAAGGTGTCTTGCATTTGTGGGAGTTTTTTTGAGCTAATTAACATATGAACTATTCCCAACTTTTTTTTTTTATGCTGAGAACACTTAAAACCTACTCTCTTAGCAATTTTCAAGACAATACATTGATATTAACCATAGCCACCATATTGTACAATAGATTTCATGAACTTATTCCTCTTGCCTTAAATTTAAGGACTTTAAAGGAAATGTTGTATTTTTGACCAATATGTCCCTAATTCCCCTCCCCAAGATGTCTTGAATTTGGAGAAAATTAATTATGAAGTACATTTAGAACATCTTAGTTGAAGATACCTGATATATAAGATGAAATTTCAAAGCTTAAGATCAGAGTGAAAAGTATGAATTTAAGAGTTACAAGTTGTAATGTGGATATGCAACTGATAGCATAGAAAGAGATGGGAAAACTGCCAAGGACTGAAAGTCTATATTTTACTGAATACAGATGTATGGATTTGACAAAGGGCTTCTCATCCCACTTTCATCACCTTCCCATTAATGAAATCTAAGAGTAAAGAAGAGGCAATTTTTCAAGCTATGTAGACGTGAAGATTAGAAGTGAAACTAACATTCGACTAGCAGTTAAGGAAACACTTCCACAAAAATTATTTAATTCTTACTATGACCCTAAAAGACAAGTATTAGTGTAGTTGGTAATATGTATTTCCTCTAAAAATTTCCATTCCAACTGCCTTCTAGGTGGAGAGGTTGGAAATTTAAAAACTAACTTTCTAGATTTCCTTAATCTGGACCATTGTATATAAATTAACTTTCATAAATTAGTTATACTGGTGTGAGATTAAAAGGTCACGAATGTGACAGAGCCCATTCTCTTGGTGATATGGTTGCTGGCTAGCACAAACGTAGGGATCTGGAAATTTGGAGATAACTATAGTGACTGGTTTGATCCAGGGCCTGATGAGTAATTGGGGGTGGCAATTTTCTGACCTCAGATTTGTAGCTTTATTGGATATAGCCTAGAAATCAATAATTAAATCAATTCTTACAGATTCTATAATTTTGCTTTTCCAATTTTTCTGTACAGTCTCTATTAAATCCCTTCTGGTTGAATATTGACATAATATCTCATATTTAGTTTAACATTTTCCTATGTGGGAATAATTGTAGACACATGGAATGGTAAGAAACAATACAAAGCAAGCATTTGTACCCTTTAAACAGTCTCCCCCACCATGGTACTATCTTGCAAATTATAGTACAATATCTCGACTGGGATATGAATATTGTAAGAGTCAAGATACAGTACATTTCCATCATCACAAGGATCTCTCATTTTGCTGTTTTGCAATTACACCCAATCCCCTTTCACTCTTTTTCTTAATCCCTGACAACCACTAATATGTTCCATATTTCTGTAATTTTTTCACTTCAGGAAGGTTATTGTATTCATTGGCTAGGGCTGCCATAACAAAGTACCACAGACTGGGTGGCTTAAACAAGAGAAATTTATGCCCTCATAGTTCTAGAGGCTAGAAGTCCAAGATCAAGGTGTTGGCAGGGTTGTTTTTTTCCTGAAGCCTTCTCTTTGACTGTTAGATGCCTAGTCTTGCCACTCTGTGTGTGTGTCCTAATCACCTATTATTTTAAAGACACCAGGCATATTAGATTAAGACCCACTTTAATGACCTCTTATTACCTTAATTATCTCTTTAAAGACCTTATATCCAAATATAATCACATTCTGAGGTAGAATTAAGGCTTAAGCATACAAAATTTGCAGAAACATATTCAGCCCATAACAGTTTTTAAATGAAATCATTTAGTATGAAACCTTTGGGGATTAACTGCTTTTGACTCAGCGTAATTCTCTGGAGATTCGTTGAGCTTGTTGTGTGTATCAATAGTTTGTTCTTTTTGGTGTTAAGCAGTATTTCATGATAAGGATATCCAAGTTTCCTTAACAATTCCCTCTTTGAAGATCATCTGGGTCCTTTCTAGTTTTTAACTATTTTGAATAAAACTAATAAACATTCGTGTACATGTTTTTGTATGAATTTAAGTTTTTTTTCCTATGGAAAACTGCTCAAGAATAAAATTGCTGGGTTATATGGTAGTTCTATGTGAGATTTTAAAAAAAATTTCAAAATGTTTCTTAGAGTAATTGAACCATTTATATTCTTACAAGTAATTTAGGAGTGATCTAGTTTCTCTGTGTCCTAACCAGCGTTTGGTGTTGTCACTTTTTTCTCTTAGGCATTCTGGTAGATGTGTAGTGATATCTACTGTGATTTACATTTGCATTTCCCTAAAGGCTAATGATGTTGAATAGCTTTTCATGTGCTTATTTTCCATTTCTAAATGCCTTTTGGTGAAATGCCTCTGCCTGTGATTACTCATTTTCTAATCAGATTGTTTATTTCTTTGTTGTTCAGTTTGGAGAGTTTTCATAAATTCTAGATACTTGTTCTTTGTTAGATACATTGTTTTCAAATACTTTTGCCTAGTCTATAGCTTGTCTTTTCATCCTCTTGTCAGCTTTTTGCAGACCAACACTTTTCATTTCAATGAATTCCAACATATCAGTTTTTCCTGTAACTATCATACTTTTGGTTTAAAATATAAGAGTTATTTGCCTAACTCTACATTCTGAAGATGTTCTTCATCCTACTCTTCGAAGAGTCTTATCATTTCGCTTTTTACATTTAAGTTTGTGATCTATTATGTGTTAATTTTTATGTACAGTGTAAGATTTGATTTTTTGGCCTATGGATTTGTTTCCAATTGCTTCACTATTATTGTTGAAAGAGTTATCTTTCCTCAGTGAATTGCTTTTGCATCTTGGTAAAAAATCAGTTGGCTATATTTGTGTGGGTCTATTTCTTGGTTCTCTATTCTGTTCTGTTGATCTATATGATTATTCTTCTACCACAGTCACATACTATTGATTACTATACCTATATGTTAAATCTTGAAACCAGAGAAACAGATTCCTTCCATTTCATTCTTCTTTTTCAAAATAGTTTTAGCTATTCTATAGATCTTGTCTATATCTACAAAAAACATAGAATTTTGGTAAGAAGTTTGTTACACCTGTATATTAACTCGGCAGAAATTCATGCTTGCCATGTTAGCCTTCTAGCCCATAAATATGGTACGTCTTTCCATTTACTTAGATCTTTTTTGACTTTTTTAATAAATGATTTTTAGTTTTCAGGATACAGTTACTATAAATGGTTATTAAATATACCTGTAAGTCATTTTGATTTTTGGAAGTAATAAAATATATTGTAATTTCAATTTTGGTATCCACATGTTTGTTGCTAGTAGATAGGAATATAATTGATTTTTGAATTTTAACTTGTGTCATGTGACCTTGCTAAACTGATTAATTCTAGAATTTTATTAGATTGAATTTAAATTTTTACATTGACAGTCATGTCATCTGCAAATAAAAAGTTTCATTTTTCCTTTCTGATCTGCATGCCCTTAATTTTTATTTTCTTGCCTTAATCCACTAGCTACAATTTCTAATGTTTATTGAATAAAAATTGTGAGAGCATGTATACTTGCCTTGTTACAGATCTTAGGAGGAAATGTTTCAAACTTTCACCACTGAAGGAGAATGCTAGATGTAGGATTTCTGTAGATGCTGCTTATCAAACTGAGGATTTTTCTACATCAATTGATATGTTTTTTAAAATTAGCTAATTAATGTGGTGGACTATATTGATTGTCAAATATTGATCTTGTTTTGCATCCCTGGAATGAACTTCACTTGACTATGGTGTATAACATTTTTATATTGTTAAATTGTATGTGCTAATAGTTATAGTAGTTTGTGTATTTCAAGAAAGGGCCCATTTCATCTATTTTGTCCCATTTATGTGCATAGTTTTTCATATCTTCTTGATGTCTGCAGGAATTATAGTGATATTCCTGTTTCATTCATGATATTGGTACTTTGTTTTCCATGTGTCTCTTTCTGTCTCTCTGTCATGCTACATATTTGTCAGTTTTATTGATGTTTTGCAAAGAACCAAATCTTTGTTGTATTGGTTTTCTCTATTGTTTTTCTGTTTTCTATTTCATTTATTTATGCTCATATCTTTATTATTTCTCCAATTCTACTTGGTTTGGATTTATTTTTCTTTTTCTAGATACTTGAGGTAGGAACTTAGAATATTTCCTTTAATTCATTCATTTAATGCTGTAAATTTTTCACTCAACACTACTTGAGATGTGTTCCACAAATACTGATATATTTTCTTTTATATTCAGTACAATGCATTTTTATATCTGACCTGAAACATAGTCTTTATGAGTTATTTAGCAGTGTATGTTTAGCTAAAATGTTCATTAAATGAATATATTAATCTGCAGCTACTATGCCTTAGATGAAACTATGTACCTGACTATGGAACATCAAATAATTACACAACTAAAGCTGTCACCTTGTGGGTAACAGACCTGCTAATGTGTAAGTTATGAATAGGTGTTCTACACTCCTTTGACACTTACCTCTTTTGTCCTGATGCTTCTATCTTGCTTCTTACCTGTAGTTTCACGGGGGTTTCCCTACAACCTAATTAGATGAAGAAAAATGCTCAGGCCTGGTTTACAGAAATTTAAGAATGATATGATGATACTAACTGGAGTTAATCTGTTACTCATTATAGTTCCACTAAAGGGTGATTTTATAAAAATAAGGATAAAGAAAAATCCTTCCAGTGACTAGATCTATGAGTGGTGCACTTTAACATCCACTTTATATGAAAAGAGAAACAGTCATACATAAAGATATGGACTTACTTATTCCTGGAAAATAATATCTTGGCTATTTGGTCAGGCATCTGAAAAAAGAAATCTGATATATTAAAGGAAAGGGGGCCATGATACTAGCATCCCAAGAGCAAACTTATTTTACTGAGTGGGGAAATTGACTTTGACCAGGGATACCTACAGTTACAACTGCACCATGGGGGAACATAAGAGTAGACCTGGAACCTAAGTAATTCACTAGACTGTCTTTTGGCATTTCCATGGCCAATGAAAATTGTGAATATATATTAGCACAACAAGAAATCACACTTCTCTGAGTTTGAATTTAATATCTAGGTCACTCCAGAAAGCAAGCATACCAGATGAGGGAAGATGATGGCTTAGGATGAAGGAAATCTTGACTCCATGGTACTAGATCTTGGGGTTAGCTGCTGCACTGCAGACTACAGTTTCAGTTTGTTAAAGTTTGTTAAGATTTTTAAAGCGGTGGAACCTGCATATTCCCTTTTATGGAAGATATGATACCATCCTGTTCTTATATAAGATCCAGATACCATAAAAGGATGCAAGCAGAAAGGCACAAGGGATGAACTCAGTTTAACTATCTGCCTCTTTAAGCCTCTGCCTTTATTTTCCCTTCTGACACTATTTACTACTACAGCTTGTTTGGAGGTAAGAAGTGGAATGTATCAGAGTCCCTCTTGATGTCACCATAGTGGGCCACTGCAACTCTAGCACTAAAGCCTCACCCAGCGGGACACACACAAGTTCTGTTCCTGTCCAAAGCTTTCTGACCTAGAGGAAGACATCCAGCCTCAGGGATTGACATCCAGCTTTTCCAGCAATTGCCTAGACAGGGAAAGGAGGACAATCCAAGAAAGCAAGAATTTTAACGCCCATGGGGAGAATAAAAACGAGGGACTGGGGACTTTAAGAATCTGGAAAGTGAATGTCTTTTCCGTCCTCCTCCTGATGGACTATACTGAAGCAACACGATTCTACATGTCTTTTCCGAAAGACGTTTCTTATGGCAAACAGTCAGCTGTGTATTTTTTTTTTATACTTAAAGTTCTAGGGTACATGTGCACAACGTGCAGGTTTGTTACATAAGTATATATGTGCCATGTTGGTGTGCTGCACCCATCAACTCATCAGCACCCATCAACTCGTCATTTACATCAGGTATATCTCCCAATGCAATCCCTCCCCCCTCACCCCTCCCCACAATAGGTCCCAGTGTGTGATGTTCCCCTTCGGGTGTCCAAGTGATCTCATTGTTCAATTCCCACCTATAAGTGAGAACATGCTGTATTTGGTTTTCTGTTCTTGCGATAGTTTGCTGAGAATGATGGTTTCCAGCTGCATCCATGTCCCTACAAAGGACACAAACTCATCCTTTTTTATGGTTGCATAGTATTCCATGGTGTATATGTGCCACATTTTCTTAATCCAGGCTGTCACTGATGGACATTTGGGTTGATTTCAAGCCTTTGCTATTGTGAATAGTGCCGCAATGAACATACGTGTGCATGTGTCTCTATAGCAGCATGATTTATAATCCTTTGGGTATATACCCAGTAATAGGATGGCTGGGTCAAATGGTTTTTCTAGTTCTAGATCCTTGAGGAATCGCCACACTGTTTTCCACAATGGTTGAACTAGTTTACAATCCCACCAACAGTGTAAAAGTGTTCCTATTTCTCCACAGCCTCTCCAGCATCTGTTGTTTCCTGACTTTTTAATGATCACCATTGTAACTGGTGTGAGATGGTATCTCATTGTGGTTTTGATTTGCATTTCTCTGATGGCCAGTGATGATGAGCATGTTTTCATATGTCTGTTGGCTGTATGAATGTCTTCTTTTGAGAAATATCTGTTCATATCCTTTGCCCACTTTTTCATGGGGTTGTTTGTTTTTTTCTTGTAAATTTGTTTGAGTTCTTTGTAGGTTCTGGATATTAGCCCTTTGTCAGATGAGTAGATTGCAAAAATTTTCTCCCATTCTGTAGGTTGCCTGTTCACTCTGATGGTAGTTTCTTTTGCTGTGCAGAAGCTCTTTAGTTTAATGAGATCTCATTTGTCAATTTTGGCTTTTGTTGCCGTTGCTTTTGGTGTTTTAGACGTGAAGTCCTTGCCCATGCCTATGTCCTGAATGGTGTTACCTAAGTTTTCTTCTAGGGATTTTATGGTATTAGGTGTAACATTTAAGTCTCTAATCCATCTTGAATTAATTTTCATATAAGGAGAAAGGAAAGGATCCAGTTTCAGCTTTCTACTTATGGCTAGCCAATTTTCCCAGCACCATTTATTAAATAGGGAATCCTTTCCTCATTTCTTGTTTCTCTCAGGTTTGTCAAAGATCAGATGGCCGTAGATGTGTGGTATTATTTCTGAGGGCTCTGTTCTGTTCTATTGGTCTACATCTCTGTTTTGGTACCAGTACCATGCTGTTTTGATTACTGTAGCCTTGTAGTATAGTTTGAAGTCAGGTAGCGTGATGACTCCAGCTTTGTTCTTTTGACTTAGGATTGTCTTGGCAATGTAGGCTCTTTTTTGGTTCCATATGAACTTTAAAGCAGTGTTTCCAATTCTGTGAAGAAAGTCTTTGGTAGCTTAATGGGGATGGCATTGAATCTATCAATTACCTTGGGCAGTATGGCCATTTTCACGATATTGATTCTTCCTATCCATGAGCATGGTATGTTCTTCCATTTGTTTGTGTCCTCTTTTATTTCACTGAGCAGTGGTTTGTAGTTCTCCCTGAAAAGGTCCTTTACATCCCTTATAAGTTGGATTCCTAGGTATTTTATTCTCTTGGAAGCTATTGTGAATGGGAGTTCCTTCATGATTTGGCTCTCTGTTTGTCTCTTACTGGTGTATAAGAATGCTTGTGATTTTTGCACATTGATTTTGTATCCTGAGATTTTGCTGAAGTTGCTTATCAGCTTAAGGAGATTTGGGGCTGAGACGATGGGGTTTTCTAAATATACAATCATGTCATCTACAAACAGGGACGATTTGAATTCTTCTTTTCCTAACTGAATACTCTTTATTTCTTTCTCTTGCCTTATTGCCCTAGCCAGAACTTCCAACACTGTGTTGAATAGGAGTGGTGAGAGAGGGAATCCCTGTCTTGAGCCAGTTTTCAAAGGGAATGCTTCCAGTTTTTGCCCATTCGGTATGATTTTGGCTGTGGGTTTGTCATAAATAGCTCTTATTATTTTCAGAAATGTTCCATCAATACCGAATTTATTGAGAGTTTTTAGCATGAAGGATGTTGAATTTTGTCAAAGGCCTTTTCTGCATCTATTGAGATAATCATGTGGTTTTTGTCTTTGGTTCTTAACAAAATTGATAGACCGCTAGCAAGACTAATAAAGAGGAAAAGAGAGAAGAATCAAATAGATGCAATAAAAAATGATAAAGGGGATATCACCACCGACTCCACAGAAATACAAACTACCATCAGAGAATACTATAAACACCTCTATGCAAATAAACTAGAAAATCTAGAAGAAATGGATAATTTCCTGGACACTTACAGTCTCCCAAGACTAAACCAGGAAGAACTTGCATCCCTGAATAGACCAATAGCAGGCTCTGAAATTGAGGCAATAATTAATAGCCTAGCAACCAAAAAAAGTCCAGGACCAGATGGATTCACAGCCGAATTCTACCAGAGGTACACGGAGGAGCTGGTACCATTCCTTCTGAATCTCTTCCAATCAATAGAAAAAGAGGGAATCCTCCCTAACTCATTTTATGAGGTGAACATCATCCTGATACCAAAGCCTGGCAGAGACACAACAAAAAAAGAGAATTTTAGACCAATATCCCTGATGAACATCGATGCAAAAATCCTCAGTAAAATACTGGCAAACCAAATCCAGCAGCACATCAAAAAGCTTATCCACCATGATCAAGTGGGCTTCATCCCTGCGATGCAAGGCTCATTCAACATATGCAAATCAATAAATGTAATCCAGCATATAAACAACTGTGTTTTCTTCTAACTCTATGGCCAGGTTTGTATCACACTCCCAAATACCTACTTTGCCTTCTCGCCTCCCTTCCTTTTCTTTCCTAATTCTTCTGGTCTGTAATGTTACCACTCGATAAACCCTTTGCATATAAGCTTTTCCTCATGTTCCATTTTCCAAGCTAACACTGGGTAAAAAGTAAAATATGGTAACAAAATTAGTATGAAGTAAAATAGGAAATGTAAAATAAGGATAGTGAATTTATGAAACAAAATACATATCTTATTTATTTTACATATAAATATTGGAGGTATACATTCTGGAAGCCAGCATAAAGAAGGAAACACAATTCTTGAATAATTCACAAGTCTAGTAACAAAAAGAATGATCAGAATTAAATTACTCTGCAAATTGACAACAATTTTGACAATTCTGGACTTCTTAAATGACAGAAAATACCATGTCTTAACAAATTTGCCTATATTTATGAGGTCCTAGTACTACTAAGTAATCCTGAAATGTTTCCAATTATTGTCATGGAGATTGGAATATAATCCAGGTAATATGCCAGGTGCTTTAGTACATGCTAGGTTCTGCCGAAACAAAGCTTGCTATCAAAAATGCATATAAACAAACGTGTGTGTGTGTGTGTGTGTGTGTGTGTGTGTGTGTGTGTATAAGATAGAATAGCACAGTTTCTAACATAGGTAAACTGGGAATTTAGAGGAGGCACAGATAATAAATTAGTTACTTCTACAAGAGAACAGCAGGGGAAAAAAAAGCATGTAAGTATAGTGTATATGGAAACTTAAAGTGTAACTACCATGTGAGGTGTGCAACCATGAAAACTTATGCAAGATTTGAGCAACTCAAAGTTAGACCTTTGGGGTCTAGAATATGATTGAATATGAGTAGTGAGTGATGATGTTTAGCAGGTAAACATAAGGCAGATTGGTAGACTGCACAGAACCATTCATAGCATGTAAAAGTTTTAGCTCTCCTGTTGAGAAATGAGAGTGCTAAGATATAACATTTAATAGGAAAAGGGAGGGTACATGACATAAGACCATTTATACCACGAAAGGGTCTGTGCCTTCCTATTAGAAATCATTGAGGGACCTTAAACAGTAATCTAACATAGATCTCATTTTAGAAAAATCATGGTGATACTAACATTAAAGATGTAAATGGTTTTGGAAAAAAGAGGCAAAATGAGAGATGAGAAATCACTTTGTACTTTATTATGACAATCAAGTCAGGAGGCAACAGAAGCTCGAGTTAAGGAAGGCATAGCAAGAACTGTAAAAAGGAACTGCTAAGAGAGATAGCAGGTAGAAATTATGAAGGGAAGTGTAGCACTACTTGGATGCAAAAGAGAATCCTAATATGATGATGATTATCATCATAAAAAATTATAGAAACTCACTTTTTCTGGGGGTTGCACTAAGCACTTTTCATGAGTTCATATATTTATGTTTGATTTATGTTTGTTGATCGGTGAGATAGCAGTACCACTCATAGTAATACAGTAAACTTAGGAAAAACAAGTTTATACAACAAACGCACGTCTTGTACTTAGAGGCAAAGTCAGACAGCTTCTCTGAATCTGTTTTCATCCACTGGGGATGTTAACTTTCCAAAATCACTGTGGTGTTTAAAAGAGTTAAAATATAGAATGTACCATGACACACAGTGGGTACTCTTCTACCTTTTGATTTGAAAAATACAATTCACAACAGAAAGCCCCCTATTTTTTGTAAAATAAAGGTACTATAATCAAAATATTATAATGTGAGGCTATGCTAATATTGGCCTAAGGTGTTCAAATTTGGGTTCATGATGGCAATTCCAATCATTGCAACTGAATATTTTCAATTTGTTTTTTGCTAAAATTCTATTAAAACAATAATTTAAAAACTTAATCTTACGCATTTTGAATTTGAAGCTATAGCAAAACTACTGCAACATTCTATCCCAACAGACATGGAAGACATTTATTGCAGGTACTGTGCAGGTTTTTCCCCTTTTCATAAATCGAAGCATAGCTTTGTATTAGAATAAACTGCTATGTAGCTGCTGTGTTTTATTAGACTTGCGATTTTTGCTTAAATGAGCTATCCTTTTTTTCTTACTTTCCTTATTTCCTTTTTTTTTTTCTTTCCTTATTTGTTTGGTTTAACAACTCATTAGCAGGTCACTCACTGTTGAACCCACTAAACTTTTCATTTAAATTTACCAAACAGTTTGTTATGAAAATATGAGATACTATAAAGCATCCTCACTCAGTGGGTAGCACTGCTTAATTGTGCAAAGCATGGATTTAATCTCCTTGAAAGTACTTCTGCTCTATTTATGATCGGTTGCTATTTTTGCCTGGTAAATTATATTTGTATCTTTAACACATGAATATGTTGAGTGCAGTGCATCCATTTTCTGAATTTATTCTGAAATTCTCATGACCTTGACTGAGGACAAACAGAGAGTTTTTACAAATAATACTCTGCCTTCATCTATAAAACTCTGGAGAGTAGAGAAAGTGTCCTATGGAGTCCTTGGGAATTATAAACTCACCGCTGAAATCTTAGCCATTCCCTTGCTGGCTGTTAGCTTTCATAGATGACCAGACTCTCCTAATATGGCAAGTAGTCACTGGGATTATAATATCCATGTGGAAGTCTGTGCTAGTGTTCTAAGCACCAAGTGACCGGTTAGCACACATTGTTATTTTACCTGACTAAATCACACAAGCATTACATTGCTTTTCTAATAACAACTAGATCACGGAATTTACTGAAAGCAAATTGTGAGTTAGCCACTCCATGTTCCTCCAGGCAGACAGTCCAGAGAAATATGAGTTTTCCAAGGAAAAGCTCATATTGTAAATTGTCAGGTATTAAAAAGAAAAATAAAAGTTTGAAGTCAATTACCCCTGAAAACTTCTGACGAGCAACATTTTGGCTTCATACTGACTAGACAGTGTCTAATGCAAATTACCCTGTTTATATTTTAAAACTACAGACAGCTTGTCTGTTGGATTACCACACTTATGCAGCTAAAATATTTACAGCCATAGAAATTATATTTCTGATCAAAAAACTATTATCTCTCTTGAGCAACCTAATCCCATTTTTTAACCTATTTTGAGGAGGCAATTAGCTACCTCTTTACTCCCAAATTGAAAATAGTTAATCAGATTTTCTTCATCAAATGATTCTCACAAACTTTTTGAATAAAACCCCACAATTCCATATATACTTTAGCTTTTATTTTTATTGAGCCATACTAAACATTTCATCAAAATTTTTGTTTTAATCAAAAATGTCTGACTTATTAAAAATACTTTTTCTGAAGAACTATTAATCTTTCTCTGGATTTATAAAAATAGATTGAAAAAGACAGGTAAATAAATGATCTTCTTTTGCTTGCACTACTGTGTAAAAATTGCCTTATGTAGACACAGCTTAGATAACTACTTGCAGCTGCTGTCTTATGCAGCCTGAGTTTTTGTTTTAATCAATGAGAATTTGGTTACAATAACAAGAAGCATTGTGCTCCTGACAAGGAAAAATTTATGTCTTTGGAAGTGGTATGTCATGGAGCACCGTCTTGTACTCTGTGTTGGGATTCTGTTTTCATAAGTCTACAGGAATAATCCTGCTACACATCAGCAAGAAACATTAGAGATCATACTCACAAGGTACTTTCCAGACCCAAATTGAGTGAGAAGAAAATATTGAAATAAGTAAATCAACCTGCTTTTTCCTTAAGTGAACAATAGGGTGGAAAAAATCTGGGGAGAGGAGAGAATCAATATACATTTGTTAATAATGACACCTTATAAAATATTTACTTGTTTTGACTTTTTAGCTTAAGATAATAATAACTCCTGATAAATCTACCCAGCATAGAGATTAGTTTTCCTCGTTATGAGGAAGAGTTTCTGGTTTTGTTGGGAAGTCAATTACATTTTCTATAATGTGTGCATTAAAATAATAGACTCTCATATTGTAGCTCTAGAGTAAGTACATTTTAATTATATTTTATTCAGGTTTATAAAAGTATAATTAAAATATATACTATAGTATACAGAGTCTTAATTCTCAATATATCATTATTGGGTTAAGATACAATAGAAGCTGAGTCAGCAGCAGAGTTTTATTCTGTATGCATCTTTTGGAATGTTTCATAATATTGTAATATCTAAAAATAGGCTACAAGGATACTTAGAAGCAGGAGTAGGAATTTTAGAGGCCAGTCAAAATAGTCACATCTATTGGCTAAATGCAGCTAGACTTTTTACATCACATTGGCCAGTGATATTGAGGTATCATTTTCTATTAAACCTGTATAATTTATTTTAAAGATATATTGTTTGCTTTTCAAGCTATACCATTATGTCAACAGTACTCTTATTTTAACAAGTATTCCTATCTTGGGACTCCATATATCTTTGAAATAGCCCCAAACAGGTACTTTTTCAATAGTCCAAGAAAATACTCTTTAAATTTCTTAAATTATAAGGTTCCAATACAAAATCCATTAAGAACTGAGCCGTAAAAACTTACAGGACAATATGAGTCATCTAAATCAAGTAGTCATACATGGAGGGACAGAAAAACCATATTATAGCTTTTTTAGTGGTGGAAGGGAGTAACATATGCTGCTGTTTTACAAAATCCTTGTTTTACAATAATCTAGAAAGCCACTTCTTCATTCATCAGTAGGCCCTTTCTCTTGGATTCTGTATGAAAATCAATGTTTCTGAAATCCCAACCAATTATTTTACTCTTTGCAAGTTTCTACAGTATTTTTTAATGCCTATAGACCTAGGTTCTTGGTGTTCATAGCAAAGAAAGGGCGGGGGGTGGCAGGCTACAGATAAGACAAAGTTATTTGCAACTTGTTGGTATTCTATTTATCTATTTATCCATCTGTCTGTGTATCTATGATCAGGTCACTGAGTAAGAGGCAGAAGAAAGTACTGAACATTATTTACAGACATTTTGTGAAGGATTTGGCTGGCTTTTTACATAAAAAATATTTTGTGCTTGAGGTGTTGATATATGATATAAATGTAACAAGAGATTTGTAAACAGATCTGGTGACAACTGTATGAGCTTACATGAAATACCTTGAATTTGAGATAGAGCAAAGGGAATTGTGCCAACATGACCCATTATCATAGCTCATAATCCATGTACTTTTGTAAAAATATAAGCATTTTCAATAAAAATAATGCTTCAAATATTTTGTAGTAATCAAATCCAATTATGTTTATGGTAGTGATTTGTAAATTATAAAGTCATTTATACATTTTGGTTGTTATTAAGCCTATAACATGATGAGGAGGCAGTGGTTTGACAACCTGACTATTTGCCTCACCTAGGGAGCTGTAACAACATACTGACTTGGGGCCAGCCTCCAAATTTAGATGGGAATGGCTTGGGATGCAGCTGGACATCAGATCTCTAGGTAATTCTAATGTGCACTTAGGATGAGAAACCTATTTTGAGTATGTAATATGTCTAAGTAATTTACCTATATTATATCTAATCCTTTTAATGACTAGGAGTGATTATTAATATCATGTGGGACCTGAAAATCGAGAAGTTAAAAATAGTTTTCAAGTTCGTAAATGATTAAATACGATACCAGGATTTGAGCCCAAGTATATTCGCCTTCATACATACCCCTGGCGTTTTGACTGTATCATACAACATATGTGATAATAAAACAGTGTACATAAGAGAACTTATGTTTTCTGGATGAAAATAAATGTCAAAGATTTCTAAAGGCAGGCTTCTGTTATACATTTTAGGATGGTGTGAAATGCTCAATTATAGAAAGTTGTTTGTAAAAATTCTATAAAAAGATTATCTTATAATAACAACAATTGCATGCTTACCTTCTGATGATCCACTCCCAGGCACTGCATTTGTGCTATTTCACTTACTTCTCACAGCAACTTTAAGAGACAGATGCTACTATTATTATTTTGCAAAATGAAAATATTTTACAAAAAAATGTTTGGAGGATTACTCAACGACCTGAAGAATACAGACAATCAATGGTAGAACTTGATTCAAACCCATCAGCTGGAGTCTGACCCTATTCTTTTTTAACCAAGTATTTTGTATTTGTGGACATGTCCTAAGGAAATAATACTGAATACAAAATAAGCTATATACATAAATATGTTTACTGCAATTGCTTTCTTAACGGTAAAAAACTGGAAAGAAACCATTTAACAACAGTGCAATAGTCAAGTAAATTATGGTAGATATTTGCAGTGGAATATTATGTACCTGTTGTGAACAATGTTTACAACAATTAAAAATACAGACAAATGTTTATTAGGTCACCTCTAGTTCTGCATAGTATGTAGGAATCTATTAAAATAGTGTCTTCTTCCCTTGCAACAAGAAAACTCCAGATAATCGGTGGGATCATAACTTTTTTTGAGCCCATCAGAGAGCTGAGGCTAGTAAACTTGGATCATGTTTAAAGATTCCCAAGATGGACAAACCCCTCTAAGGAGAGACAAGACATGCCATATATCTGACCTTTGACAAAGCATGGGAGGTGGTGTTGGCTGCCTTCCTAGACGCTAAAAAGATACTCACCCAAGGTTTTAATGGATTTTGACAGGCCAAATGGGTGCCAATTTGTCGATCTGATGTTCTAGAGCCCCAAAAGAAGGGCAGTTCAAACTCACTTGAAAGCATTTCTTTATGTATGAGTACCACATACTCATTTAGTGCAATGCATGCAATGCATGACACTTGTAAAAGCTTACTAATTTGGGTTTTGCTGCAATTGGATTGATGGGTGACAAGAGAAGGGAATCTGTTTAAATGAATTAGGCACACATTTTACCTATCATTAACATTATTGTCTATTATAATATGTGAATTATAATGTTTTTGGATTTTGGCATTGGCTGTTAATATATATTATGCCAACTTCATGTAGCAGAATTAGGGTACCTGCCTTGTCAAAGAAAGAATATTGACTTTTGTTTAAACTATTTTTATTCAAATTTACCTGGAATAGAATTTGAAGTTCCATAAATACCTGTAAATATGTACATACTAAGTTCCCTGATTTCATACTTTGTAATAAAATTTTTCAGTTCACAAGGAAAAAACTCATACAGTAAGTGAAATGATTATTTACTATTTTAATTGCAACATGCAAGTTGTGATTTGGCTCCATAACCAGCTAATTATCCATTGAATTAATTCTGGAACTCTTTAGTGAATTTCAAAGAACTGCTGTATCATTTTTCAAATATGTCACTTCTTTAGTGGTGAGTGAAATCATTTTACATAGCATTTAACACTAAGGCCTTTCTTTCAGGAAGGCTAAAATGAGCCCCTCTCCCCTTCCCTGGTTTTATTACATGTATATGATACAAAGGAGAGGTACATATACAGAAGTAGATCCTAGAAAAGGAAAATCTCTCTTTCTCTCTGGTTATCTCTCTTTCTTTATCTTTCTCACACACACACAAAGACACACACACACACATGCTCACACACTGTTGTATCAGCATGTGTTTTTTTGAACTAAAGCTTCCTTAACACAGATTTCAAATAAAAGTCTATTTCTGCCATCCATATTCAATATTTAGAGATGGTGAGACACAGCAAAATCCGATGACAGTAAGTTTAGTTCTTCACACTCATTGCATCTGGGAGACAGGTTTGAATTAATTTTGACTGGTATGAAATAAATCTTCAGAATAAAATGGAATTGACTGCCTGTGTTTTCACAAAAGTCTTTTTAGGATGAAATTTGACATTTTTCCCTCTCCTGGGGGTGGCAGTTTACTTACTGCTGGTTATTATTGCTGTTTAATGAAACTTAGAGTTTTCAAACAGAGAAACTAATTACTATATTATTTCAAGAGATTTTCATTTCCCCCTCCATTTCCCTCCCACTCTCCACCCTCCATCCCTTATATGCAATGTGGGAGAATAGAGTCACATTCATTTGCATTGAATAGCAGGCTCTGGCCATAAGTTATTCATAAAGTACAAAGTAATTGAAAAGAGTGCTAAGTTTTCCATTTTTCAGGAACCTAGGACCCCTTTCTAACCTAAAAAACTAGGGTCAAGCTCAGAGAAATACATGAATGACATAGGAGTCTTCCCCTCTAGGTTCTCAGATGACTCTTTAAGTAGCAGAAACTAAATACACCCTGTGTTTCTTTGAGCTGACAATTTAAATTCTAAATTCTGGCTACTCATCTTTGAAGAAACAGGAGGCACCCAGCTAGAGCCCTGCATGTAATTGGACCTAAGTCAGTTTCTGCTGTAATTATGTCCCTGAAGTCAGAAGGTTTAAACCGGAGCAGGGCCATGTTTTTGGCTTCTTTGCTGGATGCTTTTATTTTTGGAATAAAAAATGTTGTCAAATTTCTGGTGTGTGTATATATGTGTGTATACACACACACACACACACACACATACATACACACGCATACATATATAATGTTATATATGCTATATATAACAAACATATTTAAAATATAAACACATTTAATATTTAGAACTTGGCTGTTAAACTGTAATAATTGGTAAATTGGAATCAGAGGTAAGAGATGTAATGATAAACATAGAAAAATATAAATTAAACCAATAAAAACAATTCCTATGATTGGAAATAAGCTATCATTGGAAAAAGATGACCACAGGACTTAATTAATATCTACATAATATAGACTAGAAAACCATGTTGAAAATATATACTTGGAACAGTAGGCTGAAGACTTTTGATGTGAGCTGGAGGGTACTCAAGCCTAGCAATTAATTTTGTTAATATTAGATTACACTGTTAAACATGGGGAGCCAATCCCCACCAGCAGGGATGCCACACGCCTGCTTTAATTTATTCTTAGTCTTAGAGAAGAATTTTGATGAACCTCCAGAAAAACCTTTTCTCCATATCATTTGGAAAATTCCACAAATGGGAATAAATCATATAATAAAATAAGAGAACGTGTGTCGAGCTGGAGAGATGAAGGGAGGGAGGCAAGACAGGTAATGAGTGGCATTGAGTTTAAGGGAGAGAGGAAGAGAGAGAGAGAGAATGAAGGTGGTATATTGTCTTAAAATGCTAGCAAGATGGATTGGCATGTTTTCCTGTTAGTTTTTGCTCTAGTCATTGCCCTTACTTTAACACCCACTGAGTACTCATTAAGACATGTTTTCCTCTCTGTGGAATTCGGATATGGTTCTTTAATTTTAGTTAAAGAGAATCTAAGGATCTAATCTCTTCTAAATAATGGGGACTGAGAGTATTTCAACTCCAATATACATTATGTCACAGTCTATCTCAGTATGCAGTATATCAGTGCAATACCCTGAAGGGAAATAGATCTATATCTATCTATCTATATCTATCCATCTATCAATCTATATCTATCTATATCTATCCATCTATCTATCTATCAATCATCTATCTATCTATATATCTATAAACCGGGGGCAGGGCCATGTTTTTGGCTTCATAACCAGCTAATTATCCGTTGAATTAATTCTGGAACTCCTTAGTGTGCATATATGTGTATGTGTATATATGTGTGTGTGTGTGTGTGTATGTGTGTGTGTGTGTGTGTTTTCTTTTTTTAAATCAACTTTTAACTTCCAGGGTACATATGCAGGATGTGCATGTTTATTACATAGGTAAACATGTGCCACAGTTATTTACTACACAGACCATCCCATCACCCAGGTATTAAGCCCCACATCCATTAGCTGTTCTTCCCTGTACCATCCCTCCCCCTACTTCCTCCAACAGGCCCCAGTGTGTGTTGTTCTGCCCCATCTGTCCATGTGTTCACATCATTCAGCTCCCACTAGAGTCTTATTTTTATCTTTAAAAAAAATATTATCCAAGGGGCCAGGCATGGTGGCTCATACATGTAATCCCAGCAACTTGGGAAGCCGAGGTGGGCAGATCACTTGAGCTCAGCCTGGGCAACATGTCAAAACCCTATCTCTACAAAAAGAAAAAAGAACAGAAAACTTTTCCAAGGGCATTCTGGTTACCTTAAAAATACTGAATCTCTTCTATATCCTATTTCTCCTCAAAAAGAAATATAAGAGAAATCATTGTTGTCATATTCTAAATTAAGCAATGGATATCAATAACCACTTAGCCTGTTTTGACTTATTGCCTATTTATGTTTTTAGCCATGCAATCTAAGCCATATTAAGTCTAAGTCACGTAAAGTCTTTCCATTTCAAACTTAAAATTTATGAGACACTACTCTTGATGTTTCATATTTTTACGTGACTAACTTTACATGAATAAGGAAAATGTCTTTTTCAACAACTTGAATTTTATATAGGACTTTGCACTTAATGTGTTTATATTGAACTTTGAGGTAAACAAGAAGGATTAAAGTTTTCTGGAAGGAAGAATTTATCAGACACTGAGTCGTAAACACTTTGGACTGATAACTCTAAAGGTCCAACATAAGAGATGAAATAAGACTTGTGAGCCAAAATTTTTCTTGGAATTTAACCATTTATTAAAGATATAACTATTTACCAAAATATAAAAAAATATTAGTGCGGCAAATGTGTGTATTTAGGTTTTCAAACGAGGCTATATTATCCATCAAAACTCAGACCCAAGGTAATTCTTTTACTTCCTTATTTTCCAGATTTACTCATCAAAAAAAAAAAAATGGTTTTAATAAAAGTTTTGTCATTTGTATAGAGGTACAGGTTGGTGAAACAGTATTTGGAAGCTTTTCAAATTTAATAAATGTGAAAAAGAGAGGGAAGTTGTGATGTAAATCTCAACAGAATGGTTTTGAAGAGGCTGAAAAAATAAATACAATACAGGTGAAATTAGTTGTTCTGAAATCTGCTAACAAATGAACAGTACTTGAGGCTTTGACCTTTGAACTGACCCTGTAGCCAAACCATAAGCCATTTTCATATTGTGCCCTCACTCAATCAGTACTATCTCATAAAAACAAGCATATTATCCTTTTGTAGGTACCTTGGACGTAGGGCTGGCATAAATCAAATTTCCTCTGGTTTCTGATCCTATTTTCAAATCAAATTCTTAGGTGGTAAATATAAAATGACCTCTTTGTCCATTTGAGCTGGGCTGGAGAGAAAAGATTAGGAGAGAAGTGAGGTGCTAAACTTGACATTAGAGCCTGCACAGATTCTAAGCTATACTATCCAGGTAGCATGGCATCGGAGGAGAGCAATGTTGCAACTAAAACCTCACATACCAGAAGATATTTACTTTTGTTTTATAAAATTTGCAGTTGGAATAATTATGGTTCAGGATATGTGATAATTTCCTACCTCTCATTGGCTGAAAGGTTACTTAGGCCATGATAAGCCTTCTACATTTCAGAGGAGGAAAAAACTCTAAACACTGAAAATATCTGATGGTCATTCTGCAAGAGGTGTATTATACAAAGCAATGCATAACATGTTTACATCTATGGTAATACACAAGGTTCCTTTTAATGTATTTGAGATTTTTCAAGAGTGCCAGGCCATCCCATTTACGACAGCCAACATCAGCATTGTCCTTACCTGAATGGATCATTCAAGTCTGCAGAAGTTTTGTGGATTTTTTTTTGTTTGTTTATAATTGTCTCTTCATACATACCTGTAGTGGATACTGTGGGTTTAACCCAACTCTCCTTTCAAGGAAAGATTTGGTATCCCAGTTTCTGGGAGTGCTGACAGTAGACAGCTTTCAGATGTCAGCACTTCAGGGAATTGTTTCAGCTTCAGAAAGCCACCTTCCGCAAAGTTATGTCCTTCCTGGGATGGCTCATGTGCAATCAGGACAACTTTGGATGGCCATTCTAACTCCAGAACTGCCCAGGCTGACACTGATATTGGGACTGCAGGTAGCTTCACTTCTTACTCTGCTCAATCCTGCTTTCTTCCCTTCCCTTCCACAAGTGTTAGTGGATGCTCAACTGTGTGCTCAACTGTCTTCAAATATGTTTGCTCAAAAAAACCCAATCTAGAAATGGATAATTTCCTGGACAATTACACTCTCCCAAGACTAAGCCAGGAAGAAGTTGAATCCCTGAATAGACCAGTAGCAGGCTCTGAAATTGAGGCAATAATTAATAGCCTACCAACCAAAAGAAGTCCAGGACCAGAGGGATTCACAGCCGAATTCTACCAGAGGTACAAGGAGGAGTTGGTACCATTCCTTCTGAAACTCTTCCAATCAATAGAAAGAGAGGGAATACCCCCTAACTCATTTTACAGCACCAACATCATCCTGATACCAAAGCCTGACAGAGATACAACAAAAAAGAGAATTTTAGACCAATATCCCTGACGAACATCGATGCAAAAATCCTCAATAAAATACTGGCAAACCGAATCCAGCAGCACATCAAAAAACTTATCCACCATGATCAAGTGGGCTTCATCCCTGGGATGCAAGGTTGGTTCAACATATGCAAATCAATAAATGTAATCCAGCATATAAACAGAACCAAAGACAAAAACCACATGATTATCTCAATAGATGCAGAAAAGGCCTTTGACAAAATTCAACAGCCCTTCATGCTAAAAATGCTCAATAAATTCGGTATTGATGGAATGTTTCTCAAAATAATAAGAGCTATTTATGACAAACCCACAGCCAATATCATACTGAATGGGCAAAAACTGGAAAAATTCCCTTTGAAAACTGGCACAAGACAGGGATGCCCTCTCTCACCACTCCTATTCAACATAGTGTTGGAAGTTCTGGCTAGGACAATTAGGCAAGAGAAAGAAATCAAGGGTATTCAGTTAGGAAAAGAAGAAGTCAAATTGTCCCTCTTTGCAGATGACATGATTGTATATTTAGAAAACCCCATCATCTAAGCCTAAAATCTCCTTAAGCTGATAAGCAACTTCAGCAAAGTCTCAGGATACAAAATGTGCAAAAATCACAAGCATTCTTATACACCAGTAAGAGACAAACAGAGAGCCAAATCATGAATGAACTCCCATTCACAACTGCTTCAAAGAGAATAAAATACCTAGGAATCCAACTTACAAGGGATGTAAAGGACCTCTTCAGGGAGAACTACAAACCACTGCTCAGTGAAATAAAAGAGGACACAAACAAATGGAAGAACATACCATGCTCATGGATAGGAAGAATCAATATCGTGAAAATGGCCATACTGCCCAAGGTAATTGATAGATTCAATGCCATCCCCATTAAGCTACCAAAGACTTTCTTCACAGAATTGGAAAAAACTGCTTTAAAGTTCATATGGAACCAAAAAAGACCCTGCATTGCCAAGACAGTCCTAAGCCAAAAGAACAAAGCTGGAGTCATCATGCTACCTGACTTCAAACTATATTACAAGGCTACAGTAACCAAAACAGCATTGTACTGGTACCAAAACAGAGATGTAGACCAATGGAACAGAACAGAGCCCTCAGAAATAATACAACACATCTACAGCCATCTGATCTTTGACAAACCTGACAAGAACAAGAAATGGGGAAAGATTCCCTATTTAATAAATGGTGCTGGGAAAATTGGCTAGCCATAAGCAGAAAGCTGAAACTGGATCCTTTCCTTACTCCTTATATGAAAATTAATTCAAGATGGATTAGTGACTTAAATGTTAGACCTAATACCATAAAAACTCTAGAAGAAAACCTAGGTAATACCATTCAGGACATAGGCATGTGCAAGGACTTCATGTCTAAAACACCAAAAGCAACGGCAACAGAAGCCAAAATTGACAAATGGGATCTAATTAAACTAAAGAGCTTCTTCACAGCAAAAGAAACTACCATCAGAGTGAACAGGCAACCTACAGAATGGGAGAAAATGTTTGCAATATACTCATCTGACAAACGGCTAATATCCAGAACCTATAAAGAACTCAATCAAATTTACAAGAAAAAAACAATGCCATCAAAAAGTAGGCAAAGGATATGAACAGACACTTCTCAAAATAAGTCATTCATAGAGCCAACAGACACATGAAAACATGCTCATCATCACTGGCCATCAGAGAAATGCAAATCAAAACCACAATGAGATACCATCTCACACCAGTTAGAATGGCAATCACTAAAAAATCAGGAAACAACAGGTGCTGGAGAGGATGTGGAGAAATAGGAACACTTTTACACTGTTGGTGGGACTGTAAACTAGTTCAACCATTGTGGAAAACAGTGTGGCGATTCCTCAAGGATCTAGAACTAGAAATACCATTTGACCCAGCCATCCCATTACTGGGTATATACCCAAAGGATTACAAGTCATGCTGCTATAAAGACACATGCACACGTATGTTTATTGTAGCACTATTCACAATAGCAAAGGCTTGAAATTAACCCAAATGTCCATCAGTGACACACTGGATTAAGAAAATGTGGCACATATACACCATGGAATACTATGCAGCCATAAAAAAGGATGAGTTCGTGACTTTGGAGGGACATGGATGCAGCTGGAAACCATCATTCTCAGCAAACTATCGCAAGAACAGAAAACTAAATACTGCATGTTCTCACTCATAGGTGGGAATTGAACAATGAGATCACTTGGACACAGGAAGGGGAGCATCACACACCGGGTCCTATTGTAGGGAGGGAGGAGGGTGGAGGGATAGCATTAGGAGATATACCTGATGTAAATGACGAGTTAATGGGTGCAGCACACCAACATGGCACATGTATACATATGTAACAAACCTGCACGTTGTGCACATGTATCCTAGAACTTTATCAACACTAAAGAAAAAAAAAAAAAACCCAACCTATGACAGCATCTTGCTACAGTTTTTATTTACTTCAAGGCCCTTGGGCAAAGATAAACTTCAACAAGAAAATAGTTACAACTTCTGGATGGGATATCAACCTGAGCATACGTGTCTAAGTACCTCTGCCCAGTGCCTTAAGATGATTCAAATAATGTCCAATAAGATATAAAACTAAGAGAAAACATGCATCATAGTTAGATTCTAGAGATAAGTGATGAGTACATATTATTAGCTTAACATAGAATAGAAATGTAATCATGATCCAGAAATGCAGGGCAGATTTGGTATTACAAAATGAAACACTACTAATATCCAGAGTAACATATTCAAAGAGAAATATGATACGATATTACAGATGTAGAAAAGCATTAAACATAATTCTACATTGATTTTTAATTTAAATAATCATAAATGAGAAACAGAAACAATGTTTCTTAATTTGATAAAATATATTTACTAGAATCCTAAAGCAAACATCTGACATAATTGTAGAGCTTTGGACTTATTCTCATCAAAGTTAGAAGCAAGTCAATTGTATTAGCTTTCTATTGCTGCATAACAAATTATCACAAACTTAATAGCTTAAAACAGTATATATTTGTTAGCTCACATTTCTATGGCCAAATACATTGGATTGAAGATTTACATCTAAAAAAACTCATTCTTCTTATCCATCAGAAATAACCAAGTTACACTTTAGTAGATGGAAAATATACAATAATTAAAAAATATTAACTAGGAAATAACTAGAACAAAATGTCATTTATGAACAAGTAAATCTGTATGATTTGGAATGTATTATTTTTAATGAGGAGAACATTCAATATTGAAAAGATAGCTACAAAGTATTTATATATTTATGAAAGAAAAATGAAATCTTCAGTTATTCATGGAATGTGAATCAATAATTTTAAAATTTATATAGAGAATTTAAGTTCAAACATCATGAAAGAATGGACCCAAACCAACATAATTCTCTTCTCTTTTGGGAAGAACATAGTATAAACCATATCTTTAAAAAATTAAATGCATTGCTGAGCTAGAAAGAAAAAAAATGAAACATTTCAGGTGCCAGTAATAAAGCTTCAGTACAACCAGATGCTACTGCAACCCAATGGGATGTTCATCCTGGCTGTAACCATTAATGCCTGTAGAAAAGGTCAACATACAACTATAATAATTTTCTACATATATTACAGACAATTAAAATTTTAATTTCAGTATAAACTTACTTTAAATAGCCAAAGAAACCTAAGAGAATATTTTTAACAATGTATATACAAAGTTTTTATGGGAAAAATTAAACAACTTTTTGAAGGTCATCAAAATGAACTAAAGATGAACGAATATCCTATGGTGAGGAATACTGATATCATAAATATCTTTTTACAAATTCATGTCATTACAAAACTCAAACTGATGCAATGCTAATAAGCAGAATTATAAGGATTAAGTAGCCAAAACAATTTTTAGACAAAAAAATCTTAAGAGCACAGAAAAATTTGCTGAACAGAACTTCAAGGCTTGCTGTAGTTTATGCTAAATAAAATAACATGGTATTGGCACAAAAATAGAGAACGCAATGGAACAGAAAAGAATATCTAGAATTATATAGACAAACCTCAGGATGAAAAAATATATACATTGTTCAATGAAGGATGTTTGGTCATTTGGATATACATGTGAAAGATGATAGAACACATTCATCATCATGTAATATATGTATAGTGACCAACCAAAAAAAGAAAACACGGCTAAACATTTAGAATGATAATAGCTAACATAGCATGCTGAATGTTGTACTAACTCTTTCATTTTGTTAACAGGTGTAAAACTCAGAACAATTCTGTGAGGAAAGTATTATTATTAATAGTGTCATTTCTATCTTTTGTCATTACAGACAAAGGCACTGAGACACCGAGTTGACTAACTACCTGATTCTTCAAAAGCAATGAGGTAATTTTGAAAGAAACAGACTGGCTTCAGAACCTGTGTGCTTAATCACTGTATACACAGAACTATCCCACTAGTGTATCTTCCCAGTAAACCTAGCAAAATACATTTGTGACATCATAATAGGAAATGGTTCCTTAGGAAAGGCATTAATACTTGAAACAGTGAGGGAAAATATTGATACATTTCAACAATTTAAGCAACTATGTAACAAAAGACTACAAAGTTCAAGTGAATGAGAAATCTCAGACTTTTAAGTATGACCATTTTATCAAGTAAAATGACAAGTTTATGAAGAATTCCCACAATGAAAAAAGGTAAATCTTCCAAAGGAAAAATAAGTAGATAATTTCAAAGGGAGGAAATAAGAGTCCTTGATAGATGTATAAGTATTACAGCACCACACAGGGAATTACAAATCAACCGTTAATGAGATACTCTTTTATACTCATAAAATTATCTAAAAAATGTATAAAGTAATAAAACTAAGTATATAGCCAAGGAGATGGGGCAATAGATCATTGCATGTTATAGCTAGTTGAAAACAAGACATTGGAGTCTACTCTGGAGAGCAATTCTACATTAGCTAGTAATGCTTAAATATGCATACGTGATTATCTAATAATTCTGTTCCTTGGAATAGACCTGTACTCTCTAAATACAGTAGACAGTAGCCACATGTAGCTATTTAAATTGTTTATTTAAAATTAATAGAATTAAAAATGTTGTTCTTCAATCTCACTAGCCATATTTCAAGTGCTCAGAAACCACCTGTTCCTAATACAGACCATATTGAGCAGCACAGATCATAGAACAGTCCCATTATCACAGAAAATTCCTATTAGACTGGTATGGACCCTGAAGAAACTCTAATACATGTGTTTCAGAAAATTCATAAAATGTTGCATATTGTAGCTCCAAGAAAGGAAAGAAAGAAAATTATCTAAATGTGTATCATATATAATTGATAAATTAAAATGTATTTATCATAGAGTATAATATATGTTAAAATGAATTAATTAGATCTATATATGAACATAAATCTTGAAAAGTATTTTTGAAAACATAGAGTGATTTGCACACTGTGATACTATTTAGCGGAATTTTAGAAGTAATATTCGTTTTCATTGTTTTATACCTGTGGTTAAAGTGTGAGGTGAATACACAGTAAATTTATGGCAATGAAATCTCTTGGAATAAGAGGACAAAGGGAGGGTGGAGTGAGGACAGGTTTGTGGTTCTTTGATTTTATTTAAAATGCTTTAATCTTACAAAAATTATGGCATAATGAGGATTTATTTTTTAAATTTTTGATGGCGGGACCATGAGTATAAAATTAATTATTCTTTGTATTTGTACAAACTTTTTAAATAATAAACATAAAATTGATTTTATAATTACAAAGAACCACAATATAAATAGGATTTCTGCTTCCTCTTAGGCTGGAGAAATTTTCAAATGAGAATTTTTCCTACCCTAATAATGAGACTAAGCCAACTAAAAAAAACCTTGTTTTTTCTTCAAGGTCATCAGAGAGCAGAGTTTGCAAAGAAAACGAATGAACTAAATACTAAAAATGACTATCTCTACTCTCTAAAAGAATAGACACAGGATGGCTTTCGTGCTTGACTGGTTAGCTGACAGAGAATTAAGTTGCAATAGATAACAAGAAAAATGTAGATGATATAATTATCTGTGTAGACTATCCTAAATAATTTACCAAAAAAATCATAATTACTAGGTGAATTTAGCAGTCTTAAAATACCAAATAAATATAAAAATCTATTGTTTTTCTATATAGTAACAGTGAATAATTGGAAAATGTAATAAAACTACAATATTATTTAAAATAGTTTCTAAAACCATAATATAATTAGACATTTAGCAAATGTCTACTTGTCTGCCAAATGTCTGTCTTCTTTTATACCGCAAAGTGGGAAACATTGCTGAGAGAAATTACAGAAGACCTAAATAAATACAGATATATATCACACTCATGTATTGTAAGGCACCATATTATTAAATCTAACTCTCCTCAAATTGGGGTGTAGATTTAGTACAATCCATATCAAAATCCTAGCTTGCTTGTTTTTTTGTAAAAATGGACAAGATGGTCTGTAAAACATACAGAAATGTAAAAAGACTAGAATAGCCAAAAATCTTGAAATGGAGGAACTGAGTTCTAGTACTCACTACATCTGAATTTCATTATTACATTAAAGCCACAGGAATGAAGACTTATAGGCTTATAATTGTTAGGATGAAAAAGAGATAGAGACAAGGGGTGGGAGCCACAGTCCACAGCTACACAGGTTTGTTGGAGGAAGATACCTGCAGAGGGGGACACCAGTGAGTGCCAGAGCCCAAGCCCAGCTTATAGACGAGGGCAGTTATAGGTCCGGATGGGAGTAGGGGAGTGTTGCAAAACAGGATGGGGTGGTGTGGGTAGCTACTGACAAGGGAGAAATTTCCAGTGGTCAAGCCATTAGGCCTGAGACCTGCCCAACAGGATGTTTCTCATGGCCCAGGCCCCAGTGGAATTTTTCACTCCATCCAGGGTATGTAAAATGGTGGGGGTCTACAAGATGGCGAAGCTTGGGCTAACATTCCTGTCCTTTACTTTGGTATAAAAGGAAGGGGACATGGCTGCTTCCTTCCAAATAAGGGTATTGGTATTGTAATCAGGATTCAGGTTTGGAAGTGGTAAGTGTCCGACTTCAGAGTCACTTTCCTGAAGGCACTGACAATGGACTTGGAGGAAGGACGGTATCAATATGTTTCTGGGTAGTTGCCTGGATAAGAGAGTTCAGCCTTGGGAGATGAAGTGAGATATAATGTTAAGTATGCACTGGCCAATTGTTAGTAACAGAAGGAAAAAGGTTAGGGGCCCAAAGACAAGGGCAACCCACAGCATCCATTTTAGAAGGGATGACCCTTGCCACTAGGAGTTTGCGGCTTGACATTGGATTTCTGTGGCCCTATCAAAGAGCCTGCGGGCTGCATCATGAACAATGGCAGATTCATTAACATAAAAACAGCATTCTTCTCAGGGATATATACATGTGCCGTGCCCCCTTTCTCAGCGGCTAGTAGGTCTAGGACTCACCAGTGAATTGCCAATTCCACATGTAGCCTTCAGTCAACTGGTGTCCCCACAAGGCGGGCACCTTGGCCAGCTCCCTAATCAAACCAAATAGCTCTATACTGCCACCTGTCTGCAAGTAGTCCTTGAGCTGGAGCAGCTGGGCAGGACTGGGTGGAGCAGCATCGTCCTGCCCTCCTTTGAGCATTTTCTGGAATTGCTGCTTCGGGAACAATTGCCTCCACAAAGTTAACAGCACTTCATTGGCTTGTCTATCAGTTTTCCCTCTGGCAACCCCAGCCAAAATCAAATCAGTCCACATCTGCATGTGGGTAACCTGCTGGGACCCCTTCTTGTCCCACGAGGTGGCCCCCTGCAAAAAGCATGCCTTTCCCTTTTTTATGGCACATATCCCCAGTCCCACCAATGGCCCTCTGCTTCCCCTAGGGCTGCCATGGCAGTAGTCACCTCATGTATGTGGCATCCCACACGGAGTGAGGACAGCAGTCCCTAATTTGCATTCCACGCTGTGTATCTGGGTCTCCAGGTATTCTGCTTGTACCTGAAAATCTCTTACCTGTGCTGCATCCCACAGGGACTGAGTGTGCACTTCCTGTAGTGCAGTCAAAAATGCCCATCCAACTCTGCTGGCAAAGGCATGCTCCTTCTCAGTGCTCTGTGCTTCCAGGTGCTTCAGTGCCTTCTCCATACTCAGAGGGGACCCATCCACCACCACCTATGTTTTCTTCAGAGCCCATCCTAGCAGCACAGTTCTGTATCCTGATAACTACACCAATTGTCAGGTTCCAACTGGAGCTGGGGCCTGAGGGGAGCTGGTTGATGGGTGGCAGGTAGCTGAAAGAACACTAGAGGGACTGTAAGCAGTTGGAACATGGCTTTATTCTGTCTCTCTCCTACAGAGTCAGCAGTGCAGGTATATATCTCACAGACAAAAGAGGCTCAAAGCCAGATATGAGCTCACACAAACAGGTTACATTAAATGGCTACATAAATGTGATTACATAGTGCAGGGGTTTGTGCGCCTGCACTCCAAACCTGCTGTGACATGCTGTACCAGATATCTGCCTCAGTCTACTCCTGACTGAAGCACAGCCATTTTCCTTACACCCTCTTGGACATTGTTCTTATTCTCCCATATTGAAAAGTTATCTTCAAGGACAGCTCTGGTGAGTGGCTGATAAGGTATGTTAGTGGGGGGAAGCAGTGAAGGAAGTGTGATTTTGTAAAAAAAGGAAATAATGGATTTTGTTCACTAACAGTCACTGTGAGTTGGAATAAGGGCTAGGCAAGAGGAAGCATGAGAGAGAGGAGTTATTGCATTCCCTCCAATGGAGTTCTGAGTACATGTGAGTGTTGCTTATACAGAGAGGTGGGGAGGAGATAGAAGAAGTGGGTGCTGAGATGGAAGGGGGGCAGAAAAATCACAGTAGATTTTTGAAGGCTGAGGAAGAGCCTGTTCAGTGATTTATTTGGTGATTTGATGATCCTGAGATGGGTTGAAAGTGAGGATAGAGTTGTACAGGGATGGAGGTAGACTGCCCACCAGAGTCCCATGGTTGGGGTTGGAGAAAGATCTGCAAAAGCAGAGGAGGACCTGAGCTATGAGTGATGTCTGGGTGGAAATGAGACTTCCAATGGGTGGTCTGGGGACATTTGCCTGTATTAGGGATAGACCAGGAGTAAGGAGTCATGGGAGGGTAACAACCCTGCATTTGTAGTTTTGAAAAGAACAAAATGTCTGTGGTGGGAAGGTGTTTAGATGACTGAAGATATATAAAGTTTCTGAAAATGGAACAGCCTTATAAATGAGGTATAGGGTCATGCTAGACCGGGTCCAGTTGCATAAGTCTGTGGGGATGGCAGGAAACTGTTGGGTTTGTGTGGATAGGCATATTCAGCAACTAGAGGAGAGGGGCGACTGGGCTTGGTTAAGGAGGTAGTGCATTAGGTTGGCAAAGGGTGCCCAACTATCAAAGGTTGGGGGTAGGGACTTAGAGCATCTCAAAAACAAAGAAGACAAAAGGAGAAAAGGAAGATTTGAGTAGGAGTGAAATTTTGGAAGGTGACTTGCAATCATAACTCCTGGATTAGTGTGAGAAATTGAAGTGGACTGTTTAGGGACATGGGAAAGGGATACCAGGAAAGATCTGAAACAAGGTACAGAATGAAAGATTTAAAATTGGAGATGGAAAGTGTTATGGGCCAGAACCTTTAGGGCTGGCAACCTCTAGAATTCTTGTTAAGTGCAGTGATTTGAGGGAGGAAGAATATCTTTGGGGTAAGGAAATTTTTGGATGTGGGTCTGATGCTCTGTTTAGTTTGGAATGGTGTATCCATTGTGGAAAAGTTGCTAGCTTTGCCACAGTGGGAATAGCTAGGATAATTTGGTGAGGACACATTTACTCAGGTTGGAGAGGGAGGAGGAGTCTGCAATCCAGACCCAGTCTCCAGGTTGCAGGGACTGGGAGGAGTATTCAGAAGATCAGCCTTCAGGCTTGGGCAAGTAAGCATTAGTGTACTGTTTTATTAGATGTTTAATAAAGTGTAATGCTGGCCAAGTACCCCATATAGACAGGAGGGGAATAGAGAGAGATTCTGGAGGATAAAGGGGTGCCTGTACATGAGTTCAAATGGGCTTAGACTGAGGGGCTTGCAGGGAATGGCTTGTAAATACATGAGGATCAATGGGAGAAGTGAAGTCCAGGCCATCTTAACCTCTAGGGAGAGTTTCGTCAGTTGTTGCTTTAAGAGGGCATTGGCCAGTACAACTTTACCTGAAGATTGGAGGTGGTAAGGGATATGGAAGACCCATTTGATGTTTAGAGCCTCTGCCAGCTGTTGGTTAACCTATGAAACAAATGCTGGCCTATCATCTGGCTGGATGGAAGAGGGGAGTTCAAACTGGGGACTAATGAGTGAAGAGAATAGAAGCGACAGTGTGTGCCTCTTTGGTGGTAGTAGGAGAAGATTTTGTTTATACAAAGGATGTATCTACTATTGTCAGAAGATACTGGACCAGTTTTACAGGGGGCATGTGGGTGAAGTTGATTGGCCAGTCCTGTTCTGACAGGTGTACTTGGGCCTGGTGAGTGGTGAAAGGAGGGGCCTCATGGTTCCCTGAGGGGAAGTTTGAGTGCAAATGGAACAGGCCTTAGTAATACCTTTGAGATTGGCAGCCATGATGGGAAAATGTATATAAGTTTTTAAGAGCTGGAGTAGCAGGCAGTAAGTGGCATAGAAATGGTTGTGTACATATGAAAGAACAGAGGGTTCCTGGGACTTAGGCGGGAGAATTTTGTTATTGAGGTAGAACCATTCCCCTTCCTGAATGGTGCCAGCCTGGGCGAGTGAGGTTTGTTCCTCCTGGGTATATACAGGGTGTATGCTGGGAAAAAATGGATAGTAGTCAGGGATTATAAGAGCTGCCTGCTAGGCTACTGAATCCACCAAGGTGTTCCTCTTAGCAATAGTGTTTGTAGCCTTTTAATGTTCTTTGTAATGGATAATGGCAATCTCTAGTGGTAGTTTAGCTGCCTCCAGCAGCTTACGTATTAACCTGCCATTTACTTTGGGGGTTTCTTTGGTGGTCAGAAAACCTCTTTCCTGCCAGATTAGGACATGAGAACATAGGATATAGTATGCAAACTTAGAGTCAGTGTACATATCAACCCTCTTTCCTTTTGCTAGGGTGAGGGCCCTGATTAGGGCAACTAGTTCCACTTATTGGGAGGTGGTATGGGATGGGAGGAGGTTGGACTCCAAGAATCCATTTTTTATCAGTGGTGGTGTAGTCCACTGCAGGATGTGGTTCCTTAAAACCACTTCCATTAATAAACCAGGTAGGCGTCCCAGGTTAGGGGTTTCTGCTATATGCTGGAAAGGTGAAGGAAGGGAATCTAAAAGGTCCAAGTAGGAGTGAGAGAGTTCGGAGTTGGAGGTACTCATAGGAAGGAGGGTGGCCAGGTTGAGAGCTTTGAATCTTTGGAAGGTGACTAAAGGTTGATTATGAGTAAGGCATGTATTTGCTGTAGGCAGGATGGCAGTAGGCTGTAGGCAGGATGGCAGTAGGGAAAGGAGGGAGCAATGGCTCATGTGTTCCTGTAGGTTACGAGAAGATGCAACAGTAATGTGTTAGCAGATGCTTAGTTTTTGTGCTTCTGAAGCCAGCAGCATGGCCACATCCAAAATCCTTAAACAGGCTAACCTTGGAGGACAGAGTCCAGTTGTGTGGAGAGGTAGGTAGTGGCTTGTGGGGCATTGCCGTATGTCAGACAGAGTAGCCCAAGAGCAAGGCCTTGGTCAGAATAAACATACAGAGTAAAGTGCTTGTTGGGGTTGAGTAGTCCCAGTGCTGGGGCCATTAAAAAAATTTTGAAATGGGAGTTAAAGGGAGAAGCTGGGTCCAGAGTTTTTAGGATGGACCCACATGATGCCATGTAGAGCGGCTTGGTCAGTAAACTGAAGATGGGAATTCACAGCTGGAAGTATCCTAGAAGACCCAAGAAGAAGAAGAGGTTTTTCTTTGTATAAGGAAGGGACATGTCCCGAATTAGCTTTTTGTCAGAATGGTATGGCCTGAGAATTAGGGGTGTAAACCAAAAATAAAATTCTAAGGCCCCCCAACCATCTAAATGGACTTCCTCCTCACTCAGGGCTCTTAAAATTTAACTGGAAAGACTAGTTCAAGCCATGAAGGGAAGTAGGGGTCAGACATGCCTCATTATAACTCTCTGGCATTAACATCAACACAGACTTTAAGTCTGATAAGAAACATTTTACAGCCTGTTCTCTCTGAAGCCTGCTAGCTAAAAGCTTCACCAGCATAATAAAACTGTTCTCCATAGCCTCTTATTGCAACACAAACATTTCTTTCTACTGATCCCAGGTCTTTAGATATAACCAATTGTCAACCAGAAAACTTTTAAATTTACCTATAGCCTGGAAGCCCCCTCTTTGAGTTGTCCCACCTTTCTGGACCAAACCAATGTATTTCTTAAATGTACTTGATGTGTCATGTCTCCCTAAAATGTATAAAAGCAAGCTGCACCCCAACCACTTTGGGCATATGTCATCAGGACTTCCTGAGACTGTGTCATGGAATGTCCTCAACCTTGGCAAAATAAACTTCCTAAATTAATAAGACCTGTCTCAGATTTTCTGGGTCTACATTTGGTAACCACAGAGGGATTCTGAGTGAAGATGCCGCTGACCTTTTACGAATCTCCTATTGGTACTGGTACCAGCATGAGCTAACTTTATGGCTCAAACCAATACTATAATTTGCTGAGGTCTGAGAGCACCCCCTCGAGAGAATCCGTGATCTCCAGAAATTTGGTAGCAATCTAAAGATTATTTTATTGTGTAGCTCCTCTTTTTTTTTTTTTTTGGAGTTTTACTTGCTTCCAACAAGGAAGCCAAGTTTTCCTGCTTCCATGAGTTTGTAAGGCAAATAACCTCTTTATGGAGTTTACGCTCACTTCCAACAAGGAAGAGGAGTTTTGTTTTGTTTTGTTTTCATGCTTCTATGATGGTAAAGAGCAGTCTACAGCCTGAAACCCATCCCTAGGTAAGTAAGTGAACTGGGGTTTGTCTTGGCTAATGTTGGCTAACCACCAGTCGGTCTTAATTTCTCCTTACCATTAGAGTGTTCAGTAATCATTAAAGTTGTGTGATTATTTGTTTTGCTGAACAGTTTTTTTTTTTTTTTTTTTTTTTTTTTTTGGTGGTGGTATTTGTTTCTGTTTTTGTTGCTGTTTTGGTCTTTTTCCCATTGGGCTTGAAAACTCTATTCAAGACTTGATTAATATAGATAGATAGATGTCTATATCTATATCTACATATATATATATATATGTAAAAGAAGCCCAATGGTTATAAGTCAGCTTAATTAAAGCTTACATCCAAGATATGTGTGTGTATATGTGTATGTGTCTATGTTTGTATTTAAAAGGCTTTCAGGTTTTTGTTTTTGTTTTTATTTTCCTAGGACCTTGTCTTATTTTTTTTCAGCAAATTTTATTTTTCTTCTCAGTTAACTCAATTCTGTTTTCTTCATTAATATCTATTGCAACAGAGGCTACTCTGGGGATTTTTAAGGAAGAGTGCAGTTTAGACACTTAGAAACGTCTCTGTTAAAAGAAAAAAAATTAAGTCCACTGTAAAAGTATCATGTGGTCTAACTTCAAAGTAATTTTCCCTTTTTGGAAACCCAGGATTCAGTGTGGGCTCTGCGCAGAGCTCAGAGATCCATTTAAAAGATAGGTAGTCCCTATCTAAATAAAATTAGTCTCCTTATACAATCCTGTGATTGATTTCTATAATTTTATGTTTAATTTGGCTAAAAACAATAAAAATCATCTCTAACACCACCAGACTTTTTCCCTCTGTAACTTATGATATAAATTTTGCTACTTGATTTTCACCTGAGTCGTTTCCTTTAATATGCAAATTTAAGGTTATTTAGCTGACAACTGCCTAGGGTTGTGAAAATGGTTATCAAGAATTTGAAAGTCTAAGGAAAAAAATGTGGTCTTTATTAATTTATAAAAGGTACTTCTATCAGCATGCCGAAATACATCTATGTATTTATGTGTTGTGTACACAGTTTCATTACTAAAAATATATAAAAGATCTCTAATTGTCTTAAAAAATAAAAGTGCTTAACAAAAGACTAGTCAAATGCTTTTTCAAGTTCACATGACTTAATTCTTTAATAAATAAGATGGCTCAAAAATTATTGCTAAAATAATATTAGCAATGTCTTAATAATTGTTAACATTTAGTTAGCATTTTTTTAATCAAATGATTTCCTGTTTATTCCTGCAGAATACTATAAGATTTGCCATAAGGATTATAAAAATATAAAACCCAGCCCAAGGCAAAATGATTTTTGCTTGTGTATGCTTATAAAATATTGTTTGCTTCATGAAAACAGCCAAATCCTGAGATACTGGAATAAATACCCCTACATTTAACCATAAGTTTTTTTACTTAAGTAAAATACCTGAAATTCACAGCCATAAAAATGTTTAATAGGAAAATAACTTTAAATATTGGCTATCACAGTTTTATATAAATAAAACTAGGTAAACTATTAAATAATTGAATCAGGTAAATGTAATTGACTAGATACATGTAATCAAACTTTTCATGATTTAGGATCTAAGGTTATTAATTGATTGTAGGTATTTGGGTATTTTCCAATTTAAAACGTTTTTAAAATTTGAAAATGTTCTTATTAAAAGGTAAATATCTTTGTCTAATTCAAATCTTATTTAAAGGTTATATGTAAAGCAAGGTAAAGGAATCAGGAAATAAAATATAAAGTTTAAAATATAAAGAGGTATTTTTGGTAAAGAAGGTAAAAGGAGAGTAATTTTATGTAAGAAAGAATGTTATGTGGTGAATTTTTACCCTAAAATAAAATGACTAGATTGTTCAAGAAAAAGGTATATTTAGGTCAAAACAGAAATCCTAAGCATGTTGTGAATGGTCTATATAAGTCATAGTAAGGTTAATAAAAAAGGAAATTTTAAAGGGGTTATATAATTCAGTTGGCTATGATTAAAAATGAAATTATAATAGTCTTTCTAGAGATGTATTTCTGATATTTAAAAATGCACTAATACTAAACTAAATAATTGGTTAAAACAAGATTTTATTACAAATATCAACTTATTTTAATGCAAGAAGTTTTAAACTTTTTAAATTCTAAAATCTGCCTCTAATATTCTTCAGCTTGATATCTTAAAAGTGCCACTCTTTCTCTTTTCAAAAAGCTTTGACCCAGCTCCTGTAACTTTTACTAATTACTAAAGTAAGGGAGAAAAATCTTTTGAAAACAGGCAAATAAAGTATCTTTTGGACATTCCTTACACTCTGCATGCCTGTTATATCTCTGTTTTTATGTGTCATGTGGAAGTGATATTTCACTGCCAAACTACATGAAAGAACTCTAATAGAATAACTTAAAAAATGTAAGTGCTTATCAGATAGGTAGAAGCTAGCCCAGGTGCCTTTTAATTCACATGACGTTGGCAATCTTTGGCAAAATTAATTTGGTAAATCTAATGTCAAACTCTCCAGTAATTTAAAATCATAAAGTCATGTTAAACACTTGCAGTGGTTTTTCCACTGTAAATTTGAGTTACTAAAGAATTAAAATAGTAGAAGCATAAAATATGCTTTTGGTAAAATTCTATAAAACACAAGGATGTCGATTTTCAAAAACTGTAAGTCTTTTGGGGATAAGAAACTATTTAAGAGTTGCTTTATAATAAAGTAAATTATACAAATAAAACTACATGATTTTTTTTTTTTAAAGCCAGGGAAACAAAAGTTAACTTTGAGCTCTGTAGTTACCAAGAAAATAGTCAATATGTGGGAAGGATAAAACCAAGTAACTATTTAAAAACCAAAGGATATAATGTAAAGTAATTGTTCCATTTTATAGATTGGCATCATTCAGCTTCTTTAAAAAAAAACTTTGCTATAGTGGACTGTAAAATAACCACTTTAAGGAGATAAACCACTTTAAAGTTATGTAAATAACCATTTAATTTCAAATGCTACGGAATTTAAGACCTTGTTTGGATGAATACAGAATCCACAGCTCATTACTGAACAATCACTGATGAGTATATGTGATCCGAATGCACAGGGCGTTATTCCTGAAAACTGAATCACCCTAGTGGGTCACATAAATGTCACTGTAAGGTCCGTTTTCTCTGAAAAGAGGACTACCCAACTCTCCCTATAAATACCAAGTAAAGCACCCCAGATGAAGTAGTTAATATGCTTCATATGCAAGCCATGTTGGACTAACTTTATAACTGGGATACCCTCCCATCAAATATGCCCATTACCCAGATCATGGTAAATGTGGGGGTTAAGCAGGCCCCTTTTTACATAGGTGCCCTCCCACAGGAATCATAGGACTGTTTAAGGAGCCTTATAATTACTGTCCCTCATGGGTCTTATAAATGCAACTCCCTGCTAAGAAACTAAATCCTTTGTTTTTCACCAGAAAAGATAAAATAGTCTGGAGATTTAAAAAACAATCCTGGGACCAGAAAATAATAACATACAGGTTAATAGCATTATGAAATTTAAGATGTTTAGATAAGCTTTATGTAAGGTAATTATAATCCCTTTACTTAAAAGTCTTATGGAAATGGGTACTACATCTAACTGAGGGATGTTTCCCCAGTCTCATTCTACAAAATGAAGGCATATAAATCTGTTCTTTCAAGAAATGTTAATTGCACATGCTAAATAGGAACTAGTAAATTGCCTAAGCCCACAAAATATAGGGTAAAGCTGGAGTGCTAGTTGAGACAAATCCTCCATTGCATAGCCCTTTATGTGGAGCTTTTATTGGGGCTCATGGCAAAATCTGTGAGTATTTTTCAATGACAAAGACTGAACTAGAGAATTTCTGTTTGGGGCATTTACTGCCTTGCTATGGAATATTAAATGAAACTACCCCTATGCTAATGGAAATCATGTTTCCCAAAAGAGTGTTCCATAACAAAATAAAAATGGTTTACATAAAATCTTGCTGCCTAATGAACAGAAAGCCTCTTTCCTAGTTCTAATTATGAGGAGCTACTAAATTCTACAATGCCTAGCAGACAGGTCTCATGAGCTCTTTGGTTTGTAAATGGCTTTTCCAAGGCAAACAAACATCTTGCTTTAAAAGTTGCTGCTCTGGTTAAAGAAGAGTCAAAAAAATATTTAAAAAAAAAGTTATTTGGGCAAACTACGTTTTTGTAAGCAAATTTACCTTTCTCTCTGAGTTCTAAAATTCAGATTGTAATTGTATAACAATATAGTTATCTGCATAAGTTCAATAAGAGTCTTTTGGAACACTTGGAGACATTGGTTATTTTACCAAGACTTTAACTAAAATAGCATATTTTTAGGTAAAGTTCAGGCAAGGCCAACTTAAACAAAGCCTATATGGCCAATCAATTCTTGCTGCATTCAATGCAAAATAACCAGGCCAAATATAATAAGCCTGAAACTTATTTTGCACACAAATTGGTCTTGCTATAATTTCTCCCTTAAAAAAGAAAAAAAGCCGCTTGAGAAATTGTTTCAAGGGAAAAGCATAACACTTAATACTAAATTTCAGCCCTAACTTTTCTGGGTGCAGATTAAATCATTATTTATTGGCTACAATAATCCTCTAGAGAGTACAAGATTATAATTTTTCTTCATATTTTTAATGGGTGACCTAGTGAAATACGTTCCTTTTTCCATTCTTACAAACAAATTACTCTTATAATTGTCAAATTACAAATTTTGTTTATGTCTCCTTGTTTTACTTTCAAAGAAATAAAAATCATGGAACCATATATATGAATCACCTTCATTTGACCTCCCACTGGGCCTGGATCTGTTTCAGTGAGAGTGTTCTGCTGTTAAAACCATAAAGCATCCTTTCTCCAGGCTCAGAAGAGGTGGGCATGTAAGATTGTAAGGGCCAGTTTTGAGGGATGAAATTAGGTCAAAGTCAAACCCTCCAAATCAAGAAGCGGTTGAAAAATGCCTAATCCGCTGGTAAGACAAATTTAGCTGCCTTCTACACTATTATGTGTCACCTTTGCATCCACCTCAACCATAATTTTTCTGCTTACTATAGAATTAAAGTAATAAATTTTATATTTTAAAGTAAAATATTTACTTACAGGGTAAAAATACCCTGTAACAAAGCCTCCTGGGTACAATAATCCAGTTATAAGTTATGAAAATAAATCTATCTATATATGGATATTTTCCTTTTTTCAGAACAATGCTTGTGTCTGTATATAGCTAATTGCTGTATCTGTAATAAAAGCCAAGCTTACAGTGGCTCAAGACATAGAAGTTAGAAATAAGTCAGTATTATAATTTTGCCTTTTGGTTTTGTTCATTGGCTTTTTACTTAAAATAATACTTTTAAAAGATAATGAATGCCTGTCCACATTCATTCCTATCTGGCCTAGGACAATTAATTGGCTGTAAATCTTTTGACTCTTAAGGCCCTTGGCTATAGGGAGTCCCACTGAAGGACAAGATGGACCCGGGGCAGGCAGTCATGCCACCCTGGCAATGCTATTCATAAAAATAAAAATTGCTGGCCTTTGAAGTTGCCTCTGGCAAATCTTGTCCAGAAGAGGGGGGAATGTAAACCAAAAATATAATTCTAAGGCTCCCCAACCATCTAAACAGACTTCCTCCTCACTCAGGGCTCTTAAAATTTAACCGGAAAGACTGCTTCAGGCCATGAAGGTAAGTGGGGGTCGGACATGCCTCATTATACCTCTCTGGCATTAACATCAACATAGACTTTAAGTCTGATAAGAAACATTTTACAGCCTGTTCTCTCTGAAGCCTGCTAGCTAAAAGCTTCATCTGCAATTTAAACCTTTGGTCTCCACAACCTCTTATTGCAACCCAAACATTTCTTTCTACTGATCCCAGGTCTTTAGACATACTCAACCAATTGTCAACCAGAAAATGTTAAAAGTTTAACTATAGCCTGGAAGCTCCTGCTTTGAGTTGTCCCGCCTTTCTGGACCAAACCAATGTATTTCTTAAATGTACTTGATTGATGTCTCATGTATCCCTAAAATGCAAAAAAGCAAACTGTACTCCAACTACCTTGGACACATGTCATCAGGACTTCCTGAGACTCTGTCATTGGTATGTGTCCTCAATCTTGGCAAAATAAACTTCCTAAATTAACTGAGACCTGTCTCAGATTTTCTGAATCTACAGGGGTTAGGATGAGCCCAAGGTAGGTGACCTGGGTTTAGGCCACCTGAGCCTTTGTATGTGAGAGCTAATATCCATGAGTATGTTGAAAGTTTAGAAGCTGAATGGTGTGTTGGATAGATAGGTGAAGTGAGGGGCTACAGAGAAGGGGGTTATTGATGTATTGGAGGAAGTTTTAGGAGAATATTTTATGCATATATGTGAAAAATAATTTTTATTCAGGCTACTAACAACTACTATAAAAGAGGTAATATATAGACCAAGAAGCCACTAAATATATGGGAAAAAAATAAGTAGATATTTTACAAAAGAAGTTATCCAAATGGTCAATAAGCACACAGAAGAGTGCTTAACATTAATTATCGGAGAAAGGCAAATTAAAACTACACTGAACCACTAAGCACACTTACTAAAATGATTCCAGTTAAAAAGTCTGACATTAGATGTTGGAAAGGATGTGAAACAGCCAGAACTCATACTTTGTTGATGAAAAAGTAAAGCAATGCAATTTGGGAAACTCTTAGGCAGTTTCTTCACAGCTTAACTTACATTTTCTCTTATGACCCAATTCTATTCCTAAGGATTCATCTCCCAAAAATAAAAATGTAAGTTTCAAAACAAAAGCCTTATATAGGAATGTTTCCAGCAGCTTCATGCATAATAACCCCCAACTGGAGAAACCACAGCTATCTATCAACCAACAGACACAGTCACACCATGGCATACTACTCACTAATACAAAGGCATGAACTATTGGTATAAATAGCAGCATGAATAAATCTCAAAAATATCAAGCTGTGTAAAATAACCCAGAAAGAAAAGAGTACACACATACTGTATAAATCCCTGCATATGCATTTCTGGAATACGTGGAATTAGTCATAATGGTGGAAATAAATCAGCAGTTGTTTCTGTGAAGTTGGATTATGGGAGAAAGCACATGAGAAGGAACTTCCTGGGATGATGAGAATATTATACAACTAGAGAGGGATAGGGATTGCATGGACTTACACATTTGTTGAAACTTTTTGAAATGCCACTTAAGATCCCTGCATTTTACTATTAGTTAATTCAACCTGCTGAAGCAAAAATGGCTCTGGAGAAAGGTAAAGAGGCAAGGAAGAGTTTATTGAGCACTATTGTCGAAGGGGAGCGAAGCCAGAACTGAGTCTGAACTCAATTCAGCTGAAACTAACAGCAGGATTATTAGTAGCTGAGGTGAAGGAGGATATTTCAGGCCATTTGTGTAAACTTCAGACAGGATGTAGTTTTACAAATTGGAGCAAGTCTCCCTCTAGACAGGAAGTTGTTTCACAAATTGGAGCAAGGCTCGCTCTAGTCAGCTTTCACAGACACTGGAAGATAGGGGCACTATCATTCTTGATAATCACATTTCAAAGGGATGGCTCCCAGTTCTTTGAAAAAGATAGTCCTGGATAAGAGGCTTTTTAAAAAATTTACATCTCAAAGGGCAGAAAAAGGATTTTCCATTGAAAGTTTTCTAAAGCAAATGCTCTAAGGAAAGAGAGGCCAGGGGTCTAGCTAGAACAGGAAGAAGCCTGTCTAAAACATGGTCCAGCTGAAGACATTAAGTTTGTCCTAGTCATCCTTCAACAAAGAGTCACTTATTTCCTAAAATATAAAATTTTGAAAAAGCACAACAAAAAATAATAGAATATTTTAGACAAAAGTAAATGCTGCATGTATTTGACTGGAAACAATGAACCTGCCATTTAATCTTATGGACACCTACCATTAAAGTTTATCACATGTCATGGCCAGAGTGACAATGCTTATTTGAGTACTGTGGTCATGAGCTTTGTCTTTATGAGTACGTGACGGTGGTGATCCCAGAAATTTGCTGACTCTTTTGAAGAATAAATTTTGAATATTTACTCAGTGTCTGATCTTGGCTATACAGTGAACAGAACAAATGAGTTCGTTGCTCTCACAGAACTAACATTCAAATGGAGAGAAAGATGGACCATAAGTAAATCAAATAAACATAACATCCAATTAATATTAGAATAGATAAATATGGTATTCTAACATCAGATAGTTATATTCAATTACTGAGAAGAAATAGTGATATACTGGATACTGACAAAGCTGAGAGTCAGTAGGGGGATCTTTCAAGAGAAAATGAAGTTTGACTTGATACCTGATATAGTTTGGCTGTGTCCCCACCCACATTTCACCTTGAATTGTAATAATCCCCACATGTCAAGGGTGAGGCCAGGTGGAGAAAATTGAATCACGGGGGTGGCTTCTCCACACTGTTCTTGTGGCAGTAAATAAATCTCATGAGATCTGATGGTTTTATGATTGGGAGTTTCCCTGCACAAGCTCTCTTGCCTGCTGCCACGTAAGAGGTGACTTTGCTTCTCATTCGCCTTCAACCATAATTGTGGGGCCTCCCCAGCAATGTGGAATTTTGAGTCAATTAAACTTCTTTCCTTTATAAATTACCCAGCCTTGGATATGTCTTTATTAGCAGTGTGGGAACAGACTATTACAATACCTGAATGAAAAATATAAATTTAGGCATTTATGCAAAGAAGAAATATACAAATACTCAGAGAAGACGGAGTTTGGCTTCTGTTGGAATAGAAAGAATACTAGTTTGTTTGAAAGTCAGTGAACAAAGCAAAATGTGAGACAAATTAGATCAGGAAAGTGGCAGTGGCTTAGAACGTATACATGTATGTTCCAAATAGATCCCTTTGGCTGGCCTTTGAGGAATAAGTTTTAACAGGTTCTGAATGAAAACGAGTTCATTTAGGAGACAAATGTAGTAATTCATACAAACAATGATAAGGGAGGTAGAAGAATACAATCCAGTAAACTAACTATATGGGAGAGGGGGTGCTGGCAGCATGAAGGTGGTAGAGAAGAAAAGAGTCAAAGCTATCTGCTACATTTTTGGTCTGAGAAAGTGTTGATAAAGGTATCATGAACTGAAAATGTGGTGGGGAATCAAAGAAAAGTAGCTCTGGACAGGTAGAATGTATCAAGAATTCTGTTTGAGGCATGTTCAAGTTTGATATGCCCTTTACACATCCCAGTAGGCGTGCTGAGTAGGAATTACACATAGTTGGAACTCAGGAGAATGTGATTAAAGGCCACAGTCAACACAATTTAACTTGTTCAATTAACACCCGACAACAAGGAAGTTTTCACGAATGGTTTTGTATCTCTGTATTGTTCCTACCATAAAATGAAATAAAGGATGAGGTATTATCTGTCCTTTTTTTCCCCCATTGTTAACACTATCAAAAGTTAGTTGTGTGTGTGTGTGTGTGTGTGTGTGTGTGTGTTTTGGAGGGATGGAGTCTTAAGATTTTAATGAGGATACAAAGGCATTTTTAAGTAGATACATTGCAATGCAAATGTTCTGAACCTCATTTTTTTTGAGATGGGGGTCTTATCTTGAATTTTTTTTAATTAATTAATTAATTTATTATTATTATACTTTAAGTTGTAGGGTACATGTGCATAACATGCAGGTTTGTTACATATGTATACTTGTGCCATGTTGGTGTGCTGCACCCATTTCCACATGTTGTGAGAGGAGCCTGGTGGGAGATGATTGAATTATGGGGTCTGGTCTTTCCTGCCTCGTTCTCTTCACAGTGAATAAGTCTCATGAGATCTGATTTTTTAAAAAGAGGTGTTTCCCTGCTCAAGCTCTCTCGCTTTGCCTGTTGCCATCCACATAAGATATGAATTGCTCTTCCTTGCCTTCCACCAGGATTGTGAGGCTTCCCCAGCCACGTGGAACTCTGAGTCCAATTAAACCCCTTTCTTTTGTAAATTGCCCACTCTCTGGTATGTCTTTATCAGCAGTGTGAGAACAGACTAATACAGTGACCTTCAAGGATATTTCGATTTCTGAAATTTAAACCATTTGCTCGCATCTTATTAATATTTTAAGAATTAAGAAACAATTCAATAGCAAGAAAACAAATAACCTGATTCTGAACCTCTTTTAAAGAATGTCTTTACATACAACAAACTTGCTGAAATGTCATATCTACAAACTTACTCAAATGTCATATTCATAATGAAAGGGTCCATTGTACACTCATCCCAAACACCAAGTCATTAGAAATATTTGCTACTTTTTCTTATAAATGTGAGGTGGATGAAAGGGATGGAATTATTCTTATGTTTAGGTTTTATAAACATATAGTCGAAACTCAGAAGTCCATTTATATGAAGTGTATCTTATTGGAATAAAACCTAAATTACTTTTAACCATGTTTCCAAGACAGCCTAGACTTTTGCCTCTGCTTTGTGAGGCAATCTTAAACAGGCAGGCTGGGAATCTATCTAAATAACATTATGAAAACTTCTAATAAAAGGCTTAAGGATGACTTTTCTTTTGACTGTGAACAATATTTTATATTGAATAATAGTTGAATAAAATATAAGCCTCTAATATTTTACAATGTAACTAGAATGTATTGGTTCTTTTGCTGGTGTGTTGTTCGTAAACAGCTTCCAGAAATGTGTTCCCTGTGCCTGGATAGCACAGTTTCTCCTTCTTTTTCTAATGGAAAAGAAAAAGAAAGAAAGAAAGAAAAGAAAGAAAGAAAGAAAGAAAGAAAGAAAGAAAGAAAGAAAGAAAGAAAGAAAGAAAGAAAGAAAGAAAGAAAGAAAGAAAGAAAGAAAGAAAGAGAGAGAGAGAGAGAAGGAAGGAAGGAAGGAAAGAAAGAGAAAAAGAAAGAAAGAGAAAAAGAAAGAAAGAAAGAAAGAAAGAAAGAAAAAAAGAAAGAAAGAAAGAAAGAAAGAAAGAAAGAAAAAGAAAGGGAGAGAGAGAGAGAAAGAAAGAAAGAAAGAAAGAAAGAAAGAAAGAAAGAAAGACAAAGAAAGAAAGACAGAAAGAAAGGAAGAAAGAAAGAGAAAGAAGAGAGAGAGAAAGGAAAGAGAGAGAAAGAGAAAGAAAGAAAGAAAAGAAAGAGAAAAAGGAAGGAAGAATCGAAGAAGAAAGGAGGAAGGAAGGAAGGAAGAGAGAGAGAAAGAAAGAAAAAGAAAGAAAGAGAAAGAAGAGAAAAAAAAAAACAGCAGGGGCTGCAAAATTCTCTATCCCTTATTTTTGTCAAGCTTTAGCCTATTGAAACATTTGAACATTTTCATTAGAGCAAGGATTTTCTTGACACTATAGTCAAGTATCTATCAGCATTTCTATTTAAAAGTGCTTATGCCCAGGATTCATAAATTTAGGTCCTAGATATGTTATGGCACGTGCTTCGTAAGAGACACTCCTAGTTTTCGTCAGATGTTTCCATCTGGTTATGAACTTTTCGATGCTAAATTCAGTAAACAAGCTTTAATTATATGTTATGCTCAATTCATTATACATCTTCCTTTTGAACATTAAGCAATAAAACAATGTGCTTTCTCAAAGGAACTTTCCATCTGCATTTTTCACTCCAAGTTGGGAAGAGTGAATGTAACAGGTAATGTAATGATAATGAAAATGAGAGTTGTTACAGACCTATTAATTACCCAAATTATTATCTGCTATTGTTGCATTGCTCCTTTATACATCATCTTTAGAACTCTTTAGACCAGGGGAGATGCAGGTGCATGCAACCAGGGAACAGAAGGAGCCATAAAACTCAGCTTCACTCTCCTGCTTTCTTGTTTTGCACCTTTTCCTATTTTGTTTTTCCCTTTGGCTGTTTCTGTGATTTCTTTCTCTTCTTTCTCCTTTCTTCCCCAAGCAGAAGACTGTGTGTGTTTTTAGGAGGGTCGAGGGGCAATAATTATTGTTCTATTTTTCACCATTATTTGAAGTCCTGGATCATGAGTGGTGGTGATATTACAGCTCTGTTTTTGTTCCTAAAGTGTTTATTATCTTGCTGTAGCCAAAAAATCCACATACAGAAACACAATCTGGAAATAATTTTCAATGGTGAAAAACTTCATCTTTACATTTTGACTGATTGTGAATCAGTCCCCTTAATAATAAATGTGCAGCTTGCAGCTCTTTTTCTAATTTTCTCTTTAGAAAATAAGGTTTGAAAATTCTGGGTTTTGCTATTGACATACATTACAGAAATAGCTGAGAAGTGATTTTCGGTTTTTTCCCACAATTTCAGTTATTTTGCCTATGTAGTAATCAATTGTAAGTCATTTCCTTATTTTGCAAATTTATTAATAATTTGGTTAATAAGTCTTAGGGACTTTACCAGCATAGCTGCCTGAACTATAGCTCTAACTTTTAACCTTGTTTCTACATGCTATTGGAAAGGATTTTTTTTTTTTTTAATTTATGAGTTTTCATCTTGTGCAATGTTGGTAGATCTGTTTCCTATACTTTCCTGGAACATAATGTTATGAACAGTTTTGCTGCAGATTGAAGAGGTAGGAGAAAGTAGTGCTGAGGTCATTTCTCAAATTTTAAAATATAATAATCTTACACACTTAATCTTCAGTTCCCAGCTGTCTCTTATCTTGCCAACCAGCCAACTTTATTGTTCTTGGAGCAGAAAAGCCAGCTTTCATAACAATACACATTCTTATTTTGTCATCTAAGAATTACCTACTTGCCTACATCTGTTGATATTTGAATCCAAGCTTTTGAACACAGAGAGCTCCTTCCTCCCTGTCCCAAGTATATATAATTTAAAAATTTTTTAAGATTTTAAGAGTAAGATCTTGTTATGTGTAATAAGAAACACATTTAGATTCTCAGCTGAATTTCTTGTTTTCACTGGACTATTTTATATCTCCCTTTGATAAGTGCAAATATGTACTTACTGAAGTAGTAAAGACCTTTAATTTAATGAGGCAATGATTAAAATCTGTGAAGGGGCCAGGCATGGTGGCTCACACCTGTAATCCCAGCACTTTGGGAGGCTGAGGTGCGCGGATCACCTGAGGACAGGAGATCAAGACCACCCTGACCAACATGGAGAAACCCCATCTCTACTAAAAATGCAAAATTAGCTGGGCATGGGGGCACATGCCTGTAATCCCAGCTACTTGGGAGGCTGAGGCAGGAGAATACCTTGAACCCAGGAGGTGGAGGTTGCGGTGAGCTGAGATCACGCCATTGCACTTTAGCCTGGGCAACAAAAGCAAAACTCTATCTCAAAAAAAAAAAAAAAATCCATGAAGGAACAACTTATGAACTCAGTTGTATGAGGTGAGAGACTGGCAGGACTTTTTATTCTGCTCACAACCCCGACGACCAAAACAAAATCTTGTCCAGCCAGGATAAAGTGAAGAAACTGACAATAACAAGCAGATGGCAATGAAAATGATCTCTAGCTGCCCTCATTGCTCATTGGCATAAGACACACCCACCAGTCCACCAGTGCCATGACAAATTACAAATGCCATGGCAATGGCCCAAAAGTTACCACCATTTTGCAAAGCAACAACTCAGAAATTACTGCCCCTTTCTTAGAAAGTTTTAAGTAACCTGCTCCTCAATTTGCATTGACCCACCCATTAATTTGCACATAATCGAAAGTGGATTTACAGGAGTTTAAGTACAGCTGCCAAGAGCCCATACATTAGCAAATCTGGGTGTACTGCCTATGAGTTAGCCCTGCTCTGCGAAGAGCAGTATCATTCAATAAAAGATTGCTGTCTAACACTGCCAGCAGCTTGCCCTTGAATTCTTTCCTGGGTGAACCCAAGAATTCTTTTGGGCTAAACTCCAATTTTGGGGCTTGCCTGTCCTGAAACAATACATCTGAAACAGAGAGGTAATGGAATTATCTTTCATAAAGGTCTCTGTGCTATACATTCCAAAAGACCAAGAATTCTACAAGTTAGGTAGGGGTGACATCTAAAAAGTTTCATAGCAAATAATTGCTTTATTTCCAACCAATTTCCTCTATATATTATACCTATAAATAACTGTTTTTCAAACAAAATTATATTATTTTTGCCACAAATAATCCATTAAGAGAAATAAAAATTATATTCATTTTCTATAGTATTTATTAACTAGGCTTAATTGATTTATCAAATAAAATTACCTTGTGAAAATGAATACGACATAAAAAATAAATATATATTTATATGCCTGTCATTACACTTTCTTCTGAGTTTGGGGCATAATTACCAGATGAGACTTATATATACAAAAGGGATAGTTTATAAATAATAGTTTCATATTTTTACATATATAAATATTCTACTGTTACAAGTACCTGGAGTGAGCAACTGCGCATTCTCTAAGTTCTCATGCTTGATAGTTTTAATTGTGAAGTTCAGGTGAAAAAACAATTATTGGTTGTGAAGTCAGCCAAAGATCAAATACAGTAGGCCTTTTTACTTATATTCATCTCTTAATTGTATATTGAGAGTATACAAAGTAAAAATGTATAAGCTTATACCGTAATAACTGGTTTTTTTCCCCCAGAATATTACTGGTAAGTAGGAAAGACAACTAATTGGATTACATTTTACTACCCTTTCTCTTTCTATCTGGTGGACATAATAATATTATCCGAATTATTAAGAGGCTGGCAGTAAGGGATAAATACTAGCAAAGTAAATAATAGTTCATACATGGAATTACAAAGAGTTTAACCATTGAGTACAAAACCCAGGAGATCCAATTTATACTTTATATATAATTTAAATAATTTATATAAAAACTATTTTATGGTTTTTCTGTCTTCAAATTCTGTTCGTTCTACTTCCGTAGTATTCATAAGTGTTTCCTTTCAATATCCCTCCACTATGGAGTTTATTCTTTTATTTTTCATGGATGAATTATTCCATTAATTTTTAACCTAGACACTCTTCTCTTATGATCTTGCCATTTCCATTTTTTTACTACCACCAATATGATCTTCCTAAAAGAGGATTCTGGTTTAGGTGATTTCACCACTTAAAAGAAAATAAAAAAAGCAAATAAAGAAAAGACAAGAGAAAACATTTTCATCTTCCCCACTAACTCTTGACTAAAGTCTAAACATCTTAGTAAAGGCATTTAAGAGCTCTTCGCAATATCCATTTCATATGTAAACTTTTCATTAAAGACTCTGCAGTCATGATTTGTTACACTTGATTACTAATTTTATTCCTTATTTAGCATTTGTATTCAATTTGCACTTTACTTTTGTCAAATATCATAGTGCTCTGTATTATCACCACTTCAGTTATTACATATCATACCCCATAAATAAAAACTATTTAGGGATAGATGCCACTGTAGCTGCTAAATTACACATTGAAGGTGCTAAAAATTTGACTGAATTTTAATTGATTTAAGTGAATATATGTGGGTTTTGTGTTTCTCTGTGTGTGTATATATATATACTATGTGTTTACATATTTATATATACACACGAATGCCAATGGATGAGATGAAAAATTTCATCTTTGTAACTTTACCTCCACTATTCTATATTACTTCCCAGCACTGGATTTCTGAAATGGGTCTCAATGAACTAAAATGAAGGTATCAGTAGGACTGGTTTTCTTTTGTGAGAGAATCCAAATAACTTTTCCTTTTTCAGTTCATAGAGGTTGCCCATATTCCTTGCTTATTGACCACTTTTGTATATCAAAATTGGGCCAAGTCCTTTTTATGCCACAGTCTCTCGCTTCCACTTCCCTATTCCAGTATTAAGGACCCTGTATTTAACTAAATAAGATAATCTCCATATTTTCAGGTCAACTCATTATTAACTTCAATTCCATCTGCAACATAATCTAATCCCCTTTGCCATGTACGTTCTCAGATCCTGTGGATTAGGCTGTGGATGTCTTTGGGTATGGCATTATTTGGCCAACCACATACATTATCACTTTACCTTGAATTTATATGGTCTAAATATTCCAATTAAAATGCAGAGATTATTATATTGGCTTTTGAAAAAAAGGAAGACCCAAAGTATTCTGTCTATAGAACAATCCCCTTTTAGCATAAAAATATAGAAAGTTTAAAAATTAAAAATAACATATGCAAATACTAATGAAAAGAGAGCTGGAAGACTATATTAATATCCCACAAAGCATATTTCAAAATGACTTTCACAAGGGATAAAGAGATGGCCAGGCACAGTGACTCATGCCTGTAATCCCAGCACTTTGGGAGTCTGAAGCAGGTGGATCACCTGAGCCCAGGAGTTCAAGACCAGCCTGACCAACATAGTGAAATTCTATCTCTACTGAAAATACAAAAATTAGCTGGGTATGGTGGCCCATGTCTGTAGCCCCAGCCACTTGGGAGACTGAGGCACGGAATCACTTGAATCCCAGAGGTAGAATTTGCAGTGAGCCAAGATCTTGCCATTGAACTTCAGCCTGAGTGACAGAGAAAAAGCAAGACTCTGTCTAAAAAAAAATGGATAAAGAAAATTTTAATTTTATAGTGATAAAGGGTCTATCTGAAGAAGACATAAAAATATCAAATATGTATGGAACCAATCACAAAATGTTAAAGTACTGATAGAACTTTAAAGACTGATAGAACTAAAAGGAAAAATGGACAAACCTACAGATACATATAGTACTCCTTTTGCAGTAATTGGTAAGATAGAAAAAGTAAATAGAAAATCTCTAAGGATATAGAAGCCTTGAACATCAGTAGCAACCAAATTGTTCGGATTGATATTTATAAAGAAGTCTATCAAATAAGCAGAAAAGAGAGTTGTTCCAAGTGTACATGGAGCAATCAAAGAGATAGACCATCTTCTGTACCACAAAACAAGCCTGCAAAATGTTACAAATGGAAGTAATACAAAGTATGTTATATGAATGTAATGGAATTGAACAATACATCAAAAAATAGAAGGGAAACTGGAAAATACCCGAATGTTTGGCAAGGTCACAAAATAAGTCACCAGAGAAACTATCCCAAATAAATGAAAACATATGTCCACACAAAGATGTATACCCAACTCTTCCTAACATTCATAGCAGAGAGAAAAAATTCTCTGATGCAGAATAATCTTTTCAAATGCTTTTTTTTTTTTTTTTTTTTTTTTGCATCTTACAGTGGACCAAAAGGTGGTACTATTTCTTTGGAAAATTTCTGTCAACTGGAACTATACAATTTAATTTTTTTAAAATGTGTTTGCTCATGGATTGTTTTATTTGCTCTTTTGCTTTTATTTTTGACCTATAGATGTCAGCTTCACAGATTTGGTGCGCCAGTAGCTTCTGGCTCAAATCACCTATGGCAAATTAAAAGCCATTTTTGTCCTCATCAATAGATTGTTTACATCTCCTCAGGGTCTTTATCATGTTTGCTAAGAAAGGAAAATGATGTTTCTTTTAGGTGACCTGTGAAAACTGAAGGCAATTTGGAGGGCATTTTTAAGTTCCGTGGAGCCACTGGAGAAATGTATACAGGAATGATGACTTACAATTCCTCAGTGGTAAGGTAGGAACTGAGCTTCCATTCTTCCAGTTTGTTTTTCAGTTGTCCTGTGTTCACTCAGAGTTATTTTTAAGCTGCTTTAAGCTTTTTATTATTTGGAAAGTTATAATTTCTTTGTTACTTAAATGAGGCTGCATTACCATTTAGACTCTAATAGTGGATTTATTTCATTATTTCTTTTTTCTTTGGGGAAATTGTGAATTCTTTTAACCCTCTCATTAGTCTTTCACACATAAACTGGTGAAACTCCATATTAAATGACTGCAGTTTCAATAACTAAGGTACAAGAATTTCAAAATCCTTTATAACTTAAAATATACACACTTACATATATATCGCCACTACCAGCACCATCACAAACAAGAACCAAAAACCTTGGGTTTGAAAGCTGATGGAATTGAATTGTTCATTCAGTATTTGCTATGTGTTGGTATGAAGAAACACTGTTGTTTTTCTTCCTTTCTCAATGTTTTATGGGTTTCTTTGGAATAACACATTTTAAAACTCTTTTGAAAAAATTTAACAAATTCTTGACAATTTATGAAATAAACTAGAAAAGTGATTTTTTTTCTTTTTTCTTGGAGACAAAGTCTCGCTCTGTCACCCAATCTAGAGTGCAATGCCACCATCTCAGCTCACTGCAAACTTCACCTCTCAGGTTGAAGCCATCCTCCCACCTCAGCCTCCCAGGTAGCTGGGACTACAGGCATGCACCACCATGCTTAGATTTTTTTTTTTTTTTTTTTTGAAACAGAGTCTCACTTTGTCACCCAGGCTGGAGAGCAGTAGTGTATTCGCGGCTCACTGTAGCCTCAGCTTCCTGGGTTCAAGCGATCCTTCTGCCTCAGTCTCCAAGTAGCTTAACTATAGGCATGCACCACCACACCCACCTAATTTTTGTATATTTTGTAGATACAGAGTTTTGCCATGTTGGCCCGGTGGTCTCGAACTCCTGAGCTCAAGCCATCCTCCTGCCTCGGTCTCCCAAAATGCTTGGATTACAGGAGTGAGCCACCATGCCTAGACTGATTTTTCTTTTCTGTTGAATTTCTTTATATCTGATTTTGTGTGAATTTCTGAAAAGAAGTATTCAACTAAAGGAATACCCTCTTGCATTATTAAATGTGGCAATGTCTATGTTCTCAGCCTGCCCAGCATCTCTACCCTTTTCTGTACAGGGCTCACAGGGTCACAAGCTGGATGAGACACACACACATACACACACACAAACACACACTAACACACATACAAATATGATATATTTCTTCCGTATAAGGCTTGAGATCCCTTACTCAGGGAAACTTTAAAAATCCTTGTTGCAATATCCTTATACTACTCCTTATGCTATCTGTAACTCTCAATTCCCTAGTTAGAAATATGACCCCAAACACCAGTATTTCCGTAATGGCAATATAGAGAGGTATAAAAGACTGCTGGCAGTCCTTCCAGACAGCAGAATTTGATTGGTGGACATAAAGTTTCTGAGAGTATTTGGAAAGGTCTAATCTAGAGTGGAAACAAACACTAAAATAGAGTCCCAAGGAACCTGGAAAGAAACTTTGTTATCAAATTTGGTCAAGATGAAGTGCTTAAATACCACACTACGTAAAACCTATTCAGGAGTGGAGCCATCTCTGCCTCCGCCTTTCTTTCTCCTCCTCTTCTTCCCTTTCCTCCTCCTCTATTTTATTTTATCTTTTTGAGAGGGAGTCTCGCTCTGCCTCCCAGGCTGCAGTGCAGCGGCGCCATCTCCGCTCACTGCAAGCTCCGCCTCCCGGGTTCACGCCATTCTCTTGCCTCAACCTCCCTAGTAGCTGGGACTACAGGCGCCCAACACCACGCTGGGCTAATTTTTTTGTATTTTCAGTAGAGACGGGGTTTCACCGTGTTAGCTAGGATGGTCCTGATCTCCTGACCTCGTGATCCGCCTGCCTCGGCCTCCCAAGGTGCTGGGATTACAGTCGTGAGCCACTGCGCCCGGCCCCTCCTCCTCTTATTTTTATTTCAGGAAGAAGCATCATGCTATCTGGAGGTATGAGTAGAAATAGAGTAGCAGATCTTTCTCTATTCATTTCAAATGCAAGTTGTAATGGTTTTTAATGAAATATATCTCTGTGAGGAAAACTTTTACACATTAACAATAATTATAGTTATCACATTGAATATCTATCATTCTGCATTATTTATTTCGATGAACCAAATTAAACATTTCGACAATTCTTCCAGTTAAATATTAGTGTGTCCATTTTAAGGTTAAGGAAACCAAGGATTAGAGAGGTTGTATAACTCATTGAAGCTGCGTAGCGAGTGCGAGATTCAAATTCAGGTACTTCTCTCTCTAATGCCATATTTTTCTACTTTAATATTTTCCCTACTTTTTCTCAAGTAGAAAACAGGGTTATTTATTTTCTGTACTGAAAGTACATATTTTACTAGGGAGTTAGGTGTTAGTATTTTCATTCTGTCAATATGTTGGAATGAGTGTTGACCAATGACACTCAAGAAATCTCTCATCATTCACAGAAGTCCTTGTGCTTTAATATTCGAGGTAAAATTTTAGCATTTTCTTTTACTATGCTTGAATGCAATGGGCTATGTAATCCAGATAAAGGGAAATTAGGATACCAAAGCATTATAGACAAAGCACTTTAAATTTTTGAAAGAATGAGGAACAATTTTACTCGAGAGAATACTCTTTTCTGGTTAGAACAGGTGGTGTGTGAAACTTACTAAAGTGATGAATAATGAGTCCTTTTTTCATCTGTCTGTATTGAAATAGCTATCTTAACTGAGATTAATATTATCAATTTTGTTTGACCAGTTTTATACTTTAAAGTAGAAATAATTGCACTCTTGGTAATATGTTACTATTATGTTTCTGTCTAATTATATTGGGTTATAAGGAAAGACTTACATGAAGAAGAGGGATAAGAAAAGGAAAACAGAGACAAGGATGATGAAAAAGAAAAAGCATCAGCTATAACTGTCTTATTTCATGGGGTTGTATTTTTTCCTTTATTTTTATTTTTATTTTTCTAAGATCTGAATACCATGTGGAAGATGCTGACTCCTGGACCACAGTTGGGTTCATTTTATTTGTAAGAAACAATATTACTTCTTATCGAAGGAAGAAATCTGGGCTGGGCAGTGTGGGGTGAGTGGCCCCCAAGTTGTGAATCACCTGAAGTCCTAACTCCAGACATTCCCTTGGCCTTTCACCGTTTATCTCCTGTTCCATCATACAAGGAGAATACAGGAGAAGGAAATGAAAGTCTTCCTCAATTAACCCAAATATCTAAAAATGAATGAGTGATCACTGATTATTGTTTCAATTTTGTCTAAGTATGAAGCATAGATTATATACATTTAACAGTGAATTTGATAAAAACAGAATATGAACATTACCTCCAGTTTTAGCCCAAACCTTTAAAGAGCTTAGCATTTGCAATTCCCGTTCTTACAATAAGAAATAGTTAAAGAAACTTAAAAATCGATGACTTTTCTTGTACCCATCAGAGAACTGATATTACAGGGCAAACTGTCACCCTCAAATCTAGAAATACAGGCAAATTCAGATTTGCAGAGAACTGCTTACCTGGAACAGAAGCCTCTGGGGCCATAAACTAGTAGGAAAACTTAAGAGGTAATTATGAAAACTTCTGGATCCTGAATGTGGGTAATCCTTAGAGTGGAAAGTCCCAGGGTTCCTATCTTAGGGACTGTTACCTCAAAGAACCTCATCTTGTTCCCATGAGGAAGAAAAGAAAACGGTTTCCTCCTATCTCTGGCAAGAACGGAAATAACAATCATTGCAAAATATGCCCAGTGCATTATCTGTAACAAATGTCTACCCACCAGGAGAAAGACTTTACCAGAGCCTTGTCTAAGCTTGGAAATCACGTTCTTTTCATGCTAGCACCTTCTAGCAGTCTTGTCTTACATAAATGGCACAGAGATGGGAAAGCTATATCATGAGAAAAATGCTTGTGAAGGTCACAGGTCAGAGACACAGGCCCGCTAAAAGAATGAGATTTCACGTGAGATTATAATGTGCTTTTCCTACCCCATACCTGACCATTATTAGGTCAGGTCTTCAGTTAATAACAGTGGATTATATCTGAAATTACTACAACATGCAGAATCTGTCTGAAGAAGACTATTTAGGGAATCCCAAAGTCAAAAAAATAAACACAAATAAGAGTACTGCAGGAATACAAAAGACTATGGCATCTGAAACTATAGCAAACATTAAACACAGCCCAACTCCTACCCAGATTAATGTAAGTCCTGACATTAAAGGCTGATATACCTCAGTTCTGTTAACTGATACAAGTTGGACTTTAAACAAAAAATTATAAGACATTTTAAAAGGCCAACAAAATAGTACTTAAAGCCAAAGTAAGCAGCAGAAACAGTCTCAGGAATGACACAGATGTTGGAATCATCAGAGGATTTTTAAAAATAATTAAGAAGTTAAGAACTCATAGAGAAAAGTAGTCAACATGCAATAACAGTTAATGTAAGCAGAGACACACAAACTCCAAGAGAGCATTTTGTAACCATTCTGAATGCGCAGGATTCACTCTCAGTCAATATTTAATTCAGATGTTGAGACTGAGGATGTGAAACACACTCCAAAAGAGCTTAAAAAATTATTACTTACAGAATTCAAGTCTTTGTGGACAATGGAATGCAGACCTCCCAAGTAGGTCCACAATGGTTTATGAGAGAAAGGAAAGGAGACTGCCTTTGGGTTTTGCTTGTGGTTAGAAAGTGAGATTGAGGTGAGAGTTCCTGTGTGCAAGCAGAGGGTTGTGTGGTTTGGATCTCCTGTAAGCACCAAAGCAGAAAGCACCCAGGCTTTCTTATTAGCTTGCTCAGATGTGGAACCAAAGACATACAGAGGAGGAAGTCTTAGAAGCTATCAGAAGTCAAACATTAAAAAAAGAATGGAGTCAGAATTCTTAATACAAAAGGTTCAAAATAAATTTTAAAAATCAAAAACATTACAGTGAATTAAGAATGACTTTGGGTTGGGCGCAGTAGCGAAGGCCTATAATCTCAGCACTTTGGGAGGCTGAGGCAGGTGGATCACTTGAGGTCAGGAGTTCGAGACCAGCCTGATCAACATGGTGAAACCCTGTCTTTACTGGAAAAAAAAAAAAAAAAGCAAAATTAGCCAGGCGTGGTGGCACGCACCGGTAATCCCAGCTACTTGGGAGGCTGAGGCAGGAGAATCGCTTGAACCCAGGAGGCGGAGGTTGCAGTGAGCCTAGATCACACCATTGCACTCCACCCTGGGCAACAAGAGTGAAACTCCTTCTAAATAAAAAATAATAATAATAAAAAAATAAAAAAAGACTTTTCTGAGTGAATCAGTCCACTGTACACAACCAAGAGAAGAAACAGTGAGCTTGAAGATATATCAATAGAAACTTCTGAATGCAAAAAGGAGAATAAACCTGAATACCCAAGAACTGTTGGAATAACTACAAAAGGTAAATGTAAGTGTAATTGGAATGCCGGGGGAGAAGAAAGAGAGGCAAAAACAGACAAAATAGTTGAAGTAATAATGGTCAAGAGCATTCAAAATTAATGACGTACACAAAGCCGTAGATTAAAGAAGCTCAGGGAAAACCAAGCAGGATAAATTCCAAAAATATTACACCTAAGGATAACATGTCTAACTTCAGAAAACTAAGATAAAAAGAAAATCTTGAAAGAAATTAGACAGGGAAAATAATCACTGTACCTAGAAAAGAACAAGGAGTTACAGTGAGAATCACGGTACGGTGATTCCATACAAGCAGGAAGAGAGAATAATGAATATTAAAAAAAAAAAGAAGAAAAAAAGAAAAAAACTCCCAAACAGAAATTCTGTATCCAGCAAAATTAACCTTCTTCAACAGTGAAGAAGAAATAAAGACTTTCAGACAAACAAAAACTGAGAAAATACACCATCAAAAGACTTGTTGGCAAAAAATGTTAAAAGAGGTTCTTCAGGGAAAAGGAAAATTATATCCATCAGGAACTTGGATCTCCATTACAAAGAAAAGAATATCAGAGAAGGAATAAATAATGATTAAATAAAATCGTTAATTTTTCTTAATCTAAAAGATAACCTTTTTTAAAGTAATGGTAACAATGTGTTGGGTGATTATAATATACAAATCAGTGAATGAGTAACAGAAATATCATCAGCAATGGGAGGAATTAGAATTTTCTGTCATATATACATATGTCATTTATATGTCATATATATGTATACATATGTATATATAACATACATATGTAAGAGATGTATAAATATGTATATATAAACATACATATGTAAGACATATATGTATACATACAGATGTATATATGAACATACATATATAAGACATATTCAAACATGCATACATATATGTATTCATATGTCTGTATGATGTGACATATGGCTATATGACAGAAAATATTCTACACATATATGTGTATATGTGTATATGTATATGTAGATAATTTGTATATGTATACATATTTGTATATGTATATGTAGACTATTAGAATTTTATATAGGTATACACATATACATATATACATATATAAATAAACATGGGCATTACACATTAAGTTGTATAGTGTCATTTGAAAATACCCTTTACTGGTTAAAAAATGTATATGAAAATTCTAGAACAATCAACGTAACATTTAAAAAGAAGTATAATTGACATGCTAATAGAGGAGATAAAATGGAATTATATAAAATGCAGAATTAAAGCTAGAGAAAGCAGAAAAATGGGGGAGGGGAAAGAACAACTGCCAAAAAAGAGAAAACAGCTACATATATGGAGAATATTGAGCCAACTATATCAAGAATCACTTTAAATGTCAATGATCTAAATACACCAGTTTTAAATAAAGATTTTCAGTATGGATTTAAAGAAAAGAGACACAAAAATATGTTGTCTACAAGAAACACTCTTTAATATAAGGATTCCAATAGCTTAAAAGTAAACTGAGGAAGAAATTTATATCATAACACTAATCAAAAGTATCTGAAGTAGCTATATGAATTTCAGACAAAGCAGATTTCAAACAAGAAAATCATCAGCAATAATATAGATATGATATATGTTAAAGGGGTGAATTATCCAGGACAATATAGTAGTCCCAAATATGTAGGAACCTAATAACAGAGCAGCAAAATATATAAGGCAAAAACTTCAAAGAGAATTAGTCATGTCTCCTATTAGAGTTGGAAAGTGAATACTCTTCTTTCAATAGATGATAGATCCAGGAGATAGAAAAATCATTGAGAATATAGATGAATTGAACAGCCCCATCAATTAATTTAATCTAATTGACAATTTTAGAATATTCCATGTAACAATAGCAAAATACACATAGTTCTGAAGCTGATATTAATAATTTACCAGGATATACCATGTTCTGGACCATAAAACAGGTATTTAAACTGAAAAAGAATAGAAATAATAGAAAGTATCTCAAATTACAGTAGAGTTAAACTAGAAATAAAAAATAGTAACACTCCAAATGTTTACAAGTTTAACATCATATATCCAAGTAACCTATAAGTCAAAAAAGTAGATTCAACAAAATTTAGAAATATTTTGAACTGAGTAAAATACAAATACAACTTATCAAAATGTATGGGATATAGTTAAAGTGGGGCATGAGAGAAATTTTTAATACTAAATGCATATATAAGTAAATATCTAAATCAGTAATATTTTAATCTATATTTCACATAGAAAGCTATAGAAAGAAGGTCAATTTAAGTCCAAAACAAAGAAAAGAAATAAAAGTTAGAGCAGAAATCAATATCATTTTAAACAGTAAAACACTAGGGACAATCAAGTTAACCAAAAGTTGCCTCTATGAAAATATTTTTACAAATCAATAAATATCTAGCTAAGGTAACCTAGAAAAAAGATAGAAGGCACAAATGACCAATATTAGAAATATAGAGAGGTCATAACTACTGACTTATTGATATTAAAAGGATAGCAAAAAATACCATGAACAACCTTATGTCCACAATTTTTATTTTAATTTTTATTCATTTTTTCATTTTTTTAAATTTTCTATTTTTAATTTTTATGGATACATAAAAGTTGTACTTATTTATAGGGTGCATGGGATCTTTTGATACACATATAATGTATATTATATGTGTGTCATATAATATGCAATAATTAAACCAGGGTAATTGAAATATCTATCACCTCAAGCGTTTATCACTTCTTTGTGTTAGAAACTTTCCAATTCTACTCTTTTAGTTATTTTGAAATATACAATATGCTATTGTTAACTATAGTTGTCCTACTATGCTATCAAACATTAGATTTACTTCCTTCTACCTAACTGTATCTTTGTGCCCATCAATCTTCCCCTCTATATTCCCCACGCCCTACTACCCTTCCCAGCCTCTGGTAACCATCATTCTACTTTCTATCTCCATGAGTTCATTTTTTTTTTTTTTTGGCTCTCACATATGAATGAGAACATGTAATATTTGTCTTTCTGTGCTTGGCTTATTTCAGTTAACACAATGTCCTCCAGTTCCATCCATGTGCCAGCAAATTACAGGGTTTCATTATTTTTATGTCTGAGTAGTATTACATTGTCTAAATGTACCACTTTTTCTTTCTCCATTCATCCACTGATGGACACTTAGGTTGATTTCATATCTTGAATTCTCACAATTTTTATATTAGATGAAATGGACTTATTCTTTGGAAGATACAAACCACCAAGGTTTATAGAAAGAGAATGAGAAAACATAAATTGGCTTGTATCTACTTAGAAAAATGCATCAATAATTAATAACTTTCCAAAAGAAAAATCACCATATTATCTCACCTTTGTGCCCTTTATGGTGATTTGTCTTTTAGGAAGTTGTTAATTATTGATTCAGTTTTTAAAGTATGGTACGTTTACACCATGGAATACTATACAGCCATTAAAAAAGAACAGGAACATGTCCTTTTCAGGGACATGGATGGAGCTGGAGGCCATTATCCTTAGCAAACTAACATAGTAACAGAAAACCAAGTACCACAGGTTCTCACCTATAAGTGGGAGCTAAATGATGAGAACAAATGGACACATAGAGTACAGAGACCAACACACACTGGGGCTTTTGGTGGGAGGCGGAAGGTGGGAGGAGGGGAAGGATCAGGAAAAATAACTAATGGTAATAGGCTTAATACCTGGGTGATGAAATAATCTGTACAACAAACTGTCATGACACAACATTACCTATGTAACAAACCTGCACTTGTACCCCTGAACTTAAAATAACAGTTAACGCCATACTCATATGGCTTTGCTGGTTAATTCTACCAAATGCTTGAATAAGAAATGCTACCAATTCTTCACAATTTCTTCCAGTAAATAGAAGCAAAAGGAACACTTTCTAACTCCTTGTATAAGGGCAACATTATCCTATTACATCCAAAAATATACAAAAATAATTTTACTCCACAACTAAATGGGGTTTATTCCCAGTTCAATACTGAAAAAAAAAAAAAAAAAAAATCAATGCAGTCTTCCATATCAACAGGCTTAATGGTGAGAAAATATTCACTTTTCACCTAAGATCAGTAATAAGGCAAGGATACCTTTCTTATAACTCCTACACAATGTCACAATGGAAGTCTTATCTACTGAAGTAAGACAAGAAAAAAGAAGTAAAAGACATAAAATTTAGAAATGAAAATATAAAATTATCTTTGTTGGAATTGACATAATTGTCTATGTAAAACACTCAGAAGCATCAACAAAAGCTTCTGAAACTAATGAGGGCATGTGGTAAATTGACCTAGTGAAAGGTCAACATATAAAATTCAATTGATTGCCTATACACCAGCAGCAAAATGTTAGAATTTGAAACTAAAAAGAAAATTTAAATTGCACCAAAACTTTGAAATCACATCGTATAAAATTAAAATGTGTATAGGAACTATATGCAGAAAGCTATAAAACACTGACGAAATAAATCAAAGAAACCTAAGTATTTGAGATATATTTCATGTTTGTAGATAGGTGGAATATAAAATGATGCGGCCACTTTGGGAAACCATCTGGCAGTTCTTCAAATGGTTCAACATAGAGTTACCATATGACCCAGTTATATATTCTACTCCTAGTTATATATCCATAAGAAATAAAAATGTATGTCCTCACAAATACTTGTGCATAAATGTCCATAGCAACATTATTAATAACAGGCAAAAAGTGGATATAATCTAAATAATCATCAACTAATTAATAAAATATGGTTAGCCCTAAATGAAATATTATTTAGAGATAAAAGTAAATGAGTTCTCAAGTTATGAAAATACATGGATGCATGTTAAGTACATGTTGCTAAGTGAAAGAGCTAGTCTGAAAAAGCTACATACTAGATGGTACCAATTATATGGCATAGAGAAGGCAAAACTAAAGAAATTATACCCAATCAGTTGTAGCCAGAGTTAAGATGGTTGAAAAGATAAAAAACTAAATTTTATGGAAAGTGAATTTATTCTGTGTTATGTTCTTATGGCAAATATATGAAACTATGAATTTATAAAAGCCCATAGAATTTAAAATGCAAAGAGTGAGCTTTAATATATGACAATTAAAAAACAACAACGACACTGTTTTCAGGTGGTATGGGGAATCCCAGGATGAGATGTAAATTGTGATAAAATAATATGCCTAGTACAAAAGTATAATGCAGCCTTACTTAAGGGGATTGGAAGAAAACGTAGCAACCTAAGTAATTTTGTAAATGAGTAAAGGCTGTGAAACTAAAGGCACAAGTAACTGTACACAGACATTATAATTTTGTTGATAAAGTTGTCCCTTTGGGGGTTTGGGTTAATGATTTTTATATTGCTCCTAGGCACGCTGGAATTGAGGAGAGTAAATGGATGGTAGATACTGTGAGTCAGATTTCTGTCAGCCATACTGACAGAAATAAATAATTGATTAATAGAAGAATAGATTATTAATACATAAATAGATAAATAGGGGAAAGGGACAGAAGAAATCTATGTAGGTATTATTCTGCCTTAAGGAGATGGAACATGTCTCCTCTCCTCTCAAGCGTGGGTTGTGCATAGTGACTTCCTTTCAAACAGCACCACATGGGAAGGGGAGGAAAGATGAATGACCTTACAGTGGAGAAGCCTAAAGAACATTATGGCACATCAGTGATTAAGGTCAACATTAACAGTTGGAAATCATCTTGATAGTATCTATCTTAGATATGATATGATGATGATGGCACTTTATGTCTGTGATATTCTTCCCCAAACCCATAACTCCAGTTTAATCATGAGGAAAAACATCAGAAAAATTGCAATAGAGGGGCATCATTCAAAATATCTGATGAGTATTCAAAATCGTCAAGGTTATCAAAACCAAAAAAAAAAAAGTCTGAAAAATTGTCACAGTCAAGATGAACATAAAGAGACATGGCAACTATGTTTAACAGGGTATCCTGGATAAAATCCTGGAACAGAAAAAGGACATTGGGTAAAAACTAAGGCTATCTGAATAGAGTATGGGCTTTAGTTAATACTTATGTATCAATGTGAGCTAATTTTCCTTCATTCCATCTTTCAGTTAACTAATTTTAACAAATGAAGCATAATATTGTAAGATATTAACAATAGGGAAAGCTGGGTGTGGGATATATGAGAAATACTATATTACATCTATCATAAAAATATATCAGAACAACTCAGATATTCCAGTTTTACTTTATGTTATACTGAATAAATGATCCTAAACTACAATCATGTATGAAGAAAATAATTAATTATATACTATTAAAATATTAATAAATTATGTTATTTTCTGAATTAAAATTTAAATACTGACTTTAAATTTTGATATATGGGGAAAGATTGTTTATATTCAGATAATATAATTTTTACTTTCTTTGATTATTTAAAATAATATATTTTCTTTCTTTGTACTAATACATAATTTCTGTGTGAAATAGTAAAAATACTTGTTTCTTATTCTTCATTTTGCAATAAATGAAGTTGTAAACAAGGCCAGCTTCATGATTGCATATCCTTTGCAGTTGCACAAGTCCCTGGACTTAGAAGGCCTCACACTTGGTGTAATGCTCTGCTATCATTGTCTCAGCTGATCCTGGTTAAAAATGACCAAAGTACTTATAACTATCCTTGAAAGTATAAGAGTCCAGGGCCAAAAACCTGCAATGAAAACAAAAAAGACCTATGTTCACTTTATTGCATGTCATTATTCATGTTTCTAAGGATATCCAGTCTTTAACCTGTAATCACTTGTTCTATCTCTAAAATTGTAAGTTCAGATAATTTTTGCAAAAGGACAAGAAAAGTACATAATACTCTGTAAAAATGAGAGCTTTCCTCACACCCCTTCACCCCTAGCTTTGAAGGACAACATCAAGGACTACCACTTTACAAGCTCTTCTGTAGCCAAATTTTCCCAGGTTGCACAAATTGGCAATCTAACAGCTAATTTTCCCATATCCCACAGAAACATTATTTCAGAGATTTTTATCATCAGCATAGACTATGTCATATGAGTTCTCCATTACAAATTGCTAGTTTGGCTTCATTTAGAATGAAGTGTCAAATATCCCAAATCATTAAAAGTCAAACATATTATCTGATGTAAAGATAAAATTTACCAATCCAGAAAAATGTACTATTAGATCTTCAATACTTTATGTTTTCACCCTTCCAGTTCCCTTCTACCAGTTTCCTCTTCTAGGCTTTCTTTGCTTTCTTCCTAATTACAGTCTTATTACTGCTACAGACCATGGAGCCTGATAAATAGCATTAATTGAAAACAATTATTGTTACAAATGAGGACTTGCTGAATAGACCCATAAAGTTTCTGTCCTCTTCAAAGTCTGCCCAGATAAGCCTGGAAGTGTGGGGAGTTAATGCCTATGTGGCAGACATTGCTCAGAGACAGAGGACATAAGGAATATTCAATAGTTTAATTGCTTGAACTTTCCTCTGACGTGTCCTCTCAACCTTGCCACTACCCCCTCACATATGCAAAACAGACTGTTTTGAGAAGTGGAGGTTCTAGACTGTATTGAATCCCTTCCCGACAAATTCATATTATGAAGCTCTAACCTCCAATGTGACTGTATTTGGAGACAAGGACTTTAAGGAGGTAACAAAGGCTAAACGAGGTCACCAAGATGGGGCCTTAATCCCATATGATTGGTGTCCTTCTTGAAAGAAAAAGACACTAGGGATGCATACACTCAGAGGAGAGGCCATGTGGGAACACAGTGAGAAGGTGGCCATCTGCAAGCCAAGGAGAGAGCCTCGGGAGAAGTCAAACCTGCTGACATCTTGATCTTGGACTTCCAGCCTTCAGAGCTGTGACAAAATAAACATCTGTTGTTGAAGCCATCTAGTCAGTGGTATTTTCTTTTGGCAACCTAAGCAGACTACTACATGGGGATTTCATGCTGTGTCTCTGGATATGTTCCCTGCGAACATATTAGCTGTTCATATCTGAACTCACAAGCTGTTTTTCTGGTGATGCTGTCAGCTCCCTTAGACATCTTTTGCATTTACTCTTCCTCCTTCTGTTTCACTTCCCTCTTTTGTCTTGCTCTTTTCCTCAGGCTCTGTGTTTGAGGAAATCCTAGACTAGTTCTAGACAGCACACATCCTTCAGGAGGTATTTTGGAGTTGAATTCCCAAAGCTCATGGTAAGTGTGAGAGGATAATAATTTTTAGTATTCAGAGATATCATAATTACTCATGCCTTGAGTTGGGGTTAACTGGAATGGAGTATAGGTAAGTAAGGTGCTGGAATACAAGCAGCTGCTGCATTGGTCATTATGGGGACAATAATAACTGAGCTTTTAGTACCATTGGAAACTGAGAAAGATAAAAATGAGAGGCTAATGATAGCTGTTTTCTATGAAAACCAAAGAGTCTTTATGGGAGCTTTCAAGGAGTTGTTTATATATTGTTCCTCTGGTAGACTGTGCTGAAGATCAAATCTCAGATCTGAACATAGAATGGGAAAGTTGTAGAGGAGATGAAATGTGTCTTCTTAGTAAGTCTCAGACGTCAAACTATGGCCTTGATAGAGAAAGAGTGAGACCCTAAAACCTGGGGTAGTTATGCTTAGATAAATGAACCCATGAATATCAACTTACTAAATTTTCTTTAATCTTCTTGGTCAGTAGAGGCAGCCCTAAAACAACTTGTCATAGGAGAACAGCTTGCCCTTTTCTAGGGATTGTCTACTGACTTGACCTAAGCCAGAGTATAAAAAGATAATGTTTGTTCTCAAAATAATCTGTCCTCAATATCCCTCATTGGCCCCAGGACCCACTGAGGGGCCAATGATTAAATCTCCTCACAATCCAAAAAGAGAAGAATAGACTTTGCTTTGGGAAGAAAAACTTAAACAGCAAAGAAATGAAAGGTCTGATTAGTATATGGCAGCAGTAACCGGGGAAATACATGAGGAAATGGATCTAACTGAAAGTTATAAAGCAGGAATGTAAGGCTGGATAAGTTTGTTATTACACAATAGAGGTATAGTGGAGTATGTTCTTATCCTAGGGTATTCACTGATGTGTCTTTTGGTTCTTCTATGACCATTGATAATTGTGAGTGAAACATTTCAACAGCCACAGCCCAACAAAGGCAAGACAAGGAAGGCCTCCAATACATTAAGAATCAAAGATGTGTCATCTCCTGACCTGCTTAAGGGCTGAGAGGGAGTGAGGGGAATCTAGGGAATTTGAGTGAAGAAGAATGATGAGAAATATCAATTCTGTACCACCTGCAATAGTTTGAACATGGCTTGGTTTCTAGTCCTCTTTAATGTTTTTTAGGAAATTGCAACTAATTATCACCTTGAAGAATTAGATTTGCACCTCCCCTTCTAGTCAAGAATTGAATGCAAAGTGTTCTTATGTGAGATCTGAAGATCACTAAAGAGTGAGAGTGAAAATGAGCTTCTGCCTTCTGAATCTACCTGACTTCACCTGACCCTCAGGACTTGGGAGATTGCTTTTCTTCCTAACCAGAGCGTCATTAGGAATGACTCATGAAATTACTTCAACCATAAAACTTAGGTCATTGCAACTGCTGTAATCACCACCACCATCAAAACAGGCCATGTATCCCCCAACCAGCATACACACACATTTACACACATACTTGGAGGAGTCCACAGAACCAAACACTGACTGGACTGGACCACTGGAGCCCTCATGTCTTCCAAAACTGCCTAGAGACCCAGGGAACACAACTTGCAGGTATAGGACAGTTAACCAATGAGCTTGTCTTTTACTAGTAGGAAAAATGGACAAAAAAAGAACCAGTAATTCACTAGCCTTCCTTCCCTACTTACTTTAGCATCCAATAGATCAATGCAAGCACAGGGACTTTTACAGTTTCTCTGGAAACAACTCATAATTTAAGCTATCAACTACACTGCCTCTTGAAGCTGTGGCCTGAATGGTAGCAAACCGATTGGTATTTTCTCTCCTTCCATTATAGTCTCTCTTTTATCATTGACTTTTACTTCCAGGGATTGTTTTCTCATCTTCCCCACTAAACCTTCAGATTAAAAGTTTTTGCCTCAGATGCTGTTTCCTTCTTTCCTTCCCTCCCTCCCTCCCTTCCCTCCCCACTCCGTCTCTACCCTTTTCCCCTCCCTCCCCTCCTCCCTCCCTCCTTCCCCTCCCCACTCCCTCTCTACCCTTTTCCCCTCCTTCCCCTCCTACCTCCCTCCTTCCCTCCCCCTCCCTCCCTCCTTCCTTTCTTCCTGCTTGCTTTTGACAGCAGCGTCCAAAATTTATTCTACCAGAGATTTATTTATATTTATGCAAACATGCAAACACTTCGCATTTACAGATAAGTTTCAACAGAAATGTATCTTGACAAAGTATGGAAAAGTTAATTTGAGGGTTCAATTTCATATTCTTCCTATTTAAAATAGAGTTTATGTGAAGAAAGGAGCCATTGACTGAAACATTCTGGTCAAAACCTGTTGATAGACCCCTCTACTTTCTCCTCAGAATAAATAGCATCTATAGTGGATATTATTACTTGTAGAAAGAATAAACATATTTTAGAGTGAAAAAAAGATTCAGCTCACACAAAGAATGGGGAAAATATTGAGTTAAATAAAAAAATTCTTTTTACAAGTGAAAGGAAAATGTTTTTTCTTCTGTCATCAATAAAACCACTGTGGTGTTATATACGTTGTTTTACTGTGTGTTTTATTTGCCTGATGTTATCTTTCTTGTTCATCTGCTATTAACCCCATACTAATTGCCTTCTATAGCAGGGGTCCCCAACCTTTAGGCTGCAGACTGGTAATGGTCTGTGGCTTGTTAGAAACCGGGCCACACAGCAGGAGATGAGGGGTGGGCAAGGGAGCATTACTGCCTGAGCTCCACCTCCTGTCAGATCAGCTGTGGCATTAGATTCTCACAGAAGCACGAACCCTATTGTGAACTGCACATGCCTGGGATCTAGGTTGTGCACACCTTATGAGCCAAAAAGTTTGGGAACCATGGACTGCTGCTCTGTAGGATAGGAATTACAGCATACTGAAGCATCCCCCTGTAATTACAGAATAAACTGACATGTCATTTGCCACATTTATTTTTTTCTTTGATTTCTAATTTTTATTTTGAAACAAAAACATATGACAAAAAGCTCAACATCACTGGTCTGTAGAGAAATGCAAATCCAAACCCCAATGAGGTACCATCTAACACCAGTCAGAATGGCTGTTATATAAAAGTCAAAAAATAACAGATGCTGGCAAAGTTGTGGAGAAAAAAAGACCACTTACTCACTGTTAGTAGGAGTGTAAATTAGTTCAGTCATTGTGGAAGACAGTGTCATGATTCCTCCAAGACCTAAAGATAGAAATACCATTTGACCCAGCAATCCTATTACTGGGTATATACCCAAAGGAATGTAAATCATAGAATCATAAATTCACATGCACATGTACATTTACTGCATCACTATTCACGATAGCAAAGACATGGAATCAAACTAAATGATAGACTGGATAAAGAAAATAAGGACTGGATAAAGAAAATGTCCATACACACCATGGAATAATATGCAGCCATAAAAAGGAGTGAGATCATGTCCTTTGCAGGCCATTACCCTTAGCAAACTAACACAGGAACAGAAAACCACATACTGCATATTCTCACAAGTGCAAACTAACACAAGAACAGAAAACCAAATACTGCATATTCTCACTTATAAGTGAGAACTAAATCATGAGAACACACGGCCACATAGATGGGAACAACGCATACTGGGTCCTTTCCGAGGGTAGAGGGTGGGAGGAGGGAGAGGATCAGGAAACATAACTAATGGATACTAGGCTTAATACCTGGGTGATTAAATAATTTGTACAACAAAGCCCTATGGCACAAATTTACCCATGTAACAAACCCACACTTGTAACCCTGAACTTAAAATTAAAACAAACAAAAAAAAAACTGGAATTGGAAAGAAAAGCAACAACAACAACAACAACAAAAGCTTAGTGGTTTAAAAATGTGCTGACACAGTTCTTCACAATTCCAAAATAAATGATATTTCTTTAAAAATAGAAGTAATACTCTAGTGCTTTTAAAACGAATCCATTTAAAATCTGCTTAAACCCATTTCTTACTGCATTTTAAGCATTTTTTTGTGAAAAGAAATTAGTGAACACAATTCAGAATAATTACAGCCATATGAGATACAATTCACAATAACAATCAGATGTAGTTTTCTAGGGTCCAGGACAACACATTCTTCTTCCAGTCTTGGACTGGCCAATATTCAATCAATGTCAAGCTCTCATTGGAAATATGTGATGCAGTTAGAACAACACAAATTCATTCATAATACCATTTTATTTATTTCTCAGTAGTCATCAGTTCTTGGCTTTAGTTACTATATTTTAAGTTTTATTATATTAATGTATTTTCATTCTGTTTTCTGATAAGGTATATACCCTGATATAGTTGTCTATATAATTATAGACACAGATTTGTATCATGCCTATATATTTATTGATATAGGATATATATGTTCTCTTACATGCACATTTTTCTTAATGATTTTTTTTCAAAAAGTTTAAATTTTTTTTCTCTCATTAGAGTATAAGCGAGATATTAACCCATGTCAGTTTAATTTCAAGGAGGCTGGTTTTTAAGATAAAGATAAATTGGAGAATTATTAATTTTTTTAAAAAACTATAGAACTTGCAAAAGGCAAGATACTATTGTTTTCTGTGTATACACAGATGATGAAAGACTAATGAAAGACTTGTGAAATATCATAGCTGAAAAGGACTTTAGATACCATTCTAATATAGATCATTTTATTTTATAGAAAAGATATTGAGGGTTAGAAATGTGAGTTGGAGTCAGGTTTAGATCCAGGGTTGCTAGTTCATTTTTCCTACTTATTGTTGTGGTCAAGCTCATATCCATACATTTTTATTGTCAAAAATTAAAAATAAGATGAGAAAGAGCAAGAGGCTTGTTTCACAGAAATTGGGAAATTTGATTTGTTCTTAGTGGACAGCACGATTAGAGTAAGTTGAAGTAAACGACGTTTCTTTTGTGTCAGCATTTATTAGAAACATTTAAATAAAACGTGAGTTCAAGGGGAAAGATGGAACAGAGGAATTTTTGGAAGTGTGGAGGAGTAAAGAGTGCTTCTGACTGACACTTATAATAGGCCTCACATCTATTCTGCACTAATGATTATTTGGTAACTGAGTAAAAACACTTTCAACCATTAGGTAACATCAGTATGTATCCGTTTATCAGGCAAGATTATTGCTCAAAGCTAAAGCCAAGAAACTCTAGATTTTCGAGGTGTTTGGACTGTGTAAGGAACTTTTGGACAATACAATTTAAGCTATTTGTTCAAGTACCTTCTCTGATTTTTTTCCACAGCATTAGTTTCCAGAAGTAAGTTAAAGAGCAAGTGATAAGGTCAAAGCTGAGTGAAAAGCTTTGCAAGGTGTTTCATATGATTTTCATGAGCACAGCCATGTAATTCCCTTGAGTGGGTGCTTTGCAAATTTCGGACACTTCTCTTAACTTTTTAAAGTTCCTTAATCAAACTGTGGCCATCTCTGTCTGGCATGGGCAAATTCATTTTCTCCTGGCCGTGAAGCTGAGGAAGCTTCTAACATTTTATCCTAATTTAAAACCCATGCAGTATACACTGTGACTATTGCCCAGTTTGAGAGCTGGCTAAATGCAGAGTGGATAGTGACACACATGCTGAAAAATGTAGGCCAAGGAATAATCTTAACAATTGGCTCCTCACTGATTCCTCAGGGTCCAGAGCATACTCTTCCTGTGAGCTAAGCTATCCAAGCAGAACTTGTTATGAAATCTATCCATCCTACAAAATGGATGAATTGAAGTGATTACTTGAATTTGTTTAGAAAACACGTTAAAACCATTGCTTTGTGCTAGCTGGGTCAACAAAGCCACATAATACTGCCCTGGTTGTTCCTCTCTTTTCACCTGAGACTGTTCTCAATTTCCTCCCCAGCAAGAGAACTCTAATATGGCATCAATCCTTGAAATGACAGTTATTTATTCACTTTTTGGTACTAACCCTTTAGGAGAAAAGACTTTGTCTAGTCAGGCCATTTGCAGCTCTACAAAAATTTTTCTGTTGATGACAAAGTAAAATTGTCTTCAATAAATGTCTAATGTCAGTACAATTTCAAACGGCAGACTACTGACTCTAGTTTCACATAGAGCATTAGACAGTATCCATTGTTACCTAAGTCGTGGCAAAACTAATTTTGTTCCTCTCCTTTATTTAAACGACCATGGTATCAAGCTGACCAAATGCATGCTTGTCTTTTAATTTTCACACAGAGCTACTGTTGTTAGTTACTGCATACTCAATAAACTGGTACGGAGGGTGACTCTGCTTTTAAAAACCAGACTCACAGGATAGCCTGAAATCAAACATTATATGTTATTTTTTCCCAGAATGCCAGCACCCTGGGTGGGAAAATGTTTAAGTCACTGTATAAATTCAGAAGCTATAATTATTTCCTGATCAAGAGCAGAAAATGGGAACTGGATGTAGTATCTGTGTTCTTTTTGTTAGAGAGTAAATATTCACCAAATTTAAACCCCAAGAACATTTGTCAGCCTAGCAACTATCCTCAATTCCTGGGCACAAAGCCATAGGGAGGTTGATTGATCAAAAATAGGACCCACAATACTGATTGCTGAGAGATCTCGAAATAGAGATATGAAATGATAAAATCCTACTGTGTTCTGAGAAGGCTGATGAAAAATTCGCTGGCCTGAAACCTTATAAACACTGCATATTTTAGCATCACTATCCTTTGAATGCTTCAGAGGGAGCCTCTTTTCTGAACTGAACGCCTTTGAAAGAATTCCTTTAACTGAGAGCAGTTAAACCTACCAGGATTTTTAATGCCCAGAATAGCTACTGAAATGTCTGGCACTGGTAGGGAATTGGGGGATCAAATAACTTACATATTTCTTATAGAAAAGAAAATAAATAACACTTTAAATTTAAGTGGAATTTATTTGAACAGATAATACATTTAGACCTATATGTAAAGCAAGGTCTTAATCATTTCATGCAGAAGCATTAGCAATAAATGTCTTGACGAAAGACCATATCCTTTCCTTAGACCTTATAGTTTGATGTTCTTGCTGTTCGTGTTTTAGTTAGATATAAAAGAGCTAATAATATGGTAATGTGATCCTGATCCCGCATTCCTAAAAATGAGGAGAATCCAGTATCATCTGAACATTTACATTAGTTTTAATATTTTAGAAAGAAAGGCAGGGATATCTAAATGTGGTTGATATGTAGGTTTGTGAGAAAAAAAGATGTTCATATTGATTTTTAATAATAATTATAAATACTAAAATAATAATACTGAAGTAAATAATATATCAGTTGCCTCTTATATGCTATAAGATAGGGATTATTATTTCCATTTTACAAATGAAGTTGAAGAAACTGAGTCTATGGCCCACAGCGACATTGGTAGTTAAGTAGAGGAGGCAGAATTTGAACCAGTACATGTAAAGATTCCAGTACACTGAAAATCCTGCATTGCAAAATAAGCTCACTGATTTATTCTTCATTAGCAAAATGTAACATGAATCAGCCATTCCTGGTGGATACTCATATACACAAGCCCCTAGGTTCAACACCAATACCTCCCTACTGTTCTTTTGCTGAGGAATTGTGTTTGCATTCTGAGCTTTTTTTTGTCTATCAAAGAAGTACATAACCTTGCACTAGTAATGTTCTCCATTTGCAGCCTATTAACTGTGAAAAAATCTACTAATCACACTCTTTCACTGAAGACTCTTTTCATTTGTCCTCTCTCACATATTTCCTACTGCACGGAAATATTCAACACATTTGGTTTTTGGCATTAAATTTTAATTTTTTACATTTCTGATTGTGACCTCTTTTCTACACACATCATTGTGTAACCCTTTGGATTCCTATTTTTTGTACCTTTATCTATCAGTTTCTAGTTGGCTGTAGTTCTAGATGGCCAACACATCTCCAAACATGTATTTCCTAGTTTGTTCTGGACTGGTGTGACCTTGATGTTAGCTTCTGAACTTTTCCAGTCACTGGTACTTTCCAAAAATCTATGATGTTTACATAAATATACCTACCAGCTATCTCAAAAGCCAATTATCTTGAGTTTATTTCCATCCTACTTTCAGGTAAAGGAGGCAGGTTGTTTTATCCTTGCTGGCTTTTGTATCTCCAGGTGCTTTGGAGAGATAGGAAGCACTAAAGAAGGTGAGATGCTAAATTCAACAAACTCAAAACCTGTGAATTTATCAAGAGACATGAAGCTTTCAAGATGTGATATAGATACTCTCAGAGAGGTTTCTTGGCAAACCAGTCTTTTATTTTTGTTGTTGTTGTTAGTTAGTATAGATGTTATTCCAAGCACCTTTCTTCTCCTTTCCCTTCTGGCTCTTGAGCTATACTGTGAAACAAACTGGATATCAAAAGATAAAAAATTAAATGTAAAAAAGAAAGAAAATTAACATATATTAGTTGCATGACTTATGGGAAGCATCTTAATTTGTGCCTTAGAAATGCTGCATTATCGGGTGGATCACCTGAGGTCAGGAGTTTGAGACCAGCCTGGCCAAAATGGTGAAACTCTATCTCCACAAAAATACAAAAATTAGCTGGGCATGATGGCGGGTGCCTGTAATCCCAGCTACTCGGGAGGCTGAGGCAGGAGAATTGCTTGAACTTGGGAGGCGGAGTTTGCAGTGAGCCGGGATAGTGTCATTGCACTCCAGCCTGAGAGACAGAGAGAGACTCCATCTCAAAAATAAATAAATAAATAAATAAATAAATAAATAAAATAAAATAAAAATAAATAAAACTGCCTTATTTAATTTAATATATATAACAACTTTGTGTGCTTTTTTCTAATTTTGCAAATAGGAAACTGGAGTAAAAAATATTTAAGTAACTTTCTCCATGATCACATGGGTAATAAGTGGCAGAACAAAATTTGAATCCAGGACTGAGTGATTTGAAGGTCTGTACCCTTTCACAAGACCACACTTATTTTAAATAGACGAGTGCATCTTTGTAAATGTCTAATTTAAATTTTTATTCCAGTCGGCCAAAGAAAAGAATGAAATCATGTCTTGTGTAGTAAGATAGATGGAACTGGAGGCCAGTTTCTCAAGTAAAATAACTCAGAAAGTCACATACTTCATGCTGTTACTTATAAATGGGAGTTAATAATGGGTACACATGGACGCACAGAGTGGAATAAGAGACATTGGAGACTACAAAAGGTGGGAAGGGGGAATATGGGGGAGGGTTGAAAAATCACCTGTTGGGTACAAAGTTCACTATTTAGGTGATGAGTACATGAAAAGCCCAGACTTCACTACTACACAATGGACATATGTAACAAATCTGCACTTCTGTTCACTAAATGTATAAAACTAAAAAAGAGGAAATGCTTATCTAAAAAAATCGGATTCATTTTTCTGAATGTATGTTGCTTAACAATACAGTTCTTAAACTTTTTAACTTCGTTTACCTAATTGCAAAAGATAGCATACAAATAAGAAGTTAGGAAACTTAATCTAAATTGTCCACAAACTTAAACTATCCTTAGGGACTCCCATAATAACTTTTAAATTCCTGCAAAATCAGCATTCTACTATGTATCTCTTTATTTTAATATAAAAACTATTTTTAAATTATATTACTAAAAAGCCACAAAACTAAATGTTCTAACTTGTCATTTTGATTAATAAGCATTATATTATTAGGTTGATTCTAAGGATTTTGTAAAACAGGCTGAATACTCACCATATCTATCTATGTATCTATCTATGTATCTATCTATGTATCTATGTATGTATGTATGTATGTATCTATCTATCTATCTAGCTAGCTAGCTAGCAATCAACCAATCACCTATCTATGCTATGGTCTACAATGATCTACATAATTCTGACCCCAGGCTATCCCTCAGACCTAATTTTATCTAAATTTATCTGGACTTAGTCCAGCCACATTAACTTTCTTGCTGTTCTTCAAATATTCTAAGCAAAGTCCCACCTCAGCAACTTTGCATTTACCATGTTCTCTGCCAGATAGCTAACTCCCTATCTCCAAGACTAACTCCTTTTTTTCTGTCACATCTCACTTAGTCTTAAATGCTATCTTCTGTGGGAGGTCTGCCCTTGCCTTTTAAAATGGTATCCCCCCATTCACTATCCATCCTCTTTTTGAAAAAATGTCTGGTACTGATCAGTTTAAGAATTCATCAGTTTGCCCTCCTAGAATGCCAGCCAATGAGTTCAGAAACTTTTTTTCACTTTTTATATGATTCAGGGTTGTTAATTGCAGAAATACATAGTTATCACAGAAATTAATAAATTTATTAAAAGCTGAAAGTTTGCTTATGGACTCTCCAAAGGGAAAGATCATTAGACTTGGAGGCTAAGCCACCAGGAGCCTCCCCGTAGGGATGTTCTAATAAAGACCCCACCACTGTTGCCAGGGGAGTTAGATAACCACAGTTCATACACTGATCACTTGCTGCTTCGGGAACTCCAACTTCTCGGCTACTGGCAATGACTTGACAGCTAAAACATTTAGAAAAATGTCCCTTTCAGTGTTTTCTTCCTCTAGTTGTTCCTTCTGGACAGAAGTCTTGGGTGAGTGCCTCTGTTTAGCAAATTGTAAGTGACATACATGAGACCTAGATGAAGAGCATCTAGAAGAGCAAGTTGCAGACTTCTAATCTGAGAAGAGCAGCTCTGACCTAGGAAATCCATCTCCTAAATATAAGGAAGCTCTTCAGCACATGCCGCATAGTCAAAAAATGAAGGCAAATGTCCATGTCACCACTGCATTTTCAGCACCTGAAGCAGTGCCAGACACACATTAAGCATTCTGTAATAGTTGCTAACTGAATGAATGAATATATCATATTCATGTTTCAGGTAATGTATTTTCTTCACTTTGTTGTCACAATATTTTGAGGGCTGAATTTACACAAATTTCTGGTTTCATACAGCAACAGTATTTTCCAGTATTTTGGAGCTCCAAAGTACCACCAAGAATGGAAAAGCAATATTTTCCAGATTTCTGTTGCTAAATGCTTATTTAGGTGCACTCTTTTGGTGAGTTCAGATGAACTACTTCTTATGATAGCTGAAGTGTTCCTTCATCTGCCAGTTGGATTCTTTCACCAACTCAGGGAAACCTGAGTCAAAGGTCTTTTCAGTGTAGAAAAATGACTAGATTCCTGCAGTTTATTTTACATCAATATTCTGAGCAGGTCAACAGTTTCTTTTACAAATTCTTTGCTGACACATATGTTTTGATATTCATAATTTTCAGACATTGCAATGTTAATAGAGTACATATACCATAAATTATATAAATTCTCAGCAGGGTCTAGGGAAGCGCCCTGTACTCAAACCAATAACTATCTCTGTAAGGAAACATATAACAATATATCATACTAAGTTTGATAAAGTAAGATAAAAATTACAAATAGCCACACATCTATTAATATCAGGTCTTGTTTCCAAATAAGTTATAAAACTGTTTTGGTTTTCAGAAGTTTTTGAACTCTAGAATTAATGATGAGATTATAGACCTATAATCTTACCAAATATCAATGAATGAAGACACTTGTTCATTGTTGCTGTGATCAAATTTCCTCATTCAACTTTATATTTATTTTTAAGGCTCTAATTTTGACATGGACATTACACATATTCACTTTGTTTTGCCTTTTGATTGAGAATGTTCAGCCCAGAAAATAAAAAATAAATCAATAAATTTGTATTTATTTTCTATACCTACTTACTTTTTTTTTTTTTTTTTTTTTTTTTTAAGAGAGTCTTGTTCTGTCCTGGCCTGGAGTGCAGTGGTGTGCACTGCAACCTCCGCCTCCTGGGTTCAAGTGATTCTCCTGCCTCAGCCTCCTGAGTAGTTGGGATTACAGGTGTGAGCCACCAAGCCTGGCAAATTTTTGTGTTATTAGTAGAGAAAGCATTTCACCATGTTGGCCAGGCTGGTCTCAAACTCCTGACCTCAAGTGATCCACCCACCTTGGCCTCCCAGAGTGCTGGGATTACAGGCGTGAGCCACCACACCCAGCCTATACTCACTTTCCTCTTCACAAATGTAAAACTCATGTCTTACTAAAGCTTCTAACTACATTCCACAATTTCCAGAATATTTCTCTTTTGCTTTACTAGCTCCTTATGAATGCCTAATTTACAACATCAGCACTTACACTTCTTCATACTACTCAGATTCTTACATTACTATAATCTATTATTTTAAGATATTTGAACTTTTGTTTTTTCAATACTTACAAAAGTATACAGTTGACACATAATTTAAAGAGATTATTTTAAAAATAGCATTCCCCAAATAAAGTAATTTTTAAAGTGGAAGGATGAGCAGTAAACCATTCTTTTACCTGATCATTGCCCATCCAGCCAGAATCTACTCAAACAACAGCGAAAATGTCCTGGCCATATATTTACTAGGATAATATTATTTGACAAGAATTTCACATCACACATAGTTATCAATGAAGATTTTCTTTAAAATACATATGAATATCCAATTTTAATAGATAGAGATCAGAAACATCCCTGGACCTCATTACTCAAATCCTACTTTTTATTTACATCAAGTTTTGATAAAATGTATTGAACAATGTTCTCTCCTATTTTCTGATCTCTGTATAGTTCTGTATTCACATGATACCAATTTAATTACAATGGTAGACTTTGCATCTAATATTTTTAAACTATCAATAGTGAAACAGACATTATAATTTTCCCTACACTAAGTCCTAGCTTTCACACTGGGAAAAGCTAATTTAAATTAGGCTCCCAAGATAATGCTGATGGCTAAATGAGACTTCTAGCTTTACTTACACTTTTACTAATATTCATGCTTTATAATTAAAAATTAATAGCTTTTTCATAGATTTCAGAAATTTTGTAAGTGTTATTTTTAGAAGGAGATGGATTCATAGCGTTAAAAAATGTTTTGCCAAAATTCTCAAATCACTATTCTTCAGGAATAATGCACTATTTGACAATAGTTATTGAAAAGTAGAGGGAAAGACATTAAGGGGAATTTTTCCTCAATTCTACCAACATGCTCTACAATGTTCATGAATTCAGATTATTCCAACTGCCTTAGTCTATTTAGCGTTTCTAGAAAGGAATAACTGAGGTTGAGTAATTTATAAAGAGAAGGAATTTACTAGGCCTACAGCTTTGCGGGCTGTACAAGAAGCATGGCACCAGCATCTGCTTCTGGTAAAGACCGCAGGCTGCTTCCACTTGTGGTAGCAGGCAAGAGAGAGCTGGCATGTGCAGAGCTCACATGATGAGAGAGGATGTAAGGAGCAGGGGGAGGTGGCAGATTCTTTTTAACAATCAGCTTTCTTGGGAACTAATAAAAAGATAGCTCATTACTGCAAGGATGGCACCAAGCCATTCATGAGAGAATGGCTGTCCCCGTGACCCAAAACACCTCCCATTAGGTCCCACAAACTCCATGGTATCGCACTTACACAGGCCAAAATATCCTATCTCTAATACCATCCATTGTCCTGAACAAAAATATGTAAAAAGCATAGAAAGATACAAAACACACCAAAGGTTTTTGATGTCTTGATTAAAGGAGGCGCCTCAACACTATTAATTAGAATTGTCCCTTTGTACCCGAGAAGTTTTGCACTTCACTGCTGAGCAACACTGGAGACCTGAAGAGTGCTGAAACATTCTGGAGGGCTGGACAAATGTGCCTTTCTTTTGTAAAGTGAGAGAAGAGTCATTTTGAAAAGAGAAAGGGGAATAGAAAATAAACAAGAGAGCTGGACTGTAGCTCTATCTTTAAGGAAGGAGTAAAAATGAAAATTACAATCTGATGATTATCTTAATATTTATGGCTGTGTTGTCCTTTGAAAACTTTTAGTGTAATCCATAGTATGTGTCCCCTATTTTAAGACTATTTATCCTTCTTCTAACTCCATCTCTTCTCACACCACACTGGAGTCTACTCTTAAGTGCCCTAATTTGAGAACCCTGGATTTATAGTTTTGGTATTCATGAAGTTTATTTCTGGACTATCTAGAAGGGTTTGTTAGATGTATGTAATTCATACACATGGGGTCACATTCTTTTTAAAATTTAAAATGAAATGAAATGAATCAAGACTCCAAATTGTGGGTTTATAAAACCCTGGCTCCTTCTTGGTCTCCCACTCCTATGTAGTTATTCTCTTGCCTGTCTTCAAAGGCAAATCAAATCCTGCAAGACTCCCTCTTCCCTTCTCAGACTGTTGCTGGCAACCTACCATGTTGTTGAAGCTTTTTTTCCCCCATGATTCTACCAGGTTGTCCCAAGAAGCTAAAAATTCCCCAACTTTAATCATTGTAACTCAACTATCTCTTTATCCTTCATTCTGGCTATGAGGATGGACATCTGTCACATGTGACATTCAAAAAGACCCTCTATAAATTTTCCTAAAGAAAAAGAGTTGTCTTTTGAAATGGAGTTCTTAAATAAACATATTCTGATGCTCAAAAGTAGTCTTCATTTTTTTTTCCTTTATGTCTCTTGAGTCGTCATGTTTTGTTTTATTAACTGAAATGATGCAGATCCTATTTTGCAGAGCATCTTCCTTTCTTGCTATATTTTAAATAATATAAATATCTTTTTTATATGGATTATTTTTATAAATATTCTAAAAATTTAACCATACAAAAGCCCATATCAAAGGGCTTTATTTTTTCTCCTTGATGGATATTGTGATGTTCAGAACATTTAGTTTTATTTTCCATGGAAATTGTACACTGGCTAGTGAGTTTAATTGCATATCTTTTGGTCTCGAAGATTTTTTCCCCTGATTTTAAACAATTAAAAACTAAAATGATAGTTTAGTTATTTTTGTATACATTTAAAGACCCATTACAGGAAGTAAATATTGGAATATAATAATTATTTTAATTAGCTATAGAATGTAGAGGGTCTAAATCCAACTGTAATTAAAGTCTGGACATTTAATATGTTAATTATCATCTAATAGTGTTGCTTATTAACATGTTATTTTAAATACTTTTCTGGTTGCTCTCCTGGGATGCACTTTTCTAAAATAGTGTATTTCAACACTCGCTGCTTATTAGAGTAACTTAGGGGATAATTTTTTGAGCCCAACCCTCAGCGATTCTGAATTAGTTGGTGTTAGATGGGTCCTAGTGTTTGCTTTCTCATTTTTTTTTTGTTTTGTTTTGTATCTAACATGCCATACAGTTGAAAAAAACTGTTGCAAAGTGAGATTAATGTTTCCGTTTTACTTTCCAATGGGGTAACATCTAAATTCTTTACTTAATACTAGTGTAATAGTCCATTTTCCTGCTGCTGATAAAGATACCCAAGACTGGGCAATTTACAAAAGAGAGATGTTTAATTGAACTACAGATCCACATGGTTGGGGAAGCCTCACAATCGTGGCACGAAGGCAAGGAGAAGCAAGTCACATCTTATGTGGATGGCGGCAGCCAAAAAAATGAGAGCTTGTGCAAGGAAACTCCCATTTTAAAGCCATCGGATCTCATGAGACTCATTCACTATCAGCAGAACAGTGCGGGAAAGACGTGCCCCCATAATTCAGTCACCTCCACCAGGCCTTCTGACAACACGTGGAAATTGTGGAGGTTACAATTCAAGATGAGATTTGGGTGTGGACACAGCCAAATGCTATCAGCTAGTTTCTAGGATAATAACAATCTCATCCTTCCTCATCCCGTCTTTAGTTCATGTTTCAATCTGTGCACTTATCTGAATCTTACATAAAAATTGCTAAGTGGAAAATTTCAACTTGCTTCAAGGAAATATTAGATGCAGGTAAATACTGATAAATTCCAAACTATGGAATACATAATATATATTGCCTCTGAATAATATCGAAGCATGGCATTTCTGTCTCTTTTAACAAAGAACAAATATTAGAAAGAAGAGAAAAAAAAAATCCAGCACCACTCTTACCCTAACATGATGTCGCTGAGAAGAAAGTTATATGTATGATTTTTTAAAAAATTGCTCAGTCATCTAAAATAGTGTTTTCTACTCATAAACAGTGAAGTAGAATTATAGCTCTGCCCAAATTTTTCGCAACGCCATGTCTTGTCATTTCATCTCTTACCAAACTCTAAATGTTAAATACCTTCCTTTTATTTCCAGAGGGGATTTTAACTCTAAGGTTTAAATCCATCCTAGTACTGAAAAGACATTGGATTGACCTTTTGGGAGATAATCCCCTGTGTGAACCCCAACACCAAAAACCAGGTGCCTTCTGTCAGCAATTTGAAAAGGAAGACTTAGAACTAAAATGCCATACAAGTTGCTGCAGGCTGTGAGGACATGATGGATGCATAGCCTTATCTCAGCTGGGTTTTCTCTGCCTATTGAAGGCAGATTATTGTTTCTAAAAGTATTGTGCATGGCAAGGACAGTTTGGAGGGGATAACAGTGAAATTATTGCAGAATTGAGCAATAGTATTAAAACTAGTCTATAGCAATATTTTTGTGATATATTTTCTTAAATACTAGCTAGAAATTATTATATCTAAATTTAAATGATGTTTTATCACAAACATCTCGAAATACATCTGTTACACAACTCTTTCGAAAATCATAGCTATTCATATAAGTTGTTCTAGTTAATTAATTTTAACTTCTGTAGAATTACTTATTCATTGATACAATGCGCATAAACTGATAGATGTGTATACATGGGAGTTTGTGATAGTATTTTTTCTACGTTTGTGGATGTCTTATTTTTACATAATAAAAAGCTAAAAATAAAATGCAGTATATGCAATATTCCAATAGATTATTAAAAGAAAAAGCATATCCTTTTGAAAATTAGAAATAATGAACAATTCCTGAAACCACACTAACAAAAATTAAATCAGGAGAAACAAAAAAACTAAAATTATTAAGAAAATTGAAACAGCAATTGATAATTCTTCTGTAGGGGAAAACTTCAGACTGAGATGTTTTTTAGAGTGAGTTCAATATATAGTAACATAATGTAATAAGTATGTCAAAATATACATAAGCTATTCCAGGAAAAAAAAAAAAACAAAAACCCCTCCTAATTTATTTTATGGGATATTTTTATCTTTAACACTAAACCCAAAGCCAAATGAGAAAAAGACTAATAAAGATTGTTTTTATTATACATATGTAATATATATGTAAGAATATATACAAAAATTATTTAAAAATTAACAAGCAATATACAAAAGTATACTACAATATTGTGACTTAAGTCTTATTCTAGCATTGTAATGCTGTCTACAGAACATAAAAATGTAATTCACAATAACAGTCAAAATAACACATTAATAAAGTTTTAAAATATTATTTTAAATAAATAATTCAAATAAAAAATTTTAATCTGAAAAAGAATACCCCCAGAAAACCTCCTACAACAAATATAACTTCAGTGGTGATTTTGTAAATGCTATTTTAAAAATAAGGCTAAAGATAAAGCTGACTTATGGTTTTCATTCAACAAATTATTAGAGGTTATTCACCATCATTTAAGACAAAAGAATACACGAGAAGAGACAAAGTACATCTACTTTTGAAATAGAAAATAAAACTGTCATTTTTCAGTCTGTATTTTAAAAAGCTAATTTAACCTCTATATAAAAATTTAGGCCCCAGCATTTTGGGAGGCAGAGGCAGGCAGATCACCTGAGTTTGGGAGTTTGAGACCAGCCTGACCAACATGGAGAAACCCCGTCTCTACTAAAAACACAAAATTAGCTGGGCGTAGTGGCACATGCCTGTAATCCCAGCTAATTGGGAGGCTGAGGCAGGAGAACCGTTTGAACCTGGGAGTTGGAGGTTGCTGTGAGCAGAGATTGCACCATTTCACTCCAGCCTGAGCAACAAGAGTGAAACTCCATCTCAAAAAAAAAAAAGTAATTAATTAAAAGTTATCATTTACAACAGCAACAAATACAAAATGAACTTAAGAAACACACTAGCTAGCAAAATGTACGCAAGAATCATATATACAAAATTACAAATATTCTTAAAGGCAATTAAATAAGACCTACACAACTAAAGAGATAAACAATGTTTGTAGAAAAGAAGTCTCAATGTAAAAACTTTTCAGTTTCTTCCAAATTGGTATGCTGATTTAACAACCCCCTAAATAGGGTATTTTTTATAGCTGTGGAAGTAAATTTGACCCAGTTCCAAGATACTCTCAGTGAAGACGACCAGGTGAATATATTGAGATATAAAATATTGACAGACTGTAAAATAATAATTAAGACATTTTATATAGGAATGGCAAAACACATATAGACTATAAATTTAATGAGTTAACATATGTTAGCATTTATTGTATTCTAATTTTGTTTGAAGGTTTAGTGATACAGCAGCAATAGAGCAAATAAAACTGTTCTTATGGAGATGTGGTACAGCTGAGGGAAAATAAATCAATGAAATGAATAATTAAAACATATAATACATCAGTAGTGATAATTGCCACAGAGAAAAATTACCCAAGAAAGGTACATAGAAAGTTTATCTGTGATTGTGTGAAGGGTAGGGTGTAATTATAGGAAAATAAAGTCCTCATTGGGAAGGTGGCAGTGGAGTCAAAAGCTAATAGAAATGATAAATGCAAGAGACTCTGATGTATGAACAATGGGCATCAGTGGGGAAATGACTGAATATTTAATAAATGGTTCTGAGACAATTTGTTAACACTATAAAAGGTGACATTTGATTTTGATTTTATATAACACTTTTAAAAATCCGACTGAATCAAAGACTTAAATATGAATGACAAAACTCCAAAGTTTAAGGGAACAAATACAGAATATATGTTTGAATATTAGAATAGAGAAAGATTTAGAAAATTAGGACTACAAAATATCAGACTCTAAAACAAATCATTCACCATTTTGACTACATTAAAATGATTTGAAAATACTATAAGCCACAAACTTGGAGAACATATTTTAAAATGTTTTTAATTGAAGGAGAATTAGTATTCAAAATACGTAAAAATAACATACAAATTAATAAGAAATCAACATTAATAAGAAGCAATTTAATAAGAAAAGGACCTTGCTTTTGCCCACTAAAATGTTGTGAACCGAGAAGTGATACAGACTGAAGCGTGCTTTACAAGAACATGCTGGCTGGTTGCTTTTTTGAGCACTGACTCCAGGAGATTCAGAATGGCATCAGTTCAATTTCTAGGGAAATGTCTAACACTGGATATGCCAAGCAGAGTTAGGACAATGAAAAATATCCCATTAGCCTTTGCTTTGACATCTCCTTTTAAAAGAGACCTCTCTTATTGAAAGAGGAAGACCAATCTGTGGGTATCACTTATTTCAGGTGCTATAATCAACAATAATGTCCTTCACTTGTTTCAAAAAGGTCCAGAGACTGCAGGTGAGACCCAGAATAGCAATGGATGTAATTAGGAAATAAACAGCACATATTCTAGAAAAGTATACATTCAATTGGTTGTTGTGCTATCATATTATGCAAAAACCTTAACAACATAGGGCATGAACCCACAGTGAAGAGGACAGTATGTGTTCAGGACACCCATTTTGTTCCTACTAATGGGTGTACTGCAGGAGATAAAATAGTTACAATCAAGGATAAACGTGGTAATGTGATTCAACAGAGGCTATTTTACTGTTCTTAATGTATGCATTTGTTTCCTGATTTGTATACTAGCAAACCACATCAGAATGGAGTGCAGTAACATTTTCTCTTTAAAAACAAAACCTTTTGAATAAACGTGAAATCAGGATTTAGGTGAGAAACTACACTGTGAGGCTGATATTTTGCCCAGTCACTACTGCTGATTAGTGATGTTATAAGGCTTATTTTAAAAATAGCTCGGAGAAGCTTTCTATACAGCCTAATCTTGACAAATCACTGATGATTATGTTTCCCTGAAATTCCCTGATTGCTGTCTGAGCTTCCTTTCTTCAGCCATAGCCCATGCAACTTCTGCTATAGTTTAAGGCTCTATTCATTTCCATTGTCTTTATGATATTGTGTATTTATGTGAGTATGTGTGTGTGTGTTTGTGTGTGTGAGATAGAAAGAGAAACTGTCATCTATTATACATGCTTTATTTGTAAACACACAGTTTCTTTCTATTTAAAACATAATTCTTACTGGTTGAGAATTTATCTTCCTGCTTATTTTTTAAATAATAAGTATCCATATTTCCCCTTATAAGATTAGAATATCTCTCAATTTCTTTTCCATGAAAAGATATGAACTCCATCCCTATATAGTCCAAACAAAGGCAAAGGAAGCAGTGATGATACAAGTCAGGAAGGGAATTTTCTGTGAAGGATGAACTAAAAATGAGAATGAGAACCCTGTCTTACATCATGAAAGTGTTCTATATCTTGTTTTGGGTAGTGACCACATGAGTGTATATGATTGTAAAACTCATTGAGATAAACAGTTAATACCTGTACATTCTGATGAAGGTAAATTCTACTTTAATAAACAATAAATGTTAGTTATTTCCCCTGATCATCTGTCTGCCTCTCAATCCCTGTCTATTTAGCTCACATAATCAGTTCTTCAGTGTCTCTGCTATTTTAAAACACATCACTGGTCTCTATCTCCTTCAAATACACACTTAATAAGTGGCAGGTACAAAAAATAATAAGTGGGTAATTTAAAAGTTATTACCAGGTACCAAAGTTCTGCTAAAAAATCAAAGGTTAATATTGAATCTTCAAAAAAATTTTTCTTAAAATGAATGCCATTGCATATGGAAATAAAAATCAACAGAGGAGAAATCATTTTGTATCAACTGCATGGGAATGTCTGAAGAATCACTTTTTTTATCTACAAAAGGCTAAATTAACATTGCCAATCTCCATTAGAAATGCCTAATTTTGTTGGTGGCGAATGAGAGAGGAAGTCCTCAAGAAGTTTCCTCAAATTCTATTTGTATCTATAGATCTGTTTTTTTTTTCCTGTGTACATATCTATATAAAAGATTTATAAGTAATAATAGACACTTCAGAGTTTAAAAAAATATTAGGAATTAAATGTTATGGTATAAACATAGCAATGAGTGGCTGAGATAGACCAGAAGTCAAGGCCCTTGGAGAAGAGGAGGATGAGGAACTGGAAGACCAAGTTGTTAGAAATATTTTCTAAAAACGTGGAAAAGATTTGGAGAAAAGGATACAAGTATCTTTGATGTTGGAGGGTTTGGATTCTAAAGAGGTGGTTATTCTTTGGATCTCATGACACTTACAATTTTTCCAGATGAATAAATAAAACTATTCATAGCAATGTACGTCTGCTAGGAACAGCTAAATGTAACAAATCATCACATTATAATGAGTGACAGCTAAAGTCACCAAGGAATGAATTGTCAAAGTTTTGTAGGAAATTGTGCCAAAGTGGGTAGTCAGTATGAGAGTTACGGAATGATAAAGACAAAATGAGATGAAAAGAAATGAGAGGCAAGATAGACATCTATCTTTGGACTCAGTGAGACAGAATATGTGAAAGATAAAACAGCGTCCATGTGAAAATTTATTTTTTCTGTGGTTAGTGCCTCAGAAGAAAATCAGGTTACAGTTTTAAAAAGTTACTGTGAAAATCATTCAGAAAAAAAATGTTAGAGAAACATAGCATTATGCCGATTATATCCTCTGAGCACTAAGGGCACAGTAGAAGCATTAGAAATTTCAGGAGGGGTATGGAATAAAAGCAGATAAGGTAATACTGGAGCCCTATTGGGATGATAATCTGGAAGGGAATGATATGGGAATTTGGGACGTTTTGTGGTGCCACGATATTTGTCAAGAAAATTGTGGCGATAAGACTGAGTTTGGGAGAATGTTTGATACTGACAATGTTCTAAGAGGCAGGATATAAATAGATGATCAAGCGATCAAAAAGATCAAATTATCAAATCAGACTCACATGAATAAGGTAAGGTACTAGTCAGAATTCTGATTTGCTACATAATTCAAGGATACATTCTATCAAGACACACAAACAAAGCAAAGGGAGGTTTGAGACATCAAGGACAGCCTCCCAAATCTTTGTCATATTAGGCTAGCTACACAGCTTATATGACATTGTATTAGTCCATTTTCATGCTGCTGACAAAAACATACCCGAGACTGGCCAATTTACAAAAGAAAGAGGTTTATTGGAGTTATAGTTCCACATGGCTTTAAGGCCTCACAATCATGGTGAAAGGCAAGGAGAGCAAGTCACATCTTACATGGATGGCAGCAGGCAAAGAGAGAGCTTGTACAGAGAAACTCCCAATTTTAAAAATCATCAGATCTTATGAGACCCATTCACTATCACAAGAACAGTATGACAAACACCTGCACTCATGATTCAATCATCTCCAACTGGGTCCCTCCCACAACACATGGGGATTATGGGAGCTACAGGATGAGATTTGGGTGGGGACATAGAGTCAAACCAAATAATTCTGCCCAGCATCTCCCAAATCTCATATCTTCACATTTCAAAACCAACTGTGTCTTCCCAACAGTCCCCCAAAGTATTAACTCATTTTAGCATTAATTTAAAAGTCCGCAGTCCAAAATCTCATTAGAGACAAGGTAATTCCCTACCACCTATGAGCCTACAAAATAAAAAGCAAGTTAGTTACTTCCTAGATACAATGGGAGTATAGGCATTGGGTAAATACAGCCAGTCCAAGTGGGAGAAATTGGCCAAAACAAAGGGGCTACAAGCCCTGTGCAAGTCCATAACCCAGTGGGGCCGTCAAATCTTAAAGGTCCAAAATGATCTCCTTTGGTGCCAGGTCTCATATCCAGGTCATGCTGATGCAAGAAGTGGGTTCCCATGGTCTTGAGCAGCTCTACCGCTGTGAATTTGAAGGGTACAGCCTCCCTCACGGCTAACTTCATGGGCTGGCATTGAGTGTCTGCGGCTTTTCCAGGCGCATGGTGTAAGCCATCAGTAGATCTACCATTCTGGGATCTGGAGAATGGTGGCCCTCTTCTCACAGCTTCACTAGGCAGTGCCCAATTAGGGACTCTGTGATGGCTCCCACTTCACATTTCCCTTCTGCACTGACCTAGCAGAGGGTCTCCATGAGGAGCCTGATTCTATAGCAAACTGCTGCCTAGGCATCCAAGTGTTTCCATACATCCTCTGAAATCTCGGCAGAGGTTCCACAGCCTGGACTTTATTGTCCATTTTGCTATCCACATTTTGGGAAAAACCATTCAACAATCTCTAGGACGTTCCAAACTGTCCCACATTTTCTGATCTTCTTCTGAGACCTCCAAACTGTTCCAACCTCTGCTTGTTACTCAGTTCTAAAGCCGTTTCTATATTTTCAGGTATCTTATCAAAAGCACTCCACTTTCAGAACCAATTTACTGTATTAGTTCATTTTCTCACTGCTGATAAAGACAAACCTGAGACTGGCCAATTTACAAAAGAAGGAGGCTTATTGGATTTACAGTTTCACGTGGCTTGGGAGGCCTCAAAATTATAACAGAAGGCAAGGAAGAGCAAGTTACATCTTACATGGATGGCAGCAGGAAAGACAGAGCTTGTACAGAGAAACTCCTGTTTTTAAAACCATCAGATCTCATGAGACCCATTCACTATCACCAAAACAGCAGAGGAAAGATCCAACCCCATGATTCAATCATCTGCCACTGGGTCCCTCCCACAACACATGGGGATTATGGGAGCTACAAGATGATATTTGGGTGGGGATACAGAGCCAAACTGTATCAGACATTTTCCATGAAGACATGCCTTCTGAATCCACAGGCTCTGCATTTGTTTACTATAAGCAATCTTAATCCAGGATTCTCTTAATAAAACCATTCCATAGATAAGGACTCTTCTCTTAGCAAACACAAATAATCTATATGTCAGGAAATCCAATTGTCATCAAATTTATAAGGAAATTAGACTGAGTTTTCTACTTTTTTTCTTTCCCAGAGAAATGAGAAAGCAATTAATCATAGGCAGCAGCTTTAATGCTTTCCTCTACTTTCATTTTCTGGACACTTTTTAAATTTCAACTTTCATGCCTGGTTATTATTTTGTAAATAAAGATCAATTACAAACAAATATTTGAGAATTTGTCTAATAATCACAATATAACTTCCAAATAATATCAACCCAAAAGCATCATTTGGCAGCTTCTGATTTTGAGATGCAAAGAATATAATATACTTCCTGCCTATAATCAAGTTATCAATGATGATTTGCATTATAGTCTTTAGGGGGATAATCTAATTTTGCATCAACTCAATTTTAAGCTTTTTTATTTTTATTTTTTTACAACCCCCTCCCACCATATAGTGCTTTTGATAGTTTATTAAAAATAGCATTTAATGACAAGTGGTCACTGACTTATGAATTACAGAAGTACTAATAAAATTTTGAAGAATGACAGTGTTGTATTTTGTTGAATATACAGAATTGATGGAAGAAAGTTTTTCTACTAAGTACTTTCAATATTTTACAAAATTGTTAAATGTGGTTAAAATATTGGAAAAATATCTAATTTTTGAGAATGCTTTTATATTCTGGTTAAATTATGTTTACATAGTTGCTTTTTGGATTCTCTCTTTGATTGAATATACATATGTATATGTGTGTGTGTGCGTGTGTGTGTGTGTATATACATATGCAAGTATGCTAGATTATAGCAAGTCCTATTAAAACTTGTATTTACTTTATCTTAGTTATTGTATTACCATAGGCATAGCTCAATAAGACAAAAGATAATAAAACAAAAGTATTCAGTTATTTTAGTGATTTATACATTACGATATGATAAACACTTGAGTTGTACTTAATAGCATAAAAACATATCTTTACTCTGAAATATTAATTTCTTGCTCCTGCCAATACACACACACACACACACACACACACACACACGCATGCACTCATCAGAATATTTTCCTTAAAAAATATATTTTTATATATAACATTACCATAATTCTACTTTAAAAACAATGTCTTCATTTAAATTTCTCACATAAAAAGAATATCCACATAACAACAAGATATGACATAAAAATGTAGAATATCAAAGAATGAGTGAAGGGGTATAGAAATATTTTGAAGACTCCAAGTACAAAATATCTGAGTTTTCATTTTGATTTTGACATTGGACAGTTGTTTTGTGACAATCAATTCTTACATCTTTTTGAGTCTCGGGGTTTTGTTGCTGTTGTTCTGCTTTATTTTGTTTTGCATTTTTATCTCCCGGTTAAGAGACTTGAACAAATTTGCTATGATTGCCTCAAACACTAATATTCTGTATTTTGTTAACCTGGGAAATACGTCAGCTGATGCAAACGCACAAGTGGGGTTAGGAATATTGTAGTTACATAGCTACTGTCCTGTGGGGACTTCTGACCAGTGCCTGAAATGGCCTTTTGTATTCTTAGTAATTCAGGTTTATGTTCTTTGGGTTAAAATAAAATAAAATGAGTGCTTTCTGGATTCTCTTTTTGACTGAATGTGTATATGTGTGTATATATGTTTGCAGATGTGCTATGTTATAGCACGTACAACTCAAGTTTGTATTTATCTTATTGTAGTGTATACATCACTAAAATAAATAGCATCATTTGTCTTATTGAACTATTCCTATGGTGATACAGTAGCTAAGATAAGGTAAATACAAGTTTTAAAACCACAAAATAAAATTAAGTGCTTTTACAATACAAATGTACCTGAGATCACTATGAGTTGTATGAGTCTCTTAGCTTTCTTCTTTAGAAAGATTTTAACAGGAGAAGGGTAAAGAGACCCTCGAGTTTCTGGACACTTAAAGAACACATACGAAAAAGAGATGACTGCTAATCAGAGAGGTGGAAAATAACTTTTTTCCCATTGGACATATTTCAGTGGGATTTCAGAGGGTGCTAATATTTAGTAAGACTTATCTATTGTCTGTGGCTGTAGGGCTGCTGCCCTTGACCCTCAATGACCCACAATTCAAACTGAGAAATTCTCTACTTATTTGTAAGTAGCAATTTCACCTTAGAAGAAATATCTGACCTGTGGATATTTAGAACTCCTTCCAACAATAAGGTGATTGTAATTCCGTTTGTTCAAACAAAATCCCATATGTGTCATCTACTCCAAGCCCAGATAATTGCTTATTCTCTCATTATACTCTAAAATGAAAACTACATTCAGCAGATAATACATTAGTGATATGATATCCTATACCCTGAAGAACTCCCTCAATGCGGAAGATTTCTGTTATCTTATGCAGAGCACGCTGCACCAGCGGAAATTTAACTTGCTCAGCCCTACTAATGATAGAATGTTAATGGGAGAAAAATGTTAAGTTTCTCATTGTCTTTGCATTCTGGCTAAAGGGTTGATGTACACTGCAGAGAGCTAATCAAATGAAAATAGAATAATAAAAGCAATATAAATTTTTGCAAAGTCCTATTGAGGTTTTTTGGTATTTACTTAGAATTCATAACAATGTAATTTAGAATAAAGCATATTTTTATTTATTTATTTATTTATTTTAATTTATTTATTATTATCATACTTTAAGTTGTAGGGTACATGTGCATAACGTGCAGGTTTGTTACATATGTATACTTGTGCCATGTTGCTGTGCTGCACCCATCAACTTGTCATTTACATCAGGTATAACTCCCAATGCAATCCCTAGACCCAGCCATCCCATTACTGGGTATATACCCAAAGGATTATAAATTATGCTGCTATAAAGACACATGCACTCGTATGTTTATTGCAGCACTATTCACAATAGCAAAGACTTGGAATCAACCCAAATGTCCATCAGTGACAGATTGGATTAAGAAAATGTGGCACATATATACCATGGAATACTATGCAGCCATCAAAAAGGATGAGTTTGTGTCCTTTGTAGGGACATGGATGCAGCTGGAAACCATCATTCTTAGCAATCTATCACAAGAACAGAAAACCAAACACCGCATGTTCTCACTCATAGGTGGGAACTGAACAATGAGATCACTTGGACTCAGGAAGGGGAACATCACACACAGGGGCCTGTCATGGGGAGGGGGGAGGGGGGAGGGATAGCATATTTTTAAAATTGCTTTTCTGGAAACTTTTAGGAACTCATTTTCAGCCAGTTGAACTCTCTAGGCAAATGTTTCTTTGCAAGATAAGAGATCGTATAGAGGCCTGCAATGTTCTAAAGATTATACATTTATGACATTGCCCAGAATCTTAATTGTACTTCAAAAGTATTTTTGAGATAACCTTGTAAGATATCTGAATATAGGAAGCCCTCTCATGACATCCTGCTGAAATACTTCCTGGGATGAGGAACTCATCACCTTGCAGGATAATCCATTTTGGTTTTAGACGGAATTTAGCATTTTGAATTATAATTAGAATCTTTTTTTTTTTTTTTTTGAGACGGAGTCTTGCTCTGTGCCCCAGGCTGGAGTGCAGTGGCGTGATCTCGGCTCGCTGCAAGCTCCGCCCCCCCGGGTTCACGCCATTCTCCTGCCTCAGCCTCCCGAGTAGCTGGGACTACAGGCGCCCGCCACCACGCCCAGCTAATTTTCTTGTATTTTTTAGTAGAGACGGGGTTTCACTGTGTTAGCCAGGATGGTCTCGATCTCCTGACCTTGTGCTTCGCCCGCCTCGGCCTCCCAAAGTGCTGGGATTACAGGCTTGAGCCACCGCGCCCGGCCTAGAATCATGTTTTTAATATAAAAACTAAGTTGTTTTTTAATTAATTTATTTTTTCTCATTTAAGTCCCAGTTTTTCCATGGTAATTATGGATTTTTTTATACTACTTGACTCCATTGATTTTTTTTTTTCTCTTCTTGGATAAAGATCTCCATTTCTTTAACTAATAAACAGGCTTTTCCGAACTTCACATTTTTTACTTGCCTTCCTCTGGACATAGGTATGTTGGCCAACAACTCTAGAAAACGTAGCCTCTAGAAATATAGGCTCTAGAAAATGTTTCAGAAGTGTTCAGCATTGTATAGAGCGCAATAAAGTGTATCAAGTCAATTTGTTATAAGACGCGTATTGATGGTTCTTATAAGATTACTGTGGAATGTTTACCAGGCTATTTCTGCTCCTCATTTCAACCTCTCATGCTTTTCTTTGATTTGCATTCCCGCTCCTCTCCAAGGACCTCTAAGAATGAACAGCCATTGAGATGGTGTATCTGATTTTCATGAGCAAGTGACACTCACTGGAACCCAGTGCTTAACTGCTATACTCCTATTGCAGTTAGTGCTTCAGACCCTACTTTTCTGCAGGAAGAACAAGGTGCTAACCTCAGAGAAAACTACCATAACTAAACTGGATACTTCTTTTCACCTGCTTTTTGAAGCTTCACCCCTGGGCTGTAGTGAAAAGATGTGTAGCCTGGGAATCTGAAACCTAGGGTGTTTGTTTGATGGTAAGTGTACCTTCAGAAGCATAATGCTTTTTACACCATTTCAGCTCTTACTGGTTTCAGATAATCTTGTTTCTCCTTGTCACTCAAGCCTAGAGGTATGAAAACTTTTTACTGTTCCTAGTCTTGTACCTTGTTGGTCCTTTAACACCTTCCTGTACCTCTCTTACTTGTTTCCAGGTAGATCCTGACAGCCTCTATAAGTCACAGTTTTATCATGTATAAAATGGGATAACAATAATACTTACTTTATAGGATTGCCCGGAGGATTAGTAAAATCATAACATAAACATTTGGCATAGAACCTGGCAAATGTGTAATAAATGTAAAATATTAGTATTATTATTATGGATCATTTATAGAGGAAATGATGTAATATTTTAGCAATGAAACACTTTGTTGGATAATCTGCATGGTTCTTTTAGCACAACAATGTGTTTTATACCTCACCTCTGATTTTTGCCCAACAAAATATTTAACTCAACTCTCAATATCAAGGCCAAATACAATACTTAGTGATGAATGTTTGTTAATGCTAAAATTATAAATTTTGAGGGAAAAATATCATTTTATATTTTTAGAAAATTTAATATGAATAACTAGCCAGATTTATACTAATATTTCTTGGAAAAGCAGGTGTGTGAAGTCAGTAGATTTCTAAGCAGAAACCTTGCACGCCAGAAAGAAGTGTGATGGTATATTCAAAGTACTAAAAGGGAAAGCCTCCAACCAAGAATATTATACCTGACAAAATTGTTCTTAAAAAATAACATAGGAGATATAAAAAATTTACCATAAAACAAAAGCTAAGGATGTTCATCAATACTAGACTTGTCCTATAAGAAATGCTAAAGGAAGTTATTTTCTGGCAATTTTCACAATATTGATTCTACCCCCTCTATATTTGTGGCATCTGTGATTTCTTTCAGCAATGTTTCATAGGTTGCTTGTACAGAATTTTTACCTCCTTGGTTAAGTATGATTCTAAGTTCATTTGTTTGTTTTTGCAGCCATTGTAAAACGGATAGATTTCTTGATTTGATACTCAGCTTGGCCATTGTTGGTATAAAGCAGTGCTACTTATGTGTGTATGTTGATTCTGTACCCTGAGACTTTACTGAATTTGTTTATCAGACCTAGGAGCTTTTCGGATAAATCTTTATAGAGTTTTCTAGGTATACAATCATATCACTGGTGAACAGAGACAGCTTCATTTCCTCTTTTCCAATGTGGATGCCCTTTATTTCTCTCTCTTGTCTGAATGCTCTGGCCAGGACTTCCAGTACTATGTTGAATAGAAGTGGTGAAAGTGGGCATCCTTGTCTCATTCCAGTTCTCAGGGGAAATGCTTTCAACTTTTCCCCATTTAGTATTATGTTGACTGTGGGTTTGTCATAGGTGGCTTTTATTACTTTGAGGACTGTCCCTTCTATTCCTATTTTGTTGAGGGTCTTTGTCATAAAAGGATGCTGGATTTTATCAAGTTATTTTTCTGCTTCTATTGAGATGTTTATGATTTTCGTTTACAATTTTGTTTATGTGGTATGTCACATAAACACAACTATTGACTTGTATATGTTAAAACATCCCTGCATTCCTGGTATGAAACCCACTTAATAATGATGTATTATCCTTTTGCTATGCTGTTGGATTCAGTTAGCTAGTATTTCGTTGAGTATTTTGCATTTATATTCACCAGGGATATTGACAGCCTGCATAGCTAAAGCAATTCTAAGCAAAAAGAACAAATTTGGAGTCATCAAATTACCTGACTTCACACTACAAGGCTATAGTTACCAAAACAGTATGGTACTCAATAGAAATAGGCATGAAGGCCAATGGAACAGAACAGAGAATCAATAATAAAAAAAAATCCAAATACTTACAGCCCACTGATCTTTAACAAAGCCTACAAAAACATAAGTTGGGGAAAGGATATCCTATTCAACAAATGGGGCTGGGGAAACAGGCAAGCCACATGTAGAAGAATGAAACTGGATTCTCATCTCTTACCTTATACAAAAATCAACTAAAGCTGGATCAAAGACTCAAATCCAAGATGCAAAACCATAAATATTCTAAACGATAACATCAGAAAAACTCTTCTAGACATTGGCTTAGGCAAATAATTCATGACCAATAACCCAAAAGCAAATGCAATAAAAACAAAAATAAATAAATGGGAACTAATTAAACTGGAGAGCTTCAGCGCAGCAAAAGAAATAATCAGCAGGGTAAACAGAAAACCTACAGAGTGGGAGAAAATATTCACAAACTGCATCTAACAAAGGACTAATATCCAGAATCCACAGGAAGTCAAACAGATCAGCAAGAAAAAAAAAAACAAATAATCCCATCACAGAGTGGGCAAAGGACATGAACAGATAATTCTCAAAAGAGGATATACAATTGCCAACAAACACATGAAAAAATGCCCAGTATCACTAATTATCAGGGAAATGAGGATTAAAACCACAATGAGATACTACTTTACTCCTGCAAGAATGGCCACAATTAAAAAGATAAAAAGTAATAGATGTTGGTGTGGATGTGGTGAAAAGGGAACACTTTTACACTGCTGGTAGGAATGTAAACCATAACAACCACTATGGAAAACAGTATAGAGGTACCTTCTATAACTCACAGTAGAACTACCATTCAATCCAGCAATCCCACTGCTGGGTATCTTCCCTGTGATTAAAAAAAATCATTATATGAAAAAGAAGCATGCACACACATGTTTATAGCAAAATGATTCACAGTCGGAAAAATACGGAACCAACCTAAGTGCCCATCAACTAACGAGTGGAATAAAATGTGATATATATATATATGTTTATATGTGTGTGTGTGTGTGTGTGTATATGTGTGTGTGTGTGTGTGTGTGTGTGTGTGTATATATACACACCCCATGGAGTACTACTTACCCATAGAAAGGAACAAAATAATGTTTTTTGCAGCAACCTGGATGGAGCTGGAGGACATTATTCTAAATGAAGTAACTGAGGAATGGAAAACCAAATATCATATGTTCTCACTTATAAGAGGAAGCTAATCTATGAGGATATAAAGCCATAAGAATGATATAATGGACTTTGGAGACTTGGAGGGGAAGGGTGGGAGAGGGGTGAGGAATAAGGGGTGGGTACAGTGTACAATGCTCAGGTGATAGGTTGCACCAAAATCCCAGAAATTGCCACTAAAGAACTTATCTATGTAACCAAAAACCACCTGTACCCTAAAACTGTGGAAATGAAAAATTAAATTAAATTTAAATAATTAAGCTTGTCAGTGGTAGGGAAAGTAATCTGAAATCAACAAATTTTCCACATAAACTATGGGAACAGAGGAAAGGAAAATAGATGCAAATCAAAAATTGAAGCAGCATCTCCCTGATGTGGTTTATCTGGCATAAAAATGAATCAAAATGACAGATAATGTTAACATTTAACTGCATTATTATTTTATTGCCCTGAGCTGCTCTATGTTGTTTTTAAGTAACGTGTACTTTTGGGAAGGTATTGTATCATAAAAAATCATTCCATGGACACATTGGCCATGAGGTTGTTGCAAGTATTTTAGGGAACACAGAGCATTTAGAGGAAGCCTGAGCCCTGAAGTATAAAGAATACAACTGGCTGGGCATGGTGGCTCAGGCCTGTAATCCCACGACTTTGGAAGTCTGAGGTGGGTGGATCATCTGAGGTCAGGAGTTCGAGACCAGCCTGGCCAACATAGTGAAATCCTGTCTCTAAGAAGAATACAAAAATTAGCCAGGCGTGGTGGCAAATGTTTGTAATCCCAGCTATTTGGGAGGCTGAGGCAGGAGACTTGCTTGAACCCAGAAGGCAGAGGTTGCAGTAGGCCAAGATCGCACCACTGCACTCCAGTCTAAGTGACAGAGCAAAACTCCGTCTCAATACACACATACGTACATATACATACACACACACACACACATATATACACACATACATACATAATATATAATATGTATATATAATATATAATAAATATTATTTATTATTAAATATATAATACATATGTGTACATTATATACAATATAATATATAATATAATAAATACATACATATATACATACATATGTGTGTGTATATGTGTGTGTGTGTGTATATATATATATAAAAGAAAAAAGAATACAACGATCTTGAGAGTTCAAAGTACTCTGCTACCAGGTCTATAAAGTGTTTCTACAAGATTCTTAAAAGGGATTGACATTTTGCTTAGCATGTGGTCTCTCTATGGTTCAAACTTTGGGAGAGAACATTTTATATATGAGAAGAGTATCAAAATCTCCCTTTCTTTGAGATAGCCCAATATATGATAATACTGAACTGTTCAGATACTTTAAGGTGTGCTTACTTCTATAGAAAGCTAACTTCAGAGTTTATCTCAAAAGCAAACTTCTGTATATCTTCAGGTTAAATTCTATTACTTTTGAGCAAAGGTTATTATGGAACTTGTGGAGCAAGAGGGAAGTAAAGTGTAATCACTAGAAAAAGTTGCCAAGTAAGAGTGAGTTTCTGAGCATGGACATCTATAACTTTTTAGGTCATACCATTGAAAGTATGAGCAAAGAAAATAACTCTCCCCTCTGTCAAGTAAATGCCAATTTTTAATTTGCAATATGTGATTATGATTTGAGGATAGTCAATGAAAAAAGGCACACTAAAATGTTACATTTTTTTTTCATGTAAAAGAGATGAATTGTGACAGTGATAATAAATATTAGAATTTCTATGAAAAGAGCATGTGATAGATCCAGAATTTACGGCTAGAAAGCTGTACTCTGGCATACTCTGTCATTCAGTAAACTAAATGCCATTATATTATTATAAGAGTATGTATTGTCTGGAAATTGACAGCAATAAATGATTGTTTGATTTTGAAAAAGGTAAATTTGATCAAGCATCAAATTCTATGCTTATCAAATTTAATTATTTGAAATTACAATGTTTATTTCAGTTCAACAGACATTTACAAGGAAATTAATATATTCCAGGCACTGTGTAGATATTTTAAGCTTAAAATATTTTTGTTACAAAAGTGATATAGTAAATTCATCTTACCAGATAGTGAACTCATGCTCAAGTCTCCCTCACCTGCATGTAACCTGAAAAAGCACAGATAAACATTAAGCTAAGTGACACACAGGCAAGCTCCTGAAGAAGAGGAATTCACAGCGTACTGAAGCTGTAAGGCATGCCTGACAAGTGATATTGCATGGGTAAGCCAAGTGCTTGCCATAGACAAGGCCATTTCAATAGGCTGCACAGTCCCACAGGGAAACACTGAGTAGTCCAGCCACTACAGGTCACTCCACTATAGCCACAGAAGAAACAGATGCAGCTTCCAGAAGACAGGCCAGATAGAGTTCGTAGAAATTGAGAGAAAAAGCATCTGAGAAAGACCAATATGACAGAACCATAACAATAAGGAAACCTTACATAGAAAAAAAGTAGTTACTAATAAAACAGAAAAGCACTTTAAATTGATTATACGAAGCAATGAAAGGAATCAGCACTGTTAAATAAAAACAAGATGCCATGAAACAAAAACTGAGGACAATAAAATAAAACAAATTAGAGATATAATAAATTAAGAATTTAATTGTTGAATGGAAAACAAAACAACTAGATGAAGAGCAGATTATATAGAATTAAAAAAAATAAATTAGAGACCTAAAAGGTCAAACTAAGAAATGTTTCCTGAATCAAGGGAAAACAAAATTAGAAATAATTTTTTGAAAGAGAAGAACATTATAGAGAAAAGTATAAGTAGTTATTTGAAAAGAATAACAACTTAGAAAATTTGCAATTTAATCAAAGAGAGAAATAAAAAGACACCAGGAGTGATTAAAAAGAAAAAAGTAATTAAATATTGGTTGAAAAAAGAACAAAAATTATAGAAGTGCAATACCAGTATATTTGTGCCAGTTACATTGAAAACCTAGATAAAGTGGACAAACTTCTAGCAATTTAATGCTAAAAATCATCAAAAACATTAAAAATATCATTCAAAGTTATATATTACTCAACATTCACACACACACATACAAATTATCAAAAATTCAAATATCTTTGTAAACATTTTCAAGATAAGGGTAACTATTGTCCTATATGAATGTTAGAGCAAAAAATTAGATAGATGACTAACCAATTGATTTTACAGGGTATTTTTTTTTTAACCAAAGCCCTAAGACCAAAAGAGACAAAAATTGAACAAAAGAAAATGCATGATTTTTTTTCAACTCTAAGAAAATAAACAAATTCAAGAAATAAAGTAATAAAATTCAACAAGATTACTAGATACATGATCAACAATAAAATTCCATTATGCTTCTATAGAAGAGCAACAACCAATTAAAACTTACAGTAGAAAATTGTTACATGTCATAATAACAACAGAAACTAATGTGTTTAGGAATATCATGACAAAAAGTGGTGCAAGAATTTTCTGAAGACAATCTACAAAGATTTATAAAAACACAGAAAAACTTTGAACTCTACACTTATGCTATTGTGAGGATGAAAGATTCAGCTCTATATAGATACCGATTTCTTTTACATCACACTGTATCTCCAAATTTCCAACATAATTTCTCTCTCTCTCTCTTTTTTTTTTTTTTTTGAGACAGAGTCTCCCTCTGTCACCCAGGCTGGAGTGCAGTGGCTCGATCTTGGCTCACTGCAACCTCCGCCTCCCAGGTTCAAGCAATTCTCCCGTCTCAGCTTCCCAAGTGGCTGGGATCACAGGCCTGTGCCAGTACACCTGGCTAATTTTTTGCATTTTTAGTAGAGGCAGGATTTCACCATGTTGGCCAACCTAGTCTTGAACTCCTGACCTCAGGTGATCCGCCAGCCACAGCCTCCGAAAGTGCTGAGATTACAGGCATGAGCCACCGCTCCCGGCTATCCTAACATAATTTCTGTGATACTTCACAAGCTAATTATAAACCTAATTGGAAGAATAATTATGTAAATACAATCAAGGCAATTATTTTAAAGCATGAGTTTGGGTTGACGTAAAATGATACATCATATAAAAATGAAGTATAAAAATGAAGATATTAAACTTTATAGCCGAAGAGTGTTAGAGAATAACTATAAGAATAAAATGCTGCCAAGATTGCTTTTGCTATCAAATATGGAGTGTATATTTCATGAATATTCATAAACAATCACTCAGACATATTTGTAATCCGTATTCATATTAATATCTATAGCATCTCTATCACATACTCTGACAACTTGCCTTGTTTCACTTATTAAAAAATACTGCCCTCTCTGTTTTTCTGTACCCAGAGTTCTATTTCATTCTTTTTGATGACAGCGTAATATTTAATCTCATTATACAACTTTATAATAAATGATTTCATTACTTATGTTCAATTATGTTATTTCAGTGAAAAACCTTGTTCACAACCTTTCCATTCACATTAGGATATGAACGAGAAAAATTCCCTGGAGTGGAACTTCTGGGTCAAAGTATATGCACATTAAAGTTATGACAGAGAGCATTACATTTTCTTTACAGAAAGTTATTTACAATCCTACTAGCAATATTTATAATAGTATCTATTTATCATCAGTCTGGTTTTTTTTTTTTTTGGCTTCTGGCTATTCAATTATGATAAGAAAACTCTGTATTTTAATGTTAGGTTCACCTGTATGTTTTGTTTAAAATATCTACAATTTAATTCAAGAAGGGTTTTAGGAATACGCCCTTTATTAAGCAGCAAAGTAGTTCCTACAAAAGTTTGTTAAATAATGTCTACTTTTTCCACTTCTATGAAACTCTATCACACTTATGTGCTAAAGAGTCTTATAATTTTGGGTTATACCATAAACCTGACTTGTTTTCTAGTACCAAACATTTATATTGTGAAGTTTCATTTCATATATTTTAATAACAGATTGGGCTACAATACCCTCTTTATTCCCACATTCATTACCAGATTTCTTTCAAAGTACATTTTACGTGGGGGTGTGTGTGTGTGTGTGTGTGTGCGTGTGTGACTGCTTTTTTAAAAAATTTTTATTATTTTACTTTTTTGATCTGGATTTTCACTTTTGTCACCCAGGCTGGAGTGCAGTGGCAGATATCAGCTCACTGCAGCCTCTGCCTCGCAGGTTCAAGCGATTCTCCTGTCTTAGCTTCCCAAGTAGCTGGGATTACAGGCGCCTGCCACCAAGCCTGGCTAAATTTTTGGATTTTCAGTAGACACGGGGTTTCGCCATGTTGGCCAGACTGGTCTCAACCTCAGGTCATCTACCCGCCTCGGTCTCCCAAAGTGCTGGGATTACAGGTATGAGCCACCGCGCCCAGCCGTGACTGTTTTATAAATAATTGACATAATCATATTGCTCTTTCTGCCTAAAAAAAGCATGCCTCTCAATTTCCTCAAGATGTCTTTAGTGCACTTCAGTAGAGTTTTAAATTTTTCCTGCTATGGGTATTGACATTTTTGTTGACTTTTTCCTGAGGTGTATGTTTAGCAATGCAAATGTCATAACTATGCATCATATTTTCTAAATTATTAACATTTTCAGAAAGGAAACCTATGGATTTAAACATTAATCTTATAACCAGTTACATAACTGGATTCTCATTTAGTTTCTAATGGCTATTTGATGGTCTTGGATTCAATGTATATAAAATCATATTTCTGGCAAATAAAACTATGTTTAAATCTTATTTTCCAATATTTGTGCCTTTTATTTAATTCTATGTTGAAATTTATTTGGCCAGTACTTCTATAACAATGTTAAATATTGTAAAGAAAATAGAGACGTTTTTCTTATTGCTGAATCGATGGAAATATTCCAGTGTTTGACTATTAAAAAATAATGCTGGTTTTAGGAATAAATGTATAAACCCAAACATACACACTAGTAAAGGAAGTATACACTGTTAATATTTCATGTGTTTGTTAATGAAGGAGGAGTGTTGAATTTATCCAAAAGAACAAACTGTTTAAAAGTACCCGGCAGAAACTATTGAATTATCTTTCAAAAACAGAAAGAAAGTGAGTTTAGCTGGAGGGCAGGACAAGTACAAGGCTGCGCAAAATCTTTTAAAGGTTTATTAACTAGGGTTATGATCTTACCTGTTTTCAAGCATCTGGAGGGTTTCAAATACAAGAGTGATATAACCACCTAATATACAAAAAAAAAAAAAAAATCACTCTGCTTGCCATGAGAAAATGATAATGGTGGTGATGGGTTTATGCGAGAACAAAAGCAAGGAGACCGCTGAATGGATTGGACTAGGTAGTAATAGTGGAGATGGATACATTGAATAGACTGGGTCATATTTTAATGGTAGAGCTTACTGAACTTGATGATGCAATCGATGTAGAAGGTGAAAAAAGTCAGTCAAGAAAACTTGGAATTTTGGCTAACACAATTGAGTGGATTTTGGTGCCTTTTACTGAGATGAGTAAAATGGTCGAAGTAATAGCTTTGAGATTTATGAATTTGAGATTTCTCATTTCCATCTTAATAAGACTAAGATGCCAAATAGACTCTCCCAGAACATGACAAGTAGAAGGTTGATATAGTTGTCTAGGCTATGAGAGGGTGATCAGAATGGGAAATAAGACTTTGGAAGATATTTGCTCATAAATAGAATTTCAAGCCATGAGATTGGTAAAGCTGCCTAGAAATGACATAAAAAAGAAAAAGAAATTCAGGGAAGATTCTTGAAACAGTAAAATTGTACAGGTTGATAAGAGGGAGTAGGAAAGGAAACTGAAATGTAGCCAGTGATGGTTAAGTAGGAGAATTATGACTGAAAAGAAATACATTTTTAAGAAAGAAAATTGAGAACTCAATTTCACTTCAGAACAGATAAACTTGTCCTGAACCATCACTTTTGCTGAGGAAACTAGGAAAGGCATACAAAAACAAAAGCAAACAAGGCATTGGAGAGCTCTTGAGACACTAGATCTAATGAGTTAAAGTTACGGAGAGAAAAAGCTGCAGAGAGGTAAGCTAGCATTCTGTGTGTTACCTTACCCTTCAGGGAATTTGTTGATTTTGGAACGGGTCATGAGTCAGAGGGACAAGGCTAAGAGAGAAAAAAGCCAGTAGAGCATGTGAAAATCTCTTGAAACTGGTGAGATGAAAATTGGAGTTTGGAATTCCCAGTTTGCTGGAAGTTTGAGGGTGAATATATTGGTGAGTAGAGATGAACAACAAATTGAACACTATTCTTGTATATCCCCCATCAGGACCTTTAAAACATTCTGAAAATTTGCAGAAGAGGTGACTAACATGCTAAAAGCAGAAAGATATTGAAAAACAGAATACAGATTTTGGCAAGCTCACAGTGTTAAAATTTAAAATAATCTTGTCAATTTTTGCAAAAAAGCAAGTAGAGATTTTGATAGGCATTGCATTGAATCTGCAGATCAATTTGAGGAGTATTACCATCTTCTATTAAGATTTCTTGGCCGGGTGTAATGGCTCACGCCTGTAATCCAAGTACTTTGGGAGGCTGAGGCGGGTGGATCACCTGAGGTCAGGAGTTCGAGAACAGCTTGGCCAACTTGGTGAAACCTTGTTTCTACTAAAAATACAAAAATTAGCTGTGCGCGGTCGTGGGTACCTGTAATGCCAGCTACTTGGGAGGCTGAGGCAGAACAATTGCATGAACCCAGGAGATGAAGGTTGCAGTGAGCTGCTGAGATCATGCCATTGCACTCTAGCCTGGACAACAAGAGTAAAACTTTGTCTCAAAAAATAAAAATAAAAAAGAAACTTATCTTTCTTATCTATAAGCATGGGATGTTTTTCCTTTTTTGATCTTATTAAGTTTTTTAAATAATGTAAAATTTTGGCATACAATTCTTTCACTTATGTTGATTTTATTTCTAAGTTTTTATTTTAGTATTATTATAAATGAGGATGTTTCTTTAATTTTGTCCTCAGATTTTTCACTGCTAGCATGTAGAAATACAATTGATTTTAGTCATCTTGTATCATATAATCTTACTATCCTCCTTTATTAGGGGTAGTAGTAGTGTGTGTGTGTGTGTGTGTGTGATTTCTTAGAAGTTTCTTTATACCAAATGATGCCATCTGTCAATAAAAACAGTGCTATGGTTTGAATGTCCCCTCCAAGATTAATATTGAAATTTCATTGCCATTGTGATATTGACAGGTGGGTCCTTTAAGAAGGGGTTAGATCATGAGGGCAACCTTGATGAATGAATTAATGTCATTACTGTTATCAGGGAGGGGGTTAGTTATTACAAAAGTGAGTTCATAAGAAAAAGGATGAGTTTGGCCCTCTTTCTCTTTCTGTCTCATGCATTCAGTAGCTCTTCCAACTTCTGTCATGGGGATGACACAGCAATACGGCCCTCACTGGATGACAGATGCTGGTTCCGTGCCTCTGGACTTCCCAGCCTCCAAAATTGTGAGTCAGATACATTTCTTTTCTTTATAAATTTCTCAGACTCAGATGTTGTAGCAACACAAAGCAAACTAAGACAGATTGTTTTACTTCTTCTTTTCCAATGTGTATGCTTTTTATTTATTTTCTTGCTTAATATCTCTGGCTACAGTCACTTAGTGCAGTGTTGAATAGAAGCAGCCAGTATGGATATCCTTGTTTTGTTCTTGATGTTACAATAATATATACAATTTTCCCCATTAAGTATAATAATATTTGTGGGTTTTTTTTTCATATGCCCTTTATCCGCTTCAGGAAGTTTCTTTCTATTCTTAAGTTGTTGAGTATTGTCATCATGAAAGTGTATCAGATTTTGTGAATACTTCTCCTATATCTACTATGATGATAATGTAATTTTTTGTCCTTTATTTTATTATCATGGTACATCACTTTCACTGATTTTCAGATATTAAACCAGTCTTATCTCACTTGGTCATGGTGTATAATCTCTTTTTGTATATTTCTGGGGTCAAGTTGCTATATTTTATTGATAATTTTTGCATCTATGTTCATAAGTCATATTGGTCTATAGTTTTCCTTTCTAGTGGTACTTTTGCCTGACTTGAGAATCAGGCTAACACTAGCCTTATAGAATAAAGAGAAAGTTTTCCCTCTCTCCCGTTTTTTTGGAAGAGTTTGTGAAGTATAGATATTAATTTTTTAAGTATTTGTAGATTATAGTAAAGCCTGAATTGTGGGGGGTGTGTGTGTGTGTGTGAAGTTTTTAAATCCCAAGAGAACTATTGTACAGCAAGAATACTACAATTAATGATAGTGCATTATATTCTTGAAAAATCTAAAAAGAATGTTGTGTGCAAGTATCATAAAAATGATTACTATGTGAGGTAATGTACTTATTAATTAGCTAGGTTTAACCACTCCACAATTATATATACTTTTAAAAAATGTTGTAAATAATTAAAAAGCAATGTTATTTGCCAATTTAAAAATAAATAAATTTTAAAATAAATTACTAATTTACTCTAATTACTAGTTATAGGTCTTTTCAGATTTTGTATTTCTTCTTTTATCAGTTTTGGTAGTTTGTGTCCTCCTAGGAATTTAACTATTTTATCTAAGTTATCAAATTTGTTGACTTACAGTATTATCTTATAATCCTTTTTGCTTTTTAAATTAGGTCATGGTGTTGAAGATGTACAAATTTTGTTGAGACCCTGACAAGGAAGAGGATCCCACATACACTCCAGTTTTCAGTTGGAATTCTTAGTGAGTAAACAAGAGAATACTCAGGCTTACACAAATGCCAACTCACATTCAAGACAATTCAGTATGGTTGGATGTTAAAAATGTTTGTCAGCATCCAAAGAGAAGATAGGATAAAGATAAATTTTACTTTATTAAAAATTACTCTGGAAAGATAAATCATGCAAAGCATCTACACTTTTTAAGAGTTTTAAGAAATTGAAAAAAATTACTAAGTCTAAGAAATATATCTGAAAGAAAAGCAGACAATAGTAACAAACATATAAATAGCCCAGTTTTTGGTATTAATCTGTCTGGGATTTTAAAGTGAATATGATAAGATATTCAAGAAAATATGTGACATTTGAATAGTTTTACCACAGAGATAGAATCTATTTTAAAAGTCCAATTCCAATTCTAGAACAGAAAAATCAAACAATGGATATTAAGATATCAACAACTTAATGTAAGTGTTTACCATGGCAAAACAAGAGTGTTAGAATTAATGAACTAGAAAACAGACCAGCAGAAAACATTCAGGCTGTAGCTTAAAGAATAAAACTATGGAAAATACTGATAAGAATAGAAATTAGGGCCGGGCGCAGTGGCTCAAGCCTGTAATCCCAGCACTTTGGGAGGCCGAGACGGGCGGATCACGAGGTCAGGAGATCGAGACCATCCTGGCTAACACGGTGAAACCCCGTCTCTACTAAAAAATACAAAAAACTAGCCGGGCGAGGTGGCAGGCGCCTGTAGTCCCAGCTACTCGGGAGGCTGAGGCAGGAGAATGGCGGGAACCCGGGAGGCGGAGCTTGCAGTGAGCTGAGATCCGGCCACAGCACTGCAGCCTGGGCGACAGAGCGAGACTCCGTCTCAAAAAAAAAAAAAAAAAGAGAATAGAAATTGATATGTATATATATACACACACACACACAGAGACATATATATATGTGTGTGTATATATAAAACATTCCAAAAGAGAAGAAAAGAGCAGAATCAGCAGAAGCAAGATTTTATGTAGTATTGACCAATCATTTTCAAAAATAATTAAAAGGCATTGAGACACATATTCAAGAAGTCTTATGAAATCCAAGCAGAATAAATTCAAAGTAAAAGATCTAGGCACACTATAGGAAAACAGCTAAAGCAGAAAACAGAGAAAATCTTAGAAGTATTCAGAAGAAAACACACATACACACACACACACACACACACGCACAAAACACATCCCCCATTAACCACAAAGGAAAGATCGATAAGTTGGTTCACATTAAAACAAAAGTATTCATTAAAAGACAGCATTAAGGGAATGAAAATGGGAACCACTGAGTAGGAGAAAATATAATTGCAATTCATTGATTTCATAAAGGATTCACATGCAGAATATATAATTCCTGAAGTCTATAAGAAAAATTGAAACAGTCATATGATTAAAAGTGAACAAAAACCTGATAGGGACTTTAAAACAGAGGACACTTAAGTGAAAATTAACAGTTTTTAAAGAGTACAAAACATAATTTGTCATCAGGAATCACAAATTTAAACTACAATAAAATGACTGCATCAATCAATCAGTGACTGAAAACAGCCACTGATGGAGAAGACGTAGATCAAGCAGAACTCTCATACACTACCTGTGAATACTGTAAATTGACATAGCCGATCTGAAAAACTGTTTGGCAGTATCTAATAAAGATTAACATATGCATATCATGTGACTTGACTTTCTACTCCTAGGCATATACCCAGTAGAAATGCACACATATTTGTACCAAAAGACAAGTACAAAAATGTGCACAGAAGATTCTTCTCACTAGCCACAAACTGTAAAGAGAGCAAATAACCATCAACCAAAGAATATGCAAATTGTATCATACTCATATAAGGGAATACTATACAGTTCTGTAAAATAATAAACCATTTCTACATGGGGGCCATGGGCAAATCTCATGAACCCAAACTTGAGGGAATTAATTGAAATACAAAAGAGTTGTGTTATTTCATTTATATAAAGTTAAACATCATACAAAATTTCAGCAGGAATTAGTGATTATGAGAGAGAGGTCCAGGATTAGGTTTCTGTGGTTCTGAAAATATTTTATATCTCAATATCTTGATCTATGTGATAATTATGTGGGTATGTTCAATTTGTAAAAATGTATGTTTCTCTGTATATATTTACAACATGGAGTTTTCTGCAGGTTTATATTTTATACTTTATTAAATATTTTAATAACAGTTACAGAAGTTTCAACTATGTATTGCAAATATTGCTACTAGTCAAGCAACATAGCAACATTTAAATGGTGATTTACATTAGCATCAAGTTTTGATATCATTGGGCCATTTGAAAGAAGTAGTGAGAATGGATACACTTTTGGAATAAATTGAGGACAGATGTAATTCTGAAATTAGGTAAAGCGATGTAACTGAATATGAAGGAAGTCAACTGTAAATGGAATAGAAGCATCCACAGAGTGCATGGAATTATCAACTAAAGACAGTTAACTAAGGCTCAAGATATGGGGAAGGCATCCTTAAGGAGATGATGTATAACTTTAGCCTTGAAGATTAAGTAAGATTTAGGAAACAGAGGAAGTAAGAAGGTAGGATAGGCAAGGTGGGCATTTTGGGTTGCATGAGTAGAGGCAAGCAATTGTCTCTACTATAAACAGTTGGTATTGATACGTTATTAAAAGTGAGAATTAAGTAAGCCACAAGCAATAGAGAATGTTAAAAGTAAGGTTTAGAAGGTTGGTCTTGTTCAGTTGATTGTTGAGAGCTACTAACTGTTTATTAGTATTGGAGAGTCACCATCAGATCTGCCTTTTAAATATACTCTGCAGAATTGAAGGCGAGGTCAGATAAAAATAAGATGTGGGGACCCATTATTACATTTTTTCCTTAAGTTTTACTGCAAGTAATATAGAGAAGTCATAAGAGATAAAAACAGCATCCAACTCTTGAATTTAAAAAAAAAGATGATCTTGCTCAGAGTGACTATGTGACTATTTTTTTTTTCTGACATTTACCAGAGGTTGCAGTTTTCACTGATATATCTAGTTTTCTGTTTGTCCAGTGGCATGTATTTGCAAATTGTATGTGACCATCAGCATCTAACACATCAGGTACTGAATAATTATATTGTTGATTTGTTGTGGTTGCTGCACAGGATTGAGAGTATGGCATGGATCCATGTAATTGTTATTTTTTTTTCCTTTCCTCTGTGTGAAATTAATTGGAGTATGTGGAAATTCAATTCTCAACTTGGTCTGAGAGGACCCTTTTTATCGTCTCTGCAGGAATCTCATTTTAAGCTTTTTAAACATACTTTCATGACCTTGATGTGATTATCATTATCCTAATCATTATTATTATCCCTTATTAAGTTTTTGGAATACAAGGGCATACCATCTCAAGACACAAAGTTTTTAAATAGCCTTTACTATTTATTAACTGTAATAATTGCAGTAAATTCTGAATTATGAGGCTCTTTATATTGTCTGGGTTAAAATGCTTAGGTGCTTTGGTTAGTAGTTGTCTTCATTTATACAGAGATGTGCTGATAACCTTAAGCCACCAAAAAGCAACAACGAACAATACTAATAGCTAAGTTGAGAAATATGTATAATCTATCATGCTTAACAGGTCTTAAATAATACATTTTCTTCAGCTTAAAACAGGTTTATAGTTTAAACAGCTAATATATTGTACAAATAAAAAAATAAAGCAATATTAGCAAGATCATACAGAAATTACATGTATATATAGATATACACACATATTTAAAATATCTTCTTTTTAGTCTTTCTGACCCAGGATCTCTCTTTTCAGTTCCAGACTGCATGTTGCCACAAACAGAATTTCTCTGAGGCCCAATTCTGGACCTGTGTTCTCCCATAGCTGAAAAATTTCCAGTAGATCCATTTTGCCCATCAGAAATGCCTTGGCATTACAAGCCCTTTACTTGTATCAGTAAGGTGGTCACACAGTTACTCTTGGCCAAGAACTACTCTAGGGGCTGTGGATCTAGCAGTGAAAAAAAAAGGAGGTGAATGGAAAGAGTGTATATGTTATGGCATAGAAAGACAGCAACCATTAAGAAAAAAATACTGTTAGTCCTATGAAGCCTATAGGATAGGCTAATATTTTATAATGACATAGGAAGTAATTTAAATAGATAGTCAAGGAAGTATCTCTGAGCAGAGAACATTTGAGTAGTATTTGAAACTGTAAAAAAAATCAGTCATGAAATAATGTAGATAAATATCATTTCAAAAAGAAGAAACAACAAAGACACTTATATGGAATGACTTTACTACATTAAAAAAAAAAAAAAAAAAAAAAAAAACACAGATTGTTCTCACCCATTCTCACCCAAACCTAGCTGTTCAGACATCAATCCTTCTTTCACAGAATACCCCAACTTCCAACTGAAAGATACTTCTCACCCTTCTCTAAATGTGTGTGTGTGTGTGTTTTTCCTCTAAGGAGTTTACTCATGAGCATCTTCCATTATGGTACAAGGATGCCTGTCTCCCACACTGGGAAGTTCTCTCTGTTTTTACAATTCAATGAAACCTGATATCAATCAGAAAAAAACATACAGTGCCTCTAGCAAGTGTTTGGACTGAATTCTGTGTCAGGATCCTCAGATTAGTGAGCTTGAATGAAAGTCCCTCCCACTCCAAAAGAAAATAGTGTAGCACTGAAGAAGTAATAAGAATGTGGACTCTTCCATGGTTCTTCCAATGTTAAGATTGTGCCCATGGCTCACTTGAGAGAGTCCACTAAGCAGAACAAGCAGGTGAAGGCATGTCAAACCTGCATTCTGGAAGGAGGGGATGCAGCAGAGCAGAGCTAATCAGTGAGTATGATCGAAGTAAAAAATCTTCTCATTGCTATGATTTTCCAGAGCCTATGAATGGTAAGGATTGCATTTAAGGAAAGGTGGTATATCAAGATCCTTAATAGTCACATGCTGTTTATAGTGTGTTGCTTCTTGTGTCTTTAAGTACCTGTAACCTATTTCTGTCACTTTATTTTGGAATAAATAAAATAAGGTAATGTTAGATTGTAATTTTTCCCAGATGTACTTGGAGGTCTTAACTGAAGAGAGTTCACCCAAACTGTGACTCATGGCTCCATGGTAAGGGCAGTAAATGATCACAAGAGGTGGAGTGTTTCCTTTTCCTAAGCATGTGCCATTTTCTTACACTATTCATTTTTTTATTTGATAAATAATGAGGGCTCCCTATGTGCCAAAGTCTTTAATATTTTCCAGAGATACAATGGTGAGCAAAACTGTTGTCTTTGTTTTAGATGACAAAGACATTTAAGAATGTGATTTAATGTCTCATTATAATTCTCTTTATTACCTGTTCATTCATTCATCTGGCAAAAAACAAAACAAAACAAAACAAAATAAAAAACAATAAATAGTTTGAGAAGGTCTGAATAACGAAAAAGGAAGAGCCAGAGTGAATGTAAACCTGCATTCAGATGCTGTGAAAAAAATCCTAGGGAGAGTTGCAGTCTTGAAGAACTGCAGATTGTTGGCTAACGGAAAAGCTGAGCTAATCTTTGACAATGCAATAAAATTTTGGGTCAGAAACAAGGACAGCTCTCCTGAACTATATTTTAGCTCAGGAAGGCCACAGAAGAAGAGAAATCTAATCACACATAAATACCCTAGAACCCTAGATTCTTAGGCGCTTTATTGACACTCCTGTTGGATGTACATCTTAACACTCAGAGAAAATTTACTTAGGGAAAATGATTTTGTAATCAAAGAATGACACATTTGGGTAATTTGTTTAGTGTGCAGAAAGATAACTTCCAACAAAGTTATGGAGCTTTGTGCTTTATTTCTAGGTTTCTGTCTTCATGAGTTAGTGTAATTCCACTGTCAAGTAGAGAAATATCCAAAAACAAAACAAAACAAAACAAAAAACTACACAGCACTTGACCTGAAAAGCTAAGTCTCTTTATGACTAAACAGTTTATGATATTACCCTTTGTCAATACAATTGAGATACTTCATATGGCATGTATATTTCAATACTGTTTTCTATTAACTACCTCAGCTTGAGAATGCAGAGTATGCGTTGTTACAAATTATAATTTCTTGATCTTTATGTATAGAGATCTAAGTATAAGAAATCCTCATGGAAAACAATTCATATGGTTAGGGGACAGGTTGAACACTTGCTGAAGGCAAGAAGTAGAGGGAAGTAGGGGATAGTTGTGAGAAGGCTTGATTGCAGTTGCTGCAAGCCTGACCCTGGATGAGGGAAGGATTCGTCTGGGCATCGGTGAGTCTGGGGATGCCACAGGAGCTGTTGCATCTTTTATATGAGGACATTTCCCGTTTTTAGTGGCATCCCTGATTATTTGGGGCTCCTGAATGTTTCAGAGGAGTGTGATTCTTAGGGCTGCCCCCATTGCGATTCTGTCATTTCTCATTACATGTAAAGACAAAACATCAGCTCTTATTTTATGGTCTTCTAAGTCATATCATCCTGCGGTAAGCAGTTGTGGTTTTGATGGCAGAAGTTTCTCTTTGAAAAATGTTATTGGCATTTTAACTGGAATCAGGTAGTTGAGATATTGGTCTCCATCATTGCCTCATTTTCTGGGAGTACTTACTTCACTTGCACTTCAACATGTAACCCAAATGCTAACATGTGCTCCTGTTCTGCAACTGGTGGAGTTTGCATTTATTTCCAAATTTACTACAAAATTATCCAAATTCTTGCATAATTTATACATAGTTACCTGCTTTGCTGAAGTCTCTGATGGAAAATTTCAGATGCCTTACCACTCATAGACTTGCTATAGATAAGATAGTAATACTGATATCTTATGTTTGAATAGGATTTTATGATCTGCAAAGCTTTTCTGTATTATTTTTCATCAGATACATAAAAATCCAGAGAGAAGAAGATATTAGTGTACTCATTTTGCAGATAAGAAGCTAAAGCTCAGAAATGTTGTGTTCACAGTAACATAAATACTTAAAATTACTCAAAATGACTCTGAATTCTCACTATTTACATGTGCTATACCTTCATCCTAATGTGGGCAGACCACATCAGATCCCTAATTACAATATAACAAGCTGTATACTTCTCCATTTAGAGATCAAAAGGAGGACATCTATGACTACACCCCTCAACTACCCAGTTGCAGCATGTCATGAGGAGTCAAAGATTTCACGGGTCCCCCTACTCCAACCGTACCCAACCCAGGCAGAAGGCCGAGGCGTGGCCAGCACACTGTTATCAGATTAGTCACAGGTAAATGCTGACACCTGGACCAGGAATTCTGCATTGTTGCCTCCAGCAAGCAGTTTAAATACAAGTTTGGCAAGTCTTTTAAAATTCATTTTTAAAAATTAAATACTTATGGATCACCTACAAAGTCCCGGGAACTATGCTAGGCGCTACAAAACTGTAAACAAGAGGATGTGGCCTCTATCCTGGAGGGGCCTACAGTTTAGGAAATGAGGCCAACATGTTAGCTTTGAAAATGGGTGCTAGCTTGGCATTACTCCAGCGAGGATAACAAGACAGTCAGAGGCACAAAGATAGCAAAAGTAAGAGCAAAGATTAATGAGAGTAATAAGCAGTTGAAATTTCATGCCATTGTATCTACAAATTTGCTGCTACAAGTATTGCTGCTGTGGCTAGATACTGTTGAATTCCCAAAGCCTATTCACTCTCTCTTCTTAAAGTTTAAAATGTGAGATTTTATTTTCATATTAAGAAATAAAGCTTAAGGAGGCCAATATGGCATACATTTCAGATTCCCAAGAAACCTGATATAACCTAACTTTAATTTCAGAGCTGAGGTTTTTTTTATGATAAAATTAGACTACCTAGAAAACAAATTCAGAATTGACTGAGTTCAAACAGGTAAAGTTCACAGCAACCTCCTCCAGATTGATGTTAAAGAAATGCCAATGGTTCAGGAAGAAGAAATAAAACTGAAAATGGAAATGCATCATTAGGTTTTTTAACAAGAGCCTGGTGGAACTTGCCACATTTAATTTTAAGTGACAAGTACTGAAGGACAGTTTTTCACCTAGAACCTTCTTCCTGACAGGCTCCATAGGGCAAAAGCAAAGATGCACGGGTCTCCTGCAGAGCAGTGCTTCATCAGCCTCATCTCCAGATCTCCACTTGCTCTTGACCCCATACTTCTCAGCATCTTTTTGGGCTTTGGGCCATGAAGGAATTTCAGTGCCTGGGTATTGAGTAGGGGAAGTACTCCCTTAGACACTAGGCAGAAGCATTGCAAGACAATATTTTAGCCAGAAGAGTACATTCCTTTGGAGCTCAGATACTTGCCTGTGGGTATCTTTAACTTAGAAAGTTTTCCAAAAAGTCAGACCTATTGATTCTAAGACTCAGTGAGCTTAGGATTTTCCCCTATGAATGAAGAATTCAAAGCAAATTGGTGGAAAACACATCTCAAAATAGAAGTGTCATGATTTCTATTTCTTTGTATTTCAACTTTGTAATGTAGCAGTAATGTGGGAGTCAGGGGCAAAGGCGTCCAGGGTATCAGAGCTACTTCTCTAGGGCATCAAGGACTATAATAGGGCTTTATCATTGTTACTTTTTGGTTCATACAACGCAGTGTTTTTTATCACATTAAATTTTCAAAGTAAGAACCCACATCTATCATCTCTCTCTCTCTCTCATCATCTATCCATCTATTTGTCTATCTCTATGTTGATATGTCTTACATCAAGTTGGTGTAAGGAATGTATTCATTTCATTATGAAGAATATAATAGAAACTTCTGGCTGAACATGGAATCAGACAAACTTTGTCAAAAGATTCTGATTTTTTTTTTTTTTTGAAACGAAGTCTCACTCTGTAACCCAGGCTGGAGTAGAGTGGCACAAATCTTGGCTTACTGCAAACTTCACCTCCTGGGTGCAAGCAATTCTCCTTGCAATTCTTTCTCAGCCTCCTGAGCAGCTGGGATTACAGCATGAGCCACCACACCAGGCTAATTTTTGTATTTTTAGTAGAGATGGGGTTTCGCCATGTTGGCCAGGCTGGTCTTGAAGTCCTGACCTCAGGTGATCCGCCCCCTCGTCCTCCCAAAGTGCTAGGATTACAGTCTCACTGTGCCCAGCCTCTCTCTGAAATTTTAAGTGTACTGAAATCTATAGGATTAAATAGGAGGAGCCAGCCTAAGACATACAGAAGAAAATAAGACCTCAGAGATAAGCTTCACCATAAGGGAGGAAGAGTCTGGATTTGTGCTCAACATTCTATACCAGCCATGTGTTAGGCCAGAGGTAGTTTGGGCTCTACCTTGCAAGTACCCAGTGATGTCATCCTAGATGACATCTTGAGAAAACAGCTCTATGTGTGTGTGCGTGCGCACACATACTTGTGTACACCTATACGTGTGTGGATGAAAGCTGTGATAGTTGGGGTTCAGGTAATTTTTGCTGTAGGATGTTACTGCCTGAGTTTGACACTAGAGTTACTCACAGAGTCCTGGGAGAGTCCGCAGAGATGCACATCATCACCGTGGTGGCAGTAAGAGGGCACCGGGACTGCAGTGAAGCCGTGCTATGCATGGGGCTTTGTGTCAACCTATAATGGTTTACTCAGTAACCCAGGATTCCAATTTGGTTATGGTGGCCCTGGAAGTAATCAAGACCAACAGACCAGGAGGTCACTGTTGCATCAACTGGCTTTGAAGAATATCCTTGAAATCCCCATCTCTCAGCAGATAGTTTTCAGTACAAAGGAGGAATGAAACTGATCTTTATAAAGAACCTTGGGGAACCATGGGAGAATTTGCAAAGAGCAACTGCAGAGGGAAAAGAGTGTACCTCCCATTGACCTGGGAAATACTGTCATCTGATCATGTTGTGAATTTGTGCTGTGTTACAGATTGACATCTGAGGCTATGGCAGTTCCTCTATGCTATGGACTGAATGTTTGTGTGCCCCCACCCCCACATTCACATATTGAAGCCCTAATCACACATGTGATAATATTTGGAGAGGGGCCTTTGGGAGATGATTAGGGTTAAATGATGTCATGAGGGTGGGGCCCTCATGTAGCATCTGTAAAAGAGAGACACCAGAGAGTTTGTTCTCTCTCTATCTTTCTGTGGGTGTGTACAAAGAGGTCATTTGAGCAGTGAGATAGCAGTGCCTGCCTACAAGCCAAGAGAAGAGATCTCAGAATAAAACCTACTTTTCTGGAACTTTGATCTTGGACTTCTCGGCCTCTAGAACGGTAAGAAATAAATTTCTGTTGTTTAAGCTACCTGGTGTATAGTATTTTGTTATAGCAGCGTGAACTGACTAAAACACTCTAGAAAAAAAAAGGCAAATCTTTACCTTATTTAGGCAAATGGAATTAATAAAACTAACTGCAAAGCACTCTAAACTTAGCTCTGAGTTTCTCTCTTTGTTTCTCTAGACAGTGGCTGACTACCAACTGTCCTTTTCATAAATTATTATAACTTGTTACAAAATTATACCAAATTTGAATGTTTTGAAATGTTCATGAGAAAAGTTTAGTCTATGTATATTTGGAAGCATGGTAAATTGATTATTGTCACTGATTTATAATGTGTAATACCCTTTGCTGTAAATTTGTTTTGAAAATGACTTTATTATCATCATTGATTATCATTTTAAATTATTATTTACACTGTAAACACTAATGAGTAAAAATATAAAACTAAATGGTATTTTTATAGGTTTGGAGAAACTTTGGAATATATAAATACTGATTTGTTTTTACAATCAGATCACAAGCAGCATCAGTGAATAAAACACAATATTAATGGGACCGTTGCTTACACCCTGTTTTAACATTCTGCTCTGCTTTTCTGAGTCTATAATATTTCATGTAATTAGTCAATCATTTATCAGTCTTGGCAAAGATTAATAATAACTGGAGACTCTGCTTACTCTGGGAATTATTATTTATGTTCTGTATCTCTTGACTAATAGCTAATTCTAAACAAAAAAAAATTTAAACATTGCTGTTTTCTCTGAAATTTATTGTGATACATTCAACAGCGTAAGGGATGATCTGGGTATCATATGAGATAGATTAAAAGGCAGAGGGAGGGAACAAAGGGTAAATGCTAAACTGACACCTCAGTAGAGGGGGTAATGGAATTCTAGCATTGCAGAAAGGAGATAGTGTAGAAGAGACTCAAGCATCAGGTGGTTTCGTCGCCATTAAGTATTCTCTGTCTCCCATTGAAGGGAGCATAATTGAAAGATGGGCCCAGCTGATGTGCTAGGAAATCCAGGGATATGTTTGATGAGAGGTCATGCCTCCCACCAGGTGCTCATAGCCAATGATTAAATACAACAGGGAATCTAGGCGAGGCCTTATTTTAGGAAATATAAGATTCCAATAATGAATGGCTTTGGCTCAAGTGCTCCCCATTAGCTTTGCTGAAACAGTCTCAGAGTTGCACAACTTCTCCTACACAACTTTCCTTGCTTTTATCTATCTTTCACGGGAATTATACCTACATCTTTGACAATTCTCCTGATCCCTTCTAACTCCCTCCTGGTGATTTTTCCTCACAGATGTTTTCTCTAAGAAATCATTTATACATCTAATTACCAATCTGGCATCTGCTTCTCAGGTGACAAGCACAGGTGGAAAGACAGAAATCAAGAAAATAATTTTTAATAATAAGATTTTATGATCCTTGCAGATATTAATAATTTGGATAGTAAGTTGCCCAATTAGAGATTTTCTGCAAAATAATAAAGGCTAAATCTCCAGGATATATCAGGATGCTGTTTTACATATTCATAGCAGTGTGCAGTATGAAGAAGCATGTGTGTTTAGGGCCTGGTTACTCAGGGCAGTTCAGGAAAGCAGGAGTTCTGTTCTTACCTTACGCTAAAGTCCATAGACTAAGCCAAAAGACAGGAAACAAATGAGTGAGTGAATCTATCTAAGGTGGCAGTGAGGGGCATGGCTTTTTCCTTTTTGAAAAATCCAAACTACAGGTTTTTCCTTCCCATTTTTATTATCTTGGCTTATATTGCTTTTAATTGAAAGAAATGCTTTAAAATATGCTTTTAAATTGGTATGCTGCTTAATCAATCCACTAGCCAATATGACTACACCTCTATGTGTACCAAACACTTTTACAAAATGCTAACTACAACCTCCTAAGGTAGAAACTACACTTATTACTGTCATTTAGATGAGGAAATGGAAGTTAACAAAGGTCTAGTAGTTTCCCAAGTATCCATAGCTGGTAAAAGATGGAGCTGGAATCTGAAATTAGACAGTATCAGTCTAAAGGTTTTGTTCTTTACTTAATAGCACTGCCTGTTAGGAGGCATACTTTCTAAGATATAAATGTGGAGGTCAAAAAAAATTAGAATTTTCAACTATCACCTTTTAATTTATTTTAGTCATATTGTGTATAAATAATCTGAGACACTCATTATTATTTATAGCTTCCTGTAGCACCTGTAGTCTCGTTGGTCCCTAGAGATACTGAAGGGACACTTTTGTGAGGACAAATGTCAACCTGGCTAGGTCATTCAGTCTTAAAATCAGTAAGGACTTGACCTGAATATGTATCTTTTAACTTGAATATCAGCTATTAGCATAGTATGCTAACTTACGTGAGCTTCAGCAGGTTTTTATTTTGTCCAAAGTCATTCTTTTAAAAATAATACCCAAATGAACCAGAATGAAGAGAAAGCAAAACTACATGTTTGTGAAAGTACTGGACTAAAAAGCCAGAAACAACATCAAAATAGTCTCTCCACTAATCTAAAACTTGCTTTAGTTCAAACTATTTTTTTTTAAAAAAAGAATCTCTATTTTTCTCCTACCTTTATGCCTGGTTGAAAACGAGCCTATATGAAAAACAAAATAAAATGAAATAAAAACCATAATCTGTGTGTGTGTGTTCACAGAATTCTAAATAAAAAAGTAAAATATATGCATAAAAAAATGATAGAAACATTTTCGCATTAACTAAAATGTACCCAGACACTTAAAATGTACACACTTTCTTTGGGGGAAAATTTTAATATGAAAGTTCATTGCTTTTATTTCTTAATGGAAGTTAACAAATGTCAAGTAGTTTTCCAAGCATCCAAAAGCTCTAAATAATAATGAGTGTCTTAGATGATTTATACATTTTTGCCTTGATTTTTATTGTATTTCATACTCCTATTAATTTTTGTTTTATTGATCAAACTGTGGGAATGTCTACGTTTCATCAAAACAACGCACCACTTTCCTAGAAATCAGAGATGAAACCTAATTCTTACTGTTTCTCCCTCCTCTCTTGGTCTTCATTTTTACTCCACTCTTGTAGCATTGGTTCCCAGGCATAACAGTTCTGAAATGATGATTCAGGGCAACATTCTGACTAGAGTATGCCCTCCCCCAGGATAGGTCACATACTGCAAAGGGTACAGTGTAGTTGTGACATTCTAAGTGATCATTTCAGTGATTTTTTTTTTCTTTCCTTATTTCAAGAACAATAAAGTTTCTGTTGACAGGGAATTCAGGTGACGATATATGCTCATTTGTTAGGAACATAAAGCAAAAGAAAGCACTATAACCATAAGCAGTTTATCAATTATAAATATGTAATTTCATAGGTCAATTGAACATCACCAAGCACCTAAAGGTAAGGACTTTTATAAAGCCTGTGCTTGTCTGTTTTGTAGACTTTTGAAGCAAATCTGAAGATGAGGAATTATACAATGAAATAGGCTATCTCTCATTGAACTGGCAGGTGTGGTATGGAAAATTCAGTAATGAGTGCAGTGTTTAAGAAACTGCTCTGCAACAGGACAGCGCTAGGTATTTATTATTTTACAATTTTCCAAAGTAATATTTTGAAACCAAAAGACAAGAAATGTCAGAAGAAAGAGGGGTGAGGGTCAGATGCTGAATAACTGACCTGCTATAAAATAGAGGCTTGGATCATGCTCTTAGACAGCACAACATTCCCTTAGAAAACCCTGGGATTCTGAAATTACACATTTGCATTTTGTCAGGACCAGCAAACATCATTTCCCCACCCTTTTTTTATCACATGATATGGGCCAAGAGAAGGAGAAACAAAAGCAAGTGTTAAGGCTTGGGATAAGAAGCAGAAAAGATAAGAAAAAGGGCAAGCACAATCTTAAACATTTTGTTTTTCATTCACTCAGAGGAAGAAACAAGTATTTAAATTTGCCAGAATCAGAACTACAGTTTTGTTCTCCTTCATAAAATATGAGGCACCCTGTGCATATGACAGAGCATTTATGAATGAATCTAGGCTTGCTCTAGACAGAGCAATAAGAAATGGACATGATGGAGCTTTTGCATTTACCCACTTTTCTTTGTGACCTGTGTGGTCAGGTTTCTGCCCACTCCCACCAGTGAAAAACTCTTTCTGTGAACAACAGTCAGTAGGAAAGTGTCTGATGAACTCATTCTTTCCAAGATATTAATGACTGATAACATTTATCCCTGATATAATTTGCATTGTAATGGGGGAAAAAAGCCAAAAATGTCTATAGTGAATATCTATAATGAAAATTCAATGGTGAAATTTTAGGCATGAGACAGCTGTGAAAAAGAGAGACTTTTAGTTGTGATAGGCAAGTAGGGTATTTCACTGAAGGAAAGGGTGTTAATAAAATAATCAGCATTAAGCTGTTACGGACTACTTCCTGCAAGGACTTGATAGGGCTGCAAAGCATATGAAACATTAAGAATGAAATATTAAACTAGTAGTATTACATTTTCTCCTCTTCTTCCACAGACATGCTGTATTTCCCAGCCTCCCTTGCAGTTAGATGTGTCTATCTGACTGAGATCTAGTCAATGGAATGTGAGCTGAAATTACTTCTAGGCTTAAACCATATTAAATGTTTTATATATTTTTTCCCATTCCTCTCCTGCATGTCCTGTTACTCCCCACTTCCTTCCCCACCTCTGTTCAGTTGAATTAAAGATGACACTCAAGAAAGCAGTGGGAGGCAGAATTTGAAGAGTAAGAACTCCTATCAGCCCGCTGGCTTCAAGAGCCTTGTGGATTTACTTACTCATTGAGTACTTCTATTACAAACACATTTTAATAAATTTTATTTTAAAATAGTCACTTACTGAGTTTGCACTATTATAATTTCTGGAATCTATTGGCTATGACAGATAGCTGAACATTCAGTACAGTGAGTCAGTTAGCTTAGATTATATAGAAATCTAGAAGTAAACTTTCCATTCTTTTGGCAGCAAAAGATCAACCAAAACATTTTTAAGTGATTATACATGTAATAGTTCTTTCTAGAAAATGAGATTTTAGCCTTTGGTTAGAATAAGTGGGAAAGGATATATATTGCATTGCTAGGAGGAACACAGACCTTTTAAGGTTTTTTTTTTTTTTTTTTTTTTTTTTTTTTTATTTTTTTTTTATTTTAAATGTCAGAACTACCACTTAATAGATATTTCCTTAAAACAGACAATTGGGAAAGTAGCTATATAGAAACATTTTATAGAATGGTTTTACTGGTTAAATTAAAAGTACTAAGTAAAAAATGACCAATGCTTATTATATGGACATTATATTCATCAGTCATGAGAAAACCTGAACTTTTAATGATAATTACAATATTTAACACTTACACAGTGTTTATTATATATGGTTACTATTCTAAGCATTATTTAATTCTCATAACTCTATGAGATATTGCAATTTTTTACACCAACTACTGAGAGTTGTGATAAGTTTCAAAGGTTAAAGACACAATCCTTCACAAGATTACCTTCACTTCAGACACCAGCTGAAAGTTCAAGGGTCCATAGGCCATCTTCACTTCTGACCAACTGGCAACAAATCTGGGGATTCCTACTACCCCTTCAGGCTCAATTCACAACAGACAACTCACAGAACTCATGAAAGTACTATACATTTGATGACAATGTTAGTATAGCAAAAAGGATACAAATCAGAACCAGCTAAAAGAAGAGGTGCATAGAACAACCTCTAAGTGGATTCAAAATGCAAAGCTTCCATTGTTCTCTTCCTGGAGTCATGACACAGTGTTAACAACCAAGGAAGCACACCAGAATGTTGTATGCATAGTTTATATCAGGGCTTCATTACATAGGCACAATTGATTAAATCCTTGCCCATGTCACTCAACCTCCATTTCTCCTCTCCCCTCCCTGGAGGTTGGGTTGATATCACCTGGCTCAAAGCCACAGCCCGCTAACCACATGATTTGTCTTTCTGGCATGGCCGGCTTCCATCCTGAGTCATCTCATTACTTTAAACTATCTAGGAGCAGATCATGAGTCACCTCATAAGGATAAACTATCAAGGCTAACCACAAATATCAAAGGCACACATATCACTCAGGGAAGTCCTAGAATTTAGAGACTACCTTCTAGGGACTCAGGATATAGGCCAGCCAAATTTCTTATTCCAAGGGTTTAGAGGCTACATTCCACTCAAATTCCTTATTACACAGATTGTGCTATCATTATATATATCTTTAAATAAAGAAACTGAGGCTATGAGAGGTTAAGTGGTTTGCCGCAGGTCACACATCTAGAAAATGAAAGAGGCATTGAAACTGAGTAGTTCAGTTCTAAGGTCCATTATCTAAGTTATTACTAACGCTCTTTACTTTTGCCATCAACCTAAATCTGGATGGCACAGTATTATAGTGAAGAACTAAATTTCTTTATTCAATACCAGCTTACATTGGCAAATTCATTTGTATTCCTGGGACACACTTTAGAAAATTCATTATTTTTAAAATGAAAACATGATATTAGATTCAGTCATTCATTCAATAAATCAGAGTGTCTACAAGATTGTAGCTGCTGTTCTTGGCCCCAAATGATCTCTAAAGTCTCTCCTAATTGTAAGATTCTATGATTCTCTACTATATGCGAACAGCATTTTTATCATTATTGATATCTTTGAAAGAACTAGTTAGCATTTATTGTTAGTATAATTTTTTCTTTCTAAAGGAAATATGTGTAATACAATGATAAGAGACAAGATCCTATAGGAAGATACTTGATTCCTAGACAGGCAATTAGACATTCAGATGGGGTATAAAGTGTAGGTATGCAAGTTTAGGAATAAAATTGTGAAGTATAATGATTAAGGCTTATTTGTAGTCCATTAAAGAACAAGAGCTACAAACTCCCACACACAATCTTATTTTATGTAGATTCCCAAAGATATTGACAGATAATTCAAAAAGTAGAAACTATAACTATTTTTTAAATTTATAAAGGAAAAAAGAACATACAAAAGTCTTTTTAAATCTTCAATTGCTGTTTAATTATGGTATAATTATAGTATAGATGGAATAATAATAGTGATGATGATGAGGATAATGATAATGATAGACAGGAGAGGGAAGAGTTGAATGAATTATAGCACATTACTGTCATGGTTTTTGATATATTTATATTTTTGACCTTGATAAAACTCATTGGAAAGCAATTTGGTAATATCTACAAAACATCAATATGTGTGCTTTGATCTCCATTTCCAAGAACCAACCATATATCAGTAATGATAAGAAGAAAAAAAATACTACATCTGTAAAAATGTTCATTGAAGCATTCTATATATTTGCAAAAAGCTGGGGGAAAGTCTAAATAACAAGAACATGGGGAATGGTTATGTAAATTACGGTATATTCACTCCATGCACTTTTCTTCCTAATTCAAAATGCTAATCAAGAAACAATGTAGCAAGAAGGAAAATGTTATAATGGTAAGTTAAAAAAAAAGTAAGATGCAAAATCACAAGTACACTATTGTTCTAGAGCTTGACAATCCTGGCATAGCCAATTAATGTTTAAGAATCTTGTGGTAGTAGATGAGACAAATAGATTGTGACCATTTCTCTTTAACCTGTTAGTAAACTATGATTGCTATGTTTTTGCTGTGATATGTCTGTACATCTTGACTGAGGAAACATGAATAACATTGAAAACTTTTGGATAAGCTCACTCCTCTATGAAAATATTTAAACTCTTATCTCTCTGAAATCTTCATTAATGACATGCCCCTCAAATTGGCACATGAACTCATTTTCTCTGAATAGAACACTATCATATATCGAGTCTCAAGTTGACAAAGTAACTCTGTGGTCACAAACACTTTCAATTCATAAGAATTTGTCTCCTTGTCACAGCTGGTTACTAAATTCTAGTGCAACTACTACCTATGCAACCTTAGTAGGCAGAATAAAATTCGCACTGGTCAGGGTTCAGGATGCATTTGCTTCTTCATATTTGTCACAATAATTGTGAAAACTCAATTCCAATAGGATTGGCATGTGAGAAAAATTGATGAGGGCAGAATATCTAAGGAGCAGAAGGAGAACAGGCGTGCCCAAGAGGGTCAGTGTAATGCTTCAAGGACATGCCAGAAATCAGCCTGAAGCACTGAAACATCTATATAAGTGGTGACAACTAACCCCATGCTGCCGTCAAGAATAGGACAGCTCAATTTGAAATAAGAAACCAAGGCCAGGCAGTGCTGCAATTCAGAGTCTGGTTTTCCAAGGAGAAACCCTTGATATCATCCTCAAAGATACATTTTTCTGTGTAAAAGCAATCCAAAAAGCTTCATTTATTAGATAGCCTCATTAACTGCTAATTAATTTATTTATCATTTGAAAGGTAATTAGAAATCAAGAAGTAACATTTCTCATGTAGTTTCCATTTTCATATGGGATGATTTTACAGTTTTCATTCTGCTCCTAGACAGAAAAAAAAGAAATTGTGCTATTGTTTAAGTCAGTGGGTGGCCGGGAGGGGAGAAATAACTAGGATAACAGAAAACAAAAAGCCCAGTAAATAATTATTGATTGTGTGACTGAAGAAAATGGCTTCACATCAAAGAGACATGAAACAGTCACACTTTAATAAATACAGCCACTAGTTAGACAATGGCAGCAAACCCTGGGGAGCCTATCCTCTTGATGAAATGGAATATCCCTGTAAATTTTGCCAAAAGCTAAAGGTTTTCCTCACACCTAACTGCTTTCCTAAAACAGAGAACTCAGAAGACTACTACACCTGTCATTCTGTGAAATCAAGTTTATTTTTCCTTTTTTGAACATGCATTAATTACTGATGACTACAATATTGCATTCATATCTTTGTAAATATGCCATCGTCTCTCCTACAAGCCTCAGTTGCATTTTAAATTATTCAACAGCAACACATTTTGAAGCGGTGCAATTACAGAATTCCAGGCTCAAAGTCAAAATAGGCTTAACATGGCCAACATTAGGGTAAATTTTATAAATATTCTCTACAGGCCATTCAAAATAGATGAATTTCTTTAAACTCACCATTCTTCTTTAGTGGAGCAACCAAATAAACATTCATCATTGCCCAGATAGCCATCGCTATCTTATACCATTTCATGTAGAAGAATAAGCATAGATTTCATAATAAAACAGTTTGGTACAAATATAGGCTCTTCCATGATGTGTAGACTGCCATTAACTTCTTCAGCACTTACTATTTTTGATCACATATTTTGCTTATTTATTTTGTTCTTTTTCTTCCCCCTCCACTAAAATGGAAGGTAAGAGTAGAACTTTTAGATAGTTTATGTACTGCTATGTTTGTGCCTTGCATGTAGTAGCTACCTAATGTACATTAGTTAAATGGTTAAGGGATTGACTCTCCATAGAATTTCCAACTTGTCCTACCAACTGTAAATAGCAGTGGGAACATTACATATGGAGGAGTAGATATATGTACCCAGACAATATTGATTATACTGCCTCTGACTATCGGGATTGAAGACAATCCCTCAACTGAAAGAGGTTATATGATATGTATTTGTGCTAATCAATGCAATAATTAAAATACATATTAATATTTTATGTATGCATGTACATTTTACATCTTCAAGGAAATAATACATTATGTCCTAAGGATATTCTAAAAGTTAAAATAACAACTAAACAACACTTCAACAAATATTTTATCAATTTCAACAAGCTTTTTTTTTTTTTTTTTACTTCTACTCTTTGGATGAAATTATAGGCTTTGATTCCCAAATTATAATCTGTTTAATAAATTGCATCAAACTTTGCACACTGACACTTGGTAAAAGATCATTGCATCAAGTCAACCAATAAGCTGAAAGTCTTCTTCAATTCATTCATTTATTATTTTACTCCACAAATATTTACAGGGTGTCTTCTATGTTTCCAGTATAATTCTAGGAAATTGAAATATAGCATTGAACAAAAGAGGAAAAAAATTCTCCTCTCACAAATTCCCTCCTCACAAAATGTTTATTTCTAAGATGGACTTCAGAAATATATAATGCAAATGCAACTATAAATATTAGTGTGTAAAATATAGTGTACACTAATAGTAGATTATTAATTTTTTATAAAATAATTCAAGGTTAATTGTATAATCTTCCATATTTAAGTAGGTATCTTCTAGATTCAGTGGTTAAGTGTGACCTCCCTGAGGAGTAGACATTTGAAAAACACTTGAGTGAAAGAGAAAAGGAATCATCAGAATACCTAGGAAAGAGCATTCTAATCAGAGAAAATGGCAAATGCAAAGGCTTTGTATGGTAGATGCTTGATTTGTTTGAGAAGCAGCAAAATCAGAGTGAGCAAGAAAGAATGAAGAAGATAAAGTTATAGAGATTGTCAGAAGCCAGATGAAACTGGCTCTTAAAGGTTATTGAAAGAACATTGATTTTTGTTCTAAAAATAGCTGGAAACTATTCGAGATTTCTATATTTAGGATAGCACTCTGTCTCCTCTCTATAGATTAGTCTGTAAGTACATGAAATGCAGAAATGCCAGTTAGGAGTTTACTTCTGTATTCAGGTAAGAGAAGATGACGGAATGTACTATGATGGTAGCAACAGAGATGAGAAGAGGTCTGTTTGGGGATATATTGTGAAGGTAGAACTCGTAGAACATGATGGTTAATTGGTGATAAGAAAGGGAGATATGAGAAAGTAATCAAAGAGGATGCTCAATAATTTAGCTTGAGAAACTGGGGGACTGATAGAGCTCTTTATTGAGATACAGAGTACTGGGGAAGATGTGGATTTGTGGAAGCAAACCAAGACTTCCTTTTAGGACATTAACTTTCTGATGACTAACAGACATTCTATGCAAGTTTTGACTAAGCTGTTGAATACAGTGTAGAGTTCAAGGGAAAATCATACCTGAAGATATAAAGTTGAGAATTATCAGTGTGTAAATGGTTCTTAAATGCTTGATGCTGAATAAAATCATATAATGTGTACAACAGAAGTAAGAAGATTTCTAAGAGTAAAATCCTGGGTCACTCCACTTTTAGAGTCTGGTAGCATAAAGAAGCTCTGGAGGAAAAAAAGTCTGCAAAAAAGGAATCAGTCAGACTTGAGGAAAATCAAAGTACACAGAATACTAGAGTCAAATGAATAAATTGCTTCAAATTAGGAAGACTGATAAATTTTCTTGAGAATAAATAGTGTATGATGGGGTCTGAAATGAACCTTTCTCATAAAAGTCCTGGTTGATTGCAATGATAAATGTATTCATTTCATGTTCTAAGTACTTTAAATGCAATGTATATGAACCCATTTCCTGAAACTGAACTATGCCAAACGTTCTATTTAGCATATGAAAGCTTCAGTTCTGCAAACATTATTGACTTTGGATTGGAACGATGGAAGTGGATTGTCACTATGAAATTTGTATAATTCTAAAATTATTTGTATATTTATATTATAATTAGGCAAACTAAAGGAAATTTTAGCTTTACCTTAATGATATATGCTCCTTGTGCTAAATTGAGAATTGGTAGTCATTGTTATCACATACAGATAAGGACAAATGTCCAGAAGAAAAAATATTCAAGTTAACTAGATTCATCACATTTTCACAGATCATTTAATTTTATCTTTATTTTAGTCAACATTGAAAAATCTTTAATATGGTTTGGTTCTCTGTCCCCACCCAAATCTCCTGTCGAATTGTAATACCCAGTGTTGGCTGAGGGACCTGGTAAGAGGTCATTGGATTATGGGGGCATATTTCCCCCCTTTCTGTTCTCATGATAGTGAGTGGGTTCTCATGAGATCTGGTTGTTTAAAAGTGAGTAGCAGTTCTTCTTTGCACACTGTCTCCCCTGCTACCATGTAAAGATGATCTTGCTTCCCCTTCACCCTTCTGCTACAATTATAAGTTTCCTGAGGCCTCTCGAGCCATGCCTGCTGTACAGCCTGTGGAACTGTGAGTCTATTAAACCTCTTTTATTTATAAATTACCTAGTATCAGGTAGTTTTTTAATAGCATGTGAGAAAGAACTAATACAAAAATTTTGTACCAGAGAAGTGGGGCATTGCTATAAAATACCAAAAATATGGAAGTGACTTTGGAATTGGGTAGTGGGCAGAGGTTGGAACAGTTTGCAGGGCTCAGAAAAAGACAGGAATATGAGGGAAAGTTTGGAATTTTCTAGAGACTTGTTGAGTGGTTTGACCAAAATGCAGATAGTCTGGAATGAGTTCTAGAATAAGGAGGTCTTAGATGGAGATTGTGAACTTATTGAGAACTGGAGTAAAGGTCACTTTGAGAGTAATGATTTAGGGTATGTGGCAGAAGAAATTTCTAAGCAACAAAATGTTCAAGATGTGGCCTGGCTGCTTCTAAACTTCTATGCTTATTTGCATAAGCAAAGAAATGACCTGAAATTGAAACTTATGTTTGAAACAGAAACAGAGCATAAATGTTTGGAAAATTTGCAGCCTGACCATGCAGTAAAAAAGAAAACCCATATACTGGGGAGAAATACTAGGCTGCATAAAATTGCATGAGTGAAGAACAGCCTAATGTTAATAGTCAAGACAATGGGGAAAATGCCTCCAGGGCATTTCAGAGACCTTTGTGGCAGCCCCTGGAGACTTAGAAGGGAAAAAATGGTTTCAGGGGGCAGGCCCAGGGCACCATTGCTCTGTGCAGCCTCAGGACATGGAACCTGGCATTCCAACCATTCCAGCTTCAGCTATGGCTAAAAGGGGTCAAGGTGCAGATTGGGCCATTGCTTCAGAGTGTGCAAGTCCCAAGCCTTGGTGGCATCCACATGGCATTGGGGCTGTGGGTAGCTAGAAGGCAAATGTTGAGGTTTGGGATCCTCCACCTAGGTTTCAAAAGATGTATGGAAATGCCTGGATGTCCATGCAGAAGTTTGCTGCAGGGATGGAGCCCTCATGGAGAACCACTACTAGGGCAGTGTGAAGGGGAAATGTGGGATTGGAGTTCCCACAAAGAGTCACCATTAGGGCACTGCCTTATTAAACTGTGAGAAGAGGGCCACCATCGTCCAGATCCCAGAAACGTAGATCCAACTACAGCTTGCACTGTGTACCTGGAAAAGCTGCAGGCACTCAATGCCAGCCTGTGAAAGCAACCACAGGGGCAGAGCTACCCACAGTCTCAGGAACCCACTCCTCATGTCAGTGTAGCCTGAATGTAAGACAAGGAGTCAAGGAAGATTATTTCAAAGCTTTAAGATTTAATGACTGCCCTGCTGAGTTTTGGATTTGAATGGGGCCTGTAATCCCTTTATATTGGCCAATTTCTCCCTTTTGGAATGAGGTTACTTACCCAATGCCTATACTTCCATTGTATAGTGGAAGTAACTAACTTGTTTTTGATTTTTCAGGCTCATAGGTGGGAGGGACTTGCCTTGTCTCCGATGAGATTTTGGACTGACTTTTGAGTTAATGCTGAAATGAGTTAAGACTTTGCAGGACTGTTGGGAAGGCAAGATTGTATTCTAAAATGTGAGAAATGTATGAGATTTGGAAGGGGCCAGGACAGAATGATATGGTTTGGATCTGTGATCTCACCCAAATCTCATGTGAGGTTGTAATTCCCAGTGTTGGGTGAGGGACCTGGTGAAAGGTGATTGAATCATGGGGGATGGATTTCCCCCTTGCTGTTCTCATCATGGTGAGTTATCATGAGTTCTGGTTATTTAAAAGTGTGTAGTACTTCCCATTTTGCTCTCTCTCCTCCCACCATGTGGCAGACATGCTTGCTTCCCCTTCACCCTTCCACCATGATTGTAATTTTCCTAAGGTTTCCCAAGCCATGCTTCCTGTACAGCCTGTGGAACTGTATATATCTGTAAGCATCTTTTCTTTGTAAATGACCTGGTCTCAGGTAGTTCTTTATAGCAGTGTGAAACAGAATAATACAATTTCCCGAAAAACTATTGGGGGAGTTAGGGGTTTAAAGAACAGAGAGTTACATCCCAGTTATTTCGTAATTGTCTATTTTTAGAATATATTTTCTTTACTCTCTTTAAGTCTTGGAAATATGGAAGAAATATTTTTGACCACAAACTATGAATAAAATATAACAAAAGACAAAAGCATCTGTTAAAATGTCCTGATAATGAATGAAGCAATTCCATGAAGAGATATCAGAGTTTGCTTCCTCTTCTGAACATGTCATGCTATATCCCAAATAACTGAAATCCTGTGTCTTTGAAATATCTCTCTGATAAACAATATAAAGAAAATGTTTAACTTGTAAGGTGTTTGACTGATGATTCTTTTTTTTTTTTTTTTTTTTTTTTTTTTTTGAGACGGAGTCTCGCTCTGTTGCCCAGGCTGGAGTGCAGTGGCGCGATCTCGGCTCACTGCAAGCTCCGCCTCCCGGGTTCACACCATTCTCCTGCCTCAGCCTCCTGAGTAGCTGGGACTACAGGCGCCCGCCACCGCGCCCGGCTAATTTTTTTTGTATTTTTAGTAGAGACGGGGTTTCACCATGGTCTCGATCTCCTGACCTTGTGATCCGCCCACCTCAGCCTCCCAAAGTGCTGGGATTACAGGCGTGAGCCACCACGCCCGGCCTGACTGATGATTCTTTATAAAGTATAGTATTCTCTTGAGTGTGCCAGTCTGCTGAGTGGTTTTCATTTATTTATTTATTGCTAAGCACCTTCAGAAAGTTCTGCTAGACTTTCTCCCTAGAATTCAAAGTATTAATAAATTGACATTTGGGAAATGACTCAAATCTACCAGTAAATGTAGTAAAAGAAAACAACCTCAAGAGTATGTGATGGGTTGGGCACAGTGGCTCACACCTGTAATCCCAGCACTGTGGGATGAAGAGCTCAGAGGGTAATTTAGGCCAGGAGTTTGCAGCCAGCCTGAGCAACACAGTGAGACCCCTGTCTCAACAAAAAATTTTAAAAATTAGCCAGAGTGTGGTGGCATGTGCCTGTAGGCCCAGTTACTCTGCAGAATGAGGCAGGAGGATTGCTTGAGCCCAGGAATTTGAGGCTGCAGTGAACTATGATGGTGCCACTGCACTCCAGCTTAGGTGACAGAGTGAGGTCCTATCTCTTAAAAAAAAAAAAAAAAAAAAAAAAAAAGAGTATGTGACAGTCATTTTCTATTGGTACAAAAATTTTTATGATGGACCAAGAAAATGACACAGAGAGTGAACAAAGGCAGAAGGCTCACACATTATGAAGAGTAGGCTCTGAGTATAGAGACCATAGATTACCATTTGCTCCTGTGTCTCAGTGTAATTATTAATACCATCTACTTTCATTTTCAGGAGAAACTTAATTTCCTCCTCAGGGGAATCCAGGAATATAGCTAGTGGGGAGGACATATACAGTATTTGGCTCATATTAGGTACTCAATAAATGGTGACAATTTGATTAAGAAAGGAGAGTTTCTATCATGACTCCACCAACAATGTAGGTAGGCACATGTGTGCATGTAGTTGTGTGTGGATGTGTACATATTGTGTGAAAAGATACTTTTTTATTACAAAGCAGAATTCTGATAAATGATCTAGCATAAAAGTAGGGAATCTAGGCTGGAAGTGTAGGGAGGCAGGTAACTGGCATCTGAAACATTTATCTACTGAAAACTCAAATTCTACCACTAGTTTAGGGTGCATTGCAAAGTTCTGCTCCATTAAAATGCACAGGTAGTGACAGCTCATTCAATTAAAACACAAAAGTAAGAAGATTTAGCATTTGGTTAAAGCTTATTTGAAGGGTATGGGGAAGGATAAGGATAGATATAATTCAAGAACAAGAGAGTATCTAGTGCTTATTTCTAACAACGCCTGTTCTGATATTTTGCACAAATATCAGAGTAGCATCCAGCAGATGAGGGTTTATTAAACATGGGGTGCAATGATTAAGAAAGTAAAGATACGTGGGAGTTGTATGAAATGACATTTTCCCACGACATTGGTCATGCTTGATTAAAGAGATTTCCTAGTGAGTTGAGTCCTATTGAGACTAACAGCTTATTGGGGTTTCTTTTAATTAAAGTATCTCTAGAGTTCACATGAAAGTTATAAGAAATGTGTAGAATGCTACCATATTATATTATACTACCAGTTAGAGAACACATTCCTGGGACTATTTATGAAGCTTTGTTAGAACATTGCAAAGCATTAATTCACATTTTTAAAAGCAAATAAAAAGAAACAGATTTTATAGTATTTATATATATGATAGGTTTCAACAAAGAATACATCTATAGAATTTTTAAAGTTATATTTATTTTCAGTTTGAGGAAACAGCTTAGTTTAATAACACTAAAATTTTAAGAAATAGTCTAAGAAATCCCAGCCTTTAAATATATAATATAAATACATACAATAATAAATAAAATGATAAATACATTTTAATTCAGCAGTGTAAAATACAGAATATTTCCACACCATCTTGCATTTGATTTTGTTCTTATATTTTGGTATGCTTTTTGTTAGAAATACATGACTAACACTCCTGTATCATTAAGCTTTTTATTGAAAAAAATATTATTGCATTGAACTACAGTCCAAGTAATTTATTGAATAACCTAAAAAAAGCTGCTTTGCATGTACAATAGTGCAATTTACTTAGCCACAGTATAGTTTAAAAAGACAATTTATACAGAAAATGCAACACAAAATTATTGGTTTATGTGTCATATTGCCAGAGGATCACCAAGTTTAATTATAAATTAAGTACTTTAAATAGAATTGAGTAAGATGAGAATTTGCTTTAAACAGCTACACAACTAATTTACATTGTCAACTATTTTATCTCACATATGGAAGGAACTAACAATTTTGCGTGGGGATAAGAAACTTCTTGAAGTTATTGTTTCAATATGTGAATATGTTTTTGAAAACACTATTTTCAACAAAGATCAAGATCTACAATTAAAGACTAAAGAGTATATTTATTTAAAACACACACAGATTCACACTCACATGTGCACTCATACATATTTTAAGTTTTCCAATTTGCCTGATTTTATTTTAATGTTTCTCACAAGATATTCTTACTCTTGCTAATTAAGAAAAATGGGGGGTTGCAAAAAGAGGAAGTGACTTTGAGAAAAGAATTTAAAAAGTGGATTGGGAGCTCTCCCTCCTATATATAGCTCCACAGAATGAAAATGACCCTTTGGCTTATCTTTCTAATATTGGCTTATTCTAAACCTAACCCATTCAGCTGCTGCTTCCATTTTAATATAGCTTAATCCAAAAATACAACAATCACCTTCAATGTCTACCTAATAGAAGTGGATAATATTTTTGCTGGAATGAAATGATAACCTTGGAAAATCCTCCAGACCCAGGCTTATTGGCAGGAGAACTTGTATTTTAGTAGGAAATTCTCATCTTAGTGAAGTGGTTTCAGTCTGAAACACAAAGGGCAACTATCTGTTTTCCTGACTATTATTGCGTGGAACTAGTCACTCACATGTTTTTAATAATGTTTCTATTTGCCAATGAGAGCACATTTTCCTTCAGAATTTCATCTAATTTAAAGAATCAAAACTAAACCTTTTCATGAGCTTTGCTGGGCCAGAGATAAGCACTAGGTTCATTTTGCCCCTAACTATCTTATCTGCATACATTGATGTGTAAGATTTGAATCCTTTAAATTGTGTTTTTACAAAACTGGATCTGATATTTACATTTATTTTTTTCAGAACGTTAATTATGTTTCTGGAAACTCAGAAACTCTGAAAATGTGGATAACTTTTTAGGGATGATTAACAAATGTGCTACTGATTTGAGATGAGCAGCAGTATTATTTCACCACTAAGGAGTTAACTATCCACATATCCTGGGGTGGAGGGGGGGATCTGGACGTTTCATTCATACACATGTAGAATACTTGAATACCAAGCGGTATCCTAATGGGTAGAGCCATCTCCATATCTCCAATTATTGTTTCAAATCATTTGAAGTACATTTCAAATGATTTGAAATGCTTAAAAGTATGGTGGTAAAATTCAGAAAGCTGTGCTGCTGCCAGCATTTGGAGCTATGTAAGTAATAACTTCATGCATTAAGGAGATAGTCAGATTCAGCAATAGAATCCTGAGTAATTGTACTGGTTAAGTGTTTCATTTAACAGAAACATTTTACAGAATTAGTTTCTTTAAGTATATTTCCATTTAGAGATAACAGAGAGATTCCATTAAGTCCTGGCAGAAACTAAAGAAAAGGAGTCACTGTTTAAATCCATTTTTGGGAAGTGAAACAAGTTTCAAGGGATTTTGTAAAATGTCTACCTAAGCAAAAACTTTGGGAATTGGAGACTTTCTAAATCATTCTCTATATTCTAATCACTTCCAATATTTATAACGTCTTAAAGATAAACCTTAAGTTTACCTTTGCATTTTTATAGGCCCATTGTATTTTTTTTCTTGCTGAATTTGGCAGGGAATTATTAAGAAGATGAACTTTCCCACATTTTCAGTTCTTCATACAAAGTATTTATTTTGTTTACCTCGAATCCAATGATACTATCTGATGCTAGACTGGTTCATAATCTGTAAGAAAGACATATAGATAGATAAATGTGTGTTTGTGCATGCATGTCTGTAAAGATTTCACAGTCTTTCTTAAGCATTTAGAGTTTAAGACAGATTTTTTACAAAACTGCCTCCATGAGCCACTTGTGAAACAGTAATCCCATGAAGAGAATTAACCTGTAAATGTCAGGCAATAGTCATAAAATAAATTTAATGCTAAAAGTCACATGTCAAATAATTATGTAAATGGAGGGAAACACTGCTAAAAAAAATCCATTACAGTGACAATTTTTTTTATAATTGAACTATTTTAGTGTTCAATATATATTTTCAATTCTGTTTATTTTTTTTTCCAAGAGTGTTTATCTTAAGGTAAAATGGAAAATAAAACAGTGTTTCAGCCTATAGTTACTGATTTGGAAGGAAGTAAGCTGCATAATTGCATATTTCCTCATGTGATGCCACAACTTTTCCAATTTCTCACCTTGGAGTACAAATTATCTTTTATTTAAAGGGAGACGGTTGCTTTCCACATAGTCCAAATTAGTTTGTCCAGTGAACACTTCATCACTGTTAATACAAGATTGAATAGTCACTTCCATGCCATCCATTCATATCAATCTGTCTTTGTTAGTCAAAATTAAGTGCTCAGTAGAGGTGCTCAGGTCTAACCTTATGAGAGTTTAAATTGTCACCAAGGCAATTATAAAAATCAATCAGGAGGTCAGTGTCTATAATAGGACTTCTAGTGAGTTCCCATGATTACTCTATCTTGGCTCTGCATCAGCTTCGTAATTTGCTTTAGGAAATAATTATCCACATTACTTAAAAAAAAAGCCTGCTAGACCATTTGTCATCCATTTTATAAGAAATATTTCATTTGTCTCACTTCTTTTTGGATTTACTCAATGTTGATCAATGGTCTTTTATAATCATTTTTATGGAATTCCATGCAACTATAGCTCCTTGCTATTTGATGGTTTTTCTTCATTTCTCCATTCATTTTAAATAAATTAGATTTTGTCACTGTTATATTCCAGTCAGAACATTCTTCTCACAAGTTTCTGGTGATATCTTGGAAACTGCAGTTTTTCTTTCTGTTAAAACTTCAAATTTACTTTATCTCCTTTTATTATTTTTCTTCCCTCCACCCTTTCTTTCTCTTTCTCTCTCACCTGTCTCTCCTGAATCAATGATGTCCTTTCCTACTGTTTACCAGGTATTTAGTATTTAACCTTTCTATTTCATTTTCTTTACCTGTAATGAGGAATGATAATACTGATTTCAAAATACAGTTGTGAAAATTAAAGAAGATAATGCAAACAAGTGGTTAGGGTACCTCTACCTGAATCACAACAGGCCTTAAGTAAATATAGCTATCTTCCTTTTGAAGCCAAGGCTGAAGAAGTAGAGGAGTTTGCATCTTTGTATAGACAGCATTAGATAAATGATTACCTCCATTTCTGTTAAGTTTGATTTTCTCTGAAACTCGTGCTTAAGAACATAAAATAATAAACCTAACTGTAGGATTATGCACCAATATAGATGTATGAAATACAAATTTTGGGGGCCGAAAACCATTTTGAATGAATGTTTGAAATTATTTGCAAAATTACATGGATGGTGATTTTATTCCTCATCATTCATGTTTCATAAATATCTAGTACAAGTGAATAAAACACACCAGATATTTAATAAGATATCCTCAATAAACATGTAAAAACACTGACATTTTCAAACCTTTACCTCTATCCTTATACATGTATTGGCTGAACATAGTAAAATTTTTGAGTAGAAGAATAATAAACATTTTAGTTCCTGTAATATTTGACAGATTGACCAATATATTTAAAAGATTATTCTGAGCACAATTTATTTTTGAGTTTGCATCATCAAACACTAATGATAGCTTGTATATGTTTTTTATACAAAAGTTAAACATTCTTAGTTTTAGATTTTGCTGATTCTTACACTTACAAAATTACCTTGACATAGATTTGTGTGAAATGAAGATAGTTTATTTTTCACAGAAACTCAAAAGTATAATCTATAAAGATTGTTTTTCATTAAAGCGTAATTTTCAACCTAAATTAATCAGAAAATGTCTTGTTTTTATTTCCTATGAAAATACAGTAACAGACTACATTAATTTAAAACTCAGTCAATAGTTAATGATAGAAATTACTTTAAATAATTACTTCATTTCACTGACCTTTTATTATCTAACAAATAAGCCAAATCAACACTCATTCATTCGCGCAACAAATACTTAGAACACAGGGCGCCACATTTCATCTGATTTTTCTTTTTAATTTTAATGCTCTGCTTGAGTGTTTTCTGTTGCATTTTATAACATGTGAGAACCCATCCAAAACAAATCTTTAACCCTTTCCCTCTTCCCTCTACATTTTCATAAAATTATTTAAATTTGCCTATTATTTTGGCAAGCTAAAAAATTATTTAAATGCTCTTTGTTTTAATATTAGCAATTCAGTTCATATTTATATATTGGTCACATTTTGAATTGGCAGCAATATTTTAAATCTTACAATAGATAGACTTCTTTAAATATATTATTGTATAGGTAGTGACAATTAAAAAAATTATCCACAAGAGGGGCTTTAACACTTATTAGTTCAAGTGTGTGGACACATTTAAGGCCTCTTTCACTTCATTTAACTGTTGCATCTGGCTAGAGCAAGAATGATGGCAAAAATCTTGACCTTGGAATACTGGTTGGATTAAAGGATTCAAGTGGATGATAGAAGTTGTGGCTGGATTTAAGTGAGGGCCAAACAATGTAGGAATAAATGCTGTAGGGGGCAGGGGCTGAAGTGTTATGTGAGATGGGTGGAAGGGGGTAGCAGCTACTAAATGCAGGGGATGACCTGCTAAGAAAGTGGGGTGTGCAGGTATAATGGTTGGAGTCAGAGTAGAAAATGAAATAGGAGTGAAATGTGCCTGTGAAAGAGGATGTAGATGAGCAATAGGGAAGTGATTGTTATGAGAACTTAAGGAAGCAGAAACAGCAAAATGCTGCAGGAATGTGTGGTGGATGGTAGTGATAGAAGTGTGCTGGTGAACTGGAACTGTCTGTACGGTTGAAGCCGGAGAGAAGGCAGTAGGCCCTGCAGCAGGCAAAACTCGAAGATGCTTTGACAGGAGTTGCTTCTGCATATGCTGCTGGGCTTGTAGCTGTAGGATCTTATATTTATCTATTTCGTCAGGAGAAAATGTTATGGGTTGTTGAAGTAAAGGGGGAGAGAGAGATTTATGACACACGTCTAATTCGTCTTTGACTTTGTCAGGCTTCTGCATAGTTCTGTCATAGTAAGAGTTTATATTTCCCTCTACATGATTTATATGCATGCTTGCATCCTTTAAGTCTAGATTTATTTGGTCTTCTTTGGTCTCTGTTGAATCAGTAACACCAGTATATCTATTAGATGGAAAAGCACCAGGGAATTCATTTGGTACTGGGTCACAGCTTTGAATAAAAGGTTGGATTTCACTAATTAAAGGTTTTGATTGTTCTTTTGTTGTTGGATTCATTTTTATGTTTAGTGACTGAGACTCTGTTACTAGGTGAATTATACCTTTAGAAAGATGATTATCACAATCAGTGTCTGCTAAAATTGTAAAATTATTTGTCTGTGAGCTTTTGCTTTTGTCTTTCTCCGTAGTCCTTGGAATTGCACTGTCTTGATCATTTCTGCTCTCACTTGCATACTGTATTTTTTCAGACAAAGGCAATGCTTGTCTGTTACAGCCTGATGGTACAAGTTGAATTGTGCATGGGACTTGCGAAGGAGCCTCTAATTCATTTTTACAACTGTTTGAAGAGACCTCAACATTACTTGATTGTTCCTGACATTTCTTGGCTTGTACTCTTTCTAAAAGGCTTTTTGCCGTCAGAGGGCTCCTCTCTCCTTCTGTAATGTTCGATTCTGTAGTGTCTGAAGGGCCACTGGAACAGTTCTTTAGAAGGCAGCTGATGTTCCCGGAGTTATACTTCATGGGCCTGACTTTTCCCAGATCACAAATGTGAGGGCTGCCCAAAGACTCTTCATTTCTCTTGCCTTTATTCAAGTAATACATTTTCTCCCTTGAGTAAGAGTCCAATCTATCGTGCTGAGTTCCCTGGCAATTAGGTGGTTTTTTACTGCTTCCAGTACAGGAAATCTGTGAGTTAGAATCACAACAGATGATTCTCGTAGATTTTAGCCCTGAAAATTGTTGTTGATTTTTGCCCAGTTTTTGTCTTTCTCTACAGTGACAGTATCTACGTTTTGAGTATTTTTCATTTTTAAATGATTCCCACAATTTGCAGTTCTTCTCTTTCTGTGGTTCAGACTGCATTTGACTGCTCTTTGCTATTTCATCAGACAAGTAGAGGCAGTTGTGCTTCAGACATTTCCGTTTGTGCCTTTCAACTGAGTGGTGTTCTCTTTTATAGAAGCAGAGAAAATTACCTCTGCTATTACCATTGAATCTATGACTTGAACAAGTACTTCTCAAGCTAGACATGCTGCTAGGGGATGTGTCCGAAGAGCAAGAATATCTACTCAAAGATGACTTTGGAGAGCATCTCTTGTATCTTCGGTCTCCACATCCAGAAACCTTGTTGGTCATGCTGATGTGGTTACTCTTTAAAATTACACTGAAGTCTTTCCCATGGTCACTGTTACCCCCTACTGTATAACAACTGGACTTGCAGTTGAATTGTCTTTCATCTTCAAATTCCAAATGAGGATTGCAGGGAATCAATTTATTCTTTTTAGTCCTAGAGATGTAGGAAGGACAAGATAGGTCCTCATCTGTATCATTTAGAACTACCTTTCTGCTGCCTTGCCAATGGGCCCTTGAAGCTTCCTTAAGTTCGTTCTCACTATTATTCTTTCCAGCATAATCCTTTAGAGATGTATTGAGGTAAAGAGGCACTTCAGGATTTTTCATTTCCAAATCATTTGCACTAAAAGCATATTCACTTTTATTTGGCTCAGAATCACTATAATCCAAATTATATTTCCTCTGGAATTTTTCCCAATCCGGATTAGCTATCATCATCTTTGGTTTCAGATATTGATTATCTTCTTGGATCAATTTTTGTTGGTCTTCGATTACACCTAAGTCTTGGCTCTCTCTTTTAGTCTTCACTTCCAAGGACTTCTTACACAATTCTGTTTTTAAGTCCTCTGGATTGTGGTCTTCCTTTGTGTTCCGAGAAAGCTTAAAATCAAAATATAGGGGGTTGCAGCCATAAGAGATACAGGGTTCTGTTTTTGTAAAGAGCAGAAGTTCCGTAGGCCATTGAAGAGTGGTGTGGCCATCCTTGCTTTGAACGTGGAGAAAAGGTAGTGGTTTAGATGCCACATTATGGGTACATGCTTCTCTTACAAGTCTTTGAACATTTTTGCTAACTCTTTCTGTTTTATCTAAAGATTTTTCTCTGTTCTCTATTCTGGAATTTGGATTCAGATGCACTGTACTCTTTTGTTCACTTGGCTCTGCTGATGAAAACTCATCCAGGCATTCAAATATCCTGGCATCACCATGGTTGTAAATGTTTGGTGGGCTGAAGGAAGCATTTGCTTGGCATGGGTGATTCACACAGTTTTCTAAAGTGTTCTTCAATGTATTTCTAGTTTCTTTTTCTCTGCTGGAAGGAGTAAAATCTACATCTGAAAGATGCATGTTAGATTTAGAGAATGAAGCATGAATGCCAATTGAATCTTCTAGTGTCTCATCAATAGAGTTGTTACTGTCTTGCAAAATTTTAGAGTTTATGGAGATGGTATTGTGTAAAACACTTTCCAGATGGCTTGGTGAGATGTTTACCTCTTTTTCCTTGGTAAGGTGTGTATCTTTATTTGCAAACCTGTAGCACTTGCATTTATCTGCAATTTGTTTTGTTTTACAAATGGGTGACTTGTTACAATCGTGAGTTTCTTCTGTGTTCTCACTGAAAACTGATGCTGAAGATTCTAATTTTAGGTGCACTTTTTTGGAAAAAGAAAATGATACTCCTGTTCTGTGATTTGCATTGCTGAGATCTGAAGATGTTTGAGGTACCCGATTTCCAAACAAACAACGCCTGTCTGATTGTAATTGGTGTCGATTTGGCACGGTGGACCGCTGTTTATCGGAAATGATTCTGGGGAGATTTTTTCCTTTAAGGAGAAGAGCACTCTTCATGCATGATACCTTTCTGCCATTCTTAACGGGGAAAATTCCTTGCTGGAGTTGCTTTTCTATGGCTACCTTGGGGGCTTTGTATGCTGGTCCATTTCCAGAAACACTGTAAATACAATAAATATTTAAATGATTAAGATACTAGCTTTGGAATCTTATCTACATATGAACATTTCATAGTGTTTCTAAGATGAGTTATTTTACAATTTATGAACTACATCTTCTAAAATACAACCTTTTGTTGTGCTTATATAGCTTAGCATAAATTTTGCAGTGGCTATTTCTAAAATGAATTGTTTACATGTAGTATTTTGCAATTACCAAAAAGCAATAGCAAGTGAATATCTTATGCTAGTGCTTCTAAAGCATTTACATCACAATATATGTCCTACAGAATCTATCAATCTTAGGAATACAGATTTAACATTATTTCACTAATAGTTTTCCGATCAGTGCATTCACATTAAATAAGAAATTAAATAGAATTAAAAGTCACTTTAAAAATATAAAAATATTTTTTAAATTTGCTTTTATGTATTAGTTCTAACATTTTATAATGTTTAGTTCCTCGGTTTTAAAATTCCCTCATATTCACTTACCTTTGAAACACAGTGATAAGTTCTTTCTTTATGACTCGTCAGTAATTTGACTAATTATAATAAATGCATAATAAAATAAGAGATATGTACAATCTATCTAAATGTCTTCAATGATTTTGAAATCTTTTCCTTTGCTTCTTACTCACCAAAATATTTTTTCTACCATTTCTGTATTATATGTTTTATGTTTTGAAGGTCTTAAAAGGTTATTTGTTCTACTGAGCTTCATTAACAATTCATACAGAAGACTGAAAATGTCAACATATATAAGAGATAAAATTCTTTAGATTAAAATTATATGCCCTTTAACAGTCTATCTATATAACCTCTACTATAAAAAGGCTTCACTGGAAAGAAGACAATACAAATCACATCATTTTTCTTATTGTTTGCTTTGAACTGGCATTATTTTCCTTTTTCTTGTTCCATATGCTTGGATGTGTTTGTTTGCTTATTTCTAATTTTGATTTTTATTTTACTTTCATCTAGTCATTTGTTGCTTGAATATAAAATTCTAAGCCAACTGATATCTCTTCCATATGTTGCTCAAATTCTAATGTAGAGTAGTGCTTTCTGAGTCCTTGTCTAACAAATTCCTGTTGGTTTCTTTTACCGATTCTTTGGCAAATCAGCATAGAATTCAAGAGTCATAAAGTACAAATTTCATGTACTTTGCTTCATTGTCTCTAGATGTATAATATTACAGACATACTGAATTAACCTCCCTTTATTTATCTTTGAGATGAATCTGCTTGTGTGCCTGTATGCTTTTCCCTTTGTATAAAGTGTAAAAATATAAATACATGTAATTTATTAGATTTGTTACATAAAGAGTATATATATTAATATGTATATATATGTATGTATAAAATTTTAACAGAACATAGTTACAGGTTGATTAATTTGGGTGAATTTTTACTAGTAGTTCTTGGGCACTTTGAATTTAACTTTCTTCAGTTCAGATACATTTTTTTTTCCCTCGATTTATCTGATTATTGCTTCCTTTGGAATTTATGTTTTAAAATCATTGGTTCTCCTGAATATATCCGTTAGGTATTGATATTTATCTCAGTACTTTACTCTGTCTTCAGTCTTTTTCTATAGTTCAGGGAGAATTTCTTTGATTTAATTTCTATTTTACTGACTCAATTTTTTTACAATATTCAATCTGTTTATAAATTATGACCGTATGGATTTTAACTTGCAAACAATAATTTTAGCCACTATTTAGTTTTTAATGATTTTAGAATGTCTCCTCTTCATGAATGGTTGTAATTTTAGAATTACAGAGTTCCTTTAAATCTTGTAAAAAACTAAATTTAGAAGTTTTTAAAAGCTGTATTCTCTTCCTTACAGTAACTCTTTCATAATGGAAAGTTCTTATTCATCACATTAATCTCCTTTTTTTGAGTCATCTTTTATGTTCATTAGGCATATTTAATAAAATGAATAGTGAGGAGCATTCTAAGATGGCATATAAGTTACTGAATGTTTCTTTCAAGCACAAAAGTAAATAAGGAGTGTAGAGACTTTATTACAACATTTTTGGTCTTTGAAAGTGCCTCCAGCCTGCAGATAGAAGGAAGTGATCCAGAAACAGCTGCAACATTCAACTTTGCCTTGGTACCAAAGAGATTATTTCTCATATTTGTAGCCACCATTTGGATTAAGTAGGAACTATACTTCTGGATTAAGTTAGCCTTCTCCAGAAGCTTCAATCAATCTGACATTATCACCTGTATGAAACTCATACAGGTTGAAATTATTCCACAAGTCTAGTGTATGGATACTATTCTTCCTTTTCCAATTCCATTATTATGCAGTGATTTTAGTATTTATTATATTATGTTATATATATATTATATATATCCTTTTCTTAATAATTTTGCTGATCATCCTGACACTATTTTATTCATTTTCTTGCTTTATGCTAATCTAAATGTTCTTTTCTATACTGCTATTTCATTTTACCATTTAGCTCTCTAATGTGCAAGCTTCTTCCTTTTACATTCCTTTAAATATTTTAAAATTTCTTTGCTCTTACTGTTTTTGTAATATACTGTTCTCTAGCTTCTTGTCCTTCATTCTAGCTCTCATTTTGCAATTTAAATTGCATTTATAATTATAGATTTTTCACAAGTTTTAACATTTTGTCCTTATTGTTAATCTTTGATACTTCTTACTTTTATTCTTTAAACTTTTTATCGTATTGCTTTATAAACTTTAATTTGCTTTTTCTTAAATCAAAGTTATTCTTATTATTTTGGAAAACCCTGTTTTTATCTTTGTGGGGTTTTAAATTCTACTATTTTAATACAAGTTTATGTATTATAACATTATTATAGCTTTAATTTTTTCTAGGTTTATTCAGATATAACTGGAAAATAAAAATTGTATATATTCAAGGTACACAATGTGATCATTTGATGTAGGCATACAAATTAATTTGTACATCTATCATACACGTAGTTACCATTTTGTGTGAGATAAGGACACCAGATTCACTCTCTTGGCCAATTTCAAGTAAACAATATAGTATTATTAGCGAAGGTAATCATACTCTACATTAGATCCTCAAAAATTATTCATCTTACATCTGAAAGTTTATAAACTTTGAACAATACCTTCAAATTTCTCCCACCAGCCAGCCCCTGGAAACCACATTTGCATTCTCAATGAAGCTTAAATTTTTACAGTTTTCTCCACATTTAATGTTTCCCTCACTTCTTTGGAACTTTCTTTAGTTTTTAAAATATTTTCTTACTTATATTAAAATAATGGTTAATAAAATGTCTGTGGAGTTTGGCTTTTAATTCTTATTGATTGATTATCCATTCAAATTGTTCTCCAAAAATTCTAATACTCTGCAGCTTAACGAATGCACAATTTTATTCTCTTCTATTCAAAATGTATCCTTTCCAAACAGAAAAACATATCAAAACAACATGATTTTTTAAAATGGTGTCATTTTTTAATGTTCCATTTTCCAGCTCTTATATGAAAAACTTCATAAATATAAGAGCTAGATAATGTGGAACATTAAGAAAAGACACCATTTAAAGAATTCACAGTCTCAGAATCAATGGCCCTAAAATTTTTCGATTTTGGAAAAATTTTAATATTAAGATGTACTTAAACTTATATATATAAGAAGTTCACATACAGAGAGTGACTATCCCCTCATCCTGATATAATAACTGATATTGCTGAGGAAACAGATTGGCTGGAACTAGTTAAGAGACGGTCAAATTTGATGACCCTTTATAAGATCTATTACTATTTTTTTTTGCCATCATTTTACGCACTACCAGTAAATTCACCTCTCTTCTCCCAAAGGGTCACGGAAGAATTTTGTTACCTGGATCATACTATTCAGAAGCCCTCATTATGAGGAAAAAGGACAAAGAAAGATTGTCTGGGAGAAGAGTAATGCCAATGATTTTTTCTTTTTCTTTTATTTTTAACTTTCACTTGTCAATTCACCTACCAAAATAAAGTATTTGTTAAGTGACTTTCCTTCAGCCATGAGGCTATTTAAGCAGAGAGAGCAATTGGCTAGGAGGCAGGTGATGGGTAGTAGAAGATAAAAAAAATATTTTCCTAGTTTCATGCTCTATATCTAGAAAGCTGAACACTTGTCTTTTCCCTAGCAATATGAGCACATTGTGGCCCAGAGAGCTTGCCTATTTTATCAAATCACCAAAAGGAGTGGTTAGGTTTGTGATTGTTTAGTGAATAAGGCTTACAGAGGGACAGCTAAAACTTAATAGAGTGGACCTTTTTATTTGGAAGAAACTTAATGGGTAGCTCTGGCAAACTTAGAACTTCTAAACAAACCATCATCATCATCACCATCATTATCATCATCACCATCACCATTACCACCGCCATCAGCAAGCCACCTCTGATTTTTTGTTATTTACGCCAGAGGAAAATATAGAATGGGTAAGTAGAAATGTAGAAGTGTGACAACTTTCATAATAACAAACAACCAAAATTATATTTATTAAGACTATTTAGATTCGCTGTTGTGGCCTTAAGGGACCTATGTAAAGATGTCTATCTATGGTCGAACTTGTACCATTTGTTACGATCTGACTTACTGCATCTCATCATCAATCACTCCAGGAATTGACTCTTTCCCTAGATTGTTTCCTGCATGCTGCCCTAACAACAATAGAACTTTTCCTTCTAAGTCCTATTTTGGCAAGGACTGTCTGAGTTCTCAATGACAATATGTTTGAACAACATATTGTAAGTCCCTCATTGTGTTGACTGTAGAAAGCTCAGTAGCAAATGTATATGTTGCTTCTAGCATTGTATAAGACCCCAGACCATGCATTTTTGTATTAACCTTACTTCTGACTACGTGTTGTATCTTTATTTGTCTTCATACTAAATTTCTCATTTATTTTTAATATGATTTTTATGTATTTTCATAAATTAATTAGATTATTTTAAGAGTTACAAATACATAAATACATGCAAGTTGAATATTAATTATATTTTTACTCATAATTGGTCCTACAAAAATAACTGTTTCCTTAAAATTACCTTTTAAGTCTAATATTTTGTGGTAACTAATTGAGCTACTCACTCCTGTTTATTACATATTACTTTCCATTTAAGCAACAGGGGTTTAAATTCTGGCACAGAGGCATAAATTTCACAATTCACTAGGTTGCTGTCAAACACATTAATTAGCTACATTAGTGTTTTACATTATGATTCATATACACACAAATCACAATCTGCAAATTTAATTGCATTCCAGGTAACAACTTTGAAACATCCAGTGGTTCCAAGCTTTTGTAAAACTGCTATTTTTCAGCTACAAAAATGTATTAGTATAAAGCTTGTTATATTATAATTATCAATTTAAATGGCACTGTGTGGTAAACTTAACTGCATTAATTACATCTTGTTTGTCAGCCAGACAATGATCGTGTTATTTATACTCGACTCAGGTATGTACAGGGAAATGTTCAGAAGACGTATTTTCCACCCCCTAAGATGTATTGTTAATTATGGTTTTTAAAAGTATTATTATAAAATTTAGAACATATATTAAGAAGTGATATTAATCCATTTATTCAACTGGATAGAATAAATGCTAATGTATTTGAATTATTCTGGGATCATTTCATTATAGGGTACATTAAATTAACAATATTAGGAAAGAAAAATATCAAAGGCCAAAAGTAATTAATTTATGTATGTTTAACTATATTTGCCCTTCAGACATATCTGTTAGTTAGTTATTATTTGTTTACATTGTTACAGTAGATTTGCCTTTAAAATTTCCCAATAGGTTTTGAAGAGAGTTTTGAACCATTCCAGACACCTTTAATTCTTACCATTCAGATTGCTGCCTTAACTCAGCCAGCTGATGGAGTCGTTTAAGTGCTTTTTCTTGTTTCTTCTCATCTTTCCATGACTTAGAAGCTACATTCCGAGCAAATTCCCTTTGCTTTAATTCTTTCAGTCTCTGTGGAAAAAGAAGAAAAACCAAAAAGGTACTATAAATAAATAATATATTCTTTTCCATCCACAAGGCTCCGTATTATTCTTTATCCTAAGTGCAGAGGTGACTTTCTGGACAGAAAGAGTAAAAGTATCTTCTCCATTGTTGCTATTCTCTGCTCCAAGACACATTTAGCAGATAAATGTAGTTGTCAACCAGGTTATTTTTCCAAGCTTGTCACAGTCACTGCAAAAATGTGCTGCAAAGCTGGGCCCCAGGCCTTGCTGGTATCACTCTGGCTATGCAACTATAATAATCTGTGTGCCTATAAAAACACAAATGGGAAAAATATGCCATATATGAATGAGTATGAAGGGAGGCAGGTTATGAGATGCATGTTCCTCCACCCACCTGCCCCTCACTTGTAAAATTGATTCTATTAAATACACTGGGTGGGATGAGCTTGTTTCAGGAAAGAGCATCTGTTACTGTGAAAGATTTAGTTCAAAGCTCTAAATGTGATTTTGAATTCTTTTTTTTGGATGGAGATATTTATCAAATACATATTTCTATATTGTATCCAGGAAGACAGAAAAAAAATGAGTCAGGGATTTAAACTCAGAATAGAGGCATGGCCCTGCTTGACTTAAATTCACCCACCACTTATTTTAATTAATATTTTCTCTAAAACAATTGACTTACATGCAAGTAAGACCTCTTCTTTAGAATCCGCCACTAAGCACAGCTAATGATATTGAATGAACTGAGAAACAGCCAAAATCAAATGAACCTCTTGAAGTTTAGGGCTTAATCCTGAATTGGAAGTGTATTTAAAGATTATCCTCTTAACTCATACAAAGTGATTTTAAACAGTCTAAAATATGTATCTGTTGAAATTATTTTCATTTCCCATATTAAGTATAGGAAATGTTTCCCAGGTATGGAGAAAACTACATAGTTATCATGTGAGGTAATAATACTGTAGCTGACTGTTACTCAGAGCAAGTGCCAAAACCTTTCATTAGCTTCATTCTTTAAAGGAAACATGCTCATGGTAGACAGTGGTCAGATAACTACATCTAAGCTAAGGATTTGAAGAAGAAGGCAGATCGGTCTTTCAAAGAGAGAATATTCTGAGCGCAAAGAACAAGAACCTCACAGAATTAGAAATAGCTACAGGGAGAACAGTGGACTCAACCTGAATTCAGTTTTTGACAAATACTTCAAATCCTTCTAAAAATAGAAAATTTCAAGAAATATAATTATGCTGTGTATGTTATCAGAAAAAAAAAGGTCAATAGTTCTCTGGAAATTATAAAGAACAGATGATCTGAGCATTAAAGAGTGGATACCGTTGGTCAGAAGACAGGAAGAAAGGCTTATGAAATCTTTATTGCTACATACCCTGCTACTCACTTCCTCAGACCCTATGTACTTGAAAGCCTAGTTCATAGAGTGAGCCCTTGTCTTACAAGCAAAGACCTTTTGGAAATTGTCCTACATGATTTAAGAACACACATAAACTATAGTTCAACTGTGTCAGAGAGAGAAAATTGCTATTTGGAAAAAAAAAAGAGAGGGTTTTTTAATACTCTGTTAGTACTGAATATAAATATTCCATATTATATTTATTTAATATTAGGTATTACCAGCACACAAAACTTGTATAATGCAGAGGAGGAAATTGATTAATTTACTCACAGCAATTGACACTTGACTCATTTTTGGAATCATGTTTGAAAATTTGGGGTACTTCTGTTTCTTTTATTAGCCTTCTAGATTCCAGAACTATACTTTTATTTTTGAGTTATAGAAATGATTGAGAATTCTTTATTGCTTATCTAACAACAAATATTGTTAATTGCTACTATGTTAATCCTTATTCTTACTATGAAATGTAAAAATATACAAATCAACAAATCAATTTTTTCCCTTCAAGGAAGACAGACAAGTGGTTACACTTCTATAAGATAGAGTGGAGTTTCTTAATAAGGGTGCACACAATGTGCTTTGGAAATATACAGGAATAGTAAAAGATTAATTGTGTTTAGGAAGTTTGCAAAGTTAAAATGTTTTTAAGGAATACAGAAAACTGGAAGAAGAGATTTTGTTTAAAGACATCTAGTCACAAATTTGGTTTAGTCAGTTCTGAGTGCTCAGGTTTAAGCAGAGAAAAAAAACCAAGATATCTGCCTCAAGTTTTCAGTGTACTGAACAATGCATCTGTGTGAGGAAACTGTTCCAGTTTAGGGGGAAAAAATCATCTGAAAAAATGTAAGAAAAACAGTGTCTAGCATTCATATAAGGCCAGGAATAGTGGTTGTTTTCACTAACAAAACTGGAAAGAATAATAGTATATTGAATAGATAATTCAGAAAAGTCATGCTTCAGTAGAGAATAATTAGTCATAGATTGAGTACCACTTTGGAGTTGCTTAAAAAAATCATAAAAGCAAGAAATAAAAGTATAAAACTGATTCCAAGTAACTTAACTGAATCATAGTACTAAACACTAGGATATGTATTGCAATACAAAAAAAAATGAGAAAAATGAATATCTTGTATCCAATCAAATATTATCAGGATGTAATAGCAGTTGAAACTGGTCTGTAAGTTAAAGAAAAATATACTATAAACTCTACAGCAGCCATTAAAATGATAAAGTGTTTTAGCTAGGAGGACAACAAAGGAGATAAAAGAACATCATTAAATGTACTCAGTGCAAGAAAATGCAAAAAAAAAAAAAAAAAAAAGAAAAGTAAGGTAGACTGGACAATTATAAAATAAATAGCAAGATAATAAATCAAATCTAAACATAATAATAATATTAAATGTAAATGGTCTAAACACCAAAATTAAAAGAGAGTATTCTTTGGATAAAAATGTGAGTTCATCTCTATTGACCACACAAACAAGCTTTTTTAAAAATGAGGACAAATGGGTTAAAAGAAAAGAATGTAAGAACATATATTATGTCAACACGAGTCAAAAGAAAGCTAGGGGCGCCATATCACTGTAAGACAGATTAGATCTCAGAGCAAAGATATTTTACCAGGAATAAGGAAGGTTTCTTCGTAATGATAACGGAGCATTAAAATACACAAAGCAAAATTGGATACCTACCGCATGGAGGAAATAAATGGACAATTATTAAAGAATGTTTCAATGCCTTGCTATTAAACATCAACAAAATACTAATTGCAAATCCAATACTTATGGAAAACCAAAGTGATTGTATCTCTTATAAAAGACCCTTCCAAAAGTGTATTTGTCTGATAAAAAGAGGACTATCAATCACCAGACAGATGGGGAGGATTTCTAAGAATCCAGAGGCCAAATTTGCCAGCCTCATGTTTTGGCTTAGCCCAAATTTCTATTTTTCTCCCCTTGTTCTGACAAGAACTCATTTATTTCGGCCATGGCATATACAATGATTGTCAGTAACCTTCCTCCATTTAAAGAGAACATAATCCATTTGGGAAGAAAAATATTCTTTGAGGGTGTGTAATTAATCAGCTCTTATTGAGAACAGACAGCACATGGCATACATATTTCAGAAAAAAAGTGCTACTTTACACGTTTACAAATAATAATGGGAAAACAAATATGGTATTGTGCAAAGTAGGTGGTAAAGAGTGAATCCGCTTTATTACCGTACAGTCTAGGTAATAAACAAAGAGGTAGCATAGGTAAGATTAGAACAATACCTTGCATTCTTATCCTTTAATGATAAAGGTAGATGGCCATAAAGAAAACTAAGCAACACAATTATGATACAAGTGTGTTGTATTATTAAATACATTTTTGCATCTATTTAAAAGGATCACATTATTAATTTCCCTTTATGTAGTGAATAACTTCTATTTGTTTTATTGTGTTAAACTTCACATTCATAGGATGAATATTGCTTGTTTTTTATATTAACATTTTGAAATATTGATGGATTTGATTTGCTAACATTCATTATGAACTTTGCATCTATGTTCAAGTGTGATATTGGCCTGTATTATCTTTCAAAGTCCTTGTGTCATTCCAGTGTGGTTTTAGTGAATTCAGATTGCTATAACAGAATACCATAGACTGGGTGGCTTAGCTAACAAACATTGAATTCTAACAGTTCTGAAAGCTGGGAAGTTCAAGATCAAGGTGCCTGCAGACAGATCCAGTGTCTAGTTATGAAATTCTTCCTGGTTTGTAGATGGCCATCTTTTTGTTATATCCTCACATGGCCTAGGCCAGAGAGAAGAGGCAAGCTCTCTTGTCTTATTTGTAAGGGCACTAATCCCACTCATGAAGGCTGCACCCTCATGTCCAGTCACCTCCCAAAGAGTCTACTTACTTCTTAATGCTATTATATCGGGGGTTGAGGGAACATAAACTTAAGTCTATAAGTACCATGGTAACAATGGCCTCATAAAATGAGTTGGAGAATGTTTTATCCTCTATTTTCTAAAAGACTGTGCATAAAATTAATATTACATATTCCTTAAATACTAGAGTCACCACTGAAGCTATGTTTTCCTGGAGTATTTTTTTCTGGTTGTTGTTGGAACTTGTTAAATCATGAATTCAGTTTATGTAAGATACATAAGACAAAACAGAAGTTTTATTCTTTTTTGAGTGAGTTTTGGTAATTTATTTCAAGATTGTTTTGCATTTTATTTAAATTAGCTTTTTTATTGTCAAAACATTGTTCCAAATATTTTCTTTTTACTCTTTTGATATTTGAAGCATCTAATGCAATGTTACCTCATTTAAACCTGATATTGGCAATTTGTGTATTCTATATTATTCACCAGTCTCCCTAGTGATTATTGATTTTATTAATATTTTAAAGGAACCAGATATTATTTAGTAGTATGCTTTCAATAACATGTAAATATTCATATATTTTCTAGATATCTTATTGTTACCAATTTCTAATTTAATACTATTTTGGTCAGAGAATATATTCTGCATGATGTCAGGTCTTAGACAGTTACATAAATGTTTTTAAGATAGTTGTAGAAATGTTTATAATGACTCAGCCTATGGTCTATCTTGGCAAATACACCATGTGCACTTGAAAGCAGAAAATATTTATTCTATTTGCCGTATTTCAAATTCTATAAATATCATTATGTCAAGTGGTTAACAGTTTTGTTTAAATCATGTATTACCTTATGGAAATTTTTGCCTACTTGTTTTATCAATTACTAGTGAAAAGATATAAAATTCTGCACTTATATTTTGTGATTGGTCCATAGTTCCCTTTGTTTCTGTCAGCGTTTACTATGTGTTTTTGGGAACTTTCTTATCAGATGCATACATATTCAAGGATTTAGAATTGCTGTATCTTGTTATTCAGTTAACTTTTTATAACTATGAAATATCCAACTTGTCATTTCAAAATACTCTTTCCTTTGAAATTCACTTTGTCTAATATTAGTACTGTCGTATCTCTTTTCTTAGCATTGACATGGTATATCATTTTTTATTCATTTAATTTAAAATAGATTGTGTCTTTAAAGTGTATTTATTTTAAAAGCCATTTATTTGGATCTTGTGTTTTTATTCATTCAGGACTTTTTTCCTTTTAATTGAGCCGATTACTTTATTTACAGTTAATGTAATTATTTCAATGTTTGTATTTGTGTATATCATCTGAATACTTAAAATACCATCTGTATACTTGGTGAATCAGCTCTTTTCTCTCTTTCCTATATGCTTTTGAGTGGATCAAACATTTGTAGAATTATATTTTATCTTTTCCATTGATTAGTTATGTCTACCTATGTTACTTTCATAGTTGCACTAGACATTAAAATATGCATCATAAAATTATTACAGTTTATGTTAAAATTCTATAATATGATCCACTTAAAATGATATTAATGTATATTTTCAACTAATACTCTTCAATATGTCATGTTTTGGTGTCATATACTTCATTTCAGTATAATGGTAAACTATTTCCTATTATTTTACTTGATGCATTCAAAAATCATATGTTAATAATACTTTTAAAGGAACCTTTATATTTCCTAACATATTTACTCTGTCTTGTTTTATTTATACATTTCTGTATGACTTCTTCATCTTACCTACTTTTAAGGAAACATATTTTTTGGATATGTATTTCTAGTTTCTTTTTTAATTGAAGTACTTTAAAAAGATCATTTAGTTGCATGCTTTTTCTGAAGTGTCTGCTATCTTCTTACTATTGCTCTCTTATATGTAAAGTTTCTTTTTTATCCCCTTGGTTGGATTAAATATTTTCTCTTTATTTTTCATAAGTTGACTATGATGTACCTTGGCATGTTTTTCATTATGTCTGTCCTTTTAGGGATACTCTGAGCTTCTGGAATCTGTAGTTTTCTATCTTTTATTAATTTTGGCAAATCCTCAAATAGTATCTTTTCAGCTTTTTTTCTACCTCATGCTCTCTCATCCTCCTTGCACTCCAATAGTGTATATGCTAAATGAGTTTATATTGTGCTAAATATCACAAGTGCTCTGTTACAGTTTTTTTGCCACTGATTTTTTTGTGTGTGTTTTTATTTAGTTAAGTTATAAGCATGGATTCAAGTTCATTGATTATTTCCTCTTCTATATCCAATCAGCAATAAGACTATCAGAAAAATTTTTTATCTTTGATACCATGTTTTTAGTTTCTAGCATTTTTATTTATTTTTTATAGTACTACTTAAAATATTTTTCATTTTTAATGTATATCATTACTTTTTCCACTAAATCCTTTAACATGTTACTATTTGTTAAAGTTTCTGATAATTCCAACATCTAGGCCATTGGTTTTTATTTATTTATTCATTTATTTATACTTTAAGTTCTGGGGTACATGTGCAGAATGTGTAGTTTTGTTACACAGATATACACATGCTATGGTAGTTTGCTGCACGCATCAACCCATCACTACCTTAAGTATTTCCCTAATGCTGTCCCTCCCCTAGACCCCCACCCCATTTCTGAATCTAGTTGTATTGAATATTATACCTCTTAATGATGAGTAATATTTTCTTGACTTATATGTGCCAAATAATTTTTAATCAAATACTGAACATTGTTTGTAGATGAACAGTATAGATTAATGCATAAAATATTTATACCCAGAAACAGACATGCTTCTTTTTCTGTGAGCCCTCAAGTACGAGTGTTGGGCAAACCCAATCTCTAGTTGAACTGCATTTGGTCTTTGTTGCTTTATTTAAATTCAGTCTCCACAGCCTTCAAGTACCTTATTTGCATATAGATACTATCTTATCATTAGTCCTGTACCCTAATACTTCAGCTGGCCCCGTGTGCCTGCACCACAGAAGGACTTTCTATCAGTATTCTTCTTCTATCTCAGAAGTACATTGCTATTGCGTAGTACTTGCTAAAAGGCCTAGAGTGTGTGTGTGTGAGAAGTTTTGTTTCAATGCATATGTTTTCACGCTTAAACAGGCTCTGTGCACCTGTGGCGTGGGCACAGGAGTAGAGCTCTATCTTTCTCAGTGCTCTTGTCTACCACTGGCAGACACCTGCCTCTTGCTACTCTGTGCAGTTCCCTGTGTGGGAGGGGTTTTCAGTTGCCCATAGGTTTTTGGATGAGGGATTTTGAGTTTTTGGTTTTACAATGCCAATCTTAATCATAAAACATTTATTATTGATAGTGAATAGTATGAATATAACAGTATTTATGGTAAAGGAGAAGTTGTGTAAGCCAAAATTCCCTTAATTTTTTCCATTAATAAATTAATTATATATTTTTGAGATGGAGTCTTGCTCTGTCACCCAGGCTGGAATGCAGTGGCACCATCTCAGCTCACTGAAACCTCTGCCTCCGGGTTCAAGCAATTCTCCTGCCTCAGTCTCCCAGGTAGCTGGGATTACAGGTGCTCGCCACCATACCCGGTTAATTTTTGTATTTTCAGTAGACACAGGGTTTCACCATGTTGGCTACGCTGGTCTCAAACTCCTGACCTCAGGTGATCTGCTCACCTTGACCTCTCAAAGTGCTGGGATTATAGGTGTGAGCCATCGCGCTTGGTCAAAATTGCCTTTATATTGACAAAAATGCCTTGTTTTACTTGTAATCATAAATACTATTCCATTAAAAAGGTACATCTTTTCTCCTTTTTGTCTTTTTGCTTGCGTGATCACTATTAGAAGTTAAAATGAGATAGCCCTTACATCATCAAAGGAAAAAAGCAAAAGAGAGAAAATAAACATGCCACAGTCCAGACAATTCCACATAGCACTGTTGCCCCAAGATTGTTTGCCTCCTCCTCTTTCCTTCCTATTAGCTCCCGCCACCCAAACTCCAAATTTGTTAGAATGTAGGTTCACCAAATGACGGAGCTTAGTTACAAGAGAAATAATTTATAATCAGTAGAAGTTAAGTTAAAAATACAAAACTGTGGAGAGAGCTGTCCTTCTCTTTTAATCACCATAAATGAGGTTTACTACTATTGAAGAGTGTTCTTTGACGACTGATCCCTGATCTAGGTCTTGGCTTTTTACATTGTTTCTGATTAAGATGTGATATAATTCTGTTGAATCTGCTACATAATACTTTTTCATGCTCTTCTCTTCAAATAGGTTATTTTCTTATTAGGAAAAACAATTTGTTGCATCCCTTGAATTAATGTTGCAGAAGTTGTGCATGCTCTAAAAGTTCATTTTATCTTTCCTTCACAATCTTGCTCTGGCTATACTGGTTGGCCAGAGCAGAGCAGCTGAGAGTTTCATGGGTGTCCTGGTGATAATACGGGAGAATTGTGGCATATGGATCAGTACAGACTGGATGATACTTATGTACTTGAACTTTCCTGCCACCTCTTCAGCAGCTTTCTAATTATGTTGAGTGGTGACCTTGCAGAACTCTAAGTTCCTTTCCTCTAGTCTAGCCAGCTGCTCTTTTCAAAATGCATCTTGTTTCTTTATCACTCCATCTGTCTTTTCCAGCTTCTTAGCCAGGTGCTTTGTCTTAGAATGTTCCTCCTTACTTGATATCCTCTCTCATAGAATAACTCTAGTTAACTGCTCATTGGGAGTCACCCTCATTTAGTCCAGTTCTTTGCTTCACATTTAGTCACATTGGGTGCAGGCTCATATACATTTACACCCCAGAGGAAATCACTCTCAACTTTTCTGCTCTTTTCCCAGAAGCATACACTTCTTCCTAGTCATTGCAGACTTTACACCATGAGCATGTTTTCCACCCCTCCACTTAGTAACAGATGACTTCTGCCTCACGGTCAACATATAATCCAGATTATAGGCAGGAGATAACCTTTGTCTTCTTCTCTGTACAAGTTCTGGAATGTAAATAGAATTCTTGTCCCTCCCATAGTGGCTAATGACCTCCTACCTCACTCTCAGGCAGAATCTAAATCACAAGAAGACTTCTTTTGGCTTTTTTGTTTCAGCCTTAGTCTCAGTCTCTGTGTACCTGTGCCCTGGAGTTGGGCTTTCTCAATAGTCCTGACCTGTCTCCATTGTAGGTAAAATTTCTCTGTACTTGCTGCCAAGCTAAAAGTAAAGGGAGTGTTTGCTGGCCCCTCTTTAAGTGACAAAAGATCTTTGCCTTTAAACTCATGCAGAATCCAGAATATGGGAGGGTTTTCCTTGTTTTTCCTGTTTCAAACTTAGGCAAACTTCTCCTGTTAGCAGTACAAAGGGTCTTTTTCATGCCTCTGTGCTTCTCAGAATCTTCATGAGCTCTCTTTTAAGCAAAGACCACACAAAAGAGTGGGTTGTGTGGATGAGTGCAGACTTGCTTGTGGAAGGATTTCTTCTCAACTAGTCCATGATGGGCCGTTCATTTCATTCGCTTACATTGCAACCTCAGCTTTCTGATGGTCTTTATAAAATTTAGGTTTTGTAGAACACCTAGTGTGTTCTTGTTGTGATGGGAGGTGATCTTTTGTTGTGATTTTCCATAACCTAAGTGGAAGACTCAGCTTACATATCTTAATTTTCCTTCCTTTTTCTGTGCTTGTGGCTTTTCCCTTCACTTTTGCAATCTCCCAAAGAAGTGTGTACTGGCTTGTGGTCCAAGGGTTGGGGACCCCAGGTATATATTATGATAAAAGGAACCCTTTTACATTGGTCCACAAAATTTATAGGTTGACATTTTCTGATTAGATTCTGTCAACACTGTGACTTAAATGCCAGGATGATGTAGGTTAGAGATAGCAGTACATTTAGTACATTTAGGTAAATTGAAAAGAGGAAAATTCTACTAGAATTTTATTAAAGTTTAAGTATGCTGCCTCATAATGTTAGGAAGAAGACAGTTTCATTTTTATATTTCCCTTCAACATGTTAATCTTGCTAACCCACATCCAGAACCACCTTTGTTACACAGAGATCCACTGATTAAGAACATCTTAATGGGCATGAAGACCAACAGAATTAATATTAAGTCACATGCTTAGTTTCGTTTGGAAAATATTTTAATATTTTTTGGTGATACCTACACACACACACACACACACACACACACACACACAAACACACAAACACACACACACAATTGTACAGAGGTATTTCTTATTTTCTGGTTCCACATAATTTCTACAATGCAGATAATAAATACAAGTTAGCCAGTTCTACTAGGAAGTTTAGTGTTTTCACAAGACAAAGAAATTATCATTATATAGCACATATTTTTACCAGTGATGATCAGGGCCCAGTTAATTTCCCAAATTGATAAAATTCTGCTATTACAGGATCAATTGGTAAGTCTTCTGACTTTAGATAACTTGACATGATCAGCTGTGTGTGTGTGTGTTTGTGTGTGTGTGTATTTAGAGCTATGTGTCTATTCAGATACTTTTTTAGCAGTGACTCATTTAAAAGAATGATGAGACTGTTTTCACTATCAAGATGACAAAACTCCATCAGAGCTAAATTTTCTGTTAAAATCAATAAAATCAATGTATATAATATAAAAATAATATATAATCACAAAACTAAAACAATGCTACATTTAATTATTATCTTCTCTTCTTGGATGTATCAATATTTTAAAAAGAAAAGCTTACTAACTTCAGATTCCTAAACTGCTTAGCATCTATAATCAAATACAGAGGTATAATTCATAGATAATAATTTATAAACTTTTTCAAAAATTACTAGAACAATAATCACTTGCTTACCTTGATATGGTTTGGATCTATGTCAATCCAAATCTCATGTTGAACTATAATCCCCAGGGGTGGAGCTGGGGCCTGGTGTGAAGTGATTGCATTATGGGGGCAGTTCCTCATGAATGGCTTAGAACTATCAACTTGGTGCTGTCCTCATTATAGTGAGTGAGTTCTCATGAGACATGATTGTATAAAAGTATGTAGCACCTCCACCCATCTCCTGGCTTTCACTCTCACCATGTGACATGCCTGCTCCCCATTCGTCTTCTACAATGATTGTAAGTTTCCTGAGGCTGCCCCAGAAGCCAAGCTGATGCCAGCATCAGTAGGAACTTGGTGAACAGGTTAGAGCAGTTAAGAGCTTGAAATTTTCTGAAAGTGGAAGTGAAGAAGACAGAGAGCAGCAACTAACAATAGGGAGAATAAAACAAAGTATTTCCAGAGTTATTTGGACAGGAGACAAGACAGTATAAGTATTAAGAAAACCATCCTAAATCAGGCAGATCCGAGTTTATATTTTGTTTCTGTCACTTACTAACTTTGAGACTCTTGCAAAGTTACTCAATTTTCTCTAGATTTAGTTACACATTTGTAACTTAGCAAACTATCAATATTTACCTTGTAGAATTATTGGGATTATTATTTAAGTGTGGAAAGTTAAATGGTTTAGCATAGCACCTGATATATAGCAAATGCTCAGTATGTATGAACTATAATCATGTTAAAATATAAGGAATGGTCAGATTTTGTGGAACTTTGTGAAGCAGGATGTGCAAAGAATGCTCGATTCAACCAGCAGTGGGATTCCATTGAGAGTATTTAATTCATGTTCTTATTGAAAGCAGACTGTTTGAGTGGCTTTCATCTGGACAGTATGACTGGTAGGTGTAGTTTTCTTTTGCAAAGGAGAAGTCAAAACAAGGAAGCATGTTGGGCATACTTCTACCTTGTCACACTTTAGATTTGAGCCTAAGAATTTAAGGTTGTCAGTTGTCTATCATCAATTTTATATAAGAAATGGTCTTTCTTGTCTTAAATAATTTATATTTTTAATCCAAACATCTACAATTTCCATAAATTGAAGATTACATGTCACTATTGAGTAAAATTATAAAATATGAATTAAAATGTGATTTGTTGTCAGGATTTTCTTTGATAAATTTTATTTGAATTGTGCTGTTGGGTATTAATGCCATACAAAATTGATATTAATCAGAGAAGAGGGAAAAACTGGATTTCTTATGTTTCCTAGAGGGAAGTAGGGAAAAACAGGTATGTAAAGTAAAAGACATGTCTAAACATCTAATTCACATCCTTGGATATTTTAAAGGGACTTAAAGAGAAATGACAAAGCAGATAGGTTTCATAGTTTCAGAGAGTAGTTACCTCCCATAACCTCTACCCAGATGAAAAACAATGCAATAAAGGACAGTTGCAGAGGTCAAGGAAAAGAAAGGGAAGGTGATCTTCACATAGCCTCTCCACTTTTCACAATGCATTTGATTTTCTCTCAGCAAGAGGTAAACTAAAATTTATAGAAACGTATTTGTAAAAATACATTTATGAAGTATTTGCAATTTAATTTTCTTCTTGAGTTCATGTTAAAAACACAAACTAAACAATCTTTATTTCCCTACCTGCCAGCAAGAATGCTTTGCATGTGTATTGCAAGCAGATTTCAGCTGTGAATATATAAGTGAAGAATCAAATTGATCAGGCCAGTAAGTCTCTATGTGTTAGGAATAGTAATATTCTCAATATCATTGCTTACCAGTCCAAACATGCATGTAAACATCTGCATATCCCAGTAAACCACATTCTTCCAACTTCACTGAAGGAGAACGTGCATGTGAAGTGAATTCACTCAAGTGTGTCTACTTTTTTCTCCTTTAAATAGAATAACTCCTTCCATCTCTGCACTTTTCATCTATAGATCCCAGGATAATTTCCATGTGTTAATGTTTTTCTTTACTTCAGAGTAAAACCCCAAGGCAAAAGGTCAAAATTATTAACCTAATTTTAAAGATGAAGAAACAAACACATAGAAGGTTAAGTGACTTGATCCACACCAAATGAGAGACCAGAAAACGGACTGGGACTTGAAAACAGAATATCTAATCTTCCTAAGAGTAAGGAAAAATAAGCAGAGTTTATGCAGAATCCTAGAAATTTATAACAGTGTCATTTTCTGGATTTAAAAGTCTAGCCTGTTCCAAAATACTGCTCATTGTTTGAAAATGTTTTTATCAAATGATTTGGAAGACATTTACAGATCACTGGCAATAATCTAGAACAGGGTAAGTTGTAATTTGAATAATCCTACAATCAAAATAAAAGAATTAAATTCTATTAAAAAGCCTACTATTTCCCAGATGAATTCTCATGATTAAAATGGGACTTTCTTTATTTTCTGCTTCTTTGAATATATCTTTTTTTTTTTTCCTTTTCTCTTCTTGATAAGGTGTTGCTATGTTACCCAGGCTGGCCTCAGGCAATCCTCCTTCTTCAGCCTTCCTAGTAGCTAGGACTACAGGCATGCATCACAGCACCTAGCTGCATTCCATTATTTTTTATGTGTTCTGGTTGCAATACAAACACATAATGAAATGGGCTAAAATATTTTTAAAAGATCTCCCATGTTAGAAGCTACAGTTTGGGCTACTAACCGGGAAAAGTTTCCTGACATTGCTGGAATAAATGCATCCAAGCATACTTTCTCTAATGTGACTCTAGCTTTAAGGACCAATTGTGCCACAAGCAAGCTAAAACAATCAGTGAGAAGAAATTACTCTGGGTGTGAACACCATAATCCCCTTCCTTGGAAGTGTTGAGTTAAATTGGTTATAATAATTCCTGGAGGATTCTTTTGGCATGTGCTAGAATACGAACTGCTGAATGCTATGTTTAATTGCTGATGGTCAGCCATTTCTGCTTGGACAATCAGGACATAAAGGTTCCTTGTCAGAGTTTAACTGGCTGAGCCCAATGTTCTGGAGAGATACAGCCAGGCCTACAGATACCGCTGTTGGTTTACACGTTAGTTTGAGGATATTTCTAGATTTTAAGACAAGCTGAAAACGTGGTGTGTGAAAGAGAAAAAATTATTTATAACTCAGGGTGGACTAGGGTCACCTCCCTGGCTGAGGGAGTAGCATATGGTAAGGTGTTGAAGGTATGTGCCCCAGGCAAGCCACACCATTTCTTTTCAAGGCCAAGGATCATCTGAGAAATTCTCAAATGGCAAATGGGTAGCTCTAGTGTCCCACTACATCTGAGACATTACCCGGATCCTCTCATATTTTAGCTATTATGGCCAAGATCCAAGTCAGCTATGGTACAAAGCATGACCTTTTATCTGGTTTTAATTACAAGGTTTATTTAATTTCTACCCATGGCATACCCAAAGTTAAACTTCGTAGTGCCATTGTAACCCATATTATATCAGACATGAATATAACCAATACTATATCAACATAAATATCTCTATTGATTACTGTTCTAAAATGCATTCCTAAGAAGTGCCTTGGTGATGAGTAAGAGAATAACTGCTTTTCCAACTGAGTTAGTAGTAGTAGTCACAGGACTTTTAATTGCCATGTTTATAGCATGATAAGAACATACATGTGATAGTGCAATAATATTAATTCCCATGAAGTATCTACAGAGAGTGCGTTCAGGTTTGGAAATACCCAGCATTTCTGTAATGAACAAATAAAAATTCAGTAATGAAAGATTATGTCTTGAGTAAATATTTGATTAGACTAATATTTACTAATCAGGCTTCAGAAGAAATAATTTGGCATTCCATCACAGTCTATACCGTGGAGAATAAATTCAATGTGAGAAAAAAAGGAAAGATTCCAGAACAGAAAAATTCAGACACTTTCTCATGCAACAGCGTTTCAAACTTATCACCATTTCTTTGAGATGAAGTGGAGGGTGTTTGAATATTACGTATATTCTCTGGAGTCTAGTATATAATCCACCTTATAAATTCCTGACAGTTAATATTTGAAAAGTATTAGTCATTTTAACAAAGTATTCAAATACATTTCTCAGATCTCTGACTATCAGATATACTTCCAAGCATTAGAATGTAGAGTTAAGAGAATCAGTAAGGATATTTTTCTGTGTGAGATTCATTTGTACCTCTATTGCTTCAAGTCACGTGTGGACAAGACCAAGGTCTTAAGGGAATCTTTATTTATTTATTTGTAAAGATCAGGAGAATTGATCATGCTTCTTGTGGGAAAGAAACGCATTTGTACTAGGCCCCAAAAATTAAAAAAAAAAATCTTAAGAGAATCCTTTGGCAAACCTCTGTCCTCCCAGATTGTGTGGTTCCTGACATGAAGCCATCTTTATCTGGCAGGCTGTTATCTGCTCTGCCGCAATCTTTCCCTGCTGTGCAACTCTTTCATGGTCACATCCTCCCTGCTCAGTTCATAAAAAGAACTTGACCTACTGCACTCTGACCTAGCTATCTAGCTGTTTTCTTAAGAGCAATGTCTTTTATTTCAGTATCTTGTACAACCTAACATTATATTGATTTTTAAGAGCTTTTTCAATTTCTACTTCATCCTCCCACTCTTTTATACTCTAGTTTAGGGTCAGCGATGCCTGCTGCTGAGAATATTGCAGACAGAAGTATTTAGTTTGAACATGCCTGCAAAGTAAGAGCACCTTTGCACAGGGAAAGGGTTTTTGAAATTTCCTTAATTTCCTACCTAAATGTTCTGAAATAGAACTCTCTTTGAAAAAATAACTATTAAAATAGAAGCAGAAAAAGAAACATGAAATTAGACTCTGGTGTAAAATTGAATTTTGTATCATGTTACTCTTATAAAAAATAAAGACACTATTTTAAATCTAAAGATAGTATTGAGTTGACCTCTATGTATCAGAATCTTGGCTTCAGCAGCTTAATTAAATCAGGTTTCTTTTACTCCTAACCAAGAATCTATATTCAATCACACCATGATAGATACTTACACCTCCTCAAGGGAGTCCACAGCTCAGTCTCCCCCCAGTTATCAGTTTCCTCCAACTTAAACATGTGGCTTTATCCTCAAGGTCACAATATGCCTGAGAAATGTCAAGCATCAGAAGTGCATTCCATGAAGGCAAAAAGAAGGGCTCAGAGCAAAAGCTGACTCTTTTATTTTTTCTGCCTTAAAAACAACAGCTTTTGAAAGTCTACCTGAGTAGACTTCCACTCTTACACCATTTGTTAGAAGAACTTCACATGCTATTGACATTTAAGTAAGAAATGTGAGACATCCAGGTTTTTAGCTAGCTATATGGCCATCCCTCAAAATAAATCTGGGTTTTGTCCGTAAGGAGAGAGAGTGGAATGGACATTGATTAAGTGACCAGCAGCATCTGCCCTACTAAAATTATTAAATGTTGCCAAAAGGAAGGGTTACAGTTAGTCAGTTAGTGTTCAACCAAGCATTCTGCTTCTTTTTTTTTTTTTTTTTTTTTTTTGAGATGGGGTCTCACTTGTCGCCCAGGCTGGAGTGCAGTGGTGCGATCTTGGTTCACTGCAACCTCTCCCTCCAGGGTTCAAGAGATTCTTCTGCCTCAGCCTCCAGAGCAGCTGGGACTACAGGTGTGCACCACCACACCCGACTAATTTTTGTATTTTTAGTGGAGACGGGGTTTCACGATATTGGCCAGGCTGGTCTCTACTCCTGACCTTGTGATCCACCTGCCTCGGCCTCCCAAAGTGCTGGGATTACAGGCATGAGTCACCACGCCCGGCCTCTGCATACTCCCTCTTTCAAATCTAAAACTCCTCTCCACATACTTTAAGTCATTGAGCTGCCAAATAAAATATAGAGAAGTTTCTAGATCATTTTGCTCCACATCTTTAATTACAAATTATAGTTCTCACTATGCAGCCATAAAAATAAATGAAATCATGTCCTTTGCAGCAACACGGACGCAGCTGGAGGCCCTCATCCTAAGTGAATTAACACAGAAACGAAAGCCAAATGCCACATGTTCTGTTCTCACTTATAAGCAGGAGCTAAACATTGGGTACACACGGACACAGAGCTGGGAACAATAGACACTGGGGATTCCAAAAGGGGGAAGGAAGGGAGAGGGGCAAGGGTTAAATAACTACCTATCAGGTACTATGTTTACTACTAGGATGACGGGATCATTAGAAGCCCAAACCTCAGCATCAGGTAATATACTCATGTAGCAAACCTGCACATGTACCCCCTGATACTAAAATAAAAGTTAAATAAATAAATAAAATTACTAATTCTCTCAAAGAAGTTTTGAGATTAGTTTCTTCTTAGGCATGTTGTGTTACAGGTAGGAGTCAGCAAACTAAGACCCATGGGCCAAATCTGACCTTCAGCCTGCTTTTGTAAATAAATAGAAAAACAGTCACTTCTACTTTTTTACCTAAGGCTGCTTTCAGACTGTATTGGCAGAGTTGATTCCTTGCCACAGGAACTGTATGAGCCGCAAAACCAAAAATATTTACTATCTGAGCCTTTCCAAGATGTTTGCCAACACTGGGTCGAGAAACACCCCTGTTCTTGTTAGTTCAGAATGAGGGAGGTGGTTAGTTCCACATTTGTATACCTCATGGGATAATTTTCCTGAGAGTAATATCCATGTGAATGGAAAAGTAGAAAAGCAGATGGTGGTAAAAGAAAGAGGTAATTATATTTGGAGAAAAATATCAGTATTATTTAACTGATAGTGATATATTTGAGTCTCTAGAATGCAGAAATACCAGTGCATATAGGGAATAACTTAGAATTCCTGTTAGGATGTTGACTTAGCCTTTATATTCCCAACTTCCTTCAGGAGTCTAACTGAATCAAATTTGACTTTGTTATCAAAACAAGCCCTGAATATTCTGACTGAATAGGATCTCACAGAACTATTATATGCACAACTGATTTTCAGAACTCAAAAGAATGAATCGTCTCTTATTTCATGCATTTCAGCATTTCACTAGTATTGCTCACAGAAAACAGCATGAGGCAGTTGAGAGATTCATGGTCTTTTCTAATGCCTTGCTTATTTTTACATGAAGGTACTACAGAGCAAAGAAATAAGGAAAATATAGTTTTGTCAAGAATGTTCAAATATTCCAAGAATAAGGAGCATTGTATTTGAAAAATACTCAAAAGACTCACTTTTTTTCTTGCAAGTGAAACTGATCAGAAGTCTTTTAAAAATACTTTCATTGTGCTTTTGTTTTTCAAAAGTATAACTCTATTTATTAAGCACATTTGGGAAACTCACGTCATATGTCTCATTACTAATAGCAAGAACCTTGGAATCTAAGGTTTTAATTGAGTATATACTTGAGGAATAAAGGTGATTAGGCAATGCTCTGCAAGCATCTTTTCCTTTAAATGAACTCTTGAGTTATCTATGTTCCTAAATTAACTGGGTTGTATCTTTAGAGTGGAATTTCTTTTTAAATTTCTCATTTTCCGAACTATAAAAACAAATGTTTCTATAAGTTTATATTAGTTATTTTCTCAATAATTAGTGCCTCATGTAAAGGCAAATAACTTGACTGGAAATGTATTGTTTTTAAAATTATTTGAATAAAACTTTATCTACATATATAGCTATTATTGCTCAAAAATAAGATTTTATATTCTGTTTCTTTTAGTCAATGCAAAAACCTCTTGAAAAGATACTCTAAATGAATGAATTGCTTAGAATAAAATATATAATTTAAGTGGCAATATATTTCATAAATACATGGAAAGAGCTGCATGGTTCCAATATTGGCCATTCTCAGATTTTCCAGTAAAGTATGACATTTAAGCAGAATATAAACATGTGTGCATCTATGCAAAGTTTGAATATTTATATAAAACTTGGATAGTGTTTAATTGACTTAATAATTTCATGAATGCAATTAACCATTTAAAAATATTATTTTAAAAGGATATTTTGGATTATGTCTATACTTTTTCTAATACTCTATGCACGGTTCCTTGTATGCTTTATATCTTCAAATATTTATTATGTAAAACATTTAGTTTGAAATGCAGAAGCACTAAGAAAGTTTCCTTAGGCTTATTTTGACTTTTAAAAATAAAATTAATGTTACTCATAAAGAAATTTAATGTAAACACTAGCGACTTCATGTTTTTCTCTCATTAAACTAAGTCATAATGTTTTTATGCAACCTAGTAGCATTCAGTGTATGAAGAAACGAGCACATTCATTTACTCTTGGGAGTGTAAACGGATGCATGCAGTCCTTTTAGAGAGTAATTTGGTAACAGCAATTACATTTCTATATGTATCATGATCCTGATTCTGCAATTCCACGTCTAAAATGCATCTCACATATCATTACACGTCTGAACAATGGCTGTTCCTTGTAATAGTGATGGAACAAAGTTTAGGGGGGAAATGTCTGTATAATTCCTAAATCTGTGTTCTAAACTGCTACTGAAGTTGCCTGTGATTGCTTCTTTTGGGGAATGATATACAAGTTATAACCATTTCTATAAACTGTATTTTCTTCATTCATTTTTATATGTCTCTTCCCTACCCTCGGTCCTAAAATTAGCTTAAATTAAAAAAGAAAGTCAATTACATCACTTTTGCTGTTTTTGTTGCCTTCAGACATATTTGATTGTAGAGCAGAAATCATCAAACTCAGTGCTAAAATATCAGTGGCCCCCAAAATTTTCCTTTTCAAGGCCAGACTCACATAATTTCACAGCTTTCAATACTTCCAGAAAAAATAAAATAAAAGACATGATCAGTTGAGATGAAAATGTTTTAAGCAACTAAAATTTAAAATTCAATATTAAGTGTCAAAGCAAAAATAATGATTGCAGGTGTTGAGTTTTAATAAGAGCAGAGTGAGATAAAGGCACAGTAATGCGTGGAATCCTTGACTTTGTGAAAACATCATGGGCCTCTTTCTATTTCCTTCCTTATGAAATATTTGACCTACTTTCACATTCAAATCTCAGAAAACTATTATGAAGTCACAACGATAATGGGATATTTTGTTAATATGATTATGTAACCTGTAATTAAAGTAAAAATCATCTTCTTTGACCTCTGAATTGTTTGCTGATTGGATACAAATTATGCTTGGAGATGAAATTTGTTTGGATAAGTCAGCTATCTGATGCTACTTAATGGTGCTCTTTATATATACCTTATTTTGTTTAGTCTATTATAAAACAAAATCCCTAAGTTGTATTAACTACACTAATTCAAAATTGGGACAATTATTACATCTATTAAAAATGATAATTTCAGAAAGCCATATACATTTTAATTTTCCTAAACAAAGCAATCTAACCTTTAGTAACTTTACACAATATCAGAATAAAAATTGCTACTGTGGAAAAAGTACACATCTTTATTCAATGTAGATAGATGTAAAACTATGGATGAATAAATGTCATTGGATCTGCAAATTAATATGTGTATCAAAAAATATCCTCTTTCAAAAATTAATGCCAGAAGTATAAGGAAAAAAAGAATTTACAAAATAATTTGCTGAAGATTGAGATTTTATCATCATAGGTTTTTATTTCCCTTGTGCATGTATAACATTTATGTTTATCACATTTATCATAATGATAAAAAATTGGAAACCATCCAGAATATTTCAACTATAGGAAATCTGTTATTCAAATTATAATGCAGTCATTTAATAAAAGACATGCTACAAACAACAACAACAACAAACTATGTTGAGGAAGAACACCGAATTACCTTGGAAATGGGCATTATGACAGAGATAATATTTACTCAAAATTACACTAGCACCTTTTCGACTTTGTTAACACAATTTTTCTTTCACACTATATGATGTAGTAATTTCTTGATCTCAGAAGTGCATGTGACCCTGATCTTGTCATGATTATAATAAAATCCCACAATTTTGTCAAAAGAAAATCATTAATAGACTCTGTTTTCATGTTTAAATCAAGTTGACTGGTGGTCACTGTGTTCCTCCTTAACGTGTATCAAAATATTTCATAATAATAATGATATAAGAGCAAACATACAAAGCTAGGATGACTTCAAAGCGCTATGTACAAGGCATATTAAAAATGCAAGTTCTTTATTCATATTAATCCCTTTAATTTTCACAAGAAAACTACGACATAAATGCTGTTATAATCATTCTCATTACGCAGTGGAGGCACAGACACTTAGAGGCATAAACAGGCAGCCAGCCCACTTCAGAGAGTGGCTCTAACCAGCCACGCTATGCTGTCTCTAATGCAAGTCTGTCTTACATACCGAAGGAGAGAAAAATCTTTCTAGGTGAAAATATTTTATTCTTTTTTCCATTTCTAATTTTGTACTTCTTCTCAGAACTTTTTTTTCTATTTTATAAACAGGAAAATGAGACCCAGGTAAGATTAAGACCATGTCTTTTGTCAAATGCTACTCTACAAATCAGTAGCCAGTGGGGACTTGGACTTAGATGAGAGGTCTGTGCTTTTAAAAGAAATCTATTAGCTGCTAAGTCTCTGGGGCTGACACTATATTGCCACGACATAGCTGAGTGTTTGAATTTGGCAGGTTCTCCTAAAATACAATCATTGTAATCTATTAAGAGATAAGTTTGAAGACAAACACTTTAACGACACTGAACTTCAATTCTGCTTTAGCTTTTTTAGCTAACAAAAATTTTCTTATGTCTAGACAGATAGACACACACACACACACAGCCACACATCCTTTGCACTTCTATTTTACCATAGATATGATCCTTGTAATGTCAAAGACAAAATTGCACCAGATAAATTAAACAAGCAAGGAAAGCTTCATTCAAGACTATTGCAATAAAGGAGAGAGACTATTGAAATAGGGGAGAGAAATTGAACTCAACCCCATCGAACTCAGGCAGGTAATTTTTAAAGGCAGGAGTGAACTAATGGAAAACTTCTGGAGGGTGTTTTGGGAGATGTCCATCAGTGAGATTAGGCCACATGTGTTTGTCAACTGTTGCTTATTAAAGTTAGGTTCCTATGGTCCAACAGAGACTGGGACACAATGATCCTATGTCCTTCCATGATTATATTTCAAAGGGGTGACTCCCAGGTCTTTGGGAAAGACATTTATGGATTATAAAATGTTTACACTTCAAAGAGGCAGATAAAGAATTTATAATTAAAAGTTTTCATTAAAAAGTGCTCTAAAAAGGGAGGTCAAGTCAAGGACCTATAGTCGGGAATAAACCTGTCTAAAGTTCACTTAAGCTGAGGGCAAATTAAGTCTGTCTTGGTTAGTAGAGCCTCGGAAAATATATGTATACCAGCAGAAATAATTGAAAATGTTTCTTATCTTTATTAGCAAAGATCCCTGTTAAAATATTGGAGTTTTCCCTTTCAATGTTTATGCATCATTAATTTATAAACATAATTTTTGTCATAGATGAGGTTTTATAGTCTTTTTCATCTAATTCTTACTGAAGACAGGAAAAAAGTAAAATCAGGTGAAAATCTGTCTATGATGACTACTGCAATGAAATACCACCAATAGCCCACATGAATTGTAAGATTTTTACATGTCAGATATAATGCCAAACCTTTTGCTTAAATAGCTTGTTTTATTTTTTTCCCAAACTCTGTGAGTACTTCTTGCATCTACCTTCTGATGTTTAAGATAAGAAAATTGAGGCTAAGAGATGTCGGATAACTTGCTCAGAATTATACAAGTAGCAATTAGTTTTACAGAATTTATTTGAGGTCCAAGCTGCCTGACTCCTGAGCCCTAGCTGGTAACCTCTGCAATCTATTGTATCTGATTAATTTTGTATGTACCTTTTAACACATCATTACTCTCCCTTGGAATCATGACATTGTCATCTTTGCAGGACCAAGAACTTTAAATTATATTTCAAAATAGTTATATTTTCTATACTACATAAATTGAAGTTTCAAAAAATACAACTATGAAAGTTTTGAAATATCCATTTGACATTTAGAATGTGCAATTTAGAATGTCTTCATGTCAGCAATATACAAATATCTGCCTTCTCCTTGGTTAATAAGTGAAATGTCTGGAATACAACACAGCTTCAAAGAAGCTATTATTTACTAGAATAAGATCTCAATCCAGAAACATCTTTACTTTTTCCAAATGCATGAGGCAGTCATAAGTAAAGCCAACTTTGGTACTTACTACACTTTGGTTTAATGTAGTAATTCTCAGCCCAGGATCTCAGAGAAAATCTCAAGGATTTTTATAAAACACTACCAATGTTTTCAAAGAAATTAATTTAAATTAATTTTTAAATCAGCCCGATTTTGTGCCTGAATTGTATTGTGTTAAATCCTAGACTATGAGCAATGGTAAAACAAATTTATTGCTATCAGGTTGTTACTGCTGCTCTGTGTTAGGCACTGACCTAGATGAAGATGAAAAAGATATTCATGCAGCTATAGTGCTTGAAAGGAATGGAGATAGGCATGTGGCCTCTTACAAAGATGGTTTATGTGTTAGTAGCAAATCTACTAAAACTGAAGATAATTTCATGGAAGACTATAGGCTATTTCACCAAAAGACCTAGCAGGAAGTGTAGCTAGATTGCAAAATAGACTGACAACAGGAACAAGGAAGCTATGAATTGAAATTATTTTATCTGTCAATAGAGGACTGTATGGTCTTCCATCTCTCCTTCTCTGTGATCAACTATATCATTCTTCCGTCTCTCTCTCTCTCTCTCTAGCATAACCTCCTCTATTTTAGAATGCATTATATCTGAACACGGCCATTCTCAAGCTTTAGCTTAACATTGCCCAAGAGGTTTTTGGGCTCTGATTTCTAAGTAACGGAGGAAAAGAATGTACCTGGAACAACTAACACCAAGGGTCCATCCATGTCCCCGATAGCTGGGACAGGGTTGGAGAGAGCTGAGGCTTAACTCTCACATAGAGTTCAGTGAGCTGAGGCTTAACTCTCATACAGGTGTAAGCAATGTGAAAGGAGGGCATAAATCGGTTATCTAAGAATTAGATATGGAACAAAAAACAAAATATATAGACAGCAAATTATTATATATTTGGTACACACACAATCTTATTGCACAGCAGAATGTGGTAAGAATGATGCAACAGATGTAGACAATTGGTTATGATAATGAACATGTAAGACATTGTGCTGATGTATATATGTCTCATAATATATATAATAACAATGGGAATATATAACATCACATTCAAGTTGATAGTTCAAGCTGATGCCAGGAGTTTTTCATATAAAGTCATAGCATTTAAAGTGAAGCTTAATAAAGATATTGATACCTGTCATTTGTTCAGTGCTTAATTTACGTTAAACAATGTTATAAAATGTGTTGCAAGCAAGGTCTTATTTAATTTTTAGTGCAACATCATAAAGTAGATACTCTCATCTTCCCCATCTCAGAGAAAGGGAAATGGGTCCTTAGGCTAAGAACTTGGTGGGGTCACACATCTATTAAGTGACAGAGGCAGAATTCTCACCTATGTTTCTTTAACTGCAAAGCTAATTATCTTAACTACTATGCATTACTCTCATTCCAAGTCCTGAGGGTGGCAAAATTTTGTTTTAGAGAGGATATTAATATGTCCTGTGAAAGACTGCAAGAGTAAAGACAAAATAATGATAAAATTCTAGAGGATTCAAGGAACACTAAATAGCTATTTTTAGCTGAAACATTGCGTTCATGAGGAAAAGAAAGGAGAAATCAAGTCTGAAAGACAAATCTAGTCCTGAGTGTAGTGGGCTATAAAAACTATATTAAGCAGAAAAGAAAATTAATTGAAATGGTTCTTGAGGAAATTGTGATGGTGGTGCATAGGGTTCGCAGGGGTGAGTTTGGAAGAGGAAATAATGAGTCACAAGGATCAGCGAGAAAGCTATTGCATTGTCCTGTCAAGATCAACTACTGCAGGCCATTTTATTTAGTTGATAGAAATAATAAGCATTTTTCAGCCATCCATGAATAAACTTGTTTATGAAGGAGATCAGCTAAACTCTAAGAAATAAGATGAAAAACTGTCAAAATAAGTGTGTGGTAAGTTTAAGGTATCTATCAGAATTTTTTGTTGATGCACTGTTACTGTTGCAGAAAAAAAAAAAAAGAGAGAGAGCAACAACAAACAAAAGAAAACAAAACAAAAAACACTTGTAGAAAAATTCCAGTCTCTGAAATTCTCTACATAAATGTAAGAGAATTTTTATCAACTCCCTATTCCTCAGCAAGTTCTGTTTAGCTCATCCCCTAAGTTATATATTAGTAGCTTTTATCCCCTTCCAATGCTTATACCTACCCAAGCCATCATTATTTTCTTCCTAGATGCCACATACAGTAACTTTCTAGCAGATCTCTCAGCTGCCAATTTCACCCTCCTCCACTTCTATCCACTGTTTACAATACAAACAGAGCAATCACTTTTTTCAGATTAAAACTTTTGCCTGATTAAAGCTTATTTGTGGCTTAGAAATGATCTTAGACTAAAATCCAAGGTCTTTGGAATAGTCTGTGATATCACACATGATTTAGACACTCGGTATATACCTCTCCAGTTTCATCTTCTGTCATTCTCTCTTCTCTGTCTCTCTCTCCATTCCAATGCTCTCCAGCTATGCTGAATTTTTTCTATGACTCAAATAAGCCATAATCTTTCCCAGTTCAGGACTTCTGCCCTTTCTAGACTACTCTTATTTCTCCTTAGATGGCTGTTTTCTCATCTTCAGAATCCAATATCATGCTGTCAGAGGCTTACCTTCACCACTAATTAAAAATAGTTCTAACTTTTTCCTCTAGTCAGTAGTACATCACAGCAAGAGTAGTCATTAAGTGAAGTATAAAAGCTGCTGTAGAGTGTTCCAGGTTAAAATAAAAGGGCATATACAAAGATTCACATGGAAGAGAAGGACACTTATAAGGCTAGCAAATAATTATAATTAGAGTATGGGTGCAAAACAGGGGAAGGTAAGAGATGAGACAGAAGAAGTAAGTTGAATTCTGAAAGGCTTTTAAGCCAACATAAAGAGGTTAGGCTTTATTTTGAGCTGTATAGTGGTATGAGAAGGAAGACAATGGGACGTCTCATGCAGCAGAGTAACATGGCCATAAGTGTACTTTACAAAGATGAAAGGTAGTAGCATAGATAAAGTGGGCAAGACTGGAGGGAAAGAAATAATCAAGCAGGAGATGGTGATGTGCTGATCTAAAATGAGAGGCAACGTGGAGCTTGCTGGGGAATACTTAGGCAGCAGAATTAATTGTTGCGAAATTATCTATCAATTAGGGATCTATTTACACTTTTGACACTTCTATTACCAAGACAAATCATTTATTTCAGTAAGATGTTTTCCTTTGGTTAAGACAATTAGTGGTTTAATTAAACAAGTAGTTCTGTTTTTATAGAATAACAAGGTCCTAATATATGTATGTTAAATACTGTAAATAAACTGATATATTTTAAGAGCTAAATGGGAGAAAGCAGTTAACCCTCAGTCTCTTAGGACAAATAAAACAAAATATTATTTCAAAACTGGGAATTTTACAGCAGTGAGTCAGGTCAGAGGTGTTTAATCCACAATGAAAACTAGATATTCCCTAAGTGAGTAAATTGCTGAAAAGCACTCTGAATAAGCCAGCTGAGTTTTGTTGCTGTTGTTTTGGATATTTTTTTTTTTTTGAACTTGTATTTGAAGATTTAAAACTGTGATACCTCACTTTAGAAATGCCTTTAGTTGGCATATATGAATAAAACTTAAATAGTAATCAGAAATCAGAATCCTAGAGAAGAGAAAAAAGCAAGTATTTTCATTATAAACATCAATAGAGTTTCAACTGTCAAGCAAATAAAAAATAAGAACTTTTATTTTAAATTGCAATCTAGTGACATACGTTTTTATGTGGAAAATAACATGTTACAGATAACTGATATTTGGGCTGTGTGACCTGATAATAGGACATAATGTAGAATTCCTAGAGTAATACATGAATAGTTGGTCAAATAGACCATCTTCCTTAAATATCAATTCTCTTAGTTAAGTTTGTGATTAAAAACTGAAAAGCAGACAATTTGTTCATAAAATCTTGGACAAGAGTTTAAAATGCTAGCAATCTATATAACTGGTAGTTCTTAAGCTTTGGAAAACAAAGAGGTGAAAAGAAGGACAGAATATTTATTATGAAAGTTAAGAAGTCTGACTGGAAATCTTAATAAGATATAGGTGTGGTATCTAAGAAAATGGGCCCTAAAGTTCTCCAAGTCAAGTCCAAAATTCACTTAATTAGTCACTCTGAAATTATCCCAACCCTGAGACAAATCCATTTTCTAACTTTTTTTTCACATCGATTCATTTTGCCTATTCTTTAGAACTAGCAACTCTCACATATAGCTGGTGGGGATTTAATATGGACCAACCACTTTGAAAACAGTTTTGCCAGGTTTTTGTAAAACTGAATATATGTTTACCTTATGATATGGTGATTCCGTTTCTATTTACTCAATATATATATACGAAAATACATATGCACCAAATATAATAAAATTTGTACCAAAAGTTTCAAAGAAGCTTTTCTGTAACAGTCTAAACAGCTGCCAACACAGGAATAAATAATTTTTGCTATATTCAGATAATTAAGAATTGCTTTGTAATACAAGGTGTGAACAACAGATACATGCAAAAACATAGATGTATTATTACATAGTCATTAGGCTGAGCTAAAAAAGCCAAACATAAAATAGCATGTACTATGTGATCCCACTTTTGAGGACAGCAGAGATGTCCTGTATAATAATAGTAGTGCTGATTATAGAAATAGAGGGAACATCACACACCAGGGCCTGTCAGGGGGTGGTGGCTACGGGACGGATAACATTAGGAGAAATACCTAATGTAGATGACGGGTTGATGGGTGCGGCAAACCACCATGGCACATGTATACCTATGTAGTAAACCCACACGTTCTGCACATGTACCCCAGAATTTAAAGTGTGTGTGTGTGTATATATATATATATATATATATATATATATATATGAGATAGAGGCCTTTGTTAAAACTCTCTAAATATTTGTAGTTCACTGTTATGGAAATTTTACCTGAAAAAAAAAAAACTGTACACATATGGGCATAGGTTAACAGTGTCATACATTAGAGGAACTAAAAAAAATAAGTAAATATAATGCCTGATCCTATATTAGATCCTAGACCCAGGAAATAATACATCTAAAGAATATTATTGATACAATTTATGAAATTTGAATATGGGGGTTAAAAATAGTGCTATCTATATGTCCTGACTTTGGAATTGTTCTGTGTTTATGTAAAATAATGTGCCTACTCTTCAAAAGTGCACTTGAAGTATTTAGGCTTAAAGGGGAATGAGGTCTCCAATATCCTCTCAAATGGTTAGGAAAAAAATTACATCCATATCTTCATAGAGAGAGAATAATACAGAATATAGATAAAACATAAATAACTGGTGAATCTAGGGATATATAGAGATCTTTTTACTATTCCTGTAAATCTCAAACTACATCAAAAGGAAAAGTACCCTACCCCCAAATAAAGTGAAAAATGCTCAGTTGAAAATGTCAAAGTTCTGCAGCATATTTAATTTGGGCCTAAACTCTTTCAGAAAATATATTACAATTTACCTATCACAGATAGAGCAACATTGGCTTCTGTGGACTGTGGGTAATAGAAGGCAGCATAATCTTACATTTTTCTCCAGAACTGATGTATGAATAAAATGAACACTTCATTTTTGGAGAATAGCTTTTAAGGAAGATGCTCATTACTTAGCATAGTTAGTAGTAAGTAATTCTTATCTATTTAGACAGCAAGACCAGTTGTCTCTGGCAATAACTTTTAGACCCAAAAGAGAAAACATTTCATCGACATACAAAAAAAAAAACCAAAAACACATATTTTTAATTTTGCTACTCTAGGACAGCGTGTGTCCAATTAATTGGACTTAGTAGGAAGCCATTAAAAAGGAGCTGAAGAATGAGAATTAAAACATACTTTTAGTATATGCTACTTGAAATTGTGACCTGGCCAGGCAGAACACATCTACCTATACTGATTAAGATAGTTGTATATGATTTAGAATTCATGAAAACATTTACAGCTGAGGGGCTATGTTAAGCTTATATTTCTTGACTCTTAGTTCAATTTTGTATACATAATTATTGGTTAATGCAAAGCAATAAAAACTACAAGTAGTCATATTTGACTCAATTGATTTCTCAACAAAATGAGTATAAAAGAAGTCAATATTAAAATAGTTGAGATGAAAACCGTGCTCTTCTCATATAAGGAACTGGGCTCAGAGACTCAGGCCAGCAGCTCATGAAGGATAAAGCTATCACAAAGTATTACTGAATTACCTATTAAGTTCTCTGTTTCACAGTTTAGGGAGAGGAAAGGTGGCTCTTTTAAAAAAATTAGTAGGCTACATGCTGAGACTCTTCACTAAAGAACTTACATGAATAGTTAATTGGAGTGTATAATTTGTCAATGACTGGGGTCCACTACATGCAACAATTCAAAAGTTTATTCTGGATTAGGACACTGAGATCTCCTATGTATTTTCCTGTTGTAGGAAAATGAGCTCTGAAAGGAATTATTAATGAGCCTTGTAGAAAGACCTGCAATTTATAAGAAAAAGATAGTCATCTTATTGTATAGAGCCAGGGAAAATGTGGCTCTCAAAAATAGAAAGAGTTCGGTCCTCCCAAAGACTGTCTAACAAGACATAACTTAAATAAGGATATCCATCATATATCCTAGTTTTTAGACCTAATAGCCAAGCAGAAAGCTTCATAACACCAAAAATTATATGAAAAGAAAGAGGACAAAAATTTTATTTTAACATTATATATCTATAAATCTAGATAAATTAAGGATCGTGATATCAACAGGTAGAGATTTTTTTCCTGCATAATCGAATTTTGCAATATTAACTGATTTGTTTAACAAGGAAGCTTAGTGTTCTAAAAGAGCTTAATTTATTTATTTATTTATTTATTTTTGTTTCAATAACTTTTAGGTACAAGTGGTTTTGGTTACATGGATGAATTATATAGTGATGAATTCCGACATTTTAGTGTACCCATCACCCAAGTAGTGTACATTTTACCTAATGTGTAGTTTTTTTTTTATCCCTTCCCTCTTCCACCCTACCCCTTCTGATTCTCTAGAGTACATTATACCACTCTGTATGATTTTGAGTAATGAAAGCTTAGCTCCCACTTATAAGTGAGAATGTAGTTTGTGGTTTTCCACTCCTGTGTTACTTCACTTAGAATAATGTCCTCCAGCTCCATCCAAATGGCTGCAAGATACATTGTTTTGTTCCTTTTAATGGCTCAACAGTATTTCAAAGTGTATGTATACTACATTTTCTTTATCTACTCATTAGTTGATGGACACTGAGGTTGACTTCACATTAAAAGAGCCTATTTTAATCTAAATACGTCAAATATATTTTTAGGACCCTGAGATCGATTCAAATTTGCAGACTATGTACATAATCTGTATTTTTCAATATGTGCCAAATCAAATAAAATGAGAACAAAGTACAATTTATAAAATATAAATTATTGATAGCTGTGAAAAACAAACAAAAAAGAGTACCATTAACAGGCTGATTATTTTGACCATTTCAGGAATAAGAGACACTGATAGAAACAAAAAGAGATTTGGAGAAAAACCAGTCAGCATAAAATAGGAGTACAAAGCATTTGCAAGAAAAGATGGTCTTCATGGCAAGAAAAATTCCCAGGGAATATACAAAGTCAGAGTCAGCAAGAAAGCTTTGAGGCAATCTGAAGGGTGAGTCAATGCAGAATTGCATTTTGAGCAACTGTACTACATAGCATCTTGTATTGAGCAGTGGGCAGCAGTGATGTTTTCTCCTACATCAAATATATGGTGTATGCACTGAGACCAGAGAGATGTAAAAATGGGCCCAGATAATTATTCACTCTCAGAAGAAGCAAGAAGCCCTCAACTTCAAAATAAATAAATAAATAAAAACTATCAGAATCCCCAGATAATAATACATTCAGGGTGCTCATATAATTACCAGAGGCAGGAAAGGTATATTGAACTACCATCCAAAGAACAGGCGGCAGGAATTCTCAAATACAAAATTTATATACTGGCAAAAACTGGCATGCAGTTGAGGAAAACTAGTATCATGAAAGTTCTCACACAATGAACATGAGGAAACAGAGTAAGTAAACACATATTATAATTAATGTCCTTAGATATATAAAAGTGAATCCCCATTAACTGGAAAAACCAAAATAAGTATTGAAAATTGTGTGTAAGGAAAAATTAGATAGAACTGAATGTCAGAATGAATGAAGCTAAAGATTAAAACTAGGAATTCACCAAGAACTTAAAAAATTAGTATATACATTAATATATATGAAAAATAACATAAAGAATTAAGACATGAAACTAAGGCGCTAAAATTTTAATATCAGTGAATTAAGAGTGATAAAAGGAAATAAGAGAGACAGGAAAATAATTATCAAAGAATTAACAGGAGAAAATTGATCAGAACAGAAGGGAAGCATTAAGAAGACCCAGCAGATGTAGAGAAGTATTTTTTTAAAAATAAAAGTAACAAGAGAGAACAGCAATTAGACATATTTTAAGTGAGATTTCAAAACATAGGTGAGAAAAATTCTAAAATCTCTGAAAAAAAAAACACTGAACAAATAAATCCAACTGATCTCTTATCGAGCAAGAATTAGTGTCATTATACTTCTCACTATCGAAACTGGTTACTGGACTACGATGAAGCAGTATCATTCTGAGGGAAAATCATTTTGAATCTCAAATTTTTTACTTGGTTAAATTAGCATTTACATGTGAGGGTAAAATATAACTATTTATGCAGACATTTGGCATTACGAAGTTTAAAATAAACTTATGGTTTCTACTTAAAATGCAGAAATCTGGTAAGGTCATTCTGCTCACCAACCATGAGAAAAGGCTAGAAAATCTACTGAATCGTAACTACTTTTCTTGAATCCATCAAAGAGTTGCAGTGTCTAACCAATTAGACCAAAATCTAAGGAAAGAGAAGAGCCTCCAAGAGAAAGAAGTGAGTCTTGACTCACTTAAGGCAGACTACCAAATGATGACAGAGTTGCCATAGAAATGGGTAAGACAATTTCAGCTAAAAGAATGTTGCTACAAACTTTAAAAAACAAACAAACAAAAACGGAAAACAATTTTAATTAAAATTAACTAATAGTGTGCAAATTTTAAAAAATGGAAATAATACTGCGTGTGATCTCAAAATAAGAAATGGAGATTGGAAAATGCAATTGAGTTTCTCATGTTTCTCATTTCTGCATTTTTTTTTTTTTTTTTTTGAGACATTGTCTCACTCTGTCACCCAGGCTGTAGTTCCGTGGCCCAATCTCAGCTCACTGCAAGCTCCTCCTCCTAGGTTCACTCCATTCTCCTCGCCCGGCTAATTTTTTTTTGTATTTTTAGTAGACGAGTTTTCACCGTATAGCCAGGATGGTCTCTATCTCCTGACCTGGTGATCCACTTGCCTAGGCCTCCCAAAGTGCTGGGATTACAGTCGTGAGCCACCAGCACCGGCCCATTTCTGCATTCTTACTGATAGAGGATATTAATACCTAGTAATTCCAGACATTGAAAGAAAACAGTTTATTCATTTATTTTAAAATTTACTTTTATTTTATTTAATTGGGACAAATAACAATTGTATCATTTTTGGAATATAATGTCATATTTTGATACATGTATATATGGTGGAATTATCAAATCAATCTAATGAACATATCCATCACCTCTAACACTCGTCTTCTTTGTGGTGAGAACATTTGACCATACTTACTAATAGCATATTATACATTTCAAAAAAGCTAAAAGAAAAGGGTATAATTAAACATGTTGGTTAAACACTGTGGGTAACTGTAGAATGAATAGAAAAAATCATACATGACTTCCAAATCATTAAAAAGATACACTTAAAAATTCAAAAAAAAGTTCAGAAGATAAAAAATGACCTCCAGAAAAATGTAGCAAATGTAAAGCATGAAACAATCGAGTAGAAATAACTACAGATATATATAATCACAGGACTCATATTTTTAATTATAACTATGAAATATCCTTCCATTTATTTAAGTCTCTAAATTTTTCTCACCACTGTTTTATAGTTTTAAGTGTGGGGTCCTACATACCTATTGGTTAAATTTACTTCTAAATGTAGGTTTTTTGATGCTATTTCAGATGTTACAAAAAAAAGTTCAGTTGTTTATTACTAATATATAAAAATACAATTAATTTTTAATATATTGACCTTTCATCCAATTATTTCATTACATTAAGATAATTTTAACAATTTGTAGAATATAAATAACATTTACATTCGATGTTATTATTGGTAAGTAAGGATCTGCTATTGCCATTTTGTTATTTGTTTTCTGGTTGTTTTGTGTTCTCTTCATTCTTTACTTCTTTTTTGGTCCATTTTAAGTGAAGGTGATTTTTTCTCATGGTATGATTTAATTTCTTGCTTTCTATTTTTTGTGTATTTGTTATATGTTTTTAGATTAGAAGTTACCATGAGGTTTGCAAATACAATATTATAAAATATTACTTTAAGCTGATAATTTAGCACTGCTTAAACAAATGAACAAGCAAAAAGAAAACTAATAAAAATTCTGCACCTTAACTTTGTCCCCTGCTTTGTAATTTTTTTGTTTCTATTTATATCTTATTCTACTGTCAATGTCTTGAAAAGTTGTTGTAGCTATTATTTTTGATTGGTTCAACTTTTTGTCTTTCTACTTAAGATGAGAGTAGTTTACACACCACAGTTGCAGTGTTATAATAGTCTGTGTTTTTCTGTGTACTTACTATTATCATTGAGTTTTATACCTTCACATGATTTCTTATTGCTCATTAACATCCATTTCTTTCAGATTGAAAAAAATTCCTTTATCATTTCTTGTAGGACAGACAGGTATGGTGTTGATAATATCCCTCAGCTTTTGTTTGTCTGCGAAAGTCCTTATTTCTCTTTCATTTTTGAAGAATTTTTTAACTAGGATTGTTTTACTCTTCTAGGATGAAAGTATTTTGTTTTTCTTTCAGCACTTTAAATATCTTATGCCTGTCTTTCTCGGCATGTAAGGTTTCCCTAACAAGTCTTCTGCCAATCATATTAGAACTCCATTGTATGTTACTTGTTTCTTTTCTCTTGCTGCTTTTGGGATCCTTTCCTTATCCTTGACTTTTGGGAGTTTGATTATTAAATGCCTCAAGATAGTCTTCTTTGGGTAAAACTTGTTTGGTATCGTGTAACTTTCTTGTACTTGGATATTAGTATCTTTCTCTAGATTTAGGAAATTCTCTATTATTGCTCATTTGAATAAACTTTCTACCCTAATCCCTCTCTCTCTCTCTTTCCTCTTTAAGTCCAAGGACTTTTAGACTTGCCCCTCTGAGGCTATTTTCTAGATTTTGTGGGTGTGCTTCATCTTTTTTATCCTTTTTTCTTTTGTGTCCTCTGTGTATTTTTAAATAACCTGTCTTCAAACTCACTCTTTCTTCTGTTTGATCAATTCTGATATTAAAAGACTGATCTATTCTTCAGTATGTTAGTTGCAATTTTCAACTCAAGAATTTCTGCTTAATTATTTTTAATTATTTCAATCTCTTTGTTAAATTATCCTTATAGAATTCTGAATTCCTTCTCTGTGTTATAATGAATGTCTGAGTTTCCTAAAAACAACTATTTTTAAATTCTCTCTCTGAAAAGTCACATATCTCTGTTTTATTATGATTGGTTTCTGGTATCATATTTAATTTGTTTGGTGAGGTCGCATTTTCCTAGATGGTGTCAGCACTTGTGGATATTTGTCAGTGTCTGGGCATTGAAGAGTTGGGTACTTACTGTATTCTTCACAGTCTGGACTTCTTCATACCTGACCTTTTTGGAAAGATTTTTCAGGTATTGGACAGGACTTGGGTGTTGTGACCTAAACTGTATCTGTATTAGGTAGGACTCCAAGCCCAGTAACATTGTGGTTCTTGCAGACCTATAGAGGTACTGCCACAGTAGTCTTGGATAAAATCTAGAAAAATTCTCTGGATTACTAGTTAGAAACTCTTGATTTCTTCCATTATGTTCTCCCAAACAAATGGAGTCTCTCTGTGGTGAGCCACTTGTAGCTGGGTTGGAGTGACTGTAGTACCCCTGTGGCCCTGGGGCTGTACTAGGTCATACTTGAAGCCAGCGCAGCACTGGGTCTTACCCAAGGCTCACTGTAACTACTACCCAACTATGGCTTATGTTCATTCAAGGCTCTCAGAAGTGATGCCATCCAGGAGCCAGGGACTGGTCAGAAACTTTAGAAAATTACCTGATGTTCGGTTGTACCATGGCTGAGCTGGCACTCAAACCACAAGACACAGTCCTTCCCCCTCTTACCTCTCCTTTCTACAGGCAAAGGAGTCTCTACTACCAAAGGTGTAATGGCTACCACCACTACAAACCCACGGGGAGTACTGCCAGGCTACTGGTGATGTTCAGTTAAGGCCAAAGGGCTCTTACAGTCAGCTTGTGGTGAATGCTGCCAGCCCTGGGACCCACCTTTCAGTGAAGTGGGCTCCTCTCTGGCTCTGGGAAGGCCCAGAAAATGCCATCAAAGAGTCAAAGCCTGTAATTGGGGACCCCAAGAGCCCACTTTGTGCTATACTTCCTTGTGGCTGGGATGGTACCTAAGGTGCAAGACAGTGTTCCCTTTGCTTTTCCCTCTGCTTTTCCCAAGCAGAAGTTCTCTTTCACTGTAGCCATCAGAGCTTGGAATGTGCTGGGTCTCGCCTGAAGCCAGCACATCTCAGAGTCTCAACAAAGGTCTATGATACTAACTGGGTATTGCTGCTGGTTATTCCCGTGCCCATGTGCTCTTTAGTTAGAAAGTGATGGATCCTCCTGAAACTGGTTCCTCTCTTTCAAGGCAGCAGATTTCCTTCTGGCCTAGGGGATGTCTAGAAATGTCATCATCTGGGAGTTAGGGACTGGAAGGGGGGCCTCACAATCTTGACTGATGTCCAATCCTACTATGGCTGAGTTGGTATCCAAGATACAAGATGAAGTTCTCTTTACTATTCTCTCTCCCTTCCTCAAGTGGAAGGAAGAAATCTCTCTTGGAGCCCCAAGCTGTGTTTCCTGGGATTGGGAAAGGGGTTGTGCAAGTAATTTCTTAGCCACCTGTCTGGTATCTTAGTAGGTCACATGTCCCCCAAGTCCACTGGCTCTGAGCTCAGCTCAGCACTAGACCTTGCCTAAGAGTTGTAGTCCTTGTGGCCTAGACTGCCTTTTATTTAGTGACCCAGAGCACTTTAGCCCATGGTGACAAGGCTTGCAGCAACTCAAGTTCCCACCACTGAGACGAGTGATTCCCCTTCAGGTAAAGCTGGTCTAAATACTCCCTCTGTGAATGGGCACCAGCTGAGTTCAGTCGGGTTTTGCTTTCTGCTATGACAGGGCAGCACTGAGTTTAATGCAATGTCTCTCAACGGCTGCACTCTCCCTCTCTCAAGTACACAGATTCTCTCTGCACCACATGGCTGCTGCTAGGGGTGGGGAAGGGGTGGCATTAGCAATTTAAGACTTTTTCTATCCTCTTCAGTACCTTTTCTATCCTCTTCAGTACCTCTTTTCTATCCTCTTCAGTACCTCTTTCAGGGATGTGAATTTAAAACCAGATACTGTGAGTGCTCACCTGATTTTTATTCTTAGGAAGGTTTCTTCTTCTTTTTTTTTTTTTTTTTTGGTGTAGACAGTTGTTAAAACTCGTGTTCCTATGGGGCAGATGATCAATGGAGCCTTCTATCTGGCCCTCTTGTTCCACTCCTCCTGCATTTATATTTAATGTAATGACAATTGCAGTTGAGTTTATGGCTACTACTTTGCTAATATTTAAAATTTCTACTACCTGTTTTGTTTCTTCATTCTTTGTTTCTTACATTGCTAAAGATTAACCAAATCATTTTATCATTACATTTTACCTCCTCTATTTTCTTTTAATTTGTATCTTACTTTATTATTCTTTTGGTAATCACACTAGAGAGTAAAGTATTTTAACAATTAACTTATGATCTACCATATGTTAGCATTTTTATGACTTCTAAAAACAATGCAAGAAACTTTTAATAATACTTGCTTTTCCATAATGAAGCTGTATTTCTTCTCATTGACCTATTATTATCATACTTTACAGATGCAAAAATATATTTTATTGTTCATTCTTCAAAAGTCAATAATCTTTTATATTTACCAAAATATTTATCCATTCTGATGTTCTTTACTTTTTCCTACATGTTCATGAATCTACATGCCATAATTAACCTTTATTGTGAATCATTCCCTTTAGTATTTTTATGCACATGTGGGCTGGTGAAAATCCCTTCAGTTTTATTTTTTTGTTTTCTTGAAATGTAAATATTTTTATAATATTTTTGAAGGATTCATCTGAGTGTCAAATTATGATTGACAATTATTTGTTCTTTCAACATTTTAAAAATGTGTTTCCATTGTTTTATGTTTACTGCTAGAAAGTAAGCCAAAAGCTTTATTGTTGATTATTGCATCTTTAAAAGTAATCTGTCTTATCAAGTTTTCTCTTTTTCTTAGATCTTGTCAGCTATGTTTGGTGCTTAGTTGTAGTTTTTGTTGTATTTATTGTTTTGATGGTTTACTTAGTTGCCTGAATCCATGAGATAATATATTTCATCAGATTTGAAAAATTATCAGCTACCATCTCTTCAGATTTTAATTCTGTCCCTTTCTCGCTCTTCTTTCCTTCTGGAACTCCAGTTATATATCTGTTAGATCTTCTGACAGTGCCCTACCCACATTTTCATGTTCTTATCAATTATTTCTATTCTTTTCTCTTTGTGCATCACAATAAACATTTTCTGTTTAAATACAGTATTCTTACCTTCTGCTGTGTAAAGTACTACACTTTAATACATAGATTTTATTCATATTTTTCTTTGTTCAACTCATTAAACATAATTATTTTGAAGCCCTTACCTATTAACTGTAATATCTGGATCATCTTTGGTTGTGTTCTTTACATATCTAGTAATTTTCATGGTATGCTGAACATTGTAATGATATACTGTACAGGCTCTGGACGTTTATCTTTTGCTGCAAAGTGGTATGTGTTTTGTTTTTCTGAAAATCTATTAAATTGTATGAAAGACTTTGATGCTGTTGAGACTTAGTCTTTGTTAGGGAAAACTTATTTTAGCATTGTTCTTACTCCTAGATACTTGATCTTATTTCAATATTTTTTTCTGAGTTTGCACATAAATGTCCAATGTTCACTGAGGTTTCTCCCTTTGGCTGGATCCACATGTTAGTGTCTCCTCAGCATTGTGTAACTTTTACTCATTTATCAGCCTCCTAGTCTGACTGTTTTATCTACTATAGAGTCTTACTACATTTGTGAGCAGCTCAAAAGTTAGCCAAGGCCTGAGCGAAATATCTATCCTATCCAGTCTTCTAGAGTTTTCTTTAGGTACCCCCAACAAATAGTTTATCCTCTAACCATTAGTTTATTTAATAGTCCAGAAATTTACTATTTGTCTCTGATACCCAGCAAGATGGTTGCTGCTAGATTTAGCTTGACTTTTTGGCAACACAACTCTCAAAAAATGACTTCTGGGAGAAAATCTGAGAAAATTTGAGATTCCTATTACTTACCTCCTTTCTCACCAAGACAATAGCCTTGAGTTATCTAATGTCTGAAAACACACATACGTGTGTGTGCACATGTGTATATACATATGTATATATACAGTTGGCCATGGAACAATGCAGGGGTTAGCGGTACCAACCCCACGTGCACTAAAAAAATCTGAGTATAACTTTTGATTCCCCAAAAACATAACTATTAATAGCCTACTCTTTACCAGAAGCCTTACAAATAATATAAACATTCATTAACACATATTTTGTTTGTCATATATAGTATGTATCATATTCTTAAAGCTGGAAAAATAAATTGTTATTAAGAAAATTATAAGAAAAATACAATATATTTACTATTCACCAAGCGGAAGTGGATCATCATAAAAATCTTCATACTCATTGTGTCCATATTGAGTAGACTGAGAAGGAGGAAAAGGAGGGGTTGGCACTGCTGTCTCAGGGTGGCAGAGGCAAAAGAAGTGGAGAAGGTGGAAGGGGAGGCAGGAGAGACCAGAACACCCAGTGTAAATTTATGGAAATACATGCATTTCTGTCTATATTTTCCTTTTTCATTTGCTCTAAGAAATGTTTTTATTTAGTATCAATATTTCCTCCATTTTCTTTAGTTTCAATGCTCATATGATAGAAGGGTCCATGTCACAAAATTGGTCTTAAATAATCAGAACCCTTCAGACAGAGTGTCTAATGTCATTTTTTTTCTGGCACTGCTTCTTCTATGTCTTCTTCCTCGTTGTCCAGCATTGGCTTGGAAACATTCATCTTCAGCCAGTTGTCTGTCTTCTGTTAACTCCTCTCATAGGTATCTGTTAGCTATTGAATTTCCCCAGAATCTGTATCTTGAAAACCTTCACCGACCCCCTATTTTGCCATATCCACAGTCTATTTTGTCATTTTCTTGACTGGCTCTGTCGTAAATCCTATGAAGTCATGCACAACATTTGGGCAGTTTTCTCCAGGAGTAATTCATTGTTTCAGGCTTGCTGGCTTTCACGACTTTTTCTATAACAATGATGGCATCTTCAGTGGTATAATTCTTTCAGACTTTCATGTTGTTCTCACGTTCAGGGTTATGTTTCATACTATTGGCAGTCAGTTTTTTTTTCTTCTTCTTCTTTTTCTTTTGAGACAGAGTCGCACTTTGTACTTTCCATAGAGGATTGTGTGTAATGAGCCTTAAAGTCCTAGTGATAAAGTCCTAAAGTCCTGATTTAGAGGCTACATAAGAGACGTTGTGCTTCAGGACAAGCAGACCACCTCAATACCGTAGTTGCTGAATTCATGGGATTCTGGGAAGCCTGGGGCATTTTTCAACATCAAAAGAACTTTAGAAATGTAGTCTCTTACTGGAGACACCTTCCTGACTTCAGGGAGAAAACACTGATTGAACCAATCCAGAAAAAGTGTTTATAAAGTGAAAGTGGATCATCATAAAAGTCTTCATCCTCGCTGTGTCCATATTGAGTAGGCTGAGGAGAAGGAGGCAGAGGAGGGGTTGGTATTGCTGTCTCAGGGTAACAGAGGCAAAAGAGGTGGAGGCTTTGTCCAGGCTTTCTTGTTGTACAAACAAAAACTGGCAGCTGGTGTCTATCTTTTCTTTCAAGACTTGAGGGTTAAAAGCATTGTAAATAAGTGAAGTCCTGATCACAAACCCAGCTGCATTTGCACAGAAATGTAAACTTATTCCTTCTAATCTTAAATTCTGGTGCTCATTTCTCTTTCTTACTAATAAGTATCATTTGTGGCTTTTCTTTTTCTGTAATAGGGCACTTTTGACTGAATTAAAAATCTGTTCAGGCAGATATCCCTTCTCTTCAAAGATTTTATTTTCTTCTTTTATTTTTTGTGACGGGGTCTTGCTCTGTTGCCCAAGCTTGAGTGCAGTCAGTCACATGATCACAGCTCACTGCAGCCTCAACCTCCAGGACTCAGGCTATCCTCCTGTCTCAGCCTTCCAAATAGTTGGGACTACAGGACTGCACCATCATGCCTGCCTATTTTTTTTTAATTTAAATTTAAATTTTTTTATATTGTAGAGACAGGGTCTCACTATGTTACTCAGACTAACCTTGCTCTCCTGGGTTCAAGCAGTCCTCCTGCTTCCGCCTCTAAAATTGCTGAGATTACAGGTATGAGCTGCCACCCCCTTCCCTCCAATGATTTTCATAATGGCCCCCTCAGAACTCATCTGCTGCCACTTGGTTGCCAGAAGCTGTTTGTCCTGATATCTTGACATTTTTTTTTAACCAAAAATGTTTCTAAAATTATCACACCATCCTTTGTTAGCATTAAATTAGCTAGCTTTAGATCCTTCACCTTGGTTTTGCTTGAAGTTGTCATATAATAACTTCATTTTTTCTCCAAATTCTGTTAGAGTCTATAGATGTGTCTTTCTTATAGCAATCCTGCCCCCATATAAAAGTTGCACTTTCCAGAGGAGATAAAAATGGTAGTTCACAAAAATTGCAAGGTTTTTCCAACTGATGGGATAGCTGCAGTGATGGCTTTGTGAGTTTCCTTTTCTTTCTTTCTTTTTTACAGCGGTCCTTATGCTGTGTTCATTTATCTTGAAATAGTGGGCAACCACGCTGCAGACCTCAATCTACGGTACATGTCAAACAATTCAAATTTTTCCTATAATGTCATGACTTTTCCTTTGCAGAGCACTTTTAGCCTCACTAGTGCTACCTCATATGGGTCCCATGGAGTTATTCAAGGTACAACACTGAACACAATAAAAAATATGTGAGAACCGAGAGGTATCATTTTTCACTGCAAGATGCAATTGGAGAGACGAACTTCCAACATGAAGACGATCGGCATCACAAGGCATTTTTAAGGGGATACTCACAATATTTGTGCTCACTGCAATAGCAACAGGAAGTTGCTATAAAATTATTATAGCAATCTAGCATGTACTACAGTTACTTTTATTCAGTTATGATTTAATACTGCATCTTTGTGTTGGTTTACATTTACGGGGCTATGTATGCTCTGTGTGTGAACATTTTGATAAATTTTAACATTTTATAACAGATTTGTGTATATTTTATGGCAGTAAATGATAAAATAGACTAGTATCTCCTTGTATTTTATGCATTTATGACATATCTAAGTTTTTCTTAATCTTTTTGATATTTCTAAGTTACATAGTATGTCTGAGACTTAAAGTTTTTTAAACTGTGAAAAGTCTCCAAAAAATGTTTTAATATATTTACTGAAAAAAATCTACATCTATGTAGCCCCATGGAATGCTAATCTATGCTATTTAGGGTCAACTGTATATGTATGTGTATATAGGATAATTTGTATAAATTCATAATATTAGGGGATTTTTAGTTAATAAAATTAAAAATATAAAATAATAAAAACAATTAGAATTTCTGGTCTAGATGATATTATAAGCCGAGCTCATGACATAACACTCTGATTTAAACACATGGCGAAGCCAAGTACAATATGAATATAAATAACAACAAAAAGTGACATAGCAGTGAACAAATCAAATAAATAGCCCTGCAGATTATACAGACAGGTTCTTGCTGTGCCACCCAGGCTGAAGTGCAGTGGCTCAATTATAGTCCATAGGCTATAAACACATCAGAAACACAAAGCAAGGTATGGTGTTAAGGGGGTCTAATACACATACACATATAGTTTATAGTTTTTTACTGCAAGCGTATGTGTGTTACCAAGTGTTATGTGATAATTGGAACCACTTGATGCTGAACTGCTTTTTACAAAACTTTCATCTTTTTTTTTTTTACTGCTTCTCAATACCACATTTTAATTTATTAATACTTCCTTCAGTAGTGTCAATTTTAGAGATTCTTCTTGGATACTTAAATTCTTTTTCTATAAAATTCATTAATTTTGTATGACAACATTTTGATTACTTTCAGAACCTTCTGTTGTTAATTTACCACATTTTTAAAGTATCCTGAACATATTTCAAATTTTTATCTTTTCAGAGTATGAATTCATTATGGAGACAATAAATTTTATTTAATTTCATGTTCTGATTGGTTTTGTAACTATATCTCTTATTGTACTAATTTCCTATGGCTGATATAACATATCACTACAAACTTGGCAGCTTAAAACAACAGAAATTTATTCTTTCACAATTCTGGCAGCCAGGAGTATAAAATTAGTTTCACTGGGCTGAAATCAAGGTATTGGCAGGATCATGCTTCCTTCAGAGGGTTTAGGGGAGAATCTGGGTTTTGCCTCTTAGAGCTTCTGGTGGCTGCTGGCATTCTCTGGCTTGTGACTGCATCACTCCAGTGTCTGCCTCCATGATCACACCAGAAAAGAGGCTCTTCTGTGTATCATCAAATATCCCTCTGCCTCGTATTATAAGGACATATTTTACTTTATTTACACCCCCCCCCCGAATCCAGGTTAATGGTGCCATCTCAAGACACACATTTTGATCACACTAGCAAAGACCATTTTTCCAAATAAGAGAGCGTATACAAGTTGCAGAGATTAGGACCTCCTGTTTGAGAGGAGAGGGGGTATTATTCAGCCCATCACATTTATTATTTGATTTTTTCCTTGTTTTGGCTTTTTATTTTGAGCTTCATATTGAGTGGAAAGTCTTTATTTTGCTGTTGTTGTTTTGTTATTTTTGTCAACTTTTTAAAAATAAGTTTTTAAATTACTTGTCCTTGGGGCCTCCATCCAAATCATGTCTTAGGTAGTAATTAGCCTCTCTGTGTTATGATGATATTAGCAATATCACAGGCACATGTGCCATTTCATAGTCATGAATTAGGTAGCCTCCATAGGCAGGGAACTTGTTAAAAGCAGTAACCAGAGTTTGTGCTTTGCCACTGTTTGTTACATTGTTTTAGGCTCTCTTCTTTCTACTGTGGGAAAGCCTACCCCAGGGCCACACGTTAACCAGAGACGTCTGGACTCTGAGTGGATTATATTTATCCTTTACAATTCTGGAAGTACTTTTGCTTGCTCTTGGATCCATAGTCCATTAACACTATACCTTACTTTGGGTTTCTTATCTGTTTATAGTGTATAGACTATGATCCAACCGCTACGCTTCAGTCTGGGAAACACAGAAAAACCTTGTCTATAAAGTCTACAGATATTTATTTCATTTTGATCCTCGCTATGGCATTTTTTGTTGTTATCTATATTCACATTACACTTGACTTTGCCATATGCTTCAAGCAGAGAGTTGTGTAGTAATCTAGGCTTATAAACATCATTTAGAGCAGAAATTTTAGTTGTTTTTATTATTTTGCATTTTTAATTGCATTATCTAAAAAACTCCTAATATTATAAATTTTTACAAATCATCCTAAATTATTCTGGTTGAAATAAATTCATATTAATATCAAACATATAATTTCTTAGGTATTCCATTGTAATATAGCACTAGTTAGGAAACTTTAAATGTTTTCACATCATTTGAGAAAATGCTGATGAAAATGCAGTTCTTCAAAATTTGTGCGACTCTCTCATAAAATAATTGAGAGCTATTGGTTTTTCTCCCCTGGGAGCCAAATAAAATATTAATATTTTAAACCTTACTTTGATAATAAATTTATAACCATCCCAACTTATCATCTATAGCAATCATAATTATATACATGTCTTAAAGAAGTATCCCTTAAAGAAACACATTCTATAATATAAATCCATGAACAATAGGATATATGATACAACTAGCTTTTCAGAATACAATTATGCTGTTAAATTTTCAACATAAGTCATGAAGTGAGAGAATTGTGCAGATGGTCATGATATTTTTGAAATTTACTACAAAACACTGATGGTTAAACAAAGATTAGACATCATGTTACAGACATTAAAATATAAACATCTTAAAAAAAACTCCTTTAGATGTTTTTGATGGTAGATCTTAGCATCAGAAATGACTAATAAGCTAAATATACTCACAAATGTTTGTTTATTGGTGCATTAGCTATGCATTTGAGGAATTTATCTTCTGTGTGTATGTAAAATTTTATATCTATATATAACATTTTATATTTATGTGTTTATATATTTTATATTTTTATATATTATATATTTATATATAATGAATATCTGTATACATAATAAACTGAAAAAGTCTATTAAATTTGACAACAGACCAAAATTGCTTCAAATCATTCGAGTGTACATTTCTGTGTGCTAATGTTAGCAAATTCCAGATGTACACCTACAGCTCAAAAGACACAAACATATACACTAAAATACAGACATCATATTTTTCAGAAGGAGGGAAAAAAACAACTTATGAACACTTCTGGTGATATATAGTATACTGCCTACATTGTTTAGTAGATTAAAGTGATAAAAAGACTCCAGAATACCCCTAGAGTCATACTAAGTACAAATATATGATTACATTTAAAATGATAGAGTTGACAAATATTTTAATGCTAGGAAGTTAACTTTAACGTTATTTAAAATATAGTCAAATATCCAGTTAAAGAGGTATTGTGATTATCAAATGTACTTTCAAAGAAAGTAAAACTCAATTATACTTACTGAATTTTTTATGATTTTATTTTGATTGTCACAGACATAGTTAAATGTTCCCTTTGAAACACACATAAAATAGCATTTTAAAATATATTTTCAATTTATCTCAGAAGTCCACTGTATTCCCCCAAATAAACACATATTATATTGTAAATTTGAAATTATTTGTGTTTACATTTTAGTGAACCCCTTATAAAAACACAATATAGTCTCTGAGACTTTGTAATCTGAACCAGTGTAACACTCAACCTATATATACTACATGTGTGTATATCTAAGGGGTCTTTTACCTATATAACTGTACATGGAGTAATTTTTATTTAATTTTAAGTTCCAGGGTACATGTGCAGGATGTGCAGGTTTGTTCCATAGGCAACCATGTGCCGTGGTGGTTTGCTCCACCTATCAATCCATCACCTAAGTATTAAGACCAGCATGCTTTACCTATTTTTCCTGATGCTCTCCCTCCCCTCACACCCTTGCCACAGGACACAGCACGTGTTATTCTCTCCCTGTGTTCATGTGTTCTCATTGTTCATCTCCCACTTATGCATGAAAATATATGGGGTTTGGTTTTCGGTTCCTGTGTTAGTTTGCTAAGGATACTGGCTTCCAGATCCATTCGTGTCTCTGCAAATAACATGCTCTCGTTCCTTTTCATGCTGCATAGTACTCCATGGTGTATATGTACCACATTTTCTTTATCTAGTCTATCACTGATGGGCGTTTGGGTTGATTCCGTGTCTTTGCAAATCCAAGAGGTTTTGCACTTTAGAATGCCTAGTAGGTGCAGGTAAAATTTCTAGGTGATGGGGATATATCCATAAATGGGACAAAGAATAAACTTTATCTTCATATAGCTCAGTTTCTTCTAGGGAGAAAATAAAAGTTCATAAGTAAAATAGCATAACACAATAAAATCTATTTAAAATGGTAGGAAATGAGAAATGTGAAATGGCAAAGAGATAGATTGCAAATATAATAGGTACAAAAGACTATATTAAGAAAGATGGAATTGGATCAGAGATCTGAAATAGAGAGGGGAATAAACTGTGTAGATATCTGTGGCCAGAATGTTCAAGCCAAAGAGAACTACAAGTGCAAGAGCCTGGAGGACAGAGTAGCTAGAAGGTTGATGTGTCTAGACAGCACTGGATTCAAAGAAAGCAGCAGGAAGCACCACATCATTATCCATTTTGACTTCTGCTTTGAGTGAGATGGAAAAGAGCTGGAGGGTTTTGACCCAATCATAAGAATAAGTTGACTACTCTTTTGGGAATAGACTAAAAGCGGGACATACAAGGGCAGAAGCAGGTAGATTGGTTATAAAGCTATTATAGTATTTCTGGGTGTTAACAAGTTGACTGGAAATTGCTAAATTTTTAAAGTAGAGAAACATGTTTTCTTGATTTGATGTGTAATGAGAAAGAAAAAGAGAAGCTGGAGTTTTTGGCCAGAGAAGCTGGAAGGCTGAACTTTCCATTTCCTTGGAATGGAAAGACTTGAAGAAAAACAGGTTTTTGAGAAGAAAGATCAAGAGTAAGGTGTAGATAATTTTCAGATGCCTATTAGACATCCAAATGTAGATGCAACTCTGTTCACTTACATAAAAGTCTGGAATCAGGAGACAAATTCATTTCAGAGCTACACATTTGAGAGTTTTCTATTCTCTGTCTCACTGAGACCAGAAGATATTACTAAGGATAAATAATGATAGAAGTGAGAGGACACCATGGCTTGAGTCCAAGAATACTTCCAATATTTGGAGGATGGGAGATGTGAAGGAATCCACAGTGAGATTGAAAAAGAGTGGCTAGCAACAATGGAGGAAAGTCAGGGTACAGTGACGTACTGGAAGGGAAACCTGAATAAGTAAATGAGAAGGGAAGAACTGCAAGTGGAAGAGTTGATAGAAGACTCTAGATGGATATCCAAACTTTTTCATAATAACTAGAGTGCAGCTAGAAGAGATAAGTACAAAAGTAAGCAGGACAGTTACATAGTGTTAGGAGTCTGAGGAACATCTCTTCTAAGGATGATTATGTGTATTTTCTTGCTTAAATAGGAAAAATGTCACCAATTAAGAATGAAGCAGGGAGATAGTGTTGGAGGTTTTGGTAGAGATGAGAGGTTTTGGAATAGTCATCAGTCACAGGGGAAGAGTGCATCAAAAAGGATTTTTAGGCCGGGTGTGGTGGCTCACACCTGTAATCCCAGCACTTTGGGAGACCGAGACGGGCGGATCACAAGGTCAGGAGATCAAGACCATCCCGGCTAACACAGTGAAACCCCGTCTCTACTAAAAATACAAAAAATTAGCCAGGCGTGGTAGCAGGCACCTGTAGTTCCAGCTACTCGGGAGGCTGAGGCCAGAGAATGGACTGAACCCAGGAGGCAGAGCTTGCAATAAGCCGAGATCACGCCACTGCACTCCAGCCCGGGTGACAGAGCGAGACTCCCTCTCAAAAAAAAAAAAAAAAAAGAATGGATTTTTAGTATGTCTACTCTTCACAGCCAAGACTCGAATTTGAAAGACGGTTATCTGAAACAGAAAAAGCAGAATGTAGCTACTGACTTGAGAAAAAGAAAAAATCTCTTACTGAGATTAATGTTTAACATTATTGATGCAGAAAAATAATGTTCCAAACATGTAAAGTCATTTTGAGAGGTGGCAACGTGCCATCAGCCCTCGCTCCGTGCCTTCTCGGCCTCAGCCTCGGCGTCCACTCTGGCAGCACTTGAAGAGCCCTTCAGCCCACCATGGCGCTGTGGGAGCCCCTCTCTGGGCTGGCCAAGACCGGAGCCGCCTCCCTCTGCTTGCTGGCACTCCTTGGGCCAGCGCGAGTTCCAGGGGGCATTGGCGTGGGCACAGGCTCGGCAGGCCCCACACTCAGAGCGGCCAGCCTGCGCTGCCAGCCCAGGGCAGTGAGGGGCTTAGCACCCGGGCCAGCAGCTGCGGAGGTTGCGGGGGTCTCCTGCTGTGCTGGAATTCTCACTGGGCCTCAGCTGCCTCCCTGAGGGCAGGGCTCAGGACCTGCAGTCCGCCATGCCCAAGCACCCCCCACTCTGCCATGGGCTCTGATGTGGTCCAAGGCTCCCTGACTGGCATTGCCCCCTGATCTGTGAGGCCCGGACCTATCCACCACCCAAGGGCTGAGGGGTACAGGCGACGCTGGGGACTGGTGGGCAGCTCTGCCGGGAGCCCCCTTATGAGATCCACCCAGTGAGGTCAGCTGGGCTCCTGAGTCTGGTGGGGACTTAGGGAACTTTTACGTCGAGCTAGGGGTTGGTAAATGCACCAATCAGCACTCTGTGTCTAGCTCAGTGTTTGTAAATACACCAATCAGCACTCTGTGTCTAGCTCAAGGTTTGTAAATACACCAATTGGTACTCTGTATCTAGCTAAACCTAGTGGGAACTTGGAGAACTTTTCTGTCTAGCACTCTGTGTCTAGCTAAAGGATTGTAAATGCACCAATCAGCACCCTGTCAAAACGGACCAATCAGCTCTCTGTAAAATGGACCAATCAGCAGGATGTGGGTGGGGCCATATAAGGGAATAAAAGCAGGCTGCCCCAGGCAAGCCAGGTCCCCTTCCAGACTGTGGAAGTCTTCTTGTTCTGCTGTTTGCAATAAATCTTGCTGCTGCTCACTCTTTGGGTCCACACTGCCTTTATGAGCTGTAACACTCACCACGAGGGTCTGCAGCTTCGCTCCTGAAGCCAGCCAGACCACGAACCCACCGGGAAGAAGGAACGAACTCCAGACACACCATCTTTAAGAACTGTAACACTCACCACGAGGGTACGTGGCTTCATTCTTGAAGTAAGTGAGACCAAGAACCCACCAATTCCGTACATATTTTTTTTATTATTTAGAGAGATGTCAAAGCCTTGTTTTGGTTATTAGAAATGCTGATGGCCTAGGAAATGAGAATTAAACTGAGGTTTGGGAGCAAATTTAAATCTGCCACTCAGAACATCTGCCATGCAGTGGCACATCAATAAAACATTAAGTATTTGAGCTCTTAATATGTGCTAGACATCAAGGTGATATTTATAAAACAAGATTCATAAATAGAAAATAGTATTCCAGAAATAATGATTTGGGTCCCATTTGTTTCTTCAATTATGTTATACTTTGCAAATGGAAAATATTAAACCGAGCATGTTGTTTGTGAGCTTCTAGCAGTAAATATTTGTAAGTTGGCGACAACTGAATAAAATTCTAATATTTAATTAGAACTTGACCACTTTAAATAATTTTAACTTGAAAATTAATTGTAACAAAATAAAACATTTAACCAACAACTTCACCTAGCCATTTGGTCTACCTTTCATCTATAACCTTTGAGACGTCATTAGAAATCCTGACAAAACCATTTTTTTGAAAGAAAGCAAGTTTATTGTCTTCCTTTCATTTAGCTCGGCATGGTTTTCATTTTGATGATCCTATTGTCTAATGTTGCCACTTCGTAGTGAGTAGCTTGAGGTCACTGCTTTAGTCTGTCTTTTGAAGTTAATGTTTTCTTTTAGGATCTGGTTTTAGTAAAATATCCTCAAAACTACTTTTGAAGGGTTGTGCATTTTTATGATGACATAGTGCTTAGGTTTGTTATAAAAATCGATTACATGTTTTTATAATTATCTATATGTGAGAAGTAGTCTTTTAATCAGTTAAAGCATTTTTTAAGATTACGAAAAACAACTGTTTATTTTTAAAACTGCAGCTACGTAGCATTTGAAAATCAATGTAATAGTATTTGTTTTTCTGACAAACACTGTCAGAAAACATGAGGGCAGTATAAAGGCAACATTTGTACCAAAGCTGGGGAATAGGTAAACAGAACTGGAGTTGGCCTTTCCAGTGTTCTAAGACAGTTAATTAAATGTTTGTTTTGTTTTCATGATCTGATGGTGGGTGGTGTATACGTTGTTTCTTTTAAGAAAACTTTCCACCTATACATCCATAAGAGGGAAAAAGATGAAGATTAAAGCATTTTTTCCCTTCTCCAACTCTCTGATACTTGCTGTGCTACAAATAAAGCTCAAAAGATCGTTTTTAAAAGTGACAGGAACATAAAGGGGTAGCTGCAAAACTTAGTTCTTTTGTGAAATGTACTCAAAGTCATATTTTGGGAATGTATCTGTTGTTTAGAACCCTGCATTTAACTTCAATTACTTTTGTTTTGTTTTGATTTTTCAAGAACAGCCTTCTAATGATTTTCCCACAGTATTTTTGGCTCCTGTTCTATCTGTGTTTTATGGAACAATTTCACCACATCAGGCTAATGAAGACATACATTTTAATTAATCAATTTTAACAAAACCTTCTTGATTTTGCCTGTGAAGTACTCATGGCATAAATTATGTTTCCAGTTTAGAAAATGTAAAGCTAAAATAAATTATGATCAAATTTATTCATACATGCAACACATATTTATTGACCATTTGCTATGTGCTAGGTGCTTTCTTGGCCCTATGGCTTAGAAGAC